>NW_027361737.1:28745000-29495000 GCF_039654945.1 Dendrobates tinctorius
TAAACCTCTCTGCTTTTTTTGCTGTTTTCTTGTATTATTGGAGGATTTTTAAGTCCTCTTTTTGTGCTATTTCAGAGCTGTCTAACAGCAGCAAAACATGCAGCCGCGGGGACTCAAACATACAGTGGGTACGGAAAGTATTCAGACCCCTTTAAATTTTTCACTCTTTGTTTCATTGCAACCATTTGGTAAATTCAAAAAAGTTCATTTTTTTCTCATTAATGTACACTCTGCACCCCAGCTTGACTGAAAAAAAACCCAGAAATGTAGAAATTTTTACAAATTTATTAAAAAAGAAAAACTGAAATATCACATGGTCATAAGTATTGAGACCCTGTTTTTTCAGCCAAGATGGGGTGCAGAGTGTACATTAATGAGAAAAAAATGAACTTTTCTGAATTTACCAAATGGCTGCAATGAAGCAAATAGTGAAAAATGTAAAGGGGTCTGAATACTTTCCGTACCCACTGTATTTTTCAAGCACGCCAAAGTAACTCGGTTAGCACACAAGCATGCACCCTATCCGAGCACGTTCGGTCATCACTAATTATAACGTTCTATTAACAATAGTGGCAAAATCTATAAGATCAAGGGCATTAGGAAGGAGTACTCTGTAAATCAGTGTCTGTGCTGATTGTGGATGAAAAGACCACCCTCATCATTGTACTATGGAAGTATAATAGGCAACTTAAGAAAAAACAGTAAAACAAAGAAAACCAATAACCAATGGCCTATTCTGTAGGCAAACAAAAAGGTAGAAGGAGGTCGTAGCACACGGGCAGCTCATCTGTTTTCTTCACTCTGTGTAGCTTATATTGTTCTAGTGGTAATAGTATAATGACAGAGGCCACGCAAACTGGCTACTCATAATTGATGGGAGGTCATGTGGAGGTAAGCACAAATAGAAGAATTGGCCATTTTGCTGGTGTCTGACCTTATAGTCAGGAAGATACAGTCTGCACACATCATCAGCAGATGTAATTACACAAGGATTCCCGTCATGTACGCACACATGTGTATAGTGCTGCTGCGTAGATGGAGGCTTTTGCAGTCTTCGGTCTTGAAGAAAATGATGTGACATTTATGTTTCAGCCTTGGAGGTAGATCGTTTGCTTTGTCTACGGTGGCTGCTCTTTGTGCTGTATCTATAAAGGACTAATATATATATTTCGAGTTTATTACTGAGAATCCCACGCCGAGCGACAGCCATTCACCTGTTCTCTTGATCTGTAGCGGATATCATTGTATGTACTGTAATGTGCATAGAGTTCAACCATGGCCACGTAGAGAACGAGGCAGATTAGAAATTTACTCTCCCTACCTCCATGTTAATGTAAAGGAAACTAATAGGATTTATTTAAATTAAAGTTTTACTTCTTAGCAGGGAAGGAAAGAGAATTTGTATATTTATATTGGAGTTAAAAAGTAATAAAAAAATTGGACACTTAAGAAAGTTACGCTGCACTAAGGGTATGTGCACACGGCATCTTTTAGATTTTTTCCTGATACGTCTTTCTTTCTAAATCGTCTCCAATGCCCTTTGCATCTTCGCCGCCACTGTTTTCTTTGTTTTTTAAATGTATGAATTCATAATGAGCGTCTTCCAAGCAGAAGCCGCCAGAAACATGGTCAGGTCACTTCTTTTAACCTCTTCGAGACTTTCGAAATCTGAAGCGGTTAATAGAAATTTCAAAGACTGATCATTTCCACAGCAATTCATTTTGACGCTGCTGTGCATATGTTCATTCTTTCTACGTTTTTTTTAGACATCGACTGCAGAAACCCTAATGGTTCAGGTCACATTGTAAGTTTCTGATCGAAAGGGAAAATGTTTTCAGGCCATTGAAGTCAAAAGTGTGACCACTTAAGAAGAGTATGGACGGTTCTTAAAAAATGATGGCGATCTCACGGAAAGAACCTAAAAAACAATGTATAGAGAAATAAACAATATAAATGAAAATGATGTTTTATTAGCGACGCACTCCTGCTGTGTCCTATCATTGTTAGATGGTAAGGTGCACACAAAGATGAGACTCCTGGCCGGTTCCAAGTGAGAAAATCAAAGTAAATTGTTTGTAGTACTCCAGCACCATAAAAAAATAAGTTAGAAATTAAAAAATGGATTTTAATCAATTAAAAACATTATACGTAGTGTGCACCTATATAATAGCATCGCATGTCAAACCTAGTTTAGGTCCCTAATAATAGCAGGCTTGAAATGTGTTGGAAAATCTGACATGCAATTGTTCCGGAATCCATTGTTGAAATTCTCCAGCTTGTTACGCATATGGCATAGTCCCATTAAATGAGGGTAATCCACAAGCTGCTACCCAAATGCAATGTTCAGGCCGAAACTGCACTTAATCGGTTTTAATAAGTAACATGTAACTTGAACTTGTTATTGATGCTGCTCTGGAAGAAAGGCATGCATGGATAGTAGCACACCTTTCCCATTTAACACAAGCATTTTGTAATTGCTTTTCATGATGATATTTGACCTGAATCTTCTGCACCGAATGCGGTGTGAAAGATCGCTATGTGAACAGTCTCCTACACAAAGTCTTCTTTCCAAAAGATAGATGATTATATAGTAGTTAGCAGTAAATCAGAAGATTCCAGTAAGTCCACCAGACTTACATAAGAACCACCAGAAGATTCCAGTAGGTCCACTAGAACCACCAGAAGATTCGAATAAGTACACTAGGCTTACACCATAACCACCCAAAGATTCCTGTAAGTCCACAAGACTTACACCATAACCACCCGAAGATTCCAGTAGGACTACCAGACTTTCATTAAAACCACACAAAGATTCCAGTAAGGCCAGCTGACTTAACAACACCAAAACCACCCAAAGATTGCAATAAGTACACCAGACTTCCACCAGAACCACGTAAAGATTCAAGTAAATCAAATTGGATTTTTCTCTTCAGTATTATAATATGTATTATAGATATGACAGCCATTCCTGGAACCTCCGAACCTTCACATGCCATACTATGAGTGTGAGACATTGCTTATGCAAGGTATTAGTCTCTTTCCTCATGTCCTGAGTTCATGTCTACATCCTATGTCTGCAGATTCTACGACGTACTAATCATTTCTCATACTCCACATCTGTGAAAAAGTCAATGTCAGCTGAGTGTTCAGACAAGGTGGGGCATGCTTTTCTACCTAGAAAAAATATAATTCTCCAGATATTCAGAAGACCTTCATAAACCACAGACACGTAGGTTTTTTATCACTTTATTCGGCGTACACAACAGGAAAGTGCTCAGCCCATACACTGAATGTACCGATAGGGTCTCTTTCATGCTGAACAGGTAAGAGTTGGCCTTTCTATTGGCTTTTTTCCCCTACTGTATAGGAAAGTGTTACCTACTGCACTTTCCATTTTAAAGTATAATGCAGGGTTTATTTATTTTTTTTATAATGGGAGCCTACTGTTAATGTATGCCACTTCATGTTAGTACAGGGTGGGCCATTTTTATGGATATACCTGAATAAAATGGGAGTGGTTGGTGATATCTACTTCCTGTTTGTGGCGTATTATTATATGGGAGGGGGAAACTTTTCAAGACGGGTGGTGACCATGGCGGCCATTTTGAAGTCTGCCATTTTGGATCCAACTTTATTTTTTCCAATGGGATGCGGGTCATGTGACACATCAAACTTATTGAGAATTTCACATAAAAAATGGTGTGCTTGGTTTTAACATCACTTTATTCTTTCATGAGTTATTTACAAGTTTATGACCATTTAGAAAATGTGTTCAAAGTGCTGTCCATTGTGTTGGATTGTCAATGCAACCCTCTTCTCCAAATCTTTACACACTGATAGCAACACCGCAGAAGAAATGCTAGCACAGGCTTCCAGTATCCATTGTTTCAGATGCTGCACATCTCGTATCTTCACAGCATAGACAGTTGCCTTCAGATGACCCCAAAAATAAAAGTCTAAGGGGGTCAGATCAGGAGACCTTGGTGGCCATTCAACTGGCCCAGAACAACCAATCCACTTTCCAGGAAACTGTTCATGTAGGAATGCTCTGACCTGACACCCATAATTGATGGTATGGTGTGGTATATGGGGTATAAAAATAGTGGGGCCATTCTCCATCAATGGAAACCGCAATGCCACTGGATATCTGAAATTTCTACATGATGATGTGTTGCCCTCTTTATGCCCTAAAGATGGCACCTTTCCTGAGTTTTTCCAGCAAGATGGTGCACCATCACATTATGGGTGTCAGGTCCGAGCATTCCTACAAGGAGTATGACCCCTGTTGTGAGTTCATTTTCCCCTTCGTCACTGAGGTCTGGTGAACTCCCTATTCTGGTAAAGGAAGGTAATGAGCCTGATTATCAGGCACCTGTGCCTAATGAGGATGACTGGCTGAGTGGAGTCATGGACTGGATATAAGGCTGCCGACGCCCTTCTGCCCTGCGGGTGATTTCTCTGTGGACTTCTAGGACACCAGTCTGATTCCTGCTCCTCTAAAGCTAAGTTTTCTGCTTTGCCTGTTCGCATTTGTGTTTTGTTTTCCTTGCTTTTCTGGATTCTGCCATTCCCTGCTGGGGTGAGCTGAATCTCCTTTTGCCGGTTGCTCTGTCTTCAGAATATTCCTGAGTACTGACATAGCTTTTTTGAAGCCTAGCGTCTTCAGGGCCTTTTTCACTGTCAGTCTGTTGGCTCTTATTTTCATAGGGTTTTTCACGGATTGCAGGCAGCAGCCTTCCTGTCCTTTCCTATCTAGTTAGCTTGGGCCCCGTCTTTGCTCAGTCTATCTTTCTGTCTGTGTTAGTGTTTTCATCATGCTTCACCGTCATTATATGTTGGGGGCTGCCTATTGCTTTGGGGTCTGCTCTGGGGCAGTTTAGATTTCCCCTTTCTTTCTTTAGGCCTATTTAATTCTCCGGCTGTGATCGAGGGGTCTAGGGCATCGTAGGAACCCCCCACGGCTACTGTTAGTTGTTGTGGATAGGATCAGGGGTCTGCAATCCGATAGCTGCCAACCTCTCTGGTTTTCTGGACTTAGCTAGCATTTCTGTTTTTGCCTCCTACGGTGACTCAATCATAACAGAATCACCCGCCATACCGCAGATCCTAGGGTACTCAATAGCAGGAAAGAATTGTGTTTAAAAAAAAAAAAAATAAGAGTGTGTATATTCTTTCCTCTATATCTCTGAGGCCGTAGGGGGAATTTTTTTTTCTCTCAATGGAGATAAAGCAATTGTCTGATCGTGTGGAGCAGCTCGCTGCGGAAGTGCGGGGAATTTCCGCCTACCTTGCTCGTTCGCATGCTGTTGAATCAAAGATCCCTACACCTGATGTATTTTTTGGGGATCGATCTAAATTTTTGAGTTTCAAAAATAATTGTAAATTATTTTTTGCCTTGAAGCCTAACTCGTCAGGGAGCTCCGCGCAGCAGGTTAAAATTGTCATCTCTTTGCTGCGTGGCGATCCCCAGGATTGGGCGTTTTCTTTGAAACCAGATGATCCTATTCTGACTAATGTGAACGCATTCTTTCAAGCTTTGGGGTTGTTGTATGACGAACCTAATGCTATTGATCAGGCTGAAAAGACCCTGTTGGCATTGAACCAGGGTCGAGATTCTGCAGAGTTGTACTGTCAAAAGTTCCAAAAGTGGGCGGTCCTTACTACCTGGAATGATAATGCCTTGGCTGCTCTCTTTCGGAAGGGTTTGTCAGAAGCCGTAAAAGATACTATGGTGGGATTTCCTGTTCCCTCTGGTCTGGACGATTCTATGTCATTAGCCATTCAGGTTGATCAGCGTCTACGTGAACGCAGGATTGCACGAGAGGTGTTGCCACCGGTTGAACAGACGTCTGAACCTATGCAATGTGATAGAGTTTTGTCTAAGGCGCAACGTCAGGAGTTCAGAAGGCGTAATAAGCTGTGTTTTTTCTGTGGAGATGCCTCGCATATTATTTCTGTTTGTCCTAAACGAGAGAAACGCTTTGCACACACGTTTTCTGTTGGTGGTGTTCAACCTAAGTTCTTCTGGCTATTACTCTGATCTGTTCCCTGTCCACATTTTCCGCCAAGGCTTTTGTGGATTCGGGAGCAGCGCTAAACCTAATGGACTTGGATTTTGCTAAACGTTGTGGATTTCCAATGACACCTCTGCAGACGCCTATCCCTTTGAGGGGGATTGATGCTACTCTTTTGGCTAAAAATAAACCCCAGTTTTGGACCCAGGTGGTCATGCGGGTCGCCCCAGACCATCAAGAAAATTGCAGATTTTTGGTGTTGCATGGTCTGCATGATGCCGTTGTTCTGGGGTTTCCCTGGTTGCAAATTCATAATCCAGTTTTGGATTGGAAATCTGTGTCTGTGGTCAGTTGGGGTTGTCGGTGTGCCTTTAGTGAGGCTCCGGTTTTTTTCACCTCTCCTCAGTCGCATGATGTTCCTGACTATTTGGCAGACTTTTATGATGTATTTAGTGAGAATGAGTCTGCGTCCTTGCCTCCTCATAGGAGTTATGACTGTGCAATTGAACTAAGCCCGGGGTGTAAATTTTCCAAGGGTCGGCTCTTCAATTTATCTGTACCCGAGCACGAGGCTATGCGGTCCTATATTAAGGAGGCGTTGGAGAAGGGTCATATTAGACCATCCTCTTCACCCTTAGGTGCCGTTTTTTTTTTGTGGCCAAAAAGGATGGTTCTTTAAGGCCTTGTATTGATTATCGTGCCCTCAATAAAATTACTATTAAATATCAGTATCCGTTACCCCTGATTTCGGTTCTATTCTCTAGAGTTAGAGGTGCTTGCTGGTTTACCAAGCTTGACCTCAGGGGGGCGTATAATCTTATCCGCATTAAGCAGGGGGATGAATGGAAGACGGCGTTTAATACTCCGGAGGGACATTTTGAGTACCTGGTGATGCCTTTTGGGCTCACTAATGCTCCTTCTGTCTTCCAGTGCTTCATGAACGATATTTTCCGAGACTTTGTCGATAAATTTTTGATTATCTATCTGGATGATATTTTGATCTTCTCCAAGGATTGGGATTCTCATGTGGAACATATTCGGACTGTGTTCCGGATCTTGAGGGAGAATTCCCTGTATGTCAAAGGATCGAAATGCCTTTTTGGAGTACAGAGGAGTACAGAGGATTTCATTTTTGGGATTTATTTTGTCTCCGTCAACTATTGAAATGGACCCGGCCAAGGTACAGGCCATTTATGATTGGGTTCAGCCCACTTCTTTGAAGGCCCTCCAGAAGTTTTTGGGTTTTGCTAATTTTTATCGGAAATTTATAGCAAAATTTTCTAGTATTGCCAAGCCATTGACTGATCTGACTAAGAAGGGTGCTGATGTGTTGAATTGGTCTCCGGAGGCTGTTGCTTCCTTTCAGGGGCTGAAGCGAAGATTTACCTCCGCCCCGGTTTTGCGGCAACCTGATGTCTCTCTCCCGTTCCAGGTAGAGGTGGATGCTTCTGAGATTGGTGCAGGAGCTATTTTGTCCCAAAAGGATCCTGTAACATCTAAAATGAATCCCTGTGCTTTCTTTTCCCGAAAGTTCTCTCCATCTGAACGTAACTATGATGTGGGGAATCGGGAACTGTTGGCCATGAAATGGGCATTTGAGGAGTGGAGACATTGGTTGGAGGGAGCTAAACATCAAGTTGTGGTCCTCACTGACCACAACAATTTGATTTACCTAGAGTCGGCTAAACGCTTGCACCCTAGACAGGCTAGGTGGGCCTTGTTTTTTACACGTTTTGATTTTGTGGTCTCTTTTCTTCCTAGAACTAAGAATGTCAAGGCAGACGCTCTCTCTAGGAGTTTCTTTGCTGATTCTCCTGTGGTGACCAAGCCTGCTACCAAGCCTGCTACCATCTTAGGCGAAGGGGTAGCTCTTTCTGCCATCTCGCCCGATTTGAGACTTGCTCTGCAAGAGTTCCAGGAGGACAAACCTGAGCGTTGTCCCAGTGGAAAGTTGTATGTTCCTGACCAGTGGAAGAAGAGAGTGATGTCTGAAGTTCATTGCTCTGCATTGGCTGGTCATCCAGGTATTTTTGGTACTAGAGATCTGGTGAGTCGCTCTTTTTGGTGGCCCACCTTGTCTCATGATGTCAGGAATTTTGTGCAGTCCTGTGGGACTTGCTCCCGGTCTAAATCTTGTTCTCGCGCTAGTGGGTTGTTGATGCCTTTGCCGGTCCCCAGGAGGCCATGGACCCATATTTCAATGGATTTCATCTCTGATATGCCGGTCTCTCAAAGAATGACTGTTATTTGGGTGATTTGTGATAGGTTCTCTAAGATGGTTCATCTTGTACCACTCCCTAAGTTGCCATCTTCCTCTGAGTTGGTGCCCCTGTTTTTGCAACAGGTGGTTCGCTTACACGGGATTCCTAAGAACATTGTATCTGACAGAGGAGTTCAGTTTGTGTCTATATTTTGGAGGACCTTCTGTTCCAAGCCAGGAATTCAGTTGTCCTTCTCCTCTGCTTTTCACCCTCAGACCAATGGGCAGACAGAGAGAACAAACCAGACCTTGGAGTCGTATTTGAGATGTTTTATTTCCGCTGATCAGGATGATTGGGTTTCATTTTTGCCCTTGGCCGAATTTGCTTTAAATAATAGAGCTAGTTCTGCCACTTTGATGTCACCTTTTTTTTGTAACTTTGGGTTTCATCCTCGATTTTCTTCAGGGCAGGTGGAGCCTTCTGCCTGACCAGGTGTTGACACTGTGGTGGAGAGAATGCACCAGATCTGGGACCAAGTGGTGGATAAGTTGTCTCTCTCCCAGGAAAAGGCCCAGCGGTTTTCCAATCGACATAGGACCATTGGTCCCCAGTTTAAGATTGGTGATATGGTGTGGTTATCATCAAAAAATATTGCTATGAAGGTGGCTTCTCCTAAGTTTAAGCCTAGATTTATTGGACCTTACAAGATTTTGGAGATTATTAATCCGGTCTCTTTTCGTTTGGCTCTTCCTGTCACATTTAAAATCCATAATGTGTTCCATAAGTCCTTGTTGAAGAGGTTTGTTGAACCAGTTGTTCCTGAGGTGGCACCTCCAGACCCTGTATTGGTTGAAGGTAACATGGAATATGAGTTAGAGAAAATACTGGATTCCCGTCTGGCTAGACGGAGACTCCAGTATTTGGTTAAGTGGAAGGGTTATGGTCAGGAGGATAATTCCTGGGTCTCTGCCTCTGATATTCATGCCAAAAGATTGGTGCGTGCCTTTCATCGGGCTCACCCTGATCGCCCTGGTGGCGTGGTTGAGGGTTCGTGACCCCTCCTCAAGGGGGAGGTACTGTTGCGAGTTCATTTTCCCCTTCGTCAATGAGGTCTGGTAAACTCCCTATTCTGGTAAAGAAAGGTAATGAGCCTGATTATCAGGCACCTGAGCCTAATGAGGATGACTGGCTGAGTGGAGTCACGGACTGGATATAAAGCTGCCGACGCCCTTCTGCCCTGCGGGTGATTTCTCTGTGGACTTCTAGGACACCAGTCTGATTCCTGCTCCTCTAAAGCTAAGTTTTCTGCTTTGCCTGTTCGCATTTGTGTTTTGTTTTTGTTTTCCTTGCTTTTCTGGATTCTGCCATTCCCTGCTGGGGTGAGCTGAATCTCCTTTTGCCGGTTGCTCTGTCTTCAGAATATTCCTGAGTACTGACATAGCTTTTTTGAAGCCTAGCGTCTTCAGGGCCTTTTTCACTGTCAGTCTGTTGGCTCTTATTTTCATAGGGTTTTTCACGGATTGCAGGCAGCAGCCTTCCTGTCCTTTCCTATCTAGTTAGCTTGGGCCCCGTCTTTGCTCAGTCTATCTTTCTGTCTGTGTTAGTGTTTTCATCTTGCTTCACCGTCATTATATGTTGGGGGCTGCCTATTGCTTTGGGGTCTGCTCTGGGGCAGCTTAGATTTCCCCTTTCTTTCTTTAGGCCTATTTAATTCTCTGGCTGTGATCGAGGGGTCTAGGGCATCGTAGGAACCCCCCACGGCTACTGTTAGTTGTTGTGGATAGGATCAGGGGTCTGCAATCCGATAGCTGCCAACCTCTCTGGTTTTCTGGACTTAGCTAGCATTTCTGTTTTTGCCTCCTACGGTGACTGAATCATAACAGACCCCCTTAGACTAGCATTTCTTGATACACTTGTAAATAACTCATGAAAGAATAAAGTTACATTAAAACCAAGCACTCCATTGTTTTTATTGTGAAATTCTCAATAAGTTTGATGTTTCACCCTCTTCCCATAGAAAAAAATAGTTGGATCCAAAATGGCAGACTTCAAAATGGCTGCCATGGTCACCACCCAACTTGAAAAGTTTCTCCCCTCCCATATACTAATGTGCCACAAACAGGAAGTTGCTATCACCAACCATCCATTCCCATTTTATTTAGGTGTATCCATACAAATGGCCCACCTTATATATTGGCGTGCCTTGTATTAGAGGCATATATTGGAAAAGAGTCCTGATATAGAACTACGATGGAAATCATAAATGAGGCGTGAAGAAAGCCTTGCTGACATACTATTAATTCTAGTTACTCTGCAACACTCTTCAGCCAGGGAAGGACCTATAACTATTCATCCTCATCTTCCTTGTTCATGAATAAAATGCAGCAAGGGTGTTGTACTCGTGGTCATTAACAGGGTTGTCACATCTTCTATCTTCAGTAGCGCATCACTCCCCTGGCTCGTGGCTTTCTGCCTGCGCTCGTGAACATTGACGGTATAGGCCAGAGACATGTCTGAACCGCTGGACCACAAATGCACTCGGTTAGGAGCATCAGAGCTCCTAACCGAGGCAGCTTTAACTCTGCAGCATCGGAGGCAGTGAGGCTGGACGGATCCATCCATATATAGCAGAAATCATGCACGTGCTCTTTCCCTAGGAATCTGGCCTGGTTTTTACAAGCGCTTTACAATTTTACCCTTTTAAAAAGATGTGAGAGCCCCGTCTCATGGTTTTCATTAGCATGATACCTGTAACTCAGAAAAAGCTGAATTGAACATTGAAAGATGTCACATAAGAGATTTTTGTCCCAAAACATTTTTTATCTTCAAGTTAATGTTTTTTTAGACCATGAAAGGAATCCTGCGCTCTAAAAACATAGGACCTATAGCTCTATTCATCCTCAGCTAAAATAGGCTAATTGGCTTCATAAGGAATTGGTTCTGTGTGTATATAAAGCTGAATTCACACATCCATGTGAGTGTCACCATCAAAGTCAAATCATTTTTCTTAGGTAACATCCTAGGTGCATTAGTTTTTTTTCCCCATTGAACCAGGTAGACTGTCTACACTTTTTCTATCCATTGACTCTTACTGTATCAGCTTACCTCTTTGTGACCTCAAAACATATTTTTAGTGATCTGAGATAGAAGAGAATAGCATCCCTTCATGGGTGAAAATGACACCCTGCTGCATCAGTGTCGGCACCAACCATTGCTGTTTAACCCCTTAGATGCTGCCGTTATTAGTGACAACAGCAACCAAATGGTTAGCAGAGTTTGTGGGCTCTCTCTGTAAACCCATCAGCACCCTGTGATCGTGATTGATGGTGTCCATAGCAATCTAAGGCCAAAAAATGGCTTTAGAGTCTTCCAGCTAGAATGGCTTGTTAGTATCACATTGGTGGTAAAAATATTTTTTTTCGTTCTTGTCATTGCCCTTTGCCTTAATTCCGGAAAAGTACCTCAAGGGTTAATAAACTACCTGACAGCAATTCAAAATATATTGAGGGGCGTGGTTTTTAAAATGGCCTCACTTTTGGTATTTTTACTATATATATATATATATATATATATATATATATATATATATACACACACACAGTATATTTGTATATGTACACTGTATATACAATGACCTATAAGTCACATCAAAACTGAACAGGTTTCTCCTCCCTTACCCTTTTCTCATCCCCCTCCCCCTTTCCTGTCCCCTCCTTCCCCCCCTCCTATTAATATCCAGTTGTGAAACACTTTTGTAATTACTGTATGGTTTTAAAATTTGTCAATAAAACTATTGGAAAAGAAAACTGAATAGGTCATTATTTATTAAACCTATTAAAATAAGTTTTGTAAGTTTCTTTTTACACATGTTGTTGATTTAAGGATTTAAGGTAGACAGATGGGAAATGTTATTTATTATCTATTTTGTGTGATATGACTATCTGGATTAAAGGTATAAACATACAAAGTTTGAAAAATGTTAATTTTCCGAAAATGTTGTCATATATCTCCCATTTTTATAAATGAATGCAAAACATATCGTCCAAAATTTACCACTAAAGTAAAATACAATTTGTCCCAAAAAAAACAATCTCAAAATCACAGGGATATCTTGAAACATTCCAGAGTAATTGAAACATAAAGTGACACATGTCAGATTTGAAAAATTTGGCCTGGTCAGTATGTGGATGAAACTTGATGGAACTCTGAAGTACAAAATCTGTCTCCCTAGATTCATCCGTGTTTCACGGATCCTCATAGACTTTAATGGCCAAGTCTGATGCGCAATAATGAGAACAATAGGGAATGCATCTAGACTCACGAACCGGAAACAAGGACCCGTTTTTAAAACTGATGTGTTTATGGATCAATGAAACTCTATGGGTCCGTGTGCGGTCTGAGAAAAAAAATGGACAACGCTAGGATGTGTCACACGAATATGAATGTAGCCTAAGGGCGCTGTCAGATGGCCGTATAACATGGACGACAATCGCATCATGGTGCATAGACTGGCCTGCGGCTCTCCTAAAATGACCGTGACAGCTGCATAGAAATACATGCTATCACACTTAGGTCAGGAGAGCTGTTGGCCAGTCCGAGCATTACAGTGCAATTGTCGTCGGTGTTATTCAGCTGTCTGAGTGCGCCCTAAGGGAAATCATTTGACACTGTGTAGGCGAATAAACAGTACATATTCATTGACCTCATTCATTCTATATTTGTAAAGGTTTAGGATTTACCATCAGAACTTGGGATGAGGTGTCCAGGTTTGCTCTAAGGCTTCTTTCACACATTCGGCTTTGTGTCTCCGGCGCCGTGCGGCGAAAAGCCGTAGGGGCGGATCCGGGATGTGCCGGAGATACCGGATGCCTGTGCAGATACGGTGGCGCCCACATTTAAAAGAGCAGCGCGAGACTCACAGTCTTCGCGCATGCGCTGTGAGAAAAACCGGTCCGGCGCTGTCAAAAAACGTTGCAGCGAACGTTTTTTGCAGACGCCGGACGGCTACTTCTTGCCATATCCGGCAAAAACCGGATGTGCCGCATACCCATCCGGCACGGTGCGACGACAATACAACTCTATGGTACAAAACCGGATCCGAATTTCGCCGCATCGTGCCGGATTCAAAAAGCCAGATGCGTGAAAGTAGCCTAATTCTGCTCCTGCACCGAAATAATTACTAAATCTGGATCCAGCCATCTGATTAATTCCGCTTACTGGGTGTAATCAATGAATTTTACTAGAACAGCTTTGAAGTCATTCTTGGTATAAAATCAGAGGAGGAACTTGAGGCTCCAGGGCCTAAAGGTAAAATTTGTAACAGAGCCACGGATCTACCATGGATCATTTACAATACTGCACAGGCTGCTGCTGCCTCTTTTTACAACACCTACTACATATGTAGAAAATGCATCTACGACCCCCTAGCCCTATTATTGTGCTTATACCAAATTTCCTTCAGAGTTTACTATCTGCAGTTTCCATCTCTAGCCAAACACTTCACTCGGTTAGTACAACGTCAGTTGTAGCTTACGGCTCAGTGAGAACGCCAGCGGTACAGTATCCAGTGGTCACATCATTTAGGCAACCTTGTGGGAGCATTCATCATCCATGCACTAATTGTTAGAGGCAGGTCGTTCCGTCATTAAGACATGAGCTGCAAGAACTGGATCCCCTGCTCCTCTAGCCCTGCCAGACGTTGCTTCTGTACAATGTCTATGTTTCAAGAGCATATTTATTGATTGCAGAGAGGCAGTTTCTTAATGTGCACTAATTCACCTCAATCAGCTGATCTGTTTCTGCTGAACGCAGCACTCATCCAAAATAGCAACACATTTAGAGTCTGTCTGTATCATGTGAACCCACAGGAGTCGATGTTTGCCTTTAGCCACCAGACCACCACAAAAGGCAGGGCCTGGGATTGAGGGAAAAACACCATTCTAGGGCACCTTCACAAATTGTATATTTGCTACAGATTTCCTTTACAGATTTGCGTGTGTGAAATCCACAGCGTAGTACAGTACCAGATAAATGGGTGAGATTTCAGAATCTCTTAACTACAGGTGGTGGAATATTTCTGACCAAAATTTGGTTTCATCACAAATGTAACTCTTTGCAATGGAAAGGTTGAAATTTATGGCAAAACCCTTTAGCTATATTCCTTTGATGAAAATTTGGTTGAGTTTTGAGTTTTTTAAGCTGCATATTTTTGAAAAAATGCAAATAGCTTATTCTAATTAATGGGTGCAGAAAATCCGCAAAAAAAAACCTCTCACATAGCGAAATTGCCAGTGAGATCGCTAATGCGTCACCGATTTTGTGACGCAACAGCAATCTCGCCTGCGATCTCGCTAAATGTGACAAATAGCGGTAACCAGCCCCCCCCCCGCTGGATATCGCTGATTGTGCTCGAATGTCCTGGGTCATTTTTTCATCGTTGGCGTCCCGCTGGCCACCATGCATCGCTGTGTTTGACACCGACGAGCGACCTCGTTGGCGACGCAGAACTCAGGGACGCAGGCTGGAATCGTTACAATATCTGATGTGAGGCAACGCACCAACGATCCTTACCAGGTCGCATCGCTGTCGGGATCGCTCGTGCGTCGTTGAAGAGATCTGTCTGTTTGACATCTTACTAGCGATCATTTAGCGGCACACCAGCGATCCCTACCAGGTCTTATAGTTGTCGGGATCGCTGGTGCGTCGCTATGCGAAACGGGACCCTTACTCCATATCACAAATACCCATGGCACATTATTAAATACATTGTTATCAATAATAGCTTCTGGACATGATAGCTAGTGTCCTTCAAAAAGAATGCATCATCAGAAAATGACCTATTGTGTAAAAGGTTTGATAATCAGGAACAAGTATTCCTACCTCGTTTCCCAATTATCAGCCCATCTTAAAGCCCCCGTTACACACTGCGATATCACTAGCAATATCGCTGTAAAGTCACCGATTTTGTGACGTTGCAGCGATATTGCTAGCGACATCGCTGTGTCTGATACTTACCTCTGACCCGCTCCCCCGCTGGTTATCGCTGATCGCGCGAGAAGCTGCTGGACCATTCCTCGTCGTCCACTTCCTGCGGCGCTTCCTGCTGTGACGACGAGCGACGCGTGGAGCCGGGCGGGAGGACGCAGGATCGCCGCGTCTGACAGGTAAGTAGCGATCCCCGTCCCCTGCGATGTCGCTGTTGAGATCTGCCTGAGTGGCAGCTCACTAGCGACCACCTAGCGATTCACCAGCGATCCTGACTGCGTCATATCACTGGTCGGGATCGCTGGTGAGTCGCTAGGTGTAACGGTACCCTAAGGAAACGAAAGACTGATTAAACTGGAGAGCCCCTGTGAAAGAACAATAGATGGGTCCTTCTCAGCTCAATAGTTCATCATAATGCACCCCTTTATGGCCTCCCTTACCTCTCTGGCCTCTGTGCAATTGAACAAGTTGCACCAATGGTATGTTCGCTCCATTGGATACAGTAGTATAACATATCCAGTCATCTCAGAGGGATAGCACATGTCTGGTCATCAATCAATTTGTCATGTATGCTATCAGCCAAGTAACGCCTTCTGCACATTGTAAATCCGTGTGTAATTAGTCTATACATCAGAACATGAAGTCCACCTGGATATAGGAAACATCGACTACAAGAAGTATCGCGGACCTGTCTTCACTTTTTGTCATACATTTTATGATGACTCAGTGAAGTGTTAAAGCCACAGATGTCGCATAGCACCTATTTTGAAATGTGAGTAGGAATGTGGACGTCATTAGCTATGCAAATAGACTACAAGGCAGATTTATAAATTGCAACTTTTTAAAAAGTCACCAAAAAGTTAACATTCTCCTTCCAGGAAAAGGTGGATTAAAAACACGATAAACATCTCTAGATAGAAGTCTTAAGGTACTGTCACACTTAGCGATGTACCAGCGATCCCGACCAGCAATATGACGCGGTCAGGATCGCTGGTACATCGCTAAGAGGTCACTAGTGAGCTGCCACACAGGCAGATCTCACCAGCGACATCGCTGGGGATGGGGGTCGCTACTTACCTGTCACACTAGGCGATCCTGCGTCCTCCCGCCCGGCTCCACGCTCGTTGTTCGTCTCTCCACAGGAAGCGCTGCAGGAAGCTGACGACGAGAAACAGTCCTGGACGTTCTCGCGCGATCAGCGATAAGCAGCGGGGGAGCGGGTCGTAGGTAAGTATCAGACACAGCGATATTGCTAGCGATATCGCATAGTGTGACAGGCCCTTTATACATAAAAAAGGGTCAAAAGTTTGTGCTTGAAAGAATGTCGAAGGAGTCTTGAGTAAAAATGAGAGTCCTCCAGCCGTGTTCCAAATAATATGGTAAACTTTATTCCAACAAATTTAAAAGGTAGACATCTTCAAATATATCCAAATGTATAAGTTGTTTTTCTTTGAGTTTCAGACTGCAACTCAATCCTCATCCACAAATAAGGACTGAGTTGAAGTCTGAAATGAGTAGGAAAAGAACTTACGAGTATATGGATATACTTGAAGATGTCTATCTTTTAAATTTGTTAGAATAAAGCATACTATTTAATTTACAACATGGCTGGAGGACGCTAATATTTTGAGGACTCTCATTCTCCATGACGAGAATTTGTAGTAGCCTCAACAAGGGTGAGCTGGTTTTCCTATTTCATTGGTCCAGTGAAAATGACCCTGATGTTGCGTTATGAAAGGTGGCATTTGAACTGATTACATGGGTCAGGCTGGATTATATACAATACACTGGATACTGGCCTCCCCTCCAGCACTCTGGCACCACTCCAGTCTATCCTACACTCTGCTGCCCGACTAATCCATCTGTCTCCCCGCTATTCCCCTGCCTCCCCCCTATGCGAGGCCCTTCACTGGCTTCCTATTGTCCAGAGGCTCCAGTTCAAAACCCTAACCATGACATACAAAGCCATCCACAACCTGTCTCCTCAATACATCTGTAACATGGTCTCCCGGTACCTACCCGCACACAACCTTCGATCCTCTCAAGATCTCCTTCTCTACTCCCCCCTCATCTCTTCTTCCCATAACCGCGTACAAGACTTCTCCCGTGCTTCCCCCATACTCTGGAAATCTCTGCCGCAACACATCAGACTCTCACCAACAATGGAAACCTTCCAGAAGAACCTGAAGACCCACCTGTTCCGACAAGCCTACAGCCTGCAATGATCCTCGGTCTACTGAACCACCGCACAACCAGCTCTACCCTCTCCTAGTGTATCCTCACCCATCCCTGTAGACTATGAGCCCTCGTGGGCAGGGTCCTCTCTCCTTCTGTACTTGTGTGTCCCTTGTCTTGCACATGTTTATTGTACTTGTCTATATTTCCTCTTTTCCCTGTAAAGCGCCATGGAATAAATGGCGCTATATAAATGTATAATAATAATAAAAATAATAATAAATACATGGGCCCTGTCATTGTACCATAGTCGGTTTGCAAGGTGACGTATGTGCAAATGATAAATGTCACGACCCACAAGTGTCGGTCCATGTAATAGAGAGTCACCCCCCCAGCCTGAACACATGGACCATACTGTAAACAGGCTTACATTAGCAGTCCTTGCCCTGTATCCGGTGGGGGCATGCTTGTCTTTGTTCCACTCTGCAGGGGGCATCTCCAATACACAAACCTTTACAGAGACTGCAGACAGGGTTTGGGTTTCTGGAATGTTCTTAGTCCTTGGACCTATGTTTAACGGGGTGGGTGTTGGGATCAGCCCCTTTGTTGGGCAGAAGTACTAAGAGTGGTAGGACAATAAACCACATAACCACATGGTCAGTTAGTTGATGCTGTGTGCTTTGAAGGACAGGGATCTACAGCTGTGACTGGATCCTTGTACCATGTATGGAGATTGGAGATTATTTTGCCACATGGAATTGTGATGTCTCACCACCCTACTGTATTTGAGGACTGAATCTAAAGACTGTTGTTGTGTGGTGGCCTGCGAAGGGTTGGGATCTTATGCTTAGGCGAGATCCCAGTGACCTTGTGTATTGTTAGAAGCGGCCATGTGGGACTGTGTTGTGTCCCTCATCTGCTGGACTATTTCTATATTTAACTAGCGTCGGATTGCCGGGTGGCGCCCACGGATCTGCTCTCTTTGTGTGGACTCATTGTGGACTAATTATGGATGCTGCAGAATTACTTTCATTTGTGTTGTCCCAGTTCCCTGTTACAATAAATCTTGTTGGATTGTTTATTGGCCTAGTGTCTCTTCCTGCTCTGTTGCGTACCCCGTCACAATCCAGCGGATGGCACAACAAACACCAACAACGGGATGGAAAAAGGGAGAGAAAGGCCCTAAAAGTAGAGAGCGAGTGACGGGGCACCTCCTAACACGGCTTGTGCCTATCCCTAAGCTCCCGATTCCCTATGCGGGTCCTTCCCCCCGCCACAGTCACGCGCCTAGTCCCTAGCTGTCCCCTCACTATACCCTGGCTAGTGCACTGGCCGGCAAGGACGATAGCATCACCACTGCAGATGGTATAAACACAGGGGGTAGTGACAAGCACGAGACAGACAAGGAAAGAGAACAAGAAATTTAGCTCCAGACATCAGAGAACTCTACAGAAGCAACAGATAAACCGCTGGCACCAGAGAGCTCCAAACTCCTAGGCTGGACTTCATGGAATAACTCCTATTGCCAACAGTCAACTGATCTGTCATGTGGCTATTTAAGGAATGGTGGGAGTGGTCACCACCCACATCAGCTGTCCTAGCAACTATGCACCTTCCAGCAAGAAAACTGACATTAACCCTTGCTGGCATTAAATAAAAAAATTATGTTTAAATTAAAG
Organism: Dendrobates tinctorius; assembly: GCF_039654945.1. Taxonomy (NCBI): domain Eukaryota; kingdom Metazoa; phylum Chordata; class Amphibia; order Anura; family Dendrobatidae; genus Dendrobates; species Dendrobates tinctorius. The sequence continues at coordinate 28,764,054 of NW_027361737.1, forward strand.
CAGAGCTAGAGCTGTCACAAATCCAAAAATGAATCTTGACAATAGTATTGAGGCGCTACATTGAGCTACATTAAGGAATGTTTGTAGACACTATTTATGGAGGGTAAATTGGCTTCAAGAACAGGTTAAGGCATGCACCCAAGTAATGCATTCATCTGTGACCAGTGAGAAACTTCCAGCAGATGCGGGATGGAGACAGGATCCAAACTGACAAGAAGCAGTGGCCCTGCAGTGTTGTGTTACGCCTGTTTCACACATCAGTTTTTGAGGTCAGTTAAAATCCGCCAAAATGGCGGAAAAAGGATCCGCGGGCGACGAAACACCAATGGGAGCCACTGGTCCGTTGGTGCGCTGGGATCCGCCGTTAAAGGAACCGCGCCTGGGGAAAAAAAAAACCTCATACCGGCGATGTAGCGGTATCTGGGAGCCGAAAGAAGAGAGCGGGCATCTGCATGTTGAGCGGGCATGGTAATGTCGCAGGAGCAGTGAGGTCGCGGGCACGGAGATCTCGCAGGAGCAGTGAGGTCGCGGGCACGGAGATGTCGCGGGAGCAGTGAGGTCGCGGGCACGGAGATGTGGGCACGGAGATGTCACGGGAGCAGGGATGGTGATGTCGGGCACGGAGATGTCGCGGGAGCGGGGATGGTGATGTCGGGCACGGAGATGTCGCGGGAGCGGGGAAAGCACGGAGATGTCGCGGGAGCGGTGATGTCGGGCACGGAGATGTCGCGGGAGCGGTGAGGAGAGAGAGAGAAAGAGATTTTATCGGCTCCCGGAAGGGTTAATGGTGAAATTAGCGGACCGTCAACGAAAAAAAACATTGCATGGTCTGTTTCATCTGCCCGGGAGCCGCTAAAATCTTGGCAGATCCGTACAAAAACGGGTGTGACGGACAACCATCAGTCAAGATCCACCAATAATGTAAGTCTATGGGTGAAAAAAACGGATCCGCCCCTTTTTTGGCCGATCCGTTTTTTTTAAAAAATGGCGGATCTTGACTGATGGTAAAAAACTGATGTGTGAAACAGGCCTTAGTGGGTCGCTTTCACCCAAGAGCCAAGATATAACCAGGCAGATAGAGATTTAATCCTAAGGCACCTGACATTAGTGGACCGTGTTGGGTAGTAAGATGATGCTGTCTTGTAAGCCCTACAGACCCAGTGCAGGTGGACACAGCTATCCCATGTCATTCATGACTGACGCTGCTACTGAAATGTAGCCAGGTAATAAGAACCAAGTTTACTTTTGTCAGGCTGTGTTGACTGTTGCGGAGCCTTTACTTCAGTAGTTGTTTTTGCAATAAAAAGTCTGTAGCTTCTCTTGAGCATGACCACTAAGCTTTGCACCTAGTAATGAGCCATGACCACTAAGATTAGCGCCTCCTCATGAGAAAGTAAAGGCTTTGTTAAGGTATAGAATTTTCTGTATTTGTGTCACTTTTACGCAAAACAAGACAACCTCACACCAGTCCCCCACCACTGCACAAACTTGATCCATATCTACAAGTATTACTGATGAGACTAGCTGTCCAGAAGATGTCATCTGAGTGTGGTCAAAATTTTTCACGGACTCAGACTTGCAGAGCCGATATTGATCTGACCCTGGGATTAAAATCATAGGTAGCAATGCTATTCATGAAAACCACAGATAGCACTTGTACGTGAAAAACGGGAATCTTAATGAGCCCTAAAGGTTTGTTCATACTGTGTTTTTGTTTAAAAACTTTTTTTTCTTGAAAAAAGACACTTCAGGAAACTCCACCAAAAAGGAGAGTTTCCTGGAGAATCTACTGCTTACTTTTTACTTTTTTGGCACTTTTTTTTTTAACATTTTTTGAGCTAAAGAAATGAAGAAAACACTAGCTTTTTGCATTAAAAATGCTAAAATAAACCCCCTTCACAATAAAACACCCGGGTATCTTCTGGGAGTCCTTTTAACCATCCCACTGACTTGTAATATTGAGTGTGGAGTACGTACATGTCACTTCTTTTAAACGCTGGGCATTTGCTGAATGTCTCAAAGACTGAACATATTGCACTTTTGTTTAAACATACAAAAAAAACATGCTTTTTTAGTGTTTTTCTTCTGCCTATTTTCACAACAAAGGGATTTTATGAATAATAAAAATTCAAAATCCACTTCACAACTCCCTTAGTAAAAGAAAAACTTGAAAGCGTCAAAATGGGAACATTTTCTGCTCATTTTTGAACACCTCAAAAAACTGGGTGTGAACATGGCCTCACAGTTACATATAGTTCGGAATCAGAATACTAAACACCCGATACATGGCCCGATCAAGCTCTTTACGGCAACCCACGTGCGCAGTAATTACACTGCAGCTCAGATTGCCTTATTGTGCGATCTCCTTTGTGTGCAGCAAGATGTGACTATGGGCTTCTGTGGATGAAGTATAGACACATAGTAGATGTGTGGCCTGTATATGGAGGCAGAATAATGATAGGAGCTGTTCCCCAGTCCGCTGTTTCTACATTTCTGCTAGAAAAGAAATTGCCATTTACCTAGGAAGTTAGTTTGTCTTTGTAAAATTGTGATGTGAGTGCCCTCTGCTGGAAATATGAAAAATCCACAGCAAGTGAAAACCCTGGGACTCCAGGCCCTGAAGAAGGGTGTGGTAGGGAAGAGATTGATGAATCTGTCGAATTACATGCAGAGCTTTCTCTGGGTAAAATAAATAAACCCAAATGTTTTTTTCTGAAGTAACCGGTGACATTGTAAATGAAAACACATTCAGCTATCCCAAAAATCTGTGACCTCAGGTAGGGTCTATCAAAAGCATCTCTGTGTATGGTAACATGTGATGCTGCTCACTTATATCGGTGATGCACCCATGAATAAGAAGTTATCAGCAGATAAGTCCCTTGAAAGCATTAATTGATAGTGCCAAAATGCCAATGGCTACATGTAAACCAATCAGCTGTTTAACCGTTTAGTGACAGAGCCAATTTGCTACTTCATGACCAAGCCAATTTTTACAATTCTGCCCACTGTCACTTTAGGAGGTTATAGCTCTAAAACGTTTCAACGTGTCCCACTGAGGCCGGGGTCACACTTGCGTTAAAACATCACATAGCACTTGGACCACTGTTAATCTATGGGGCAGCTCCCATCACCGTTTTTCTTCTACGGGCGAGAGAAATCACAGCATGCTGCAATTGGCCCCGAGACTCGGCCGAATCTCGGCTCACTCGCAACCATATAAGTCTATGGGTGCGGTTATTATCTGAGTGATGTGTGATATACGCTGACCCCGGCAATGGAGGAGATAGAGAAATTCATTTCTCCGCCTCCTCTGCAGCTGTGCTCCGATCCTCTTTGTGCGAGATGCTCAAAGCACAGTAGCATGACACTCAGCTCCCACTCGTATCAGATGCCATACGCTAGTGTGACCCCGGCCTGATTCTGAGAATGATTTTTCATGACATATTGTACTTCATGTTAGTGGTAAAATTTCTTCAATATAAATTGTGTTTTTATTTATTTAAAAAAACAGAAATTTGGCAAAAATGTTGAAAATTTTGCAATATTCAAAGTTTGAATTTTTGGACCCTTAAATCAGAGAGTCATATCGCACAAAATAGTTAATAAATAACATTTCCCATACGTCAACTTTACATCAGCATAAGTTTGGAAACTTATTTTTCTTTTGTTAGAATGTTAGAAGGGTTAAAAGCTGACCAGCAATTTCTCATTTTTCCAACAAAATTTAGAAAATCATTTTTTGAAGTGAGTTTGGGGGGTCAATATAACAGAAAATACCCAAAAGTGGCACCATTCTAAAAACTGCACCCTCAAGGTGCACAAAACACATTCAAGAAGTTTATTAACCCTTCAGATGCTTCACGAGAACTAAAGCAATGTGGAAGGAAAAAATTTATTTTGGAACCAATTTTTTTATTTTCACAAGGGTATCATGAGAAAATGGATCACAAAATTTGTTGTGCAATTTCTCCTGAGTACGCCAATACCCTGTATGTTGGGAAAGCCACTCTTTAGGCGCATGGCAAGGCTCAGAAGGGAGGCAGCACCGTTTGACTTTTTGAATGCAAAATTGGCTGGAATCAATGGTGACTAGTGTTGAGCATTCCGATACCGCAAGTATCGGGTATCGGCCGATATTAGCTGTATCGGAATTCCGATACTTAGTTCCGATACTTTTTTCATATCGAATACCGGAATCGGAAGTTCTCATAATGCTAGGAGCCCGCTCGATTTGATTCAGCCAATGGGGATCCTCAGAAGTGTGGGCATATCCTGTTAGGCATGTAGGCATGTTAACTACTGGCATGGCTGTGATTGGCTGCTGAAATGATGTCATGATGCACTATAAAAAGCGCTGCAGCCGCCATTTCTGGTCACTCTGCTGTGAATTCAGTTAGGGACAGGCTGCTGTTGAAGACTGTGAGGGACAGTTAGAAATAGCGATTCCACAAAACATATAGTGCTTAACCCAGGCTACATAAACCACCACTGTAGCTTGCTTTTCCCTAGCAGCGCTGTTTTCACAGCTGTCTGCAAGGGCTGTGTGAGTGCAGACCCACGCTGTGTAGTGTGTCCTGCAGGCACGTCTGCTTGTAGGACGGCCAGCGTGTGTCTCTGCCTCATACACATTTTTCTTTTATTGCTGCTTTTTTTTTCTCCTGTATAGTGTGCTTCCATACGTATCCATATACGTTGGTTGCAAACACTAAAGGAGTGACAGCGGAGCCTTTCAGCAGCCTTTCAGTGCTATAGCCCATTTCTCTGCACTGTTTTTGGCTGTCTGATAGGTCTCTCTGTGTGTGAGTGCAGCTCACGTTGCAGTGTGTTCTACAGCCACCGCTAGCTGTAGTCCACTCAGCGTGCGTCACTGCCTCATACATAGTCCTTTTTTTGCAGCTAATTTAGCCAGATTTTTGCTCCTATATTAGTGTGCTTCCAACCGCATCCATTGTCATTGGTTGGTTGCAAACACTATATAGGATTAGATAGAGGAGCCTTTTTGCTGGCTTGTGCCCTTCAGGGCCAGCCAGGCTAGTATCACCCTATTTTTTGGAGCCTCATCAATTGCATTGTAGGTTAGCTTCCTGCATTGTAATCGCTCCAAAAAGTTTGTGATACTATAGCTTTCAAACTTTGGTCACATCCTTTCCTTTCCCCCCACCCAAAAAAAAGGAAATAAAGTTCACCAAACACTCCACTTTACAGTTGTCTAGGCCACATTAGATCATATTAAAGTGTAGTACACACACTCTTAGCCAAATTAGTGTTTCTTATACTGGTTAGCAGGTGTTCAGGAATAAGAACACTAAGCCACCCCTTTTTTACTTTTCTGCCTATCTTTATCAGTCTACCAAGATGAAGAAGGCAGGGAGTAAGGCACGTAGTTGTGGCCGTGGAGTTTCAGCAGGGAGAGGACGGGGGGATTCAGCAGGGAGAGGACGTGGGGATTCGGTATCTGCTGTGGCCACCAGTGACCCGGCATCCCCCACTTTTACCAGGCAACAGTCCTTCATGCGCAGCTTTGTAGGACCTCGCCGTACCCCACTGCTGCGTGACGAACAAATTGAAGCAGTTGTCGGATGGATGGCAGCTAGCGCATCCACTTCAATGACTTCCGCATCCTCCCAAGGCCAGAGCACTGAAGAGCAACCATCTGTCTCTTCACCACCTGCCAAATTGCCCAGGCAGTCTGAGAGCCCTGGACAGGAGCCATCTCAATCTTTACTTCTGTTCTCAGAATCTGTTGGCTTGGAAAGAGGTGGCCAGCCAAGCAGCATTCTAGAGCGTGAAGAAGAGGGAGTATGCAGTGATGCGCAACTGCTTTGTCCCTCTGAATCTGAAGAGGCGGGTGGGCCAGTGCCTATGGTCAGCACACCTCAGTATGCATCAGATGATGATGAGACTCAGTTGCCAATTTCTGGTGCGTACGGTGCTGGCGAGACAACCCAGGACCAGCCGGTGCTTGAAGAGGGGAGTGGAGATGATGAGGTCCTTGACCCATCATGGCGTCAGCCACAGGAAGGTGGTGGGAGCAGCTCTGAGGAAGAGATTCCCCGAACGGCCAAAAGAGGAGGGAGAGGGCGGGGGCAGACTTGGTTGCCTGTAGCCTCCACTTTGGCACCCGTGAGGAGCAATCCTCTTCCAAAACACAAAACGGGCGCTCCCAGGACTTGCAGTGCGTGGTCTTTTTTTGACACAGTTGCAGATGACATTTGCTTTGTCAAATGCAAGCTGTGTCATCAGAAAGTGAAACGAGGCAAAAATGTGACCAACCTCAATACCACAAATATGTGGAAACATGTGCGTACCAAGCACGAGGTGGAGTTACACAGACACACTGAAGATGTAGGCCAACCTTCAGCAGCACCTACCACCTCTTCAGCTCGTGTTGGGGCCTCTTCCTCCAGCTCACACACAGCTGGTTCGGCTTCCTCACTGGAACGCCATGGAAGAACCACTGCCACTGTTGTCCAGAGACCCAGTGAAATTCCACCCACTGAACCACGTTCGCAGTCATCAGCACACTCCCAGGCCACTCACCAGCAATCGGTAGCACAGGCATGGGAGAAAAAGCGGCCATACTCGGCAAACCATCCCCGAGCACTGGCTCTGAATGCCGGCATTGCCAAACTACTGGCCCTTGAGATGCTGTCATTCAGGCTGGTGGAGACTGACACCTTCCGGAACTTTATGTCATTGGCAGTTCCACAATACAATGTGTCCAGCCGCTTTTATTTCAGCAGGCAAGCTGTCCCTGCCCTGCAAAAGCATGTGGAGGGAAAAATTAAAAATGCGCTACTAAATGCCGTGAGTAGCAAGGTCCACCTGACCACCGATGCGTGGACCAGTAGCCATGGACAGGGACGATACCTTTCCCTCACTGCCCATTGGGTCAATGTTGTGGAGCCGGGTACAGATCTGGAGAGTGGCTCTGTACGTATTCTGCCAACTCCAAGGATTGCAGGAATGCAGTCTGTACATATTGAGTCCTCCTCCTACTCTAGTTCCTCGGAATCAGCACTGCGTGAGCCTGTTAGGCCAGATATGAGCACAGGTGTGGCCAAACGTCAACAGGCCGTCCTTAAATTAATTTCTTTGGGGAATCGGAGCCACACAGCACAGGAGCTCTGGAATGCCATCAAGCAGGAGAGCGATGTGTGGTTTGTGCCAGCGAATCTCCAGCCAGGTTTGGTAGTGAGTGACAATGGCCGAAATCTAGTGGCAGCTCTGGGCCTAGGCAACCTCACTCACATACCATGTCTGGCACACGTGCTCAATTTGGTCGTGCAGAGCTTTCTGAGGGACTATCCGGATCTTGATGCACTGCTGCACAAGGTTCGTCTAGAGTGTGCTCACTTGCGGCGTTCCAGCATGGCAAGATCGCGCATTGCATCTCTGCAACGCCGATTCCGCCTGCCAGAACATCGCATCATATGTGACCTCCCCACCAGGTGGAATTCAACGTTACATATGTTGGAGCGGTTGTGTGAGCAGCAGGCAGCAGTAATGGAGTACCAGCTAAATCAGGCGCAAACAAGTCGCACTGTGCGCCGGACACACTTCACCACCACTGAGTGGGCCACTATGAGGGACATCTGCCAAGTTTTGCGTGCCTTCGATGACTTCACTCGGATGGCCAGTGCAGATGATGCACTAATCAGCATGACTGTCCCCCTCATCTGTCTGCTTCAAAAAACCTTACAAGCACTAAGTGAGGAGGTTTTTGAAGAGGTCGAGGATGAGCAGTCAGAAATGCCATCTGCTTCTGGCAAGTCTGCGCAACGTGCTTCCACACAAAGGCCCAGGCAGGGGACACTTAGTGAGGAGGATGACGAGGAGTCAATGGAGGAGGAGGAACACATCTCTCCAGAGGAGGGAGGTACACAAGGCTCTAGTAGTCAGTGTGTACAGCGAGGGTGGGGTGATGCTGAGCAGGCAGAGATGCTGCCTCAAGCTGGGGACAGCGTTTCCGGTCCAGTTGACAGTCTGCAGCACATGGTTGATTTCATGCTGCAGTGCTTGTTAAATGACCGCCGCATCGCCAACATTCTCCACACGGCTGATTATTGGGTGTACACCCTCCTAGATCCTCGCTAAAGGGACAACTTACAAAGCCTCATACCACAGTTGAACCGGGAGCGAAAAATGCGGGAGTACCAAGAAACACTTGTGCAGGCCATCATGTTCTCCATTCCCCCCACAAGTGTTGCTGGTAGTGCTTTTCAAAGCAGCCATGTGGGTAGAGGCAGTGGAGGAAGCTCTGCACAAAGAGGTAGCAGAGGCAGTGCCGCAGGACAAGGCAAGGCCAGTATGGCCCAAATGTGGAAAAGTTTTGTGGGACCGCCACAAATGGCTACACCATCACAGACGGCTCCAGTCAGCAGGAGGCAACGTTTCCGTCAGATGGTGACAGACTACTTGTCGTGCCCTGTTAGTGTTCTCCCAGACGGCTCTTCCCCGTTCAAGTATTGGGTCTCTAAGCTGGATACATGGCCAGAGCTTAGCCAGTATGCATTGGAGGTGCTGGCTTGCCCTGCTGCCAGTGTATTATCGGAACGTGTCTTTAGTGCTGCAGGTGGTGTGGTAACAGACCGTCGCACGCGACTATCCGCCGATAATGTTGACCGGCTTACTTTTGTGAAAATGAACAAGGCCTGGATCTCACCTGAATTTGCCAGTCCTCTTCCAGAATAAATAATTGGCTGGCAACAGGATCCAGGTCTCCTGTTGTGTTCATGTTTCTATGACCTGAACTTTATTTCCTGGGCTACAGCAACGCCCGTTGTTGCTCAGAAGTGCTGTCCGCACAGACAAAACACTCGCTCATGTGTAAGTGGGGTTCGGTAACGTCAGCTGATCCCCTGCTGTGTGTACGGCAAACTCTCCTGCTGCCTACAACTTCTGACTACCTCTGATTTAATATGTTCTCTGATTTGCCCTCTGTCTCCACTCTGTTTTGAGTATTTCCTCCGGCCTACAACACTGCCTGTTTCTGCTCTCAAGTGCCATCTGCACAATCCACACTTGTTCCTGTGGTACCTGGGTCCTGTAACATCTGCTCATCTCCAGAGTTGAGCACGGCAATGTCTCCTGCTTTGTCTACATTCCCACTACTTGTAGTGGAAATGTGGACAGAGCAGGAGACATTGCCTGACTCACCTCTAGGGAGAAGCTGCTGTTACAGAACCCCAGTAACACAGGAACAAGTGTGGGTTGTGCAGACGGCATTTCAGAGCAGCAACTGGCGTGGTTGGAAGCCAGAGGAAATACTCGAAACAGAGTGAAGACAGAGGCCTAATTGGAGTACGTTGACAGAATATAATGCTGTCTGCAGAACCTGCAGGGCACAAATCAGATTATCTAAAGCTGAAAATGAATTGAGGCTTGCAAGAGATGTCAAAAGCAATAATAAAGGATTTTGGGGATATGTCAAAAGTAAAAGAAAAGTCAAAGATGCTATAGGATTTTTACAGGATGAAAATGATGAAATGGTAAGACAGGATGTTGAGAAGGCTGAACTTTTAAATTCGTATTTTGCATCTGTTTTCTCTCAGAAAGGAAATGTAACATCAACTGTTATTCACTGTCCTATTAAGGGAATAGAAGAATCCAGGATATCTATAAACAGAAAGATAGTGAGGAAACACTTAGCTAACCTAAATGAATTCAAGTCTCCAGGTCCAAATGAATTACACCCCAGAGTACTGAAGGAGATAGCAGAAGAAATTTTTGAACCCCTCTCCATAATCTTTGAAAATTCTTGGAGAACAGGAGAAGTGCCAGAAGACTGGAGAAGAGCAAATGTTGTTCCTATCTTCAAAAAGGGGAAGAAGGTGGACCCAGGAAACTATAGGCCGGTGAGTCTGACTTCTATACCAGGAAAGATCTTTGAACAAATTATTAAACAACATGTATGTCAATACCTGGATAAGAATGAAGTGATTATACAGAGTCAGCATGGGTTTGTAACTAATAAGTCATGTCAGACTAATTTAATTTCCTTCTATGAAGGTATTACTGATTGGGTGGATCAAGGAAATGCTGTAGATATAGTATATCTTGACTTCAGCAAAGCATTTGACAAAGTCTCTCATACAATCCTTATTGAAAAAATGACTAAGTATGGAATGGACAAGGCAACTGTTAGGTGGATTCATAACTGGCTTAGTGATCGGACCCAAAGAGTGGTCGTAAATGGCTGCACATCCAGTTGGAAGAATGTCTCAAGTGGGGTACCACAGGGCTCTGTCCTGGGCCCTGTATTATTCAACATCTTTATCAATGATTTAGATGAAGGAATTGAGGGTAAACTGATTAAATTTGCTGATGACACAAAGCTAGGAGGGATAGCTAATACTAGAGAAGAGAGAGAGAGGATTCAAAAAGATTTAAATAAACTGGAGAAGTGGGCAGCAACTAACAGAATGGTTTTTAACAGGGAGAAATGCAAAGTACTACATCTGGGCAATAAAAATGAAAAAAGCATATATAGAATGGGAGGAATAGGGCTAAGTGACAGCACATGTGAAAAAAACTTGGGTATACTAATAGATCACAGACTGAATATGAGTCAACAGTGTGATGCAGCAGCAAAAAAGGCAAATGCAATTCTAGGATGTATTAACAGAAGCATACAGTCTAGATCACGTGAAGTCATTATTTCCCTCTACTCCTCTTTGGTCAGACCTCATCTGGAATATTGTGTCCAGTTTTGGGCACCACATTTTAAAAAAGACATCAACAAACTGGAGCAAGTTCAGAAAAGAGCGACCAGAATGGTGACCGGTCTGCAAACCCTGTCTTATGAGGAAAGGTTGCAGGATTTGGGAATGTTTAGTTTGCAAAAGAGAAGACTGAGAGGAGACTTAATAGCTGTCTACAAATATCTAAAGGGCTGTCACATTGTAGAAGGATCAACTTTATTCTCATTTGCACAAGGAAAGACTAGAAGCAATGGGATGAAACTGAATGGGAGGAGACACAGATTAGATATTAGAAAAAACTTTTTGACAGTTAGAGTGATCAATGAGTGGAACAGGCTGACACGAGAAGTAGTGAGTTCTCCTTCATTGGAAGTCTTCAAACAGGGGCTGGACAGACATCTGACTGGGATGATTTAGCGAATCCTGCTTTGAGCAGGGGGTTGGACCAGATGGCCCGGGAGGTCCCTTCCAACTCTACGATTCTATGATTCTATGACAGTTAGTAGTAGTCTAGAAACAATCGCAAACTGCCACCAAGTAGGCCTCGGCCTACTACCTGATTTTCCCTGGGCTCCGACACCGCCAGTTGATGCTCAGAAGTGCTGTCCGCACAGACAAAACACTCGCTCATGTGTAAGTGGGGTTCGGTAACGTCAGCTGATCCCCTGCTGTGTGTATGGCAAAGTGTCCTGCTCCCTCCACAGTCAAACAACCTCAGATTTACACCTGGCTCCAAGTAGGCCTCGGCCTACTACTTCATTTTCCCTGGGCTACAGCAACGCCTGTTGTTGCTCAGAAGTGCTGTCCGCACAGACAAAACACTCGCTCATGTGTAAGTGGGGTTCGGTAACGTCAGCTGATCCCCTGCTGTGTGTTAGGCAAACTCTCCTGCTGCCTACAACTTCTGACTACCTCTGATTTAATATGTTCTCTGATTTGCCCTCTGTCTCCACTCTGTTTTGAGTATTTCCTCCGGCCTACAACACCGCCTGTTTCTGCTCTCAAGTGCCGTCTGCACAATCCACACTTGTTCCTGTGGTACCTGGGTCCTGTAACATCTGCTCATCTATAGAGTTGAGCACGGCAATGTCTCCTGCTTTGTCTACATTCCCACTACTTGTAGTGGAAATGTGGACAGAGCAGGAGACATTGCCTGACTCACCTCTAGGGAGAAGCTGCTGTTACAGAACCCAGGTAACACAGGAACAAGTGTGGGTTGTGCAGACGGCATTTCAGAGCAGCAACTGGCGTGGTTGGAAGCCAGCGGAAATACTCAAAACAGAGTGAAGACAGAGGCCTAATTGGAGTACGTTGACAGTTAGTAGTAGTCTAGAAACAATCGCAAACTGCCACCAAGTAGGCCTCGGCCTACTACCTGATTTTCCCTGGGCTCCGACACCGCCAGTTGGTGCTCAGAAGTGCTGTCCACACAGAAAAACACACTCGTTCATGTGAAAGTGGGGTTCGGTAACGTCAGCTGATCCCCTGCTGTGTGTATGGCAAAGTGTCCTGCTCCCTCCACAGTCAAACAACCTCAGATTTACACCTGGCTCCAAGTAGGCCTCGGCCTACTACCTCATTTTCCCTGGCTCCGACAACGCCAGTTGGTGCTCGGAAGTGCTGTCCACACAGAAAAACACACTCGTTCATGTGAAAGTGGGGTTCGGTAACGTCAGCTGATCCCCTGCTGTGTGGCGGGCAAACTGCTGCTGCCTCCAAATTTTAGCTACTTCAGATTTAAACATTTTCTGATTTGGCCTCTGTCTCCACTCTGTCTCTAGTATTTCCCCTGACCTCCAACACCGCCAGTTCCTGCTCACAGTTGCCGTCCACGCATTCCACACGTGTTCCTGTGTTACTGGGGTTCTGTTACGTCAGCAGATCCCCCAATGTGTGTCCGCCACTGTCTCCTGCGCTGTCCACCTTCCCACTGCAAGCGGTGGGAATGTGGACAGAGCAGGAGACAGTGGCAGACACACATCAGGGGATCTGCTGACATTACAGAATCCCAGTAACACAGGAACACGTGTGGATTGGGCAGACGGCTACTGTACGCATAAACTGGCGGTGTTGGTGGTCACGTGAAATCCTGGAAACAGAGTGGAGACAGATGCCTAATTGGAGCACGTTGACAGCCTGTTGTAGCCTACAAACAATCTAACACTGCCACCAAGTAGGCCTCGGCCTGCACCCTGGTTCTCCCTGGGCTCCAACAACGCTAGTTAGTGCTCGGAAGTGCTGTCCACACAGAAAAAGACACTTGTTCATGTGAAAGTGGGGGTCAGTAATGTCAGCTGATCCCCTGCTGTGTGGAGGGCAAACTGCTGCTGCCTCCAAATTCATACAACGTCTTATCTTAAACTGCCTCCAAGTAGGCCTCAGCCTACAAAATGACTATCCCTGGGCTCCAACATCGTCAGTTGTTGCTCGGAAGTGCCGTCCACACAGAAAAACACACTCGTTCATGTGAAAGTGGGGTTCGGTAACGTCGGCTGATCCCCTGCTGTGTGGAGGGCAAAGTGTCCTGCTCCCTCCAAAGTCAAAATACCTCAGCTTTACACCTGGCTCCTAGTAGGCCTCGGCCTGCACCATGATTGTCCCTGGGCTCCAACACCGCCAGTTGGTGCTCGGAAGTGCTGTCCACACAGAAAAACACACTCGTTCATGTGAAAGTGGGGTTCGGTAACGTCAGCTGATCCCCTGCTGTGTGGAGGGCAAACTGCTGCTGCCTCCAAATTGTAACTACTTCAGATTTAAACATTCTCTGATTTGGCCTCTGTCTCCACTCTGTCTCTAGTATTTCCCCTGACCTCCAACACCGCCAGTTCCTGCTCACAGTTGCCGTCCACGCATTCCACACGTGTTCCTGTGTAACTGGGGTTCTGTAACATCAGCAGATCCCCCAATATGTGTCCGCCACTGTCTCCTGCGCTGTCCACCTTCCCACTGCAAGCGGTGGGAATGTGGACAGATCAGGAGACAGTGGCAGACACACATCAGGGGATCTGCTGACATTACAGAATCCCAGTAAGGCTGGTTTCACATTTGCGTTAAAACAACGCTGCGCCCTGCGTCGTTAAGCCCCGCCCCGAGCCGGCTCCCTGCCCGCCCCATCCGGGATCACCGCCTACTTTCGCATTTGCACGCATGCGATCGGCGTACCCTATCTTTAGCATAGGGTGCGCAGATCATGCGCTGCCAGTGTGAAAGTAGCGTGCCGCGCACTTTTGACGGTGCGCCGTGCACGCCGAAATTCAACATGCTGCATTTCGGCGCGCACGGCGCACCGTCAAAAGTGCGCAGCACGCTACTTTCACACTGGCAGCGCATGATCTGCGCACCCTATGCTAAAGATAGGGTGCGCCGATCGCATGCGTGCAAATGCGAAAGTAGGCGGTGATCCCGGATGGGGCGGGCAGGGAGCCGGCTCGGGGCGGGGCTTAACGACGCAGGGCGCAGCGTTGTTTTAACGCAAATGTGAAACCAGCCTAACACAGCAACACGTGTGGATTGGGCAGACGGCTGCTGTACGCATAAACTGGCGGTGTTGGTGGTCACGTGAAATCCTGGAAACAGAGTGGAGACAGATGCCTAATTGGAGCACGTTGACAGTCTGTTGTAGCCTACAAACAATCTAAAACTACCACCAAGTAGGCCTCGGCCTACACCATGATTGTCCCTGGGCTCAAACAACGCCAGTTGGTGCTCGGCAGTGTCTTTGGCACGGGGACTCCCTGTTGCCCAGCCTGGTTCCAGCACGCCTGCTGTTTCCGGGTAGTGTCAAGGTCACTATGCCACCAATCCGTTGTCCTGTCGTCTTGTGGCCGGGTTAGCCGACTCTACGGTGCCTGCAGTTTAGGTGACTCCTATGTGGGCTGCGGGAACTGGCACTGAAGGCTGGATCCGTAGTGCCAATGGGACATGGACCCCCTGTAGGACTGTGGGTTTCGGTAACTGCGGCCGGCTTGCGGCCTGGCTACTTTGCTTTCAATGGGTACCTTCTGCTACCCACCCGGGTTCCAGCACTGTCTGCTGGTTCTCGCCAGAGCCTTTGGCCTAGGTGCCTCCATCTCGGTATCCGAGGTCCAGCACCGTCAGCTGGTCCTTGGTAGTGCTTTCTAGCACAGGTACCTCCTGCCTAGTAACCGTGGTCCAGCACTGTCAGCTGTTCCTCGGTAGTGCCATTGGCTCTTGTAGCTTTTGCTACCCATCTGGGTTCCAGCACCGTCACCTGGTTCTCGGCAGTGTCTTTGGCACGGGGACTCCCTGTTGCCCAGCCTGGTTCCAGCACGCCTGCTGTTTCCGGGTAATGTCAAGGTCACTATGCCACCAATCCGTTGTCCTGTCGTCTTGCGGCCGGGTTAGCCGACTCTACGGTGCCTGCAGTTTAGGTGACTCCTATGTGGGCTGCGGGAACTGGCACTGAAGGCTGGATCCGTAGTGCCAATGGGACATGGACCCCCTGTAGGACTGTGGGTTTCGGTAACTGCGGCCGGCAGTTTGCTTTCAATGGGTACCTTCTGCTACCCACCCAGGTTCCAGCACTGTCTGCTGGTTCTCGCCAGAGCCTTTGGCCTAGGTGCCTTCATCTCGGTATCCGAAGTCCAGCACCGTCAGCTGGTCCTTGGTAGTGCTTTTTAGCACAGGTACCTTCTGCTTAGTAACCGTGGTCCAGCACCGTCAGTTGGTCCTCGGTAGTGCCATTGGCTCTTGTTCCTTCTGCTACCCATCCGGGTGCCAGCACTGTCTGCTAGTTCTCGCCACAGCCTTTGGCCTAGGTGCCTCCATCTCGGTATCCGAGGTCCAGCACCGTCAGCTGGTCCTTGGTAGTGCTTTTTAGCACAGGTACCTTCTGCTTAGTAACCGTGGTCCAGCACCGTCAGTTGGTCCTCGGTAGTGCCATTGGCTCTTGTTCCTTCTGCTACCCATCCGGGTGCCAGCACTGTCTGCTGGTTCTCGCCACAGCCTTTGGCCTAGGTGCCTCCATCTCGGTATCCGAGGTCCAGCACCGTCAGCTGGTCCTTGGTAGTGCTTTTTAGCACAGGTACCTTCTGCTTAGTAACCGTGGTCCAGCACTGTCAGTTGGTCCTCGGTAGTGCCATTGGCTCTTGTTCCTTCTGCTACCCATCCGGGTGCCAGCACTGTCTGCTGGTTCTCGCCACAGCCTTTGGCCTAGGTGCCTCCATCTCGGTATCCGAGGTCCAGCACCGTCAGCTGGTCCTTGGTAGTGCTTTTTAGCACAGGTACCTTCTGCTTAGTAACCGTGGTCCAGCACCGTCAGTTGGTCCTCGGTAGTGCCATTGGCTCTTGTTCCTTCTGCTACCCATCCGGGTGCCAGCACTGTCTGCTGGTTCTCGCCAGTTTCTCAGCCTTCTTGTACCTTCTGCTACATTTCCAAGATCAAGCTTTTTGAAATTGTCTTTGGTAATCCTTATTGATCTCCATGACGATGACCCTGATGATGACGACCCTGAAGACCACACCAAAGAAGACCAGAAATATGACCCTAAATAATAAGACCAAGAGGACAAAGAACATGAAGACAACCACCAAGATACAGAACAAAAGACAGAAGAACAAGAAGCAGAAGAAGCAAAAGCAGAAGAACAGAAAGCAGAAGAACATTAAGCATAAGACAAAAAATCAGCATAGAAGAAATCAAAATTATAAGCAGAAGAAGACTAAGCAGTAAATGGGGGTGAGTCCGTTCCTCCTCGTGGTGCCCCTGGAAAATGCCTGCTGCTGCAGGCCAAACTGAACGCGGACAAATCCTGTTGTAAATCTTTTGTGACAGGCAGAACGTAAGGTGTAATCTTATAACTTTTATAGATAAGTACTACAGGAATGCCTGTTACCATAAGAAAATGAAGAAAAAGAATAGGAAGAAGATGAAGAAATAGCATATGAAAATTAATAATAGCTTAATAAGAAGAATATGAAGAATGGAAAAAAAAAATTAATGGAAGAAGGTGAAGAAGAAGAAGATGAATAAGGTGAAGAAAAAGTTGATGAAAAAAATGCTACTGCTGCGGATCATGAAGGAGAAAGTGTGGGAGAAGTACAAAAGAAGGTGAAGAGCATGGAAGTTGCGAAACATACATATCTGACTAAATATAAAAAAGTTAACATAGTCAATATCTTTTTAACTCCGAACGTCTTGAAAAAAAAAAATTGAAATTAATGCTATGCCATGTGATTTGAATAAACCACTATGCTTTTAATGTCTCCTCCACCTCCCACAATACATTCTACATGATTCTTATTTGTTTTCAATTATGTAGAATTAGCCAACAAGGAAATAAAGGCCTTTTTTTAATTCCGATACCGGAAGTCCCATTGACTTGAATGGGACTTCCGGTATCGGAATCGGCGATACCCGATATTTTTTCCGTATCGGGCGATACCATCCGATACGATATTTTTGGGTATCGAACGGTATCGCTCAACACTAATGGTGACACTACTGTATGTCGTGTTTGAAGACCCCTTGGTGTACCTAAACAGTGGAATCCCCCAATTCTAACTCTAACCCTAACACACCGTAACTAGAGTTGAGTGATACCGTCCGATACTTCAAAATATCGGATCGGAATGGATCGGCCGATCTTTAAAAAAAGTATCGGTATCGCCGATGCCGATACCGGAAGTCCCATTCAAGTCTATGAGACTTCCGGTATCGGAATTGGAAAAACCCTTTCCTGCATTTGTACAGCCTCTCGGGGGTCTGTACGGGCCTTCCGGGGGTCTCTGCCGGCCTGCCGGGGGGCTGTGCCGGCCTGCCGGTGGGCTGTGCGGACTGCCCGGGGTCTGTACCGGCCTGCCGGGGGGCTGTGCCGGCCTGCCGGTGGGCTGTGCGGACTACCCGGGGTCTGTACCGGCCTGCCGGTGGTCTGTGCAGGCTCTGGGGGGGGCTGTGCCGGCCTGCCAGGGGGCTGTGCCGGCCTGCCGGGGGGCTGTGCACCCTGTGGGGGTCAGTACCGGCCTGCGGGGGGGCTGTGCTGATGTCCGGGGGTCTGTGCAGGCATCGTCCGATAGGACTACAAGTCCCATCGGGCAATACCTGCTACCATGACAGTGATTGACACATTAGCCAATGATGGGACAGTAGTAGTCCCATCATCCGGCTAATGTGTTAAATGTAAAAAAAAAAAAAAAATACTACATACATACATACTACATGCATGCTACATACATACTACATGCTACATACATAGTACATATATACTACATGCATGCTACATACATACTACATATATGCTACATGCATGCTACATACATACTACATGCATGCTACATACATACTACATGCTACATATATACTACATGCATGCTACATACATGCTACATGCTACATACATACTACATACTACATATATACTACATGCATGCTACATACATACTACATACATACTACATATATGCATCATACATACTACATATATGTATCATACAAACTACATGCTACATACATACTACATACATACTACATATATACTACATGCATGCTACATACATACTACATGCTACATACATACTACATACATACTATATACATACTACATGCATGCTACATACATACTGCATGCATGCTACATACATACATGCTACATACATACTACATACATACTACATGCATGCTACATGCATGCTACATACATACATACATGCTACATACATACTACATACATACTACATGCATGCTACATACATACTACATATATACTACATACATGCTACATACTATATACATACTACATACATACTACATGCATGCTACATACATACTAAATATATACTACATGCATGCTACATACTACATACATACTACATACATACTACATATATACTACATGCATGCTACATACATACTACATACATACTACATACATGCTACATACATACTACATGCTACATATATACTACATACATACTACATACATACTACATATATACTACATGCATGCTACATACATACTACATGCATGCTACATACATACTACATGCTACATACATACTACATACATACTACATGCATGCTACATACTACATGCTACATACATACTACATAAATACTACATATATACTACATGCATGCTACATACATACTACATGCTACATACATACTACATACATACTACATGCATGCTACATACATACTACATGCTACATACATACTACATACATGCTACATACTACATACATACTACATGCATGCTACATACAATACATTCATACAATACATACATAGACATACAGTACATATAACATAGAGTAACATACTTACCAATACTTGTCACATTGTTCCCCGAAGCCATTGTCTTTTACGGAATAAATATTAACATAACAAACCACAAAAATACTCACCCATGATCCGAAGCAGTCCACGAGTGTGTCCCACGACGATCTTGGGTAGAGAACTGCAGCATCAGCTGATGCTGCCGCTCTCTACGGGCTGCAGGAATCCAATGACGGAAGGTAGGTATCCTTCCGCACTGTATTCCTCCGCCACTTAAAAAAAAAAAGTCCCTAGTCTCACTTTATGGTAAAAGCTGTGTGGAAAATTCCCACACAGCTTTTACCATAAAGTGAGACTAGGGACTTTTTTTTTTAAGTGGCGGAGGAATACAGTGCGGAAGGATACCTACCTTCCGTCATTGGATTCCTGCAGCCCGTAGAGAGCGGCAGCATCAGCTGATGCTGCAGTTCTCTACCCAAGATCGTCGTGGGACACACTCGTGGACTGCTTCGGATCATGGGTGAGTATTTTTGTGGTTTGTTATGTTAATATTTATTCCGTAAAAGACAATGGCTTCGGGGAACAATGTGACAAGTATTGGTAAGTAGTTACTCTATGTTATATGTACTGTATGTCTATGTATGTATTGTATGAATGTATTGTATGTAGCATGCATGTAGTATGTATGTAGTATGTATGTAGCATGTATGTAGCATGTATGTAGCATGTAGTATGTATGTAGCATGCATGTAGTATGTATTTAGTATGTATGTAGCATGTAGTATGTATGTAGCATGCATGTAGTATATATGTAGTATATATGTGGTATGTACGTAGCATGTAGTATGTATGTAGCATGCATGTAGTATGTATGTAGTATGTATGTAGCATGTAGTATGTATGTAGCATGCATGTAGTATATATGTAGTATGTATGTAGCATGCATGTAGTATATATGTAGTATGTATGTAGCATGTAGTATGTATGTGGCATGCATGTAGTATGTATGTAGTATGTATGTAGCATGTATGTAGCATGTATGTAGCATGTAGTATGTATGTAGCATGCATGTAGTATGTATGTAATATGTATGTAGCATGTAGTATGTATGTAGCATGCATGTAGTATATATGTAGTATATATGTGGTATGTATGTAGCATGTAGTATGTATGTAGCATGCATGTAGTATGTATGTAGTATGTATGTAGCATGTAGTATGTATGTAGCATGCATGTAGTATATATGTAGTATGTATGTAGCATGCATGTAGTATATATGTAGTATGTATGTAGTATGTATGTAGCATGTAGTATGTATGTGGCATGCATGTAGTATGTAGCATGCATGTAGTATGTATGTAGTATGTATGTAGCATTTAGTATGTATGTAGCATGCATGTAGTATATATGTAGTATGTATGTAGCATGCATGTAGTATATATGTAGTATGTATGTAGCATGTAGTATGTATGTGGCATGCATGTAGCATGTAGTATGTAGCATGCACGTAGTATGTATGTAGTATGTATGTAGCATGTATGTAGCATGTAGTATGTATGTAGCATGCATGTAGTATGTATGTAGTATGTATGTAGCATGTAGTATGTATGTAGCATGCATGTAGTATATATGTAGTATATATGTGGTATGTATGTAGCATGTAGTATGTATGTAGCATGCATGTAGTATGTATGTAGTATGTATGTAGCATGTAGTATGTATGTAGCATGCATGTAGTATATATGTAGTATGTATGTAGCATGCATGTAGTATATATGTAGTATGTATGTAGTATGTATGTAGCATGTAGTATGTATGTGGCATGCATGTAGTATGTATGTAGTATGTATGTAGCATGTATGTAGCATGTATGTAGCATGTAGTATGTATGTAGCATGCATGTAGTATGTATGTAATATGTATGTAGCATGTAGTATGTATGTAGCATGCATGTAGTATATATGTAGTATATATGTGGTATGTATGTAGCATGTAGTATGTATGTAGCATGCATGTAGTATGTATGTAGTATGTATGTAGCATGTAGTATGTATGTAGCATGCATGTAGTATATATGTAGTATGTATGTAGCATGCATGTAGTATATATGTAGTATGTATGTAGTATGTATGTAGCATGTAGTATGTATGTGGCATGCATGTAGTATGTAGCATGCATGTAGTATGTATGTAGTATGTATGTAGCATTTAGTATGTATGTAGCATGCATGTAGTATATATGTAGTATGTATGTAGCATGCATGTAGTATATATGTAGTATGTATGTAGCATGTAGTATGTATGTGGCATGCATGTAGCATGTAGTATGTATGTAGTATGTATGTAGCATGTATGTAGCATGTATGTAGCATGTATGTAGCATGCATGTAGTATGTATGTAGTATGTATGTAGCATGTAGTATGTATGTAGCATGCATGTAGTATATATGTGGTATGTATGTAGCATGTAGTATGTATGTAGCATGCATGTAGTATGTATGTAGTATGTATGTAGCATGTAGTATGTATGTAGCATGCATGTAGTATATATGTAGTATGTATGTAGCATGCATGTAGTATATATGTAGTATGTATGTAGTATGTATGTAGCATGTAGTATGTATGTGGCATGCATGTAGCATGTAGTATGTAGCATGCATGTAGTATGTATGTAGTATGTATGTAGCATGTAGTATGTATGTAGCATGCATGTAGTATATATGTAGTATGTATGTAGCATGCATGTAGTATATATGTAGTATGTATGTAGCATGTAGTATGTGTGTGGCATGCATGTAGCATGTAGTATGCAGCATGCATGTAGTATGTATGTAGTATGTATGTAGCATGTAGTATGTATGTAGCATGTATGTAGCATGTAGTATGTATGTAGCATGCATGTAGCATGTAGTATGTATGTAGCATGCATGTAGTATATATGTGGTATGTATGTAGCATGTAGTATGTATGTAGCATGCATGTAGCATGTAGTATGTATGTAGCATGCATGTAGTATATATGTGGTATGTATGTGGCATGCATGTAGCATGTAGTATGTATGTAGCATGCATGTAGTATGTATGTAGTATGTATGTAGCATGTAGTATGTATGTAGCATGCATGTAGTATATATGTAGTATGTATGTAGCATGTAGTATGTATGTAGCATGCATGTAGCATGTAGTATGTATGTAGCATGCATGTAGTATATATGTGGTATGTATGTAGCATGCATGTAGCATGTAGTATGTATGTAGCATGCATGTAGTATATATGTGGTATGTATGTAGTATTTTTTTTTTTTTTAACATTTAACACATTAGCCGGATGATGGGACTACTACTGTCCCATCATTGGCTAATGTGTCAATCACTGTCATGGTAGCAGGCATCGCCCGATGGGACTTGTAGTCCCATCGGACGATGCCTGCACAGACCCCCGGACATCAGCACAGCCCCCCGGCAGGCCGGTACAGACCCCCACAGGGTGCACAGCCCCCCGGCAGGCCGGCACAGCCCCCCGGCAGGCCGGTACAGACCCCCACAGGGTGCACAGACCACCGGCAGGCCGGCACAGCCCCCCGGCTGGCCGGTACAGACCCCGGGCAGTCCACACAGCCCCCCGGCAGGCCGGCAGAGACTCCCGGAAGGCCCGAAATGACGGCGCATCATGATGAGCACACACCGCGCATCATGATGACGTCTTTCGGCTGTCAATCAACTTTGAACTTCCGATTCCGATGCCCGTGCCCGATATTGAAAAAATATCGGATGTCGGTATCGGAATTCCGATACAGCAAGTATCGGCCGATACCCGATACTTGCGGTATCGGAATGCTCAACTCTAACCGTAACCCTAATCCCAACCTTAACCATAACCCTAACCACAAACCTAACCCTAACACACCGTAACCCTAATCCCAACCTTAACCGTAATCCCAAACATAATTACAACCCAAGCCCAACCCTATCTTTAGCCCAACAATAACTTTAGCTTAACCATAACTTTAGCTTAACCCTAACTCTAGCCCCAACCCAAACTTTAGCCCAACCTTAACTTTAGCCCAACCCTAACCCTAGCCCCAACCCTAACCCTAGCCCAAACCTAACCCTAACTTTATCTGTAGCCCAATCCTAACTTTAGCCCAACTCTAACCCTAATGGAAAAATGGAAATAAATGCATTTTTTTATTTTATGATTTGATTTTTTTTATTGCTTTAGCTTGAATGGGGCAAAAGGGGGGTGATTTGAACTTTTATATTACTTTAATTTTTTTTAATATGTTTAAAAACTTTTTTCACTTTTTACTTGCTTCAATAAGGAGACTTATTGACTGTGATCATCTGATCGCTTGTGCTACACATAACAGGGCTTTGACCCAGCTATATGTAGCTAAAATGCTCATTGGCTATGAGCGCCAACTGGTGGGTAGCACTCATAGCAGATCACCTATGACAACAACAGGGGTATCCTGCAGACCCCAGCTTGTCTTGCCAAACTGCAGTCATGTGACACGGATGCCGATGAGCGCGTGCATGTCAAATGCTGCTATCAGAGAATGACAGCGACATTTAACTTGTTAACATATGCAGGTGAATTGCAATTCCACCCATGGATGTTAGGGGCACATCTCACCTGATGAAATCAGCTGTTATGTGCAGGAAAAGAAGTGGGCTCAACGCCCACATCAAAGAGGGACACCCAACATGCACCGTACATATACGGTGCATGTTGTGAAGGGGGTTAAAAAGGCAGTTCATGCTTGTAAACCCTCCAATGAGGCTGAATTACAATTCTGCAAAGATGAGTGGGCCAAAATCCCTCCAGAGCGTTGTAAAAGATTCATTGTCAGTCATCACAAATGCTTGATTGGCAGTTGTTGCTGCTAAGGGTGGCCCAACCAGTTATTAGGTTTAGGGGCAATTACTTTTTCACACAGGTTACTGTAGGTTTGGATTTCTTTTTCCCTTAATAATAAACACCTTCATTTATAAACTGCATTTTGCAATTACATGTGTTATCTTTGTCTAATATTGAAATTTGTTTGATGACCTGAAACATTTAAGTGTGACAAACATGTAAAAGAATAGGATATCACTTTTTCACACAATTGTACTTGCTCTAAGCTATCAGCATGATAGTTACAGGTGGGCGCATTTGGCGAGGTGTATTTTCTAAGCTGTAGGTCAGGATGAGCAGCATGGAAGCTGGACTTTTTGAATAATCAAGAACCAAGTATTATTCTGGATATCTTTGTATATTGGGGGGGCAGTACTATGCTTCATTAGTGTACTGTATATGATAATTTTATATTATTATTGTTAATACTGAGAGACTGAACTTCATAATCGCTTCCATTATATTGTATATTTAGTTATAGCCTCCTTTAATTATTTCGGTTCCCAGGGATGCATTTGCGCGAATGACCTCTGATGATATAGAGGTCTCAGTCTTGCTGTCAGCGCCGCGTGCACCGCTAAGGACTCCGGGGGCTGACAGAGGGTAAGTATATCCCTATTTTTTATTTTAATTCTAGTTTTTACAGGAATCTGATACCCAGGGCATGGAGAAGAGTCTCCCCTCCTCCAGACACTGGGAACCATCTGCACATGAAGCGCTCACTTTACGCATGGTGGGCATAGCTACATGCTTAAAGTGAACGTTTCAATGCAATCCTATGGTGACGGAATCGCCGCGATTCCGCAGAAATAATGGACATGTTGCGGATTTTACCGCTATGCGATTCCGCAGCTGTAAAATCCGCTCAGAAGGCGGTGAGCCTTGGATGTGCTCGGTGCTTGGGGGCTGTGAGCCTGGGATGTGCTCGGTGCTCGGGGTCGGTGAGCCCGGGATGTGCTCAGGGGGCGGTGAGCTTGGGATGTGCTCAGTGCTCGGGCCTGGTATTTCTCTGCTCTGGTATTTGACTAATGAAGGAGAGAGCAGTCGGGATACCGGGATGGATGATGCGGGATATTAGGGGTTCCATTTCTGTACTCATTTCCGTAAGTCTTGGCTCCCTTTCTTCTTTCTGTAAGTCTTGCTCATTGATGCGTAATACAGCTTTTCTCTTAGAGAAAGCAGATTTCAACCTTGTGGGAGTGTACTATCATTTAGCTAGAAATTTTAAAGAAGGACTAATTTAGAGTGGCATTAGTTGTAGCTGTATAAATAAGTTTAAAGCAAACCAGGCATTGTCAGGTTGGCACTGTTACACCGATTAAAATGATACCTGGGTTGGAGAAAACGGTTTTATGCTTTTTTTTTTTTTTTTAAATCTGTTTGAATTTTTAAGTTAGTGAGATGTTTCATGCCAGACAAAGTGATTCTGGGCTCCCCCTGCAGTCTGTGTCAGAGGTTGGTCTGTGTCGGCACGATAATACTTACCACAACTGTCTACAAAGAAAACTGTTGCTCATAGCAACCAATCACAGCTCAGCTTTCATCTTTTAACCAGCCCTGGTGAAATGAAAGATGATTAGTGATTGGTTATGTATATATACTAGCTGAAGAGCTCGGCGCTGCCCGGGCATAGTAACTAACTGTGGTTAGTTATAGCAAATTATAATTATCCTCCATCCCATAGTCCCGTGCCCATATACCCATCATACATATCCACGATCCCATAGGCCCGTGCCCATATACCCATCATACATATCCTCCATCCCATAGTCGAGTGCCCATATACCCATCACACATCCTCCATCCCATAGTCCCATGCCCATATACCCATCACACATCCTCCATCCCATAGTCCCATGCCCATATATCCATCATACATATTCGCCATCCCATAGTCGAGTGCCCATATACCCATCACACATCCTTCATCTCATAGTCCCATGCCCATATACCCATCATACGTATCCTCCATCCCATAGTCCCGTGCCCATATACCCATCATACATATCCGCCATCCCATAGTCTCGTGCCCATATACCCATCATACATATCCTCCATCCCATAGTCCAGTGCCCATATACCCATCACACATCCTCCATCCCATAGTCAACCATTATGACATCATAATGAGCGGCGGGGCTTGCAACCTGATGACATCAGCGTCGCCATGGCAACCATTATGACATCATAATGAGGGGCGAGGCTTGATACACACACACTTTTTCCCCATTATGTAGATAGGGGAAAAATTGTTTGGTGAATTAGAACGCGCGGGGCTAAAATTTTGCCTCACAACATAGCCTAGGACGCTCTCGGGGTCCAGACGTGTGACCGTGCCAAATTTTGTGGCTGTAGCTGCAACAGTGCGAATGCCAGTCCCGGACATACACACACACATACATACACACATACATACGTACACACACTTGAGCTTTATATAATAGATAGATATATACATACACACATATTAGATTAGATATTAATTATATATATATATGTATATATATATATACATATATATATATATATATATATTAGAAATTTACTATACGGGCTTTGCGTGTGGAGTGAGTGTGGCTATGAGCAGCTGGCGGGGCTATGTGGAGTGGGCGTGGCTCGATACATACACACACACACGCTAGAGATGATTATTATCAGATCATGATACTGCATTATGCAGTTGATGCAATTCTGACCATGAGAAATTGGCCCATTTTTTTGCACCTTATAAGGATGGTTTCACATTTGCGTTTTTTAGCGCTGGAAAAAAACGCATATGTGCGCATGCGTTTTTTCCCCTATATTTAACATGGGTGCGCATACCTGTGCGCTTGTAAGCGCATGTATGCGATTTTCATGCGCTGCGTTTTTTGGGGGTGTGCGTTTGTATTTTCCAGACGCAGCATGTTGCATTTTTTGGCCCTGCAAAAAAGCGCATGCGCACATATGCGCACGTTTTGCGCTAAAAATGGCCATTATAGCCTATGGATGCGCATATGTGCGCACTGGCATGCTCATGTATGCGTTTTTTTGCATATGCGTTTTTTTTTTTTAACCATGGAATTTAGGGGTTTGGGTTAGAGTTAGGGTTAGTTAAGGGGGTTTAGGGTTAGGGTTAGGGTCAGGGTTAGGGTTGGGGTTTGGGTCAGGGTTAGGGTTAAGTATGGTTTGGTTAAGGGTTAGGGTCAGGGTTAGGGTCAGGATTAGGGTTAAGTATGGTTTTGTTAAGGGTTAGGGTCAGGGTTAGGGTTAGGGTTAGGGTTAGGGTTGGGGTCAGGGTTAGGGTTAGGGTCAGGGTTAGGGTTAAGTATGGTTTTGTTAAGGGTTAGGGTCAGGGTTAGGGTCAGGATTAGGGTTAAGTATGGTTTTGTTAAGGGTTAGGGTCAGGGTTAGGGTTAGGGTTAAGGTCAGGGTTAGGGTCAGGGTCAGGGTTAGGGTTAAGTATGGTTTTGTTAAGGATTAGGGTCAGGGTTAGGGTCAGGATTAGGGTTAAGTATGGTTTTGTTAAGGGTTAGGGTCAGGGTTAGGGTTAGGGTCAGGGTTAGGGTCAGGATTAGGGTTAAGTATGGTTTGGTTAAGGGTTAGGGTCAGGGTTAGGGTCAGGGTTAAGTATGGTTTTGTTAAGGGTTAGGGTCAGGGTTAGGGTTAGGGTTAGGGTCAGGGTTAGGGTTAGGGTCAGGGTTAGGGTTAGGGTTAGGGTCAGGGTTAGGGTTAGGGTTAGTTAGGGTTTAGGGTTTGGGTTAGGGTTAAGTATGATTTGGTTAAGGGTTAGGGTCAGGGTTAGGGTTAGGGTTAGGGTCAGGGTTAGGGTTAGGGTCAGGGTTAGGGTTAGTAAAGTCATGGTTTGGGTAGTGTGAGGGGCCACCTAAAAATGTTGGAAAAAAATGCAAACGCGGTAAAAACGCACTAAAAACGCATACAAACGCATAAAAACGCTGCGTTTTTTTCATGCATGCTCATAAAAATGCTTGAAAAAAACGCAGCAGTTGTATGCTTATGTATGCGTTTTTTCAATGCGTTTTTTTGCGGGAAAAACGCGCTGCAAAAAAAAGCAAGTGTGAAACTAGCCTTAGATGTGTTTCAGGTTTTTGTACTTACATGTTATAGTTTTTATGGATTGTACATTAATAAAATTTGTTAGATTTTAGGTGTACGCATCAATATTGTATATTGGAGCATGCTGTGGACATATATAGGCTGTGCACCCATTTTCTACAAGTTAAACATATGGCAGCAGCGGCTCAGCATTTGGATATCAGCAGGATGAGGAGTTTGTGCAGGTTGGAGATAGATGTGGACAGTGCTGGAAATGTGGGGATTCAGATGTGTCTTTGTTCTAATCTCTGCAGCAAAGTCTGGTGGGAAGAAGTTGTCATGCCGGTCTGGGTCAGATGGAAAAATGAATGACTCCACCAGAAAAATTATCAGTTGTAAGTCACTATCTGTAACAGTACTGTAATCTATTACATGTTCTGCAGGACTGGCATCTACCAATATGGTCACCATATTGCGGTAATATCAGTGTTTGTGTCTGCATAGAGATTTTTTTAGTACCAGCGTGATCATCTGCTGAGGTTCTCCTACATCCACTATTAGGGTGCACCATCATAGTTATAATCAGGGTTACATGGTTAGGGGCCCACTCAAAAGTCCTCCCTCCCTCCCACCCTCCCGAACCAGAAACCTAGCTTTCTCTCTGTATATAGTAATTATATATTGCATCTACATTGGTTCTGTCATGATTTATATAGCGACCCAATGGGGGGATGTCAGTCGGTGGACGGCACGACACACAACGGATGGTAAAGGGGTTGAGGAAGGCCCTACTGATCGGGAAATGAGGAATGGTCACCTCCGACTCAAACCTGAGCTTGACCCTGCACTCACCTAAAGCCTTAAGTGGATCCTTCCCCCTACCTCAGTCAGGAACCTCGTCCCTCGCTATAACCTCACGCTGCCCATGCTAGTGCACTGGCCAGCAAGGGAGCTAGAATCACCACTGCAAATAGTACAACACAGGGGACAGTGACAAACACTAGACTGACGGGGTAATAACACAACTTAGCTTTACAACATCCTCTGCTGCAAAGCACCACACAGCAGAATAAAGGCACCAGAATCACAAACTCACAAAACCAGCTCATACACCACAGCAATCAACGAGCTCTTTACTCCAGACTTGGTCACTGTAGATTGCTCTATCACCGGCAGTCGGCTGATGCATCAGGTGACTATTTAAAGGATGGTGGGAGTGGCCACTACCCACATCAGCTGACCCAGCAACTCTTTAATTGTAACAGATTGCCTGCAAGGGAAACTGACATTAACCCCTTCTGGTCCTGAAAGGAAAAAATGCTATATTTAAAACATAGTGGAACCAGAGCTGCCACAAATCCAAAAATGGATCATGACAGATTCTTACTCATATTAAAAGTTTGAGAAGAGATTAGGTAACCACCCCCAGAAGAAGCTTTAATGTCAAACATCAGTAGGGTGAAGGGGACCTATAATTTCTAGGCTTTTTCTGGTGTCTGTGTCCTCTTTACTTGTGCCATGTCGGAGTTGCATTCTTAAGATGTTGATGATCTCTTACTTAGGAGATATTACTGCTATGACTTTTACTTCACTAGTGATTATGTTGTACTACAATTCATAGCTGTTACTTATTCACAGACCATTAAGCTTCTTCCTTCTTTTTTGAGTGTTATACCATTTATGTTTAATTTATGCCCTGGATTTATCAACCTTGTAGAAAGTATTTTTTTTGTCTTGTCTTTCTGTTTTTGCCAGTAGATTTTGAGCCAAATGAATCCAAATGACTGATGAATTTGGCTCAAGCAATGCCATAGAGTAGACTGTAAATGACAAACTCAGACTTGCAGGTCAAATCTGGCCCAAAGTGTAATTAAATTAGACCTGTGAGAGAATACCAAATGTCTACTAGAGCTGGCCTACCGGTAGACAGCGCATGCAAATACTCCGGCATGCTCCCTGTTTACTACAAGGCCCCTAATAGCACAACCCATAGTAATGCGATCCCCAGCTATGGCGCACTTTCTGACCGGCATTCACATGGGCCAGAAGTTCTCTTATCTTCACTCTACATCAGCATGTGGGCCGCCCTCCCAGGGCCGTGGGGTACTCAGTACCGGGCCGGTGTCAGTGGGACGCGTCACAGCAGCGGTGACCCGGACCGTGGCCCTGGGCGCCCAAGTAATAGTAAGATGTGAATGGTGGAATGTAGTTAGATGAATAGTTCGTGACGCACCTGTGGTGTTCGGCAAGGGAGGTGTTAAGCCGGCACTGCATGCAGATCCGCTGGGACTGATGGTGTGGTGCAGCAATGATGTTATAGCCCTCCACAGGCTGGGCTGTTGTCCCAGGGCAGTGTAGATGTGGAGACTCTTAGATGGTGCAGTGTTCGGCGCAGGGGATGTAGCAGTGCCAGGCGGATGGACGCAGGAAAGAATGGAGGACACCAGGTCATGTAGATCCAAAGCTTTACTCACAGTCTGTAGTGCCCGCTTCTGTGCCGTGTCCTATGGGTCAGGGACTCAGTCAACCTCCAAGCAAGATGGAATGCTCCCTTCCACACTCCGCCAACTTATGTGCCTTTTCTGAACGTCTCCTCTATAGCGCTTTTAAGTGTGAAGATCTCCTAGAACTGAGCTACTGTTCCCAAGAACTCTACTTGCACGGCAGACAGCTGTAGCCTGCTTCGGGGACTCTCTACTCCTGAGTCCCGACTCTCTATCCGTGTTGCTGATGTGCCCTCAAGTCTTAGATGGGAGTAGTGCATTTACAGCCCACTACTCCACCGGTGTCTGCTGCAGAACCATTAGTGTCCATACAACCTCGGGGACCGGGCCCCGACCTTGGGCGTAGAACTTCTAGGCAGGGTTCTTCCTCTAACCCACGTCCTCTGTGTTCCCTTTGACTCCTACGTTCCGTACTTGACTTTTCCTCCTATGGAAGCTCAGGCTTCAGTTCAATGTCTTTCTCCTTCTTTCCTTTCCCGTGCCAGCTGGCTCAGATCACTGAGGCAGCTGCAGCACTCCTTCCTCCATCCCTCTTCCAGGGATCCCCACTCCTCTCCGAGTGGCTTCCTCTCTCAAACTCTCCGTCTGACTGCCCGACTGACTGACCTGTAATCCTAAACCATCCCGCTCTTTTATGTATTCTCAACTCCACCCACCTCCCAGCACGTCTAGTGTTCCAAGCAGGGAACCACCAAAGGTGCTCTGCTTCTCTCTAAGCAAGGAGCCGCAATGTGGTTTTGCTGAACTACTCTATTGTGTGGGGTGCGAGTGTTGGAGCATGGTCAGGAGCCTCCAACTTACCTGGATGGTGGGGCACCACACCTTAGGAGAAGGTGTAGTACCTCTGTGGTGACTGAGCCTCAGGGGCGCCACATATGCACTCCTTTAATACTCTCCTATACATCTCAGCGCACATAGCGCCTACAACCCTCTGTCTCCTTTCCAAGCAGGGCACAGGTTTGTGCTGTCATGCCATGATTTCATACAGTTTTAAATAACCACAAATAGAGATGAATGACCTGGGAAGGGTATGCACTCTAATCCAAAGCTAGAATTGCCCCCTCTCTAGCAGGTCAGCAAAACTTTGTTTTTATTGTACTACATTATTAGTTATTTTTGGGGTCAATGAAGCCTACTGACAATCCTAATTTGCCATATATAGATTAGATTAATTCATTACTCCATAAAATAACTATTGTAATATAGTAAAATACAAGCTCAATTTTATTAACCTGCTAGAGAGGGGTCATTTCTAATGGGGCTTTGCACCCATCCCACTCAGTCTGCTTCTTGCAGCACTGTTGCATCTGAATATGGCGTTTCTTACGCCTGAGGCTATGTGCCCACTCCCCGCCGCGGGTAAAACGCATGCTTGACAAGTGTGACCAACTTTTTACTATTGATGCTGCCTATGCAGCATCAATAGTAAAAGATAGAATGTTAAAAATAATTAAAAAAATAAATAAAAAATAGGGATATACTTACCCTTTGTCGGCCCCGGAGTCCTTCCTGCCCTCATTGGCGCTGGCGGCAACTTCCGCTCCCAGGGATGCATTTGCGCGAATGATCTCTGATGATGTAGAGGTCTCAGTCTCGCTGTGAGCGCCGCGTGCACCGCTGAGGACTTCGGGGGCCGACAGAGGGTAAGTAAATCCCTATTTTTTATTTTAATTCTAGTTTTTACAGGAATCTGATACCCAGGGCATGGAGGAGAGTCTCCCCTCCTCCAGACCCTGGGAACCATCTGCACATGAAGCGCTCACTTTACGCATGGTGGGCATAGCTACATGCCTAAAGTGAGCGTTTCAATGCAATCCTATGGCGGCGGAATCGTCGCGATTCCGCAGAAATAATGGACATGTTGCGGATTTTACCGCTATGCGATTCCGCAGCTGTAAAATCCGCAGCATGGGCACAGCAACTGCGGAATCCCATAGGATTGCATGGGAATGCATTTTTTAAGTGTTTCCGCAGCTGAAAAACATGGCGGAAAGGCTTAAAAAATGCAACGTGGGACACAGCCTTAGGGGGGAAGGGCCAGTCTCTGCAGGAATTTAACCCTGCTGTGTCCTGCAACAATTAGGTTCCCCGGCCTCTCCCATACTAGCAGGGCATTTATTAGGCATCTCCTCCTACCACTCCTCGCCCGAACGTTGGTTCTTATCCTTGTAGCAACTGTTTAAGCATTCTTCCATATTCTGCTTCCCATTACTGACCCGGCTTGTTTACCCATCCTGTCTCACCTATCTGCTACTGGCATTGGCTACAAGTACTGAACCTGTGCTGCCTGCCCTGACCTCAGACCATCTGAGTACACCTCTGTCTCACCCCTTTGTACATCATACCAGTACCTCCGGCCCTCCAATCAGCTTCTGCAGATCGGGGGACTGCCCTGGAGTATTACTTGCTAACAACCGGCGGAAAAGCCTACACTCACCATCAGAGGCTCTAGTGAATACCCGGTAGTCACACCAGCATTACACCAGTAATTGATACATAGCTTTTAGATGGGATAGCAAAATCCTGTTGATAGATTCCCTTTAATATTTGCTTGATTCAGATTCAATGTTTAAGCAAAACTTAAGTTTATTTCCATATGAATAGCTTAATCGTTATATTAGATGATATGGAAAAAGTTCCTCAATTGTAGACATTTTTTCAATAAATATCAAGGTTAGCCCATGACTTTGTCCCAAGTTTTTAATTTTGGCCCTTTGTGTATTTGAGTTTTATATCCTTGTTATAAACCTTCTAAGCTCCAGCAGTCCAGGTGTGATTACAACCTTTGCACCCACTATAGTTATGCCCCTTCATGTATCCATATATATAATTGCCTTAAATTGTCCATCATCCACTTCCGTCTGGATGTCCCTGAATCCCACAATCCACCGTGCCGACCGGAAGTACGCCGACCGCCATATTGAAATACCAAAGTGATGGGTATTTCAATATGGCACCCGCTGGTGCTACCAGGCCTTTCCACAGACCCCATCACCACTGTCACACCCACCCGGCTGCCGCTGCTGGACCCGCCGCCGCCGGACCGGACCCGCCGCTGCCAGCCCACCCACCTCCGTCACAGAATATGGGGCATATTCTATGGAGCAGCATATGGGGGCATAATGTATGGAGCAGCACATGGGGGCATATTCTATGGAGCAGCATATGGGGGCATAATCTATCGAGCAGCATGTGGGGGCATATTCTATGGGGCAGCATATGGAGCAGTATATGGGGGCATATTCTATGGAGCAGCAAATGGGGGCATATTCTATGGAGCAGCATATGGGGGCATATTCTGTGGGGCAGCATATGGGGGCATATTCTATGGGGTAGCGTATGGGGGCATATTCTGTGGGGCAGCATATGGGGGCATAGTCTATGGGGCAGCATATGGGGGCATAATCTATGGAGCAGCATATGGGGGCATATTCTATGGGGCACTTTATGGGGGCATAATCTATGGAGCATTTTATGGGGGCATAATCTATGGAGCATCTTATGGGGGCATAATCTATGGAGCATCTTATGGGGCCATAACCTTTATGGAGCATTATATGGGGCATATTATTCTATGGAGCATCTAATGGGGCCATTATTAACCTTTGTGCAGCATTATATGGGGTGTATTTTGTATGGAGCATTATATGGGGCTCCTGATTCAATATGGATATTCAAAAACATTTACCCTACTGATGTCTCAATTAATTTTACTTTTATTGGTATCTATTTTTATTTTTGAAATTTACCAGTAGCTGCTGCATTTTCCACCCTAGGCTTATACGCGAGTCAATAAGTTTTCCCAGTTTTTTGTGGCAAAATTTGGGGGGTCTGCTTATACACGGGTCGGCTTATACACGAGTATATACATTACATTCTAAAAAATCCAGAATCCCTAATATTTGAGCAGACCACGTCAAATTAATGACATAAAATGCAAGAGTACTTTTATGGGAACTGTTTTCATGTCTCATTCTGTGCTGTATTCATGAACTGCACTCAGGACATATTTTATGCACAAGATACCTTTCTTATTATGCTGACACAACATGATAATAAATTACACCGCCATACAACAGGGGTCTTATGTTTTTTCCGCTGCACACAAAAGAGTGATAGAATTGTCCTCTAATGCAGAGGAATTCTCCTGAACATTTTTTTTTACTCCAAATAAGTGAACATCCTCCCACAATTATCCTTCATCGTTCCCCAGTGTGCTCCTCGGTCATGATTGCCCTTTTTCTCAAGCTTTTGCATTTAAATGACTGTTGCTTCAATTTGCACAACAATGCAGCCGAGATGGGAAACAAGCCCTGGATGAACAGTTAGTAGGCCAAGAATCTGGCCTCCATGGTAACCACAGGAGCACAACGTTGTGTTGTAAGGGACAGTGATGTGGTTCATGAGCATGTTAATGGGATCCCCATGAAAAATCAAACAATACACCGCTATTCAACAACTCAATTCAGTACAGCAATGCAGTAACCTTAGCGCTAAATAAGCCAGGCCTTGATGACATATTATAGCGGTTTTATCTCACATATAACTACACTGCCGGCTTTTCTGTCTCATCTTATACAACCATCCAGGAATTTTGTAATCTGATGATCTAGTCTATAAAGTTACATTATGTTCTGTGAGGCAGTCACCGGAGTCATATGTGAGGGTCGCTTTGTGTCCCCCAGGATGCGCTCAGAAGCGTATTAGATCCTTTTTGGGCGGATCCGTTTTTTTCCCCCATTGATTTGCATTAGTGGCGGATTTTGACTGATAGTCGTCTGTTGGGTCCGTTATTTGACGGATCCGTGAGAAATTTAGCGGCTCCCGGGCGGACACTGCAACGTTTTTTTTGGTTGACGGTCCGCTATTTTTAACTGTGCATGCCCGAAAAGTGAAAGCCGGGAGCAGTTTTAACCCTGAAATGCCATCCCAGGAGCCGCAAAAATTCTCTCTCTCTCTCCTTTTTTCTGGCGACTGGTTCCTTTAAAATGCAACCTTCGCCGTATCCGTCTAAACAACGGTCCGGTGCCACACGTTGCTGTCAATCTGCCGATGAATCCGTTTTTCGCCATTTTTGCGGATTACAACTGATCTGGAAAACGGATGTGTGAAACAGTCCTAACATAGTTATTAAGGTTGAAGGAAGACTTTAAGTCCATCTAGTTCAACCCATATCTTATCCTAACTTGCCCTAACATGTTGATCCAGAGGAAGGCAAAACACCCCCATGTGGCAAACAGTAAGCTTCACATTGGGGAAAAAAATTCCTTCCCGACTCCACATACGGCAATCAGACTAGCTCCCTGGATCAACGGAATTGTAAAGAAACTAGTGTATATAACCTGTAATATTATGCTTTTCAAGAAAGGCATCCAGTCCCTTCTTAAATTTTAGTATCACTCATTACAACCTTATATGGCAGAGAGTTCCATAGTCTCACTGCACTTACAGTAAAGAATCCGCGTCTGTGAGTATGCTTAAACCTTCTTTCCTCCAGAGGAGACATGCAGGCGCGAGGACTCGAAATGCCGCTACTAGGAGAAAATGAACTTATTCCCCCCCAGAAGCCGCTGACTTCTAGTAATGAAGGTATGCACAGAGCAACTACTGTCACCACTCTTGGCACCACTCACTATACTGTGAGTGGCAGCTGTGAGCACACACCAGTACTATGATTGACGGCACAATGATTAAGATGGCAGGGCAGCAATTTAATACTGTTTTCCTTTAGATTAATCCTATATCTGCAGGTAAATAGTTTTTTCTAAGGTGATAGGTTCCTTTTGATGTAAATGCAAGTACTGTATGTGTAAATCTGCATGGATTGGCAGGTGTTGATTTTTGGACATACATTATATGTCCAAAAATTAATCAAACATGCCTTTTAATGATTTAATTCAGGTTTTTCATGCAATCCTATCACCACAAGTGTATAAAATCCAGCACCTAGCCATGCAGTCTTCCTTAACTAACAATTGGAAAGAATGGCTCATCTCTAAGAATTCACTGAATTAATAGGATGCCACTCTTGTAACAAGTTAGTTCATGAAATTTCTAGAGAAAGCCAAGGCGAAAACTGAGTTGGAGTCTTGGAGTCCTCATTTGCGTGGTTCTTTCTTTTATGGTATATTTCTCTTTTGATGTATGCAGTGTATCTATTCACTAACATTTATTACACTACTTGTTCTTATTAATATAACATACACGTGTCTGCCATTTCTTACATAATTTTTATAGCGAACACGACGCCATTATTTTTAGGATTCCCTTTTTATAATATATTTGGCGGTAACTTTATTTGCACTTTGCTCCCCACTATTTTAATATATACTTTTATCTTTTTGTATCAAATAAAATGATACATTTTATGATATATTTTCCTATTTGGTTATTCACTCCTTTCCTCTATGTTTGGTATGTTATTGTACTTAATGTGAGTACCTACCTCAATTTAGGACATTATTTATATTGTGTAGAACTATGGACATTTGAGGAACATCTTTTCTGTTCTAGTGTGACTGTGTCCTAGTACACAAAGCAAGGTCTATAAAGGAATGGTTGGGTGGGTTTGGTGTGGCCGAACTTGACAGGCACATACATAATAGTAAGTGCAATGTGTAGGTATCTCAGTACTTTTGTAGAAATGGAGTATTTTCCACATTCTCTGATAACAACATTACCAGGGGGTGGATCATGATTTATACTGTTAAAGGGGTTTTCCACTACTAGGACAACCCCTTCTTGATCTAAATGTTTGGCGCCAATGAAATAAAAAAGCTAATACTCACCTCCTGTTCCGGGGCTGTTTCAGTGGTGGCGGCACTTGTGTTCCCAGGGCTCTTGTGTGATTGTTATAACATGTGAGCCTAGCGCCCTACTCAGCGCTGGCGTCACTGTCCTTGCCTTCGGATACATCGAACATCAAGAGGAAATGAGAGAGCAGCGGCAGCCCTGACATCTTCCTGATGTTTGATTTGTTTCAAGGCAAGGACAGTGACGTCAGTGCTGATTGGGCGCCAGGCTCACGTGTCATAACAACCGCACAAGAGCCCCGGTAATGCTGGTGCCGACACTGCTGGAATGGCGCCTGCCAAGGAGGGGAGTATAAGCTTTTCTATTTTGTCGGGGCCAAGCATGGAGTAGGACAACAGGTTGTCCAAGTAGTGGACAACTTCTTTAAAGCACTTTCTCTATAGTCACTCAATGGCCACTCTTAGTGCCTTTGATTTATGTGTCCCCTTTACCCAAGGGGCCATTTGTTGGTGAGTTCATTGTCTGGCACTAGTGCACGTAATGATGTCACAAAGGGATTGACCTCATCATGTTGATCACATCACTAAATGGAAGAGGTCACAGAGGAAATGTAGCCATAATCGATAATAGCGGTGTTGTTGTCTAACATACCACTTATAGACTTCATGCCTCTATTGGCCATCACCCTCCCGTCTTAGTATTTTATCATTGACTTTCATTGTAGTTATGGTTTCCAATGTAAATATATAATTGCACTAACATTAACATTGCGACACAACTTAGTATGTCCATAAATATCAATTAAGAACATCCAACTCCATGAATAAATTCCTCCTCCATGAAATTTCAATACAGGTTTTCATTTCTTTCCTACTTTGTTACTCATTCAAATCCTGATGTATAAAATTAAGAATTTGCATGAAACATTCCTGACTCCGCACATCATGTCTCCGAGCTGTGGAGAAGGTAACACAAACAACCTTTTGGGGCAGGAATTCTTGACCTTGTGGTTGCAGTTAAACATGACAGCAAATTGTGACATCTGATAACCACACAGCTATGCTGACATCAGGGCTGCTGGTATATTTTCAAAGATGAGCCAGGTTACAGTGATAAATGTATGATGTAACACAGACCGGTGTCATGAAGACTGGGATCTAATCATACGCCGCTAAGGACCGGGAGGACTCCGGGGGCCGACAGAGGGCAAGTACATCCCTATTTTTTATTTTAATTCTATTTTTTACAGGAATATGGTACCAAGGGCATTGAGGAGAGTCTCCCCTCCTCCAGACCCTGGGAACCATCCGCACATGAAACACTCACTTTTCGCATGGTGGGCATAGCCACATGTGTAAAGTGAGCGTTTTAATGCAATCCTATGGCGGCAGAATCACCGCAATTCCGCAAAATTAATGGACATGCTGCGGATTTTACAGCGATGCGATTCCGCAGCGGTAAAATCCGCAGCATGGGCACAGCAATTGCGGATTCCCATAAGATTGCATGGGAATGCGTTTTGTTAGCATTTTTTAAGCGTTTCCGCAGCGGCAAAAACACGGCGGAAACGCTTAAAAAACGCAACGTGGGCACACAGCCTAAGGCCGGTGTCACAATACAGAGAAATAAGGACAAGTGCTATGTGAGAAAAAATCGTATAGCACTCGGATCAATGATAATCTATGGGGCAGCTCCCATCATACGTTTTTTTCTCGCCAGTATTATACATGCGGGTGAAATCGCAGCAAGCGATTCCTTTGTATCCCCGGTCATAATGCACCCACACACACAAATGATACACCATTTGAAAGGTAAACTTGACCCCTTCAGCAAGAAAACAGCCAAACAAGCCATACATTCACGATTTGATCACAAAATACAGTTTAAACATTAATTTTCATAAACCTGCAATAAGGAAAAATGACCTGCAGGTGGCACCACAGTACCCCAAAGCACACTACCAACACATATGTAAATATGCACTGCTTTTTCGCTGATCACTTTGCCACACACACACACACACACACACACACACACACACACACACACACACACACACACACACACACACACACACACACTATACACCATTTGAAAGGTAAACTTGCCCCCTTCAGCAAGAAAACAGCCAAACAAGCCACACATTCATGATCTGATCACAAAATACAGTTTAAACATTAATTTTCATAAACCTGCAATAAGGAAAAATGACCTGCAGGTGGCACCACAGTACCCCAAAGCACACTACCAACACATATGTAAATATGCACTGCTTTTTTGCTGATCACTTTGCCACACACACACACACACACACACACACACACACACACACACACACACACACACACACTATACACCATTTGAAAGGTAAACCCCTTCAGCAAGAAAACAGGCAAACAAACCACACATTCACGATTTTATCACTAAATACAATTTAAACATTCTGTTTCATAAACCTGCAGAAAGACACAATGACCTGCAGGTGGCACCTCAACCGGAAAACATTTTTTGGCCTCTACTTATCAAACCAATTTATTGTATTACCGATCTACATGTATAAATACCTGTCTGTATTCATCAGCTCATGAAATACATTTACATTTGACCAGCTTGCTTTTTCTGAAACTGCCTGCGCCCCCGACGACCAATGTGCGAAAATGTCACACGGGCCAAGCTAGTATATATATTTATATTTTATAGAGATATAGATAGTAGAATAGGTGATAATTCAATTGTCGGCATCTGTAAAATCATTACAGAACCCGACAGGATATGAGACATGGTTTACATACAGTAAACCATTTCATATCCGTTAGATTTATATATGTCCCTCACTAATAATGTTAGTAGTGACTGTGTGTAAAATTTTGGAGATGTAGGTATTAAAGGATTAATTCACAGAAAAAACTGGCGTGGGCTCCCGTGCAATTTTCTCCACCAGAGAGGTAAAGCAGGTGACTGAGGGCAGAAATTTATAGCCTAGAGAGGGTTTTTGTTTTTGGCCCCCCCTGGCTTAAAAAAAATCTGCCCCCAGCCACCCCAGAAAAGGCACATCTGTAAGATGCCCCTATTCCGGCACTTACCCTCTCTCTTCCCATTGCCCTGTAGTGGGTGGCATATGGGGTAATAAGGGGTTAATGTCACCCTTGCTATTGTAAGGTGACATTAAGCCTGGTTAATAATGGAGAGGTATCAATAAGACACCTATCCATTATTAATCCACTAGCCTGAAAGGGTTAAAAAAACACACTGACATTAAGAATAAACACTTTTAATTAAATAAATACACATTTTTGTCATCTTTATTTAACTCCCAATCCAATGGAAGCCATCATTCTCCTGTAAAAAATGCAAAAAAAAAAGCAACAATATCTCATACGGTATCCGCCGTACTGTCAAGTCCCACGCCGCAATCCATCTCAAGGGGTTAAGTAGTTTATAACCAGGAGCAGTGCTAATGCTACCGCCCCAGCTGTAAACCACTGTTTACATGCTGAAATGCGAGAAAATCGCATCCTCACTTTGCACACGGATGACATACGGATCACTGTTCAGGGAACATTCCTGCGATTCTCGTCCATGTAAAACGGATGGTATTTTTACACATTGTGTGTGACTCCAGCCTAAAAGAGGTATTCACACACGTAGGGACCCAACAGTTTTTGAGACCACCTTGACGTTGGTTGATGAGCAGGCATGATTTGGCCAAATTATGTGCAAAGCGTCTCATTTTTCCTAGTATTCAGAAGCCATATTGCTATTCATATTTCATATATTTCACATTGACATGCTTTAGCACGATAGAGTGCAACCTTTTTTATAAAAAAGAAAAACCTGACAATGGGCCATTATTTGTCTGCACAACATGGCTGTAGAGAAGAATGGAAAATACATTGATGTTTTTGAATTTTTGTGTTGGCGAAACCTTTCCAAAATGCAGTGGAAGCCATCCATTACGGCTGGTCCATATAATCAGGGCAATTGTTACCACCCACCTTTCGTGTCTACCTTTTTCCTCATAGACTGTAAGCTTGCGAGCAGGGCCCTCATTCCTCTTGGTATCTGTTATGATCTATGTGATTATTGTTATGCTGTAATGTCTATTGTCTGTACAAGTCCCCTCTGAAATGTAAAGTGCTGCGGAATATGTCGGCGCTATAGAAATAAAATGTATTATTATTATTATTAACTGAGGCTGCAGCTACACGGCGGCTTTTGTTGTGATACAAGGACTACAGGAGATACAGGCTGCAAAACAATTCTACATGCTGCTCCTACATGGCAGCATAAGGGGAGGTGCAGACGAGTGTGTTTTTAGTCCGATTGTTATATCTGACAAAACATCATATCCCACTTGGACCAATGTTAGTCTATGGGGCTATGCACATGTCAGATTTTTTCCTCGGACTGCATCAGTCAATGAGTCTGTGTAAACCATTGGACTGCACTCGGATGACATCTGAGTGCAGTTTGATTTCCACGGACTGACAGAATGGAGAAGATGGAGACATTTTTTCTCGATCCTCTCATCCAAGAGAATCACATCACACTATGCTGACACTCTCATCAGAGTTTGATCAGAGTGTGATTTGTACACTCGACACGATTCTCTTGGAAGAGAGAATTCACACTCGATTGCACCTGTCATCACGGAAGTGAATCAATCTCATTGCGACTGTCAAGATACTGTGATAAGCAAGTCACAAACAGCTGGAACCAGATGGATCGGGATGGTACCTTGTGGATTGCAATAATGCACCCCCATTAACTTGCATTTTGCTGCGATGTAGTAGCGGCATACATCGGTCTTTCACTGTGTGGCAAAAGTCTTTGTGTAGTCCCAGCCTAAAACAAATACACAAATTCTCAACCTAATCTCTTAACTGCTTACTTTATGCAAGAATAAACAGACTGAATACTGTATATCTTCTGCAACTTGTAAAAGGTATTTCTACTTGGACATCCTAAGAGAAAATAGGAACATGATAATTAAAAACAATGGACACTGACTTACAGGCAGAGCCGGCTCCAGGTTTTCGTGGGCCCTGGGCAAAAAGAGTCTCAGTGGGCCCCTTTAACACATACCACGATTCGTGATGTACAGATACAGCAGAGAAATATAGGTATAGTACAATGCCAAAGATTTCACTTCTTACATTACATGAGTGATATCTATTGTAAATTCTACAATAGCTCAGAAACCAGACAGTATAGGCCATACAGTATTATGGGCATCACATAGCGCTCTGTACAGAATAACGAGCCCCATATATTGCTCCATACATAATAATGGGCAACACATAGTGCTTGATACAGTATAATGAGCCCCATATATTGATCCATACAGTATATAATAGGCCCCATATATATTGCTCCATACAGTATATAATAGGCCCCATATATATTGCTACATACAGTATAATGAGCTCCATATAATGTTCCAAACAGTACAATCAGTCCCATATAATGCTCCATGCAGGGCCATATTTGCCATTAGGCACTGGAGGGTCCGTGCCTAGGGCAGGGGCTTAGCGGTGGGGCGGCACCTGAGCAAGTGTCAATAAGTTTTCCCAGTTTTTTGTGGCAAAATTAATGGGTTCGGCTTATACACGAGTATACGGTAATCCTCCAATGTCTCCTGGACATGGTATGGGGAGAGTTTATAGCTCAGTTAGTACAGACACCATACTTCTTGCTGTTAACCAGTTAGTGTTTTTTTGTCCACCACATTGCAGTGTCAAAAGAGGAAGACAGCGAGACAGGCAGCAACATTGCATCAGAGAGCTCTTGACCTCGAAACAGAAGATCCTCAGATCCTGGTATTGTGACATAATATTA
This sequence comes from Dendrobates tinctorius, assembly GCF_039654945.1. NCBI lineage: Eukaryota > Metazoa > Chordata > Amphibia > Anura > Dendrobatidae > Dendrobates > Dendrobates tinctorius. The sequence goes on from NW_027361737.1 coordinate 28,807,021, forward strand.
TTAAGAATAATATTTGTTCATTGATATTGTGCTATTAACTCAACAGTGCTTTACATACATCATCAACACTGTCCCTATTAGTAGGTCTTTAGAGTGTGATAGGAAACCTACACAAACATGGGGAGAACATATAAACTCTTTGCAGATGTTATCCTTGTTGGGATTTGAACCCCAGACCCCAGTGCTACAAAGCTGTTGCGCTAACTACTGAGCCACCATATACAGTGCTAAGCACTAAGCCACCATATACAATGCTAACCATAGAGCTACCGTGTACAGTGATGTTAACCACTGAGCCATCATGCTTCCATACTAGCTAGGCAAGAATATTTTTTGCTGGCAGATTGTGTATTAGCTCTTTCTATGCACATCATATGCACTAAACATCTGTTTTTATTGATTTATTTGAGAATTTAATATTGATATCCTATCCTTATAATAGGCCATCAATATTGACACCAGCACTGATCAGTTGACTGAAGGAGTTGTAGCGCTTCATGGAATAATGACTGCTATTTTACCATGCTTATACACTATGTTCCAATGGTTATTTGTTGATTTTGCAGCATTATATTAAGGCTGGAAACACGGACCGAGAGGTATGCGCGATACTCGCATGAGTGTCGCATAACTCACCTGGGACAGCTGCAGGCTCTCTGGACGTGTGTCAGCTGCATAGAAACTCATACAGCTGACATGCTCCCTCCTGCCACTGTCCCAGGTGAGTCATGTAAGACTCGTACAAGTATCTCGCATGCATCTCATACCTTGTGTCTCCAGTCTAAGAGGCCACATTTACTGAATTCAAATGCAGTTGGGTCGCCCTCCCAGGGCTGTGGAGTACTCGGTACCGGGCCGGTGTCAAGGGGATGTGTCATAGCGGCGGTGACCCGGTCCGTGGCCCTGGGCGCCCAAATCAAGGGTGGTTTGTGGTTAATGTAATAGTTTGTGACGCCACCTGTGGTGTTTGGCAAGTAAGATGTTAAGCCAACGCTGCGTGCAGATCCACTGGGACTGATGGGGTGATGCAGCAAAGATGGTGTAGCTCCCCACAGGTGGAGCTGTAGTCCCAGGTCAGTGTAGGTGCAATGGCTGAGGAGAGGCACAGAATGGTGCGGATGCTGATACCCAGATGTAGCAGTGCTGATGCGAGAATGAATGGAGGACACCAGAGCTTGCAGTTTCAAAGCTTTACTCACAGTTCGTAGTGCACATAGGTGCCTGCTTCACTACCGTGTCCTCCGGGGCAGAGGCCCAGCCAACCTCCAAGCGAGATAGGACTCTCCCTGCCAACACTCCACCAACATGTGCCTTTCTGAACGACTCCGCCAATGCACCTTTAATGGTGAAGCACTCCAGTACTTAGTTACCCTGGAATACCTCCTGTCCAGATGTTCCTAGAACTCTCACTTGTATGACAGACAGCAGTAGCCTGCTCGGGGATGCTCCTGGATCCCGGCTCTCTATCAGTTTGCTGTTGTGTCCCAAGTCTTGGATGGGAGTAGTGCATTTCAGCCAACTACTCCACCGATGTCTGCTGCAGAACCATAAGTGTCCATACAACCTCGGGGACCGGGCCCCGGCTTTGCGCTGAGAACCTATAGGCAGGGTTCCTATCCAACCCACTCCTCCTCTCTGTTCTCTCTCCTTCTTTGTTCCGTACTTGTCTTTCTCTCTCTTATGGAAATGCAGGTTACAGTTCTCCGTCTCTCTCCTTCTCCTTCCTTTCCCGTGGCAGCTGGCTCAGATCACTGAGGTAGCTGCAGCACTCCTTCTTCTATTCCTTTCCTCGGGAGATCTCCACTAAGACCAGTCCTCAGCCTCTCCTGACTGACTGTCTTTCCTCCGGCTGACCTCCCGGCAGGCTGACCTCCTGTCAGCCTGCTCTCTCCTCTCCAGACATACTCACTGACTGAACTGCACTGAACTGAACTCTAGATCCTATCTTTCCCCTTCTTTTAGGCTGTGTTCACACAGCGTTTTTTTTAGCGGTTTTAACCACGGTTTTCGCTATAAAACCGCTAAAAATAAGCTTCCCAGTTATTTCTATGCATTTTGCACTTTTTGTGCACATTGATGCGTTTTTTACCACAAAAAAAACGCATCGCTGTAAAAACCGCAGCATGCTAATTAATTTTGCGGATTTTTCCGCGGTTTTGGCTTCTTCCATGCGGTTTGAAACCGCTGCGGAAAAAAACGCATCAAAACCGCACAAAAACCGCCGCGGAAAAATAGGTGCAGTTTCTGGGAAGGGATTCAGGTTTTTGAGCAGAAATTTTTTGCAACGTGTGCACTTAGCCTTATACTAACTCCACCCACCTCCCAGCACATCTCGTGTTACGAAGCATGGATCCACGAAAAGTGCTCTGCTACCCACTAAGCATTGAGCTGCAATCTGGTCCTCTGCTGAACTATCCTGTGTGTGGGATGTAGGTGTTGGAGTGTGGCAAGGAGTTCCCACCTTACCTGGATGGTGGGGCACTACACCTTAGGAGAAGGTGTAGTACCTCTGTGGCGACTGAGCCTCAGGGGCGCCACAATTTTTCAATCAAAAACATCTTAGGGTGCTTTCACACTGCTACATTTCTGATCCGTGTCTATTCTTTTTTTATTCGTTTTGTCACTGATCCATTTGTGTAATTTTTTTTCATGCACCCAGAATTGGAGACTGCTCTGGTTTTGGGATGCCTTGAAAAACGTCGACACAAATGGACAGACGTGGATACGTAGCTTTCAGAGTCAAATAACATGGATGTCTATGGATCTGTACAGATCCGTGAAAACAACAGATCTGTGAAAAAGATCCATTTTGCTGTACTGAGCATGCTCAGAAGCAAGGTACAGCTCCTCCCAGCCCTATCTCTGGTCACTGATGACGGATCCGTTAAATGTGAAAGTAGCCTATGCAGTGTCTGCATTAGCAATTAAAAGGGGATATAGTGGGAGACAAATCAATTGTAAACTTGGTACATACACCACCCCAGACTATATTATAGCAAAAAAAGGACAGTCATAAACCTAATCTGACACAAAACGAAAACACATGACCATAGTCCAATCAATAAAATTGTATATATTTTATTAGATAATACAATAAAAACAAGGTCAATTCAAAAAGAGGCAAAGCATCAAGTATACATAATCATCTGGTTAGAAATTGAGGGGTCAGCTAACCATAATCTTGAAAGGAGGTTACATATATGTGTAGGATCCCATACATCAAAAAATTATTAAAAATAATTAGCTTTTGTGACCACTAAAAATTAGTGTACAGAATCATGATATGCTCATGAAACAATAGTGTTGCATAAAAAATAATAATATATATATTAGTGTCGTGAAAAAAAAAGTGTGTTACCACAACAACATAATAAAAACAAAAATAATAATAATAATGATGATAAAGTGCAATATGTGTACAACCAAAGGAGACGATAGATATAATAAATAAAAAATAATAAATAATAAATAAAGTGCAAAGTGCAGTGATGTCCAGCAGGGGTTGCTACATATAGATAAAATTATGATCTTGTGACCATGACCATATACCCCTTATCAAGTGAGAGCATAAAGAGGCGTAGTTAGGAGATAAGGCTACCACCGTAAATGATAAAACAATCAGGAAACAACAAGGTTGCTGCCAACAACCCAACTATACTATTGAATAATTATACCTGTGGATTGTAAATGCTCCTACACGCCAGAGGTAGCTGCCCTTCCCCAACGCGCGTTTCGGCCAATTGCCTTCGTCAGACGCGAAACGCGCGTTGGGGAAGGGCAGCTACCTCTGGCGTGTAGGAGCATTTACAATCCACAGGTATAATTATTCAATAGTATAGTTGGGTTGTTGGCAGCAACCTTGTTGTTTCCTGATTGTTTTATCATTTACGGTGGTAGCCTTATCTCCTAACTACGCCTCTTTATGCTCTCACTTGATAAGGGGTATATGGTCATGGTCACAAGATCATAATTTTATCTATATGTAGCAACCCCTGCTGGACATCACTGCACTTTGCACTTTATTTATTATTTTTTATTTATTATATCTACTCCTTTGGTTGTACACATATTGCACTTTATCATCATTATTATTATTTTTTTTGTTTTTATTGTTATGTTGTTGTGGTAACACACTTTTTTTTTCACGACACTAATATATATATTATTATTTTTTATGCAACACTATTGTTTCATGAGCATATCATGATTCTGTACACTAATTTTTAGTGGTCACAAAAGCTAATTATTTTTAATAATTTTTTGATGTATGGGATCCTACACATATATGTAACCTCCTTTCAAGATTATGGTTAGCTGACCCCTCAATTTCTAACCAGATGATTATGTATACTTGATGCTTTGCCTCTTTTTGAATTGACCTTGTTTTTATTGTATTATCTAATAAAATATATACAATTTTATTGATTGGACTATGGTCATGTGTTTTCGTTTTGTGTCAGTGTCTGCATTAGTCATACTCACCAGTGGAGGGGAGGCAGAACGAAAAGTGCCTAGGGCAGCACAAACCCTAAATACGGTCCTGGCTCCATACAATATAATGGGCTCCATATATTGCTCCATACATAATGGATCCTATGTAATGTTCCATACAGTATATGATGGGCTCCATATAATGCTCCAGTATATGATGGGCCTCATATATTGCTACATATATAATGGGCCTAGTATAATAATAATGCTCCATACAGTAATAATAATAATAATAATCTTTATTTATATAGCGCCAACATATTCCGCAGCGCTTTACAGTTGAACAGTTTCAAACACAACAGTCATAAGTAACAACGTTAACAATACAATAATTAAAGCGAAATAAGACGACCCTGCTCGTGGAGCTTACAATCTACAATGAGGTGGGGGGGATACAAAGCACAGGTTTGTATTTACAATGATGTATTTACAATGACGGTCCAGCCATCTTCAGGGGGTGGGGGTTAGATGGAGATAGTGAATGGGCTACACACACACAAACATGACTTTGATTACTGAATGTGATAGGCCGCTCTGAACAAATGTGTTTTGAGCGAGCGCCTAAAACTATGCAAATTGTGGATGGTCCTAATATTTTGGGGTAGAGCATTCCAGAGGATTGGCGCAGCACGGGAGAAGTCTTGGAGTCGGGAGTGGGAGGTACGGATTAGGGCAGAGGTTAGTCGAAAGTCATTTGCAGAGCGCAGCGGTCGGTTAGGCCGATAGACAGAAATGAGGGAGGAGATGTAAGGGGGTGCCGCACTGTGGAGAGCTTTGTGGGTGAGAACAAGTACTTTGAATTGTACCCTGTAATGAATTGGCAGCCAGTGTAATGACTGGCGAAGAGCGGACGCGTCTGAGAAACGATTAGCCAGATGGACAACCCTGGCTGCTGCATTAAGGATAGACTGGAGAGGGGAGAGTCGAGTGAGAGGGAGGCCAATTAATAGAGCATTACAGTAGTCTAGGCGGGAGTGGATCAGGGCGACAGTGAGAGTTTTTGTTGTTTCCATGGTGAGAAAAGGGCGGATTCTAGAGATGTTCTTTAGGTGTAAGCGGCATGAGCGGGCAAGAGATTGTATATGGGAGGTGAAGGAGAGATCGGAGTCGAACATAACACCCAGACAGCGCACCTGCTGTCGGGGTGTTATTATGGTGCCACCCACAGAGAGGGAAATGTCAGATTTAGGGAGGTTAGTAGATGGTGGGAGCAGAAGAAGTTCAGTTTTGGAGAGGTTGAGTTTCAGATAGAGAGCAGACATGATGTTGGAGACTGCAGACAGACAGTCAGTGGCGTTCTGTAGTACAGCGGAGGTAAGGTCAGGGGATGATGTGTACAGTTGTGTGTCATCAGCATAAAGATGGTACTGAAAGCCAAATCTGCTGATGGTCTGTCCAATTGGGGCTGTATAGAGAGAGAAGAGAAGGGGGCCAAGGACTGAGCCCTGAGGTACCCCAACAGTGAGAGGAAGAGGAGATGAAGTGGAGCCAGAAAACAGAACACTGAAGGAGCGGTCGGAAAGATAGGAGGAGAACCAGGAAAGAGCAGTGTCCTTAATGCCTAGTGACTGGAGCCTAGAGAGTAGGAGAGGATGGTCAACAGTGTCGAAAGCTGCAGAAAGGTCGAGAAGAATGAGCAGAGAATGGTCACCATTACGTTTTGCTGTCAGAAGGTCATTGGTCACTTTGATGAGTGCAGTTTCTGTCGAATGTAGGGGGCGGAAACCGGACTGTGAAGGGTCTAGGAGGGAGTGAGTGGAGAGGTAACGGGTAAGGCGTGAGTATATCAGGCGCTCCAAGAGTTTAGAGATGAAGGGGAGATTGGAGACTGGTCTGTAGTTGTTTGTGCAGGATGGGTCAAGGGTGGATGGGGTACAGTGGGTGGATGGGGTATGGAAGGGTGGTACAGTATAGGATGGGACCCCATAGAGTATAATGAGACCCATATATTGCTCCATACTGTCATGCCGCTCTCACCCGGGGCCGGGACTCTGCGCCCGATGTCACCACTTCTGGTGCCGTGGCTGCTCCGGGGATCCCGTCAGGTGCGCACGCACACCTCTCGCACTTGATCCTATGGCTGCACGGCGTTGCTAACCGTGCATGCGCTCTCCTCTCTGCCCTGACTGCAGCCACGCCATCTCTATGGTCCTGGAGGACCTGACCCGGAAGTCCTAGCGCTCATGCCCTATATCAGGCTGCCTCCTCCTATGGGAGGTGCCTGATTATTGTTGTGCTTCCTTGCTAGGCCTGCTTAGTCCCTGTTTGGCCATGCTCTGTATTCAGGTCCCCTGCCCTATGCTCTGCCGTGCTTCTTAGCACACGCTCTGCTCCTACGCTCTGTCGTGCTTCTTAGCACACGCTCTGCTCCGACACTGTGCTCTGTCATGCTTCTTATCACACGCTCTGCTCCTGCACTGTGCTCTGTTGTGCTTCTTGGCACACGCTCTGCTCCTGCCCTGTGCTCTGTCGTGCTTCTTAGCACACCCTCTGCTTTGCTCTGCACCCAGGCGTGCTTCCCAGCTCACGCTCTGCCTAGCCTTGTACTCAGGCGTGCTTCCCTGCACGCGCTCTGCTTTGCCCCGTACCCAGGCGTGCTTGTTAGAGCACGCCATACGCGCTCCCATACCCAACATGCTTCCATGTACACGCCTTGCACTATCCAGTACCCAGCGTGCCCCCGTGTACAGGCCCTGTACTGTCCTGAACCCTGCGTACCCCTGTGCACATGCCCTACATGATCATATACCCAGCATGCCTCTGTGCCCATGCTTTGTACACTCTGGTATCCTGCGTGTCCCCTCCTGCACCTTGCTAGACACGTGCTCTTGCGTCTTCTGTGAGCCGGCCACCTGGTTCCAGCAGTCGTGGTACTTTACCCCCCTGGGTCTGCCCCTGACACTCCCTGTATAGGGGGTGATCCTCAATAGGTCAGCTCGCCCTGGGTGGGTTGGTATCATGACCCAGAGTGTCCACTCCAGGAGTCGTCACACACACAGTATAATGAGTCTCATATAATACTTAATACAGTATATGATGGGCCCATATAATGCTCCATACAGAATATTTCTCATATAATGCTCCATATATAATGGGCCCTATATGATGCTCCATATATAATGGGCCCCATGTGATGTTCCATATACTGTATAATGGGCCCCATATATGATGCTACAGTGTATGATGAGCCCCATATAATGCTTCATGTATAATGGGGCCCATATATGATGCTCCAGTGTATGGTGGGCCCATATAATACTCCATATAAAATGGGCTCCATATATGATGCTCCAGTGTATGATGGGCCAGTGTATGATGATCCAGTGTATAATGGGCCCCATATATGATGCTACAGTGTATGATGAGCCCCATATAATGCTTCATGTATAATGGGCTCCATATATGATGCTCCATTGTATGATGGGTCCATATAATCCTCCATATAAAATGGGCCCCATATATGATGCTCCAGTGTATTATGGGCCAGTGTATGATGCTCCAGTGTATAATGGGCCCCATATATGATGTTACAGTGTATGATGGGCCCCATATGTGATGCTCCAATGTACTGTATAATGGGCCCCATATATGATGCTCCAGTAATGGGCCCCATATATGATGCTCCAGTGTATAATGCTCCCCATATATTACTCCAAACATAAAAAAATGAAATACTCACCTCTCCTCGCTGGCCGCTGCTCTGCTCTGGACTCCTCATTGTCTTCTGGTTCTCTACACCGGTTCTCTACACTGTGACTGCTCAGGCAGAGGGTGCACAGACGTCACCTCATCTCGCCTTCTGACGTGAACTTCACAGTCAGGAGACGCGGAAAATGCCACAGCGCAGGAATGGGGAGAGGTAAGTATTGCAAGTGTCGGGGCCCTGAGCAAGCGGGGGGGAATCACTCGTGGGCGTCGGAGCTGGCTTCGGGCCCCTATAGCGTGCCTGCATCCCCAATGGTGAGTGGACCCCCCGCATGCAAAGGGCCCTGGCACTTGCCTGGGTGAGCCAGCACTGATTACAGGTCAACCACCAATAGGATACACTGGAAATACCGTACTTGTTTTCTGGATGGGAGGATTACCAGAAAGGAGTATTCCCATAGACAACATTGATCAACTGTCCCCAGGTTATACAATAAATGAGCCAATCCCAAAAACATGAGGCCCAGAGTCACCTGTGCGAATGGAGTAGTAGTGAGTATTGAGACTGTGCTACTGTACATCTATGGCGAGGGTGAATACTTCTATAACTTAGCAGGGGCAGGTCAGTTACAAGTGTACAGAAGCCTTGGCACTCCAGATGCTTCTATAGGACCTGGCGATCACATGAAAAATGGGTTTCTGCCAGCAAAGCAAAGTTGCTGAGTTCCAGCAGACCCAAATCAGCTCTACTGTAGGGAAGTGAACTCACCTATGGACCTGTCTGAAGAGGAACAGTAATTGTAAAATGTGCAGTAAATATCTTTGAAGTGAATTTGTATATACATGTGGGGAGACAGCTAGAAATAGTGAAAGATGGTGAAGTACTGGGTTTTGGCCACTAGGAGGAGACAAAGAACAGCAGGAAAAGGAGACGTTGCAGTACTAAGGTTTGGCCACCAGAGGGAGACAGGAGAAGGCAGGGAAAGGACTTAACAGCAGCTAATGCTAAAGAAACCGCAAAGTCATGGTGGGCGGAGTTACGGGGGCTAGAGAGAGGAATTCCCAGGGAGGGGAATAAAAAAGGAGAGAGCGAGCCCCAGGGAAGCCAGTCCAGGAAGAAGAGTTCAGTGGAGGGGGAGACTGAAGGAGGAAGAGACTGAAAGAGGAGGAGCTCCGAAAGGGACTGGAAGGAGAGACAGTCAGGGGGTGGCCCTGACAGGAGAGCTGCAGGATAGAGGAAGCCCGGGGGTACCAGACGGATGGACTCGGACTGGCGAAGTGCTGTGGTGGTAGGCCTAGGGCAGTCACAGCGATAGAACCGCAAGGGACATTAATTCAAAAGGGAGAAAAGGTGCAAGGTACCCGGGCCTGTGTGTATGAAAGCTGTTGTGTTGCTGTGGTCCTTGGGAGGACGGCCAATAAAGAGGACCTGTTAAACATACATCGGTTTTTGTCTTTTTGTCTTCAGTCTGTCCGCGGCCGAAAGGGACCATCCCCCCCAGTCAGCGCATGTACCTACACTACCACCAGTGACTTGTGTCAGTCCAGGAGGCTATTTCCCCTGTAACTCAGGCTCCTACTGGTGCCCCACTAATAGAGGGGAAAATGGTAAATAAAGGAAAAAAGATGATCTCTTGGGGGACAAATTATGTCTAAAAATATACATAAACAAAACAGCTGATAAAAATTAAGAAAATAATAAAAAATAAAAAGTCTCCATCACAAAACAAAAATCTGAATTGTTAACATAAAATATGTTGTCCTACATACATGTAGCACAGAACCTAGGTATCTACAGGACCGTAATAACTTTCAGAATTAAAGAAGTTTTTTCATGTGAAACATGAATAGTGAAAAAAATAAAACAAAGCCTGATAAAGCCACTCCTGTGAAAAAAAAGTTAGGACAGATTAAAGAGGAGAGGCAAAAACACAAAAAATGGCCGGTCATGAAGGCCCCTTCTGGCCTGGTCACTAAAGGGAATCTGTCACCAGGTTTTTGGTACCTAATCTGAGAACAGTACAAATGTAGAGACAGCGACACCGATGCCAGCAATGTGTCATTTACTGGGCTGCTTGCTGGAGATATCATAAAATCACTTCAGTATTTGGTCAGTATTTTACATCAGTATTTTTAAGTCAAAATCAGGAGCAGAACAATCAGAGGAAAAGTATGATAGAAACACGTCACCACTGATAAAATACTGAAAGTGTCGATGTGGCCTAAGGGTTAAAGGCTCTCTTCTGTGTACAAAGCTTGGAAACTGGAAAATTATCCAAAGCAGATGGAATCGAATAGGTCATACTAAAATCAGTATAATGAACCACAGAAGACTATACTCAAAAACATTTTTTTAATTACAGTGTGACACAAGTGCACAGCATGGCAGTTTAGAGGCCTTTTTTCAAGCTATTTTGAACATTTCCTCTGGAGCCTTGGACTATTTTCTCTAAGAAATCAGACAGTCAACAGGCGTTCAAAGCGAGAGATGCCTCCTCCCTCCACTGCTCTCACTGTGCAGTGACCTGCTTGTCTGTAGACTGTGAAACATAATCTGGTGTCAGCAAGCCAATGTATTTGGTCCATCAGGAATGGATCAGACAGAGAAGAGTCTTTACCATAATTTATGGCCTATAAGGTTACAAGCTTTTCCTCTTCCGTGGAGTATAAAATGAACATCACTGCTGATTGATGCTGCCCGAGCTACAGCGCTACGGGCAGCATGGATCAAAGTCTGGCCAAGTAATTTCGGGTACGTGCATTTTATTGTGAAACGCGACAGCATTTCACAGAAGGCATTCAAAGTTAAGAACCATCCAGGGACCATGTTTTTCAGTTGACTAGTCCCCTGTGACTTTTCTCCAATCCATCCCCCTTCACTGATAGTTCACTCCCTACTAGAGATGAGCGGATGAGGTAAAATTCAAATTCACCTGTTCGTGTAGAGTTCTCAGGGAAATTCAATTCACATAGACGCTATTCTCCGCAAATTTAATGTCCTTTACTAGGCTTCTACTTATTCTTTAAAGGGAATCTGTCACCAGGATTTTGCTACCTCATCTGAGAGCAGCATAATGTAAGAAAAGAGACCCTGATTCCAATGATGTATCACTTAGCTTACTGCGTGAAGCAGTTGTGACACACAGTGTTTTGATGTGGGACGTGAGAAGAAAACCCTGTCTCGATAATGAAACATCAGTGCTATGTGCATATACAATCTATTTGTGCTGCATGTGTCGAGGCTGTATATCCAATATGCTTCGAGGTCCTGAAAATGCTTTCTGATGTCTCCAACCCTTGAGGTTACTGATAATCTATCTATCCCGAACACTTGGAACGAAGAAGTCTCATGAAGGTGCTGTTGAACAAAATGCCTGGATGCATGAGAGATTGCATGGTTAGTCTCAGAGGTGTTATAAATATCAGTCAAGTGCTCGGAGATACATTTTTTAGCATTCGCGAAGTACAACCAACATACAATTAGTCGCATGTAGAACATTTGATGATATATACCACATTGTCACTATCACAGTTTATATACTATTTGATGTCATGTCGCTGTGCCCCATCTGAATTTAAATATTTTTTTGTTACACGTGCATGGCGACACATCCTACAGCTATTAGCACCACATTTATAAAATCCTTTACAATTAGGCCAGTTATGACAGTGGACAGCAGATCTAGATGAATGGGACGATAGTATATTTCACAGAGTTTTAGCTCTCTTTACCACAACTACACAATCAGGACTAAGGATTTTTGAAAGAATGATGTCCATGTAATAAAGGTGAATATTTTACTACAATATTTTTAATTTCACTGAACTTGGGACTTAACTCAAGGCAAAGAACTGGTTTATTGTCCCAACATCTATCATTAGGTGGTGTACATTTGATTAGCTCTAAACCATTTTTTATCTTGGGCAATATTTCTAGCCCTATTAAGAGCCCAGGTTGGATATTCCCTCCTTCTTAATGTTTTTTCCTCAATCCAACAGTTCCCCCTCAAGTTTATTAGTATCACTGCAATTGCGCCTATTGCAGGTGAACTCACTAACCAGACCAGTTTTGGTAGTGTGTCTCGGATGGCCGCTGGATGCATGCAAAATTGTATTTCCAAATAAAGGTTTGGAGAAGGTCACAATGTCACAGTTGATACCCTCCAACCTAAGATCCAAAAAAGAAATACATGACTGCTGAAAATTATAAATAAAGGACAAACCATATGGGTAGCTGTTAACATATGCAACGAATTGAGGTATGACAGATATATCGCCCCTCCAGATGAAGAGGAGGTCGTCAATATATCTACTATATAAAAAAAAGATTCACTAAAAATGGATTAGAGTAAATATACAACCAATTCAATTCCCAATACGATATCACCAGATTGGCAAGAGACGGCAAATATTTAGATTCCATGGAAACGCCCTTGCATTGGAGGAAGAAATCCTGCTCATATGCAAAAAAGTTATGAGTCATTAGAACATGTACAACATGTAAAATGTATGAATGGAAATCATATGAATAACTACAATATTGGGACAAGTGAAATCTCAGAGCTTCAATGGCAACCTCATATGGTATACATGTATACAACATGACATCATCACTGACCCAGGTGTATTCAGAACACCAAGATAAATGGGACAGTTGACATAATACAATCCTAGAATCCAAGCCAATACCAAAGACTATGTGTCTCATTGGGGGAGGGTTGGTAATTTTATGTATTTTTTGAAGACTGTGTAGTAGGGGCAATGTAGGATCTTCTACAAGTAATCATTTTGCTTTTCAGTTATAACCCCCAATGTAAAATCCTCATTAATGTTGACATGGTTCTCCTTAGAGTACACAAATAGAGGATTTTGAGGACAACTTTCTATAAGTGGCTTCATCAGACATGTTTAACAGCTATGAATTCGAAACATCAAAATCCATCACAACCATCAAGCTCTCCTTGTCTTACATTATGATGATAATGTCATCCATATTTTTTAATTCTTTTAGTGCTGCAACTTCCTTAGGAGAAAAATTGACAGACATGTCTATGGGTTGAAGCGATGGACGCAAGGAAGTCTCTTAAGTCTTGTTGAACGACCTCTTGGAATCAGACCATGGATTCTGCTCTAGACTGAAAGGGATAAAAATATGGATTGCACGTATTAAACGTTTGAGCCTGGTTGATGGTAGACATGGTGTGAGACTTCTCTGTATGTACTTCTTGCAAACTCAAAAGTGACATTTGCTCCAGAAAGTTATATGAGCAGTATTCATTTTCATAATTCAAAGTAGAATCATTATTTGTGCATTTGGGTTCCTCTGAAAAAAAAAAAAGTCTTTTCACAGTTAAATTTCTTATAAATGTGTTGCTGTCCATGAGAGCCAAAGAAAGTGAAGTTATTTTCTAATACAAAATTAAGCCCATATGCAAGAACATGAATCTGTGCAGATAGATGTAAGGGTATGCTTGGAAAGATTCAAAACATTGGATGATTGCTGTTCGTTTAACATATCTTCTTTCGGCAGGTGGACATCCCTTGAGCATTTGTTGTGCTTGCATCAGTCATGTTTTTTATGTTTTTGAACTTTTTATTTTGCTTTGCGATAATAGGAGAAATCCTGACAAGAATTGGTGGAATCAAGTTTGCTAGTACTGCTGTCTTACGTTTCTGGATCCAAGGAACTGAAACTTACATGTAATTTTGGGGAAGATCTCTCACTCATAACAGTTTATTTAAGATGGATTTAGGCGTTCTCGGGAGAGTCTCCCACCTACCCCATTCATAGACTTGTTTCATTTTGTAATCATTAATGTCTCACTGAAACTTATTCCTCTTCCTAATGGTAATAATAACCTCCAGCTTTGAAACAACTATTTGTATCCGCTGCAGGGCTGTCTCATATTCTGAAGCATCGACTTGTGCTTTCAACACAGCTTTAGTGGAATCAATCTCATTGTGGATTTTTGTCCGTTTTGATTCCTCCTCCTCAATAATCATTTTCATTAAATTAATTGAGCAATTGAATAGAATCTGATTCCATTTATCAATAAAAATAGGGGAATAAATCGTGGTTGGTATCTTCTTAAGACGAAGACCCTTCGGTATCATGCCTTTGCCAATATAACTCTTGAGGGTCATGCAATCCTATCATATTTTAGCTTCTGAAAGCATTAGTTTCTCCAATTTGTTAAATTCCACAGAAAGAGTGTCAGTGAAGCAACAAGATTTTTTATCACAATCAACAGCTCACTGTGTAGATTATTAGCATCACTGCAATTGCGCTTAGTGTGGGTGAACTCACCAACCGAAACCTCTTGGGTAGTGTGCCTTGCGTGGATGCATGCAAAATTGTATTGCCAGATAAAGGTTTAGAGAAGGTTGAAGTCACAATGTCATAGTTGATACCCTCAAATCTAACATCCAAAAAAGAAATGCATGACTGGTGAAAATTAAACGTAAAGGACAAACCATATGGGTTGATGTCAACATATGCAACAAATTCAGGTATGGCAGATATACACTACCGCTCAAACGTTTAGGGTAACCCAGACAATTTTGTGTTTTCCATGAAAATTCATACTTTTATTAATCAAATGAGTTGCCAAATGAATTTAAAATCTAGTGCAGACATTGACAAGGTTCGAAAAAAAAGATTTTTATTTGAAATAATAATTTTCTCCTTCAAACTTTGCTTTCGTCATATAAAGCTCCCTTTGCAGCAATTATAGCATTGCAGACCTGTGGCATTCTATCAGTTAATTTGCTGAGGTAATCTTGAGAAATTTCATGGGGTTGAGATCTGGTGACTGCGCTGGCCACTCCATTACAGATAGAATACCAGCTGCCTGCTTCTTCCCTAAATAGTTCTTGCATAATTTGGAGGTGTGCTTTGGGTCATTGTCCTGTTGTAGGATTAAATTGGCTCCATTAAAGCGCTGTCCACAGGGTATGGCATGGTGTTGCAAAATGGAATGATAGCCTTCCTTATTCAAAATCCCTTTTATCTTGTACAAATCTCCCACTTTACCAGCACCAAAGCAACTCCAGACCATCATATTACCTCCACCATGCTTGACAGATGGCATCAGGCACTCTTCCAGCATCTTTTCAGTTGTTCTGCGTCTCACAAATGTTCTTCTGTGTGATCCAAACACCTCAAACTTGGATTCTTCTGTCTAGAACACTTTTTTCCTATCTTCCTCTGTCCAATGTCTGTGTTCTTTTGCCCATATTAATCTTTTCCTTTTATTAGCCAGTCTCAGATATGGCTTTTTCTTGGCCACTCTGCCCTGAAGGCCAGCATCCTGGAGTCGCCTCTTCACTGTAGATGTAGACACTGGCGTTTTGCGTGTACTATTTAATGAAGCTGCCAGTTGGGGACCTGTGAGGCATCGATTTCTCAAACTACAGACTCTAATGTACTTGTCTTGTTGCTCAGTTGTGCAGCGGGACCTCCCACTTCTCTTTCTACTATGGTTAGAGCCTGTTTATACTCTCCTCTGAAGGGAGTAGTACACACCCTTGTAGGAAATCTTCAGTTTCTTGGCAATTTCTCGCATGGAATAGCCTTAATTTCTAAGAGCAAGAATAGACCGTCGAGTTTCACATGAAAGTTCTTTATTTCTGGCCATTTTGAGAACCAACAAATGTAATGCTCCAGATTCTCAACTAGCTCAAAGGAAAGTCAGGGTTATAGCTTTTCTAATCAGCCAAACTGTTTTCAGCTGTGCTAACATACTTGCACAAGGGTTTTCAAGGGTATTCTAACCATTCATTAGCCTTCTTACACAGTTATCAAACACAAAGTACCATAAGAACACTGGAGTGATGGTTGTTGGAAAATGGACTCTATAAACCTATGAAGATATTGCATTACAAACCAGACGTTTGCAGCTAGAATAGTCATTTACCACTTTAACAATGTATAGAGTGTATTTCTGAATGATTTAATGTTAGCTTTATTGGAAAAAACTGTGCTTTTCTTTCAAAAATAAGGAAATTTCTAAGTGACCCTAAACTTTT
The DNA here is from genome assembly GCF_039654945.1 of Dendrobates tinctorius. Taxonomy (NCBI): domain Eukaryota; kingdom Metazoa; phylum Chordata; class Amphibia; order Anura; family Dendrobatidae; genus Dendrobates; species Dendrobates tinctorius. The sequence goes on from NW_027361737.1 coordinate 28,823,185, forward strand.
GAGCGGTAGTGTATCTCCCCTCCAAATGAAGAGGAGGTTGTCGATATATCTGCCATACCAAAAAAGAGACAATAAAAATGGATAAGAGGAAACATACAACCAATTCAATTCCCAATACGACATCACTAGGTTGGCAAGAGACGGCGAATATTTAGCTCCCATGGAAACGCACTTGCATTGGAGGAAGAAAGCATTTGGACTTTTAAACCATGCACACCCAAACACTTTTTCACTTTGACAATTTTTCTACATTACTTTTTATTTTGTGAATTTCTGGCTCAGTGCCAGCGTGTAATTTGCTAGCAATATGGCTGACTCTGTGGGAGACCGGGATCGCAAAGCTGTACAAGTTTTCTCCATTGACTTAGATTTTAGTTCCTTCACGGACATTGTTTCTATGGAAATTAACAAACTGGAGAAACTTCTGATTTCACAAACTAAAATATGGTGGGATCACCCCTCTACAGGTATATTGACAAATACATGATACTGAGGGGTCTTCGCCTTGAGAAGATACCAACCACGATTTATTCCCCTATTTTTGTTGATAAATAGAATCAGAATCAATTGATTTAATGAAGTTGATTATTGAGGAGGAGGAATCAAAACTAACAAAAATCCGTAATGAGATGAGATTGATTCCACCAAAGCTGTGTTGAAAACACAAGTCAATGATTCAGAATATGAGACAGCCCTGCAGTGGATACAAACAGTTGTTTCAAAGCTGGAGGTTATTATTACCATTAGGAAGAGGAAAAAGTTCCAGCGAGACAATAATGATTACAAAATGAAACAAGTCTATGAATTGGGTAGGTGAAAGAAACAAACTCATGAGAATGCATAACTCCATCTTAAAACAAACTGTTATGTGTGAGAGACCTTCCCCAAAATTACTTGGAAATTTCACTTCCTCAGATCCAGAAACGTCAGACAGCAATAATAACGAATTTGAATCCACCAATTCTTGCAAGAAATTTTCCCTTTATCGTAAAGCAAAAAAGTTCAAAAAATATAAAAACCATGGCGGGTGCAAGCACAACAAACGCTCCACAAGAATATGTTTTAAACCAGCAGTAATCATCCAATGCTTTGAATCTGTCCAAGCATACCCTTACATCTGCACAGATTCATGTTCTTGCATGTGGGCTTAATTTTGTACCAGAAAATAACTTTAATCTCTTTGGCACCCTTATGTACATCAATAAATTTATTAGAAATTTAACTGTGAAAATACTTTTTTTTATTTCAGAGGAACCCATATGCACAAATTATGATTCTACTTTCCATTATGAAAATGAATACTATTCATATAACTTTCTGGTGCAAATGTCACTTTTGAATTTGCAAGACCTACAAACAGATGAGCCTCACACAATGTCTACCATCAACCAGGCTCAAACATTAAAAAAAAAAAAAGTTGTTGTTCCAGCGTCTGGTAAAATATTTCTTTCCTTATTTTACGTCCATTAGAAGTTTACAAAAATTACAAAGGTTGCATAGACTGGGCAAGGGAGCAAGACGCATTTCGAACGCTCACTTGCGTTCTTTATCACAGGTTCAGGCTTAAAATGAAAGAACTATTTTACCAGATGCTGGAACAACAACTTTTTTTTTCTTTGAGCACATTATCTGGTATGGATCCACCTGGTTCCGTGCAAGTTGGACTTCAAGTACTAGGTGAGCTGGCTTTCTCTTTACTATATACTATATGTCAAACATTTAAAACACGCAATCCATATATTTATCCCATTCAGTCTAGAGCAGTACACATAGCCCGATTCCAAGAGCTTGTTCAACGAGAATTAAGCGACTTAAATATGTCCACTGCTCCAACCCACAGACACATCAATTTTTCTCCTAAGGAATTTGCTGTACTAAATGAACTAAAAAATATGGATGACATTATCATCAAAATGTCAGACAAGTGGGGCTTGGTGGTTGTGATGGATTTTGATGTTTATAATTCACAAATTTTAAACAAGGAGACCCATTTCATCATTAATGAGTATTGATGAGCAAACCCCTGGATGTTCAATTCTGGCGGGTTTGGCCGAACATCTAAAAATAGTTTGGTTAGCATTACAAAACAGTATCCGAACTTAAACACAAACCCGGACCCTATTCAGATGAATGGGGGGCCCGAACACCCGATGTTTGCCACGCAGTCATATGTTGACAGTCAGCAAACACGGGTTCTGATTGGCGGTAAGATCATTACCTCCGTTCAGAGAGCTGCGGTTCTCACGCTGTCAGATGACATGAGCCAGCAGCTGTGACCGGCAGTAAAAAGGTTACTGCCAGTCACAGGCGTTGGCTGATGAGTGAGTACTACTCCATCATACACCTGCTGCTGATAACAGCGAGAGCAGGCGCCGCTGTTAGGTGTATTCATCAGCCGACACATGTGCTATCAATAAATAAAAAATTTTTAAAAATGAAATGGGGTCTCTTCTTATTTTGATAAGCAGTGCAGGCAAAATCAACCGCTGCGGGCTGCAACCCTCAGCTGTGAGCATTATCATGGCTGGTTATCAAGAACAGAGGGGTCCCATGCCATTTTTTAAAAATTAGTAAAAATAATTTACAAAAACAGTGTGAGGTCCCACACATTTTTGACAACCAGCCAAGCTAAAGCAGACAGCTGGGGGCTGGTATTTTCAAACTGGAAGGTGCAATGGATATTGCCCCCAGCCTAAAAATAGCAGCCTGTAGAAAGTTCTCACGAAGCGAGCAGTACCATGAGGTCGCTGGGGTTCATCAGCTATGAACTCATGTGACTTTTCTCACGGGAGTTCAGCAGTACACACTGCAGGAGCGTAATTATGCTCCAGTCTCAGTGTTAGCCAGCTGGCATGTATAGCGGTCGCATCACTGATGTGACTTTTATCCAAATCTTCATAGGACTGCTATGGGTTATCTTCACGTCAGACAGGTGAGATATTTGTTTATTATTTTTCTTCTTTTACAAAGGACATGGGCATCAGTAGATAAGGCGTAAAGGTGAGTATTATGGTTGTTTATTATTTTCTGTCTTTCACAGGTGATATGGGTGTTACAGAACCCCCCCCAGCACACCGAATAGGAGATGTATGCCCTTAATGCAGCAACCGACCGGCTGCGACCCCCTGGGCAGAAGCAAACAAGATATCCACTTCTGATCTCCCCCCACCTTTGTAAATCCCACGGCTAGTGTAATGTATGTGTCACGCCACCTCCGCATACTCACCCAGCCTCCGCTACCACGCCGCAGCCGCCCGACAGCCACGGCGGTCCCTTCTGACAGGCTCATGGCCGACGGGGTCTCTGCATGCAATGCGCATGCGCCATAGGCCGCGGGCGTGCCTTCCTCCTGTTACTCGTGCTCCGGCAATGCCCTGACCTGGAAGCACCTATGGACCAATGGCAGATCTGACAGGGCTATATTAGGCCGTTCCTCCCTGAGGGAGGCGCCTGATCGTTGTGTTTGCTAGCACACTGGGCCCTGCTTCCTCGTGTGCTCTTTGCAGTTTCGCAGTCCTGTCTTCGTGATTCCTGCAGTAGCCTCGTGGTCCTGCCTTCCGTGGTCCCTGCAGTAGCTCCGCAGTCTGGTGCTCCGTGGGTCCAGCTATCCACACTCCAGTCCTTCAGTCCTACTCCAATCCTGCCTCCGATGTTCCTGCTCCATCCTGCTATCCACACTCCAGCCCTTCAGTCTGTTACACCGCTCCGCCATACTCACCCAGCCTCCGCTCCCACACCGCAGCCTCTCTCCACCCGACGGCCGCGGCGGTCACCTGAGACGGGATCATGACCGATGCCCTCCCTGCATGCTACGCGCTTGCGCCACAGGCCGCGGCCGCGCCTCCTTCCTGCTTCTTATGCTCTGGCTGTGCCCTGACCCGGAAGCACCTTTGGACCAATGGCTGAACAGATGGGGCCATATCAGGCCGCTTCCCCCTGAGGGAGGCACCTGATCATTGTGTTTCCTAGCACTCTGGCCTCGCTTCATCGTGTGCTCTCAGCTCCTGCAGTTCCGTTCTCGGCTCCTCTCTGCAGCAGCCTCTCAGTCCTGCTACCCGTGTTCCTTGTTCTCTTCCGCAGTTCTGCCTCCTGTGTTCCTGTCATCCTGCTCCAGTCCTGTCTCCAGTGTTCCTGCCGTCCTACTCCAGTCCTGTCTCCAGTGTTCCTGCCGTCCTACTCCAGTCCTGCCTTCAGCGTTCCTGCTGTCCTACTCTAGTCCTGTCTCCAGTGTTCCTGCCATCCTACTCCAGTCCTCCCTTCAGCTTTCCTGCCGTCCTACTCCAGTCCTGCCTTCAGCGTTCCTGCAGTCCTACTCCAGTCCTGTCTCCAGTGTTCCTGCCGTCCTACTCCAGTCCAGTCTCCAGTGTTCCTGCCGTCCTACCCCAGTCCAGTCTCCAGTGTTCCTGCCGTCCTACCCCAGTCCAGTCTCCAGTGTTCCTGCCGTCCTACTCCAGTCCAGTCTCCAGTGTTCCAGCCGTCCTACTCCAGTCCTGTCTCCAGTGTTCCTGCCGTCCTACTCCAGTCCTGTCTCCAGTGTTCCTGCCGTCCTACTCCAGTCCTGTCTCCAGTGTTCCTACTCCTGTCATTCCTTCTTGTTCCAGTCTTCTGTCTCACTTCTTTCGGGCCTCCTGGTTCCAGTCTTGTTCTGTCATTCTTTACTCCAGTCTCACAGTCTTACTCCGGTCCATCCTGAGCCGCCCCTCTTGGTACCAGCTATCATGGTACTCGAACCCCTGGGCCTGCTCTTAACGGTCCCTGTATAGGGGTCGGTTCCACCTCGCAACTCGCCCGGGGCCCCTCGGTGCCACGGTCCAGAGGGTCCACTCCCGGGGTTTCCTGTTCCAGACCACCAACGCTAACAGTACGATCAGGCCATGGACTCCGCCGGTACTATGGCTGCTACCCAGAAAGAGTTGCTATTCCTACGGGAGAATCAGGGTCGCATTATGTCAGTCATGAAGTCGATGGACACCCGTTTGTCGGCCTTACAGGTGGCCGATCCTGGAAATGCCACTCAGCTGGCCAGTCTCCAACAGGAGCTGGGTCAGCAGCAAGATACTCAAGACCACATTTTGTCTTACATGGCCTCCTTTGACAGTCGCTTGTCGGCCCTCCAGGCTGCCACTGCAGTGCCGACTCCTCCTCCCACGTCTACCGCTCTCCCAAGCTCTGTAGGGGGTTCTTAAATCAGTGTAGCCTCCACTTTGAATGGCTGCCGCAGCAATATCCCTCGGATCGGGCCAAAGTGGCCTTCATCATGTCCCATCTGGAGGGAGAGGCCCTGTCTTTGGTAAACCTGCTCTGGGAACGTGACGACCCGGTCGTCTCAAGTCTCCCAGTTTTCCTGGATAGGTTTCATAAGATTTTGGATGAGCCGGGTCGGTTAGCCTCACTCACTGAGTCACTCTTTAACTTACCCCAGGGCTCTCTCATGGTCGGACAGTACGCTATTCGCTTTCGCACTATCTCCTCCGAGCTCGGCTGGAATAACGCGGCTTTGGTGGGGGCATTCTGGCGCGGTCTTTCTAGTAGAATAAAGGATGAACTCGCAGGTTGAGATACCCCGTCCACCTTAGAGGACCTTACCTCGCTGGCTACCCGCATTGACCTGCGCTTCCTGGAGCGCGCTCGGGAGTCAGCAAGAGACAGGCGGTTCACCAGGTCAGTTTCTCCTTTCAACCGATATGCCAGCTCCCGTTCGGCCGGTTCCTCTTCCCTCTCTTCGGGTGAGTCCATGCAGATAGACTGTCTCAGGTTGGCCGAGTTGCGTCAGAGAGAGAGACGGGCACAAGGTCTGTGCCTCTATTGCGGTGATTCGTCACACTATGTCCGCACCTGTCCTAAGAGACAGGGAAACGACTCCACCTAGGTCAGGTAAGAGAGGCCTCCCTAGGTGATGATGATTCCTCTCAACACCTTACGATTTCTGTGCTTTTGGTTTCAGGAGGGAGGCGTGGTTCCAAGGTGGCCTACGTGGATTCGGGCTCAGCGGGTAACTTCATTCGGCCGGAAGAAGTGGACAAATACCAAATTCCTGTAGTCACTCTATCTAACCCAATTCAGATTGCCACCGTGGATGGCAAACCGCTACAGGTGACCATCACCTTGGTCACTGAAGAGGTGGAGTTTCAAGTCGGAGCCTTACATCGAGAGAAGATAGCCTTTTACGTTTTGCCTAAGCTCTCTCACGCCATTATACTTGGTCTCCCATGGTTAAGGACTCATTAGCCTGTTCACGACTGGTCTTCTGGGGAGATACTCCTCTGGGGGCACCCGTGCCAAGCTCGCTGTCTGACTCCTGTCTATCTGGCGGTCGCTCCTCGGTCTCCTCCAGACCTTCCTCCAGCCTACAGCTCTTTCGCCGATGTGAGTGATAAGAAGGCGGCAGAAGTCCTTCCTCCTCACTGGCCGTTCGACTGCCAAATTGAGCTTGTTCCCGGTTCAACCCCTCCCAGGGGCAGAATTTACCCTCTGTCTCCCGCAGAGACTACCGCCATGTCTGATTATGTCCGAGAGAACCTCACCAAAGGCTTTATACGGAAGTCCTCCTCGCCCGCGGGAGCCGGGTTCTTCTTCGTCCAAAAGGACGGAACTCTATGGTCGTGCATTGACTATAGGGGCTTGAATGAAATTACCTTCAAGAACAGGTACCCTCTTCCACTCATTCCGGAGTTGTTTGACCGTCTCAGAGGGGCTCGGGTCTTTTCCAAGCTGGACCTCAGAGGAGCCAATAATCTGGTCCGTATCCATGCAGGTGACGAGTGGAAGACCACTTTCAACACTCGAGACGGCCATTACGAGTACCTGGTCATGCCCTTTGGTCTCTGCAATGCTCCTGTGGTGTTTCAGGAGTTCGTCAATGAGATCTTCCGGGATCTCTTGTACTCCTGTGTGGTCGTGTACTTAGACGACATCCTCGTCTTCGCGGTCACCTGAGACGGGCTCACGACGGATGCCCTCCCTGCATGCTATGCGCATGCGCCATAGGCCGCGCCTCCTTCCTGCTTCTTATGCTCCGGCTGTGCCCTGACCCGGAAGCACCTTTGGACCAATGACTGACCAGACGGGGCCATGTCAGGCCGCTTCCCCCTGAGGGAGGCGCCTGATAGTTGTGTTTCCTAGCACTCTGGCCTCACTTCATCTTGTGCTCTCTGCTCCTGCAGTTCCGTTCTCGGCTGCTCTCTGCAGAAGCCTCTCAGTCCTGCTACCCGTGTTCCTTGTTCTCTTCCACAGTTCTGCCTCCTGTGTTCCTGTCGTCCTGCTCCAGTCCTGTCTCCAGTGTTCCTGCCGTCCTACTCCAGTCCTGCCTTCAGCATTCCTGCCGTCCTACTCCAGTCCTGTCTCCAGTGTTCTTGCCATCCTACTCCAGTCCTGTCTCCAGTGTTCCTGCCGTCCTACCCCAGTCCAGTCTCCAGTGTTGCTGCCATCCTATTCCAGTCCTGTCTCCAGTGTTCCTGCCGTCCTACTCCAGTCCTGTCTCCAGTGTTCCTACTCCTGTCATTCCTTCTCGTTCCAGTCTTCTGTCTCACTTCTTTCCGGCCTCCTGGTTCCAGTCTTGTTCTGTCATTCTTTACTCCAGTCTCACAGTCTTACTCCGGTCCATCCTGAGCCGCCCCTCTCGGTACCGGCTACCGTGGTACTCGAACCCGTGGGCCCGCTCCTAACGGTCCCTGTAAAGGGGTCGGTTCCACCTGGCAGCTCGCCCGGGGCCCCTCGGTGCCACGGTCCAGAGGGTTCACTCCCGGGGTTTCCTGCTCCAGACCACCCACGCTAACACAGTCCTACTCCAGTCCTGCCTCCGGTGTTCCTGCTCCATCCTGCTATCCACACTCCAGACCTTCAGTCCTACTCCAGTCCTGCCTCCGGTGTTCCTGCTCCATCCTGCTATCCACACTCCAGCTCGTCAGTCCTACTCCAGTCCAGCCTCCGGTGTTCCTGCTCCATCCTACTATCCACAGTCCAGTCCTTCAGTCCTACTCCAGTCCTGCCTCCGGTGTTCCTGTTCCATCCTGCTATCCACACTCCAGTCCTACAGTCCTATTCCAGTCCTGCCTCCCGTGTTCCTGCTCCGACCTGTTGTCTATGCTCCAGTCCTGCCGTCCTACTCCGGTCCAGTCTCCAGTGATCCCGCTCAGCTGTCTACGCTTCAGTCCTGCACTCCTACTCCAGTCCATCCTGAGCCGCCCCTCTCGGTACCGGCTATCGTGGTACCCGAACCCCTGGGCCTGCTCCTAACGATCCCTGTATAGGGGTCGGCTCCACCTTGCAGCTCGCCCGGGGCCCCTCGGTGCCACGGTCCAGAGGGTCCACTCCTGGAGTTTTGTCTCCTGACCAGCCGTGGTAACAGTATGTCTGGCTATGGGGATACGTGTAGGGCTGGGGTGTCTTACCTGGGCCTCCTCTGAGTGTGATTCCGCCTCCGCAGCTCGAGCTTGTCTCCGGGTGGTCACAGGATACGTCTCAGCCAGAGGGGCAACCGAGAATGCAGACAACATGGGACCGAAGTCATTTCCCAGCAAGACGTCTGCAGGAAAATCCTCCATCAGGCCGACCTCAACAAGGCCAACCCCGACTCCCCAGTTCAGGTGAATCCTAGGAGTGGTTAGTTGATGTACGGCTCCCCCTGCTACACGGACGGCCACTGTCCGGTCCGTCTTCTCTTGGTCCCAGACGAAATGAGGCTTCACAAGGGTCAAAGTTGCTCCGGAATCTCTAATCTGCCAGGATAGTTTCGCCCTGGTAGTAGCGTACAGCGGCCCGGCTGACGGTAGTCGTTCCCGCCTTTGGCCACTGGGTACGCTGAGTCCGGTTGGGACATTGTCTTTGCAGGTGGCCCAGCTGATGGCAGGTGTGGCATCGCACCCCAGGGGGACTCTGGTAAGCCGGGGTTTTAGCTGGTCCCCCGACAATCTTCTGTGGTTTAGGGTCCTCCAGACCCATGGGAGGGCCCCTAGTGACAGTCTTTGATCGTGACAACTGAGACCTCCTGGCATCATGATGTTCATCGGCCAGACGAGCGGCCTTCCCAAGAGTCATTGGCCATCTGTCCCGAAGCCATTCTTGTGTCTCGGGGTTTAGTCCAGTAAAGAATTGCTCCAACAAGAAGAGCTGGAGGACGTCCTCTTTAGTGGTTGCTTGGCTCCCTTGTACCCACTGTAGCAGTGACCGCTGTAGTTTACAGGCCCATTCAGTGTGGGTATCTGTTACCTGTTTTATAAGTCCGCGGAACTTTTGGCGGTATGCCTCTGGTGTCAGCGCAAACCGGGCCAAGATCACTTCTTTGACCTGCTCATAGTCCATACAGTTCTCATCAGGTACCGTGCGATAAGCGTCCGCTGCCCGGCCTGTCAGCTTGCTGGCCAGAACCTTAACCCAATCCTCAGTCTTCACTTGATGAAGGGCACACTGCCGCTCAAAGTCCTGCAGAAAGCCATCAATGTCTTCCTCTGCCTCCCCCAACTGTCGGAAGGCATTATACTGGATTTTTTTGTGGCTTACTGCTGACGGTACCTGGGCGGAGGCCAGAGCTCCCCCTGCTCACTGACTCTCCTTTCTCCACTCTGCCATCTCCATCTTGGCTAGCTCTACTTTGGTCCGCTTTGCCATCTCCATCTTGGCTAGCTCTATCCTGGTCCGCTCTGCCATCTTTTCCTTCAGATCAGTACGCACATCAGCCATCACCTTTCGTACGATCTCTACTGCAGGGTTTGGGCCATAGAACGCCAGTCTGTTCTTTACCTCCCTCTGGAATTCAGTCTCTTCCACGTTCACATTGGGGGGCGCTGCACTGTCGTGTTCCATGATGGCTGCTATCAAAGCCGCTTTTGTTTTGTTGCTGGCGATTAATCCTCGAGCTTCCTCCAGGTCTTTTAATGTATTCCTCTTTAACTTCTGGTAGTTGTTTTCCATTCAGTCCTTTACTCCTATAGACGGGGTATCATATCCCACTGCTGCCACCAGTGTAACAGGGTTTTCTGGGCTGTAATACCTCTTACATTACCACCCCGTTTCTCAGGAGGTTCACTCTGCTTTTTTCCATCCTTTTTGTCCTCTAAATTTTCAGCAGTCATGCATTTCTTTTTTGGATCTTAGATTGGAAGGTATTAACTGTGACAATGTAACTTTAACCTTCTGAAAACTTTTATCTGTTATCTACAATTTTGCATGCATTCAGCAGCCGCTCAAGTCATACTATTAAAGCGGTTATGGTAGGTGCATTAAGCGCAATAATAATCTTGAGGATGAGCTGTTGGATTGAGATAAAAAAAAAAATTAAGAAAGAGGGGATATCCAAGCTGGGCTCTTAATAGGGCTAGAAATATTGCCCAAGATAAAAATAATTTTGATCTAATCAAATGTACACCACCTAATGGTAGATCTTGGGACAATAAACCAGTTCTTTCCCTCCAGTTAAGTCCACATTTCAGTGAAATTAAAATATTGTAGTAAAATAGTCACCTTTATTACATGGACATCATTCTTTCAAATATCCTTAGTTTGGATTGCGTAGCTGTGGCAAAGAGCTAAAACTTTGTGAAATATACCATCCCATTCATCTAGATCTGTTGCACTCTGTCATACTTGGTTTAATTGTAAAGGATTTTATAAATGTGGTGCTAATAGCTGTAGGATGTGTGCATGTGTAACAAAATATTATTTAAATTCAGATGGGTCGCAACGGCATGAAAACATATAATATATTAACTGTGATAGTGACAATATAGTATATATCATCAAATGCTCTACATATGACAAATTGTATATTGGCAGTTCTTCGCGGAAACTAAAAAAAGTATCTCCGAGCACTTGACTGATATTTATAACACCTCTGACACTAACCGTGTAATCTCTCATGCACCCAGGTAATTTTTTCAAAGGCACCATCGCGAGACTTCTTTCCATGTGTTCAGGATAGAGAGAATATCAGTAACCTCAAGGGATGGAGACATCAGATAGCATCTTCGGGACCTCGAAGAATATTGGATATGCAAAAAATACTGATATTTAATTATTGAGCCTGTTCCCATTGTTCGATTACTTCCTCATGTGCTTATGTTTGTTCTTATACTGAAAAAAGAGAATTGACAGCACCTCCATTGATCTAATGCCGCTAGGAAAAAAACATACATACTGAACATGAAGTTCTTAGTCTAAAAGCCCTGTCACACACAGCGATATCGCTGATTTTGTGATGCCACAGCGATCTCGCCAGTACCCACTCACAGCAATGATAATGTCCTGGTGATAAAATCTTCAGTGTAAGTCAACAACATCACACAGCCTGATAAGTGACACATCCTTGAATTATGCGTTTTAACCCCTACCTCATGCTGTTGTAAGGGAGTGACAGGGACGATCATATGCCTCTCCCTCTGAAGATAACATCTGTGAATTGTATTGTCTGAGTAATGTGGTTTTATTGTGCTGTGGTGTAGTGACCATTGTGTCCGCTAGGGGGCGCTGTGTGGGGGTCCAGGAAACGCGTATAAGCATTTCCAGTGTCCTGATAGGAGTAGGATGCTGAATGATCGTAATGTATCTCAAGGTGGGATGAAGACTTGTGTATGTGTTGATCAGCAGTGATACTGCTGAGGTTCTGTGTCAATATCTTAGAGAAGTCTTCAGGCAGCTGGAGAGACGGGCGGAACCAGCTACCTACAAATCCCCCCAGGGGTGTGTCTGAAAACGCTGGTAGTAAAAGACTATGTATGTGTGAAGGACCTGTGATGAGGTCATAGCCATGTGACCAGGTGGGCATGGCTACGGACCATATAAGGTGGTCAGGGTAGGTCACATGGAGTGAATGCTTGAACCTGGTTGGTCCGTATGGAAGGTCTCGTCAGACCGACTGCTGAGTGCACGTGGGGACGCTATCATGGCTGCATGTGCCTGAGATTTCCCAGGGGAAAAAATGAACGTCTGCACTGAGAAGCAGCTATGAGAAGGTAACCCTGACAGGGGATATAACTGTGAGGCTCAAGAGCCTGTGTGATGGACATTGCACAACCTGTATGACTACAGGGATAACAGAGTGAATCTCTGTCATGGACGCTATGCTGTTTATATGAACTTTATGTTGCTGGTCATGGTTTATGATGCCTGAATAAACCGCATGGACTGTTATTGTTTTATGGAAAACCCGTGCCAGATCTGATTATTTGGCTGCCAAGCGAGTGTCTCCAACCTTGAATGACAGCGCTACCTTACAGTGCATAGAATCTTATAGGCAATGAGGTGTGCAGTTAATCTATTGTAATGTGATAAATGTATAATGCTCCTTATGTATAACATATAGGGAAAAATAGGGGTTAAGTATAAGACATAGGTATAGCTAAAGCATCAGATATATGTTACATATGGGAAAGATGCAGTTGTGGGCATATTAGATACAGGAAGTAGGAAGTAAAATGAACAGGACTGAAACTGTTAAATGTTTGGGGACAGCCCCAATATGGGAGGAAATGGGGTTAGTTAATAAGGAGCACTTCCTGATTAGTGAGAATGAGAGATTAGATTGAGAAGTGAGCTAGCAGCAGTTCAAGGTCAGATGGCTGGAGGGCACGAAGGGCATGGGCTGTTTAGCAGCATGAGAAAGTCAGCCACCAACTTCAGTGGACATTCCTGGAAAAATGATATCTGGGGTGAAGAAATCCGTTTAGTCATTCTTGTGTAGTCAGGACGCCCTAAAGCACAGTCTCTCTCTATGCTGAGGACCATGTTTGTGTTTCGTGGTGGCCTGTGGGCAGGTCACTCCTTGTTTTCTCTCGTCTAGAGGAGGAAGATAAGACTAGGCCTACAGTCCCGCCCCGTAGCATGGGCATATCGTTAAAGTGAATCTGTCACCCCTTCTTTGGCCTATAAGCTGCGGCCACCGCCATCAGGGGCTTATCTACAGCATTCTGTAATGCTGTAGATAAGCCCCCGATGTAACCTGAAAGATAAGAAAAACAATTTAGATTATACTCACCGGGGGGGCAGAGAAAGTACTGCAGTGCGCAGGCACCGGGAGAGGTCAGAGGGGTCCGGCGCCTGCGCACTGCAGCACTTTACTCTGCCCTCAACAGGGCAGAGAAAGTACGCCTGCGCAGGAGCCGCAGCAGAAGTAAGCAGAAGTAAGAAGGAGGTTGTCATCTCTAGAAGATGGGAGGCGCCGGACCGCGACAGAATGCTGTAGATAAGCCCCTGATGGCGGTGGCCGCAGCTTATAGGCCGAAAATGGGGTGACAGATTCCCTTTAACTGATAACTTCTAACACTGATTACACAAGAACAAGATTTCTGCACCCCAGGTATCATTTTAATCAGTTTAATACTGCCAACCTCACAGTGTCTGTAGTTTACTTAGCAAAGTCCTGCTGAGAGGTTCAAGTAAACTTCTCTTTTATAAAACTAACTAGATGGTGGCCCGATTCTAATGCATCGGGTATTCTAGAATATGTATGTAGTTTATTTATGAAGTTTTAATAATAATGCAATTAAGCCCCCCCCCCAATCCTGATATGCATGGTCCTCTCTCCCCTAAATCCTGGTAAGCATGGTCCCCTCACCCTCCAGTCCTGGAATGCATGGTCCTCTCACCCCCCAATCCTGGTATGCATGGTCCCTTCACCCTCCAATCCTGGTGTGCATGGTCCTCTCACCACTCTTTCCTGGTAAGCATAGTCCCCTCACCCCCCTTTCCTTTTATGCATGGTCCCCCTCACCCCCTTTTCCTGGTATGCATGGTCCCGTCAACCCCCTTTCGTGGTATACATGGTCCCCTCACCTCCCTTTCCTGGTAAGCATGGTCCCCTCACCCCCCTTTCCTGGTATACATGTACCCCTCACCCCCCCTTTCCTGGTATGCATGGTCACCCTTAACCCCCTTTCCTGGTATGCATGGTCCCCCTCCCCCTCCCCCCCATTGCTGGTATGCATGGTCCCCCCCATTGCTGGTATGCATGGTTCCCCTCACCACTCTTTCCTTGTTAGCATAGCCCCCTCCCCCCCATTGCTGGTATGCATGGTCCCCTCTCCCCCCCATTGCTGGTATGCATGGACCCCCTCACCCCCCTTTGCTGGTATGTATGGTCACCCTCACTCACAATACTTTTTTGTGGACAAACACATACCATAAATTACTCCCAGCCGTTACCCCACTGGCTCGGGAGCACCAAAAACCCATCGGGGTTGCACTGTCCACTTAATCCCTGGGGATCCGACCAACCACTGCCGGAAGTCCCCCCCAAATCACCAGACCCAAACCACGGATAATAACATTGAGGAATCCATATTACCACAGATCCCCCAAAACCAATTTAGCACCAACTTCAAGGACCCCCTCCCTCCAAACGCCAACCGGCCACCATGACCCGTGACATTGAATAACATACCCCCCGGACACCAATCATGCACAAAAATTAGGGCGGGCGGGCGGGACAATCCCTCGTGGCTCCAGAGCGGGAACTAAAGGTAACCGCCCCTTAAGCCTCCTAATATACCCCCCCTTTATCCACCTCCTCCACCCCCTGGGATCATTAACCCCTTCCCTCCAACCCACTGTCATGAAGGGCCTCCACTTAGCCGCTGTGGGGGGGAGGGGTTGTGCGGCTCGCTCCGGCCCCTGTCTTTATGAACACCAAGTGCCATCTCCTACCCAGTAATAGGGATGTCTGTATTCACTGAAGACAGATTTTACTTATGAATTGAGAATTTTGAGAACGAAAGATCAGTCCAGGAGGAGAAAAAAGCAGATTTAGTTGATAAGATATATTACAACTTCGCTTAAGCCCCCGTTACACACTGCGATATCGCTAGCAATATCGCTGTAAAGTCACCGATTTTGTGACGTTGCAGCGATATTGCTAGCGATATCGCTGCATGTGATACTTACCTCCGACCCGCTCCCCCGCTGGTTATCGCTGATCGCGCGAGAAGCTCCTGGATCATTCCTCGTCGGTCACTTCCTGCGGCGCTTCCTGCTGTGACGACGAGCGACGCGTGGAGCCGGACGGGAGGACGCAGGATCGCCGCGTCTGACAGGTAAGTAGCGATCCCTGTCCCCAGCGATGTCGCTGGTGAGATCTGCCTATTTGGCAGCTCACTAGCGACCACCTAGCGATGCACCAGCGATCCTGACCGCGTCATATCGCTAGTCGGGATCGCTGGTGCATCGCTAGGTGTAATGGTACCCTTACTTTCATGTGTACTAATGATTTATGAAAAAAAAGACAACGGTTACTCTTTAAGTCTTTCGAAACACGCTCAGCGTCTGCACAGCTTACAGCCATGTGTTAGCAGGCATTACTTTGGATTGCAAATAAAATCTAACAGAGGACGTCTGCCTGCTTATAAGAACCTCCTAACTATAAAAGTAAAGCCTTTCTTTGTTCTCTTTGTTCTCACATGTGGTCTAGAGCATTCCTCACAGAATTAATTATATAAGCAGCTTTGATAAAAACATGGCACAGGGAAGGTGGAAGTTCTTGGACTTCAATCAGTATTTAATAGTCTAAATTAAGGAAGGAATTCAGCATTATATATTATACCGTCCATGAGTCCTTAAAAAAGCCAATACAACACTCAGTATAATGCTATGGCCACACTATTACTATTAGTATTTGGTCAGTATTTTACCTCAGTATTTGTTAGCCAAAACCAGGAGTGGGTGATAAATACAGAAGTGGTGACAGGTTTCTATTATACTTTTCCTCTGATGGTTCCACTCCTCGTTTTGGCTTACAGATACTGAGGTAAAATACTGAACAAATACTGAGGCTATGTGCACACGGTGCGGATTCTGCTGCGGATCCGCAGCGTTTCAGGCTCTGCGGGTCCGCAGCAGATTTAGGTGCGTTGTACAGTACCATTGTTTTCAATGGTAAAACAAAAAACGCTGTGCACATGCTGCGGATTTTTCCGCGCGGATTTGCTGCGGGTTCAAGTCCGCAGCATGTCAATTCTTTGTGCGGATTCCACTGCGGTTTCACACCCTCTCCATGGTAGATGTGTGAAACCGCAGGGCTAAGGCTACAGTTGTGGCCAAAGTATTGACACTCCTGCAATTTTGTTTGGTATTACTATCTTCATTTAATTTGTCTTAAATGAAAAAAAACACAAAAAGAATTGTCCTAAAGCCAAATTGGATATAATTCCACACCAAACATAAAAAAGAGGGTGGACAAAAGTATTGGCACTGTTCGAAAAATCATGTGATGCTTCTCTAATTTGTGTAATTAACAGCACCTGTAACTTACCTGTGGCACCTAACAGGTGTTGGCAATAACTAAATCACACTTGCAGCCAGTTGACATGGATTAAAGTTGACTCAACCTCTGTCCTGTGTCCTTGTGTGTACCACATTGAGCATGGAGAAAAGAAAGAAGACCAAAGAACTGTCTGTGGACTTGAGAAACCAAATTGTGAGGAAGCATGAGCAATCCCAAGGCTACAAGTCCATCTCCAAAGACCTGAATGTTCCTGTGTCTACCGTGCGCAGTGTCATCAAGAAGTTTAAAGCCCATGGCACTTTGGCTAACATCCCTAGATGTGGACGGAAAAGAAAAATTGACAAGAGATTTCAATGCAAGATTGTGCGGATGTTGGATAAAGAACCTCGACTAACATCTAAACAAGTTCAAGCTGCCCTGCAGTCCGAGGGTACAACAGTGTCAACCCGTACTATCCGTCGGCGTCTGAATGAAAAGGGACTGTATGGTAGGAGACCCAGGAAGACCCCACTTCTTACCCCGAGACATAAAAAAGCCAGGCTGGAGTTTGCCAAAACTTACCTGAAAAAGCCTAAAATGTTTTGGAAGAATGTTCTCTGGTCAGATGAGACAAAAGTAGAGCTTTTTGGGCAAAGGCATCAACATAGAGTTTACAGGAGAAAAAAAGAGGCATTCAAAGAAAAAAACACGGTCCCTACAGTCAAACATGGTGGAGGTTCCCTGATGTTTTAGGGTTGCTTTGCTGCCTCTGGCACTGGACTGCTTGACCGTGTGCATGGCATTATGAAGTCAGAAGACTACCAACAAATTTTGCAGCATAATGTAGGGCCCAGTGTGAGAAAGCTGGGTCTCCCTCAGAGGTCATGGGTCTTCCAGCAGGACAATGACCCAAAACACACTTCAAAAAGCACTAGAAAATGGTTTGAGAGAAAGCACTGGAGACTTCTAAGGTGGCCAGCAATGAGTCCAGACCTGAATCCCATAGAACACCTGTGGAGAGATCTAAAAAATGGCAGTTTGGAGAAGGCACCCTTCTAATATCAGGGACCTGGAGCAGTTCGCCAAAGATGAATGGTCTAAAATTCCAGCAGAGCATTGTAAGAAACTCATTGATGGTTACCGGAAGCGGTTGGTCGCAGTTATTTTGGCTAAAGGTTGTGCAACCAAGTATTAGGCTGAGGGTGCCAATACTTTTGTCTGGCCCATTTTTTTGTGTGACATGATCAATGTTTTGCTTCATTCTCTTTTGTGTTTTTTCATTTAAGACAAATTAAATGAAGATAATAATACCAAAGAATTTGGGATTTCAATCATTTTCAGGAAGAAACTGAGTATTATCTGACAAAATTGCAGGGGTGTCAATACTTTTGGCCACAACTGTATGTGCATACGTACTTTTGAGAGCTGCGGGTTTGTCCCCGCAGATTTGTAAAAAACCGCAGGTAAATCCGCAGGTCAAAAGTCCTGCGGTTTACCTGCGGTTTAGCCCTGCGGTTTCACACCTCATAATGGATAAGGTGTGAAACAGTAGCGGATTCCTCACAAAGAATTGACATGCTGCGGATTGTAACCCGCAGCAAATCCGCGCGGAAAAATCCGCAGCATGTGCACAGCGTTTTTTGTTTTACCATTGAAAACAACGGTACTGTACAACGCAGCAGAATCCGCAGCGTGTGCACATAGTCTAAACCGCAGGCTATTCCTCAGGTAAACAGCAGGTCTTTTGACCTGAGATTTTACCTGCGGATTTTTACAAATCCGAGCGGAAAAATTCGCAGGACCAAAATCTACGTGTGCACATAGCCTTATAGTGTGACTGTGGCCATATGCCGGGGTCAGGTGAGCATATGAAAAATCAAAATGTCACTCAAATACAATCTGTGTCTGTTTTTTATATCTGTATGGCTTTCGATTTAATACATCAACATTTTAAAATGTACATGAACGAAAACAGTTTCCTATGTTAATAATGGCAATGTATCTGTAAAAAGCAGAAACAATACAGATGAGCCGTAAGGGATCTGATTTTTTTAGCACACCTGTAGACTTGAATGGACCAGTCTCCTCTGAGTTTCAGAAAAGAACAGTGCATGCTGAAATATTTTTTCCCACGGGTACTCAGTCATCTGAACAGTGGTATTGAATCGGTCAGTGTGCTGTAAAATTCTTACTCGGACAGTATGCATAAGTATTATGTGCTTGTCTGAATGAGCGCTAAACAATGGAGAGATGAACCTAGAGTAGCTGTATGTGATCTGAAATTTTACCCAGAAGGGCGTCACTCTTTTCCATAGACAGTGACTTTGACCATGACACAGGTTGCATGACTAAAGAAACCACTGGAGCATTAAGCGGAGGAGGACATGACTTTGGGAGGGGTGGACCTTTAACTCCTGCAGCTTTGTTTGTATAGCGGTGTAGATTTTAAGCAAGAGTGATGTTGCTTTAAAAGGATGGAGAACACGGTGAGGAGGATGGGGCTTATATGGAGAGGTAACTCTGTCACTCTCCCTCTTTCTTTCACCAGATGAACTGGAGGAAACGTCTGCAGTGTCAGGGAGAATAACACTGGTTACAGATGATAGTACCACACTCACCTCAGACATCATGCATTAGTGTAGTATCAGCTCCTACAATATGCATGGAATCAATATTACCTCAGAAATTCATGCAGCCGCCATGTCCTCTTATGTGTCTGCTACAGCTTACCTCACACACTGCAGAGGCAGCTCCTGTGTGACCTCCCTGCAGACATAGCTGATATACTACTCCACATTCACCTCAGACATCGTGTACTAGTATAGTATCAGCTCCTGCAACATGCATTGAATCAATATTACCTCAGAAATTCATGCAGCCGCCATGTCCCCTCATGTGTCTGCTACAGCTTACTTACCTCACATACTGCAGAGGCAGTTCCTGTGTGACCTCCCTGCAGACATGGCTGATATACTACTCCACATTCACCTCAGACATCGTGTACAAGTGTAGTATCAGCTCCTACAACATGCATTGAATAAATATTACCTCAGAAATTCATGTAGCTGACATGTCCCCTCATGTGTCTGCTACATCTTACCTCACACACTGCAAAGACCACTCCTGTGTGACTTCCCTGCAGACATGGCTGATATATCACACATTACTGCTGTATTATACAGAATCTTCATGAGTTCTGGGTGCTGCTGACTATAATATGGGGTACAAGGGCTGTGAGCAGATATCTGCCATCACTGTGTAATACTGGGAGGACAGAGCATGGACACATACAGAATCTGCCATTACCATGGTATCAATGGTGGAGCTCGGCAGTTACATGTACTAGACACTGGTGAGAGAGGAACAGTCGGGGGATGGTATATGTATGATGATGTGAGGCTGCACTTCATATCAGTGCAGTGTATCTGACCCTGCTGTGATGATTATTCCTCTTCCCATTTATGGAGTCTGGTAACCTGTATAGCCCCGTCTCATATAGCGAGATTGCTGTTGCGTCACCGATTTTGTGATGCAACAGCAATCTCGCCTGCGATCTCGCTACATGTGACACATAGTGGCGATTGGGCCCCTGCTGCGATGTCACTGATCGTGCTCGAATGTCCTGGGCCATTTTTTGATCGCTGGTGTCCTGCTAGCCAGCATGCATCGCTGTATTTGACAGGGACAACGACGAACGACCTCAATACTACAGGTCTGAGAGACAGGGTCCCAACGACCGTCATATCGTTCAGTATCGTTGCTGCGTCGCTGTTGATATCTGACTGTTTGACATCTCACCAGCGACCCCGTAGCGATGCACCAGCGATCCCTACATGGTCGCATCGTTGTTGGGATCGCTGGTGCATCGACAAGTGTGACGGTACCCTATGCGACCTCATCTCTGCTACATACTGATGATGCTGTGTGTACAGATCTATAATATAACCGTTGTAGTGTCATGCTGTCTGAAGCATTTATAAACTGCACAAGCGCGATGCGCCTGCGCAGTCTGGCTCCAGACAGAATGAGGCATCCAGCGGTAGAGAAGTGTGTATGGCGCCGGAGATAACGGTACCGTACACACTGCATACCGCGATTTCCGGCGCCATACTTGTATACTTACCTGACCAGGAGGAGCGTTGCCGCGGCGCTTCTATTCGGACGGAGAACGGGGCCGGAGTGTGCGTGAGTATCGTGCATGCGCATAGCGATATCCGGCGCCATTTTACTGAAGACACGTTTGCAGTGTGTCTTCAGCAATATGGCGCCGGACCATGCAGTATGGGCATGCGCGTACTCTGGCGCCGCACTCCTCCCCCGGCCTCCAGCAGAATGTCACAGTGCTGGAACACAGGGAAGAAAGGTGAGTATAATTTTTTTTTGTATGTGTGCTGTTTAATAGGGGAGAGGGGGACCATGCATACCAGAAAAGGGGGGTGAGGGGACCATGCATACCAGGAAAGGGGGGCGAGGGGATCATGCATACCAGGATTAGGGGGTGAGCGGATCATGCATACCAGGATTAGGGGGTGAGGGGACCATGCATACCATGAAAGAGGGGTGTGGGGACCATGCAAACCAGGATAGGGGGGTTCGGGGACTATGCATACCAGGATATTGGGTGAGAGGACCATACATACCAGGATAGGGGGGTGAGAGGACCATGCATACCAGGATAGGGGGGTGAAAGGACCATGCATACCAGGATAGGGGGGTGAGAGGACCATGTATACCAGGATAGGGGGGTGAGGGGACCATGCATACCAGGGCAGGGTGGGTGAGAGGACCAGGCATACCAGGACAGGGTTGGTGAGAGGACCATGTATACCAGGAAAGGGGGGTGAGAGGACCATGCATATCAGGAAAGGGGGGTGAGGGGACCATGCATACCATGAAAGGGGGGGTGAGGGGACCATGCATACCCAGAAGGGGGGGTGAGAAGACCATGCATACCAGGAAAGGGGGAGTGAGAGGACCATGCATACCAGGAAAGGTGGGGTGAGCGGACCATGCATATCTGGAAAGGGGGGATGAGAGGACCATGCATACCAGGATAGGTAGGTGAGGGGACCATGCATACCAGGATAGGGGGGTTTGGGGACCATGCATACCAGGATAGGGGGTGAGAGGACCATGCATACCAGGATAGGGAGGATGAGAGGACCATGCATACCAGGAAAGGGGGGGTGAGGGGACCATGCATACCCAGAAAGGGGGGGTAAAGGACCATGCATACCAGGATTTGGGGGGTGACGGGACCATGTATACAGAGACCCTGCATTCCAGGTTTGGGGGGCGAGGGGACCAAGCAGACCAGGATAAGGGGTGAGGGGGCCATGCATACCAGGAAAGGGGGGCAAGGGGACCATGCATACCAGGAAAGGGGGGGTGAGGGGGCCATACATACCAGGAAAGGGGGGCAAGGGGACCATGCATACCAGGAAAGGGGGGGTAAGGGGACCATGCATAATAGGAAAGGGGCAGTGAGGGGACCATGCATACCAGGAAAGGGGGGTGAGAGGACCATGTATACCAGGATAGGGGGGTGAGGGGACCATGCATACCAGGACAGGGTGGATGAGAGGACCAGGCATACCAGGACAGGGTGGGTGAGAGGACCAGGCATACCAGGATAGGGGGGTGAGAGGACCATGTATACCATGATAAGGGGGTGAGAGAACCATGCATACCACGATAGGGGGGGTGAGAGGACCATACATACCAGGAAAGGGGGGGCGAGAGGACCATGCATACCAGGAAAGGGGGGGTGAGAGGACCATGCATACCAGGATAGGGGGGTTCGGGGACCATGCATACCAGGATAGGGGGGTTCGGGGACCATGCATACCAGGATAGGGGGGTGAGAGAACCATGCACACCAGGATAGGGGGGTTCGAGGACCATGCATACCAGGATAGGGTGGTGAGGGGACCATGCATACCAGGATGGGGGGTGAGAGAACCATGCATACCAGGAAAGGGGGGTGAGAGGACCATGCATACCAGGAAAGGGGGGTGAGAGGACCATACATACCAGGAAAGGGGCAGAGAGGGGACCATGCATACCAGGAAAGGGGGGGTGAGAGGACCATGCATACCAGGATAGGGAAGTGAGGGGGACCATGCATACTAGGATTGGGGGGTGAGGGGGACATGCATACCAGGATTGGGAGATGAGGGGTACCATACATTCCAGGATTGGGGGGTGAGGGGACCATGCATACCAGGATTGGGGGGCGAGGGGACCATACATTCCAGGATTGGGGGGTGAGGGGACCATGCATACCAGGATTGGGGGGTGAGGGGACCATGCATACCAGGATTGGGGGGCGAGGGGACCATGCATACCAGGATTGGGGGGTGAGGGGACCATGCATACCAGGATTGGGGGGCGAGGGGACCATGCATACCAGGATTGGGGGGCGAGGGGACCATGCATACCAGGATTTGGGGTCGAGGGGACCATGCATTCCAGGATAGGGGGTGAGGGGACCATGCATACCGGGGTTCGGGGACAATGTATACCAGGATAGGTAGGTGAGGGGACCGTGCATACCAGGATAGGGAGGTTCGGGAACCATGAATACCAGGATAGGGGGGTGAGAGGACCATGCATATCAGGATAGGGGGGTGCGGGGACCATGCATTCCAGGATAAGGAGTTTGGGGACCATGCATACCAGGATAGGGGGGTTTGGGGACCATGCATACCAGGATAAGGGGGTGAGAGGACCATACATACCAGGATAAGGGGGGTGAGAGGACCATGCATACCAGGATAGGGGGGTGAGAGGACCATGTATACCAGGATAGGGGGGTGAGGGGACCATGCATACCAGGAAAGAGGGGTGAGAGGACCATGCATACCAGGATAGGGTGGTGAGGGGACCATGCATACCAGGATGGGGAGGTGAGAGGACCATGCATACCAGGAAAGGGGGGTGAGAGGACCATGCATACCAGGAAAGGGGGGGGTGAGAGGACCATGCATACCAGGAAAGGGGGGTGAGGGGACCATGCATACCAGGATTGGGGGGCGAAGGGACCATGCATACCCAGATTGGGGGGGTGAGGGGACCATGCATACCAGGATATGGGAGTGAGGGGACCATGCATACCAGGATAGGGGGGTGAGGGGGACCATGCATACCAGGATTGGAGGGTGAGGGGACCATGCATACCACTATTGGGGGGGTGAGCGGACCATGCATACCAGGATAGGAGGGGGCAGCACATACCAGGATAGGAGACCATGTACCAATAAAAATGCTCGCCACCCGGGCGTAGAATGGGTTCATAGCTAGTCCAGTATATCCAGGTTATGCTCCTCACTATATGTGTGGTATCTGTGTACAGTCTCCATCCCAGCTATACACTTAACCAGTACCGCAGGATCTGTATACATTATATAACTCCTCCTAATTATATATGTGGCCTTTGTATGTGACCCCCATCTCTGCTATATACGGATCATACTGTATATACAGAGTCTGTGTATACAGGTTATTTTCCTCACTGTACATATAATCTGTACATGACTTCTAGCTCAGTGCTTTATTTCTGTAGCCATGGCATCCTTTAGTCCTCTTATGTCACATCCTGTCCTGCCTGATACACGTGGTCAAAATTGTTGGCACCCCTTGTTGAATGACAGAAAAACTCACAATGGTGACAGAAATAACTTGAATGTGACAAAAGTAATAATACATCAAAAATCTATGAAAATGAAGAAATGAAAGTCAGACATTGCTTTTCAACCATGCTTCCACAGAATTTTTTTTAAAAATAAAACTGATGAAATAGGCCTGGACAGAAACGATGGTACCACTGAAAATAATGTGACCAAAGGGACATGTTAAATTATGTTAATTAATTGGTTGTGGGGGTAAAGAGTTTTCAAAATTAGTGTGGAGGGGTAACCATCTCAGGTATGGCCCCCTGGTATGGAGGGGTAACCATCTTGGGTATGGACCCCTGGTGTGGAGGGGTAACCATCTCGGGTATGGCCCCCTGGTATGGAGGGGTGACCATCACAGTATGCCCCCATGGGCTCCAGAAGCATTTACATCTTATAAGACCCTGTTAAGGTAAAGTCCCTGGGGTCATGACAATCTTATTTTGCATGCCTACAAAATAAATTAGCTCCTCCGAGCTTGAAACAGCGGTTGGAGCGGAGAAGAAAAAGAGGTAGGCATGCTTTTCAATAAAATCTTTAGCTTCAAGGACCCTCTCTTTTTTCATGTGAATTGAGAAGGCTGAGGTACGGATTTTGACTGTTTATATTGACCAACTCCTGTTTCTTTCAAGGTTGTTGTCTGGAAAATGCAGTAATCTAGTGCATTAAACTGAAGAGCAATGTAACGAATCTGGGTGCCTTTGAGTCGGTGGGAGTGACTAAGGGTAAAGTAATCAAGTGCATTAACACAAAGGGCAATATGCCTGTCCCCGATGCCCTTGAGCCAGTGGGAGCGGCTAAGGGTAGAGTAATGAAGTGCATTAAGGCTGATTTCACATTAGCGTATCTGTGCGCAGCGTATGATCCGCATAGATCTGCATGCGTCACGCGTACATATATTTAACATTGTGTACACAGGAACATGCGTTTGCATCAATTCGTTTGCGGATGCGTATGCATGTGTCGTTGCGCGGTGTGCTGCGGTGTCCGGCGAACGCAACATGTTGCATTTTTTGAGGCGTCAATTATGCGCAGTCATGCGCATGCGGATGAGTGCGACAAAACAACGAATTACTGTCCATGGGAATGCATTGGTACGCCAAGGACATGCGCACGCATGCGTTCGATACACCTGCGTACTTCAGAATGAGCAGGTCCAAGAAGTGTTAAATTAAACATTGTTTTTATTTTTGTTAATAAAAATTCTTTTTTTTTCACAATCTCTGTCTCCTTGTGTTTTCTTTATCTTTTTAGTTAAACGTGTGTATTGTTGAGTGAAGTAATAACGGATGTTACAGTCAAGGTGTTTAGTATTAAAGTTACAGTGAAGGTGTTAGTATTAAAGTCAGCACTCAGCAGACATTACAGGTACATTTTACTTATTAGCGGCTTAAACCATTTTGTCTTGCTATGCTACACATCCAATATCCGAAACAAAGTAGGCAGCAAATGTATCCCTCATTTGGACAACTTCCACTGAGGTCCTCAGAGGGTGATTTTAGTAATCATGCAATGTGGTAGTAACAGGTTCCTCAAGTTCTAAGTGGTGTCGAACTTTCACCAAGATGTAATTGTGCAGAACAACACACGCTTTCACAACCTCATCACTTCACTTGTCTCAATTTTTAGATTGATGGCTGTTCCCAAAATGCGCCATTTAGATACCAGCAATCCAAAGGCACACTTCATGTTCTTGTCAGTTGGTAGTTGAAAATCCTTTTGGTGTGAATCAAGTCCCGACTTGAGTACGGTTTTATGAGGTTGGTACACATTTGAGACGCCTCATCCCCAACCACAACAAACGGTCCTTCAGTGTTCGGAAGAGGTCGTGGCTGTGGAAAATTGAAATTATTCCCGTACAAACGTTGTCCCATGTCAGAGTTTTTGAATGTCTGAGTCATTTCCTCGTCCAAATGAGCCAACATCTGCAATCGCCATGAGAACAATCGAAAAGCATTTTTTGCAACTGAAATACTCGGATCCACTTCCAGCAGATTTCATAATCCGAATGTGTTTGCTGTCCACAGCCCCCAAACAGTTTGGAAAATTATTTGCAGCATTTTCCAGCCAGAGTTCAGTTGTGGGTTGGGGGAGGAATTCGTCATGCAGAACGTCACATAAAGAATGGCAGGTGTCTCCAACAATCACAGAAAGCGTGGACACTCCAATCCGGAATTGAAAATGTAGAGATGATAAGGTCTTTCCGGTAGCGAGGAATCTGCCGAACAGAAAATGGGAGAAAAAAATCAGTATCTTTTAAAACAATCATATTAATGACAGGTGTTTCTTTTTCAAAATTGCGTACCTCAGGGTCACCAACAGATGTTCCTCAGCAGGAATTGCTCGACGTAGCTGTGTGTCCTGCCTGGTGATGGATGCTCAGACACATAGCAGCAAATCATCGAAGCTCTGTTCCAACATTCTTGTGTACTTGAAAAACTTCTCAGGGTTTTCACGAGGCTCTGTGTACAATGAGTGGTAGGCTCTATGGCTCTCTCGGACTTCTAAGACGGGGTGTTGCCAATAGCGATGATGACGTCTTCTCCGTCTTTCTCTTCTTCTTTCTTCTTCACAAGCCACAGCAAAGGCAACAGCCAATTTCAATGACAAATCAAGATTAATAATTAAGCTCTACATGCTAAGATCCGTCTTGCAGCTGGATACAGCAGCAAAAGACGAGGATTTTATCTGTGCAGAGTGTCTATATATAGAAATCCCATAAAACACTCATATTGGGTGTCTGGTGTCAAGGAAACTCTACTGGAAAAGCATTGGAAATATCGAATGCATGCGCATAAACAACGCAAACGCATGCAAAAACGCATACAAAGGAATGCACACGCAGTGTTTTTTTGGCGTCAGATGATGAGGATAAAAACGCTGCATAAACATGCGTTTGCATGCGTTTTCTGCACACAGAAACGCTAATGTGAACCTAGTCTTACTGTCACGTGACCCGTCCTGTGTGACACGGCCCGCAGGCCGGTAACTAAAACAACAAGACAAGGGGAAGGAAAAACAGTTACAACGGTGGGCCCTGCGATAGGGGAAGGAGACGCGGAGACCTCCTGCACTCCCCTGAGTCAGTGTTCCTAACGCTCCTAACGTTCCCTATGCCGGTTCCGCACCGGGCGCCGCTCAGGAACCTGTCGCCCAACACACCCTACACCTATCCCTTGCTAGGGAGCTGGGTGGTGCAGGCACTGGCCCCACCACTGTACTAATACACACTAAGGAAAAACACAAACAGGGAAACACCACTTAGCTTTACTCTGTTGCACTTGCTCCTGGCAACAGAGTCCACCACCAGAATGCAGCTCTCCTGAATCGCTTCCACCAAGCTCTGTCAGAGATACAAGGAAATCCCCTTTGACTCCGTCCACACCAGGGCTAAGACAGTGCTGCAAGGAACGCTCTCCAGCTCCATCCTCCACCAAGGATGGTTGAAGTGAAGACTATCACCAACACTGATTGCAACACCTGTGACTCTTTTATAGCAGCCAGAGCAATCACACCTGCATTATAATCATGTGCACTTCACTAAAGAAATAAGAGTGCAATGACGCTCACCACCGGGGGAAAACTTAGAACAAAAAACACCACAGTGCAATAATCCTAATGGCCACCGGGGGCAAAAACCAAACCCAAGCACAGCTTAAGAAAAAAAAAAGGTTACCTGTGCTTTTTATCAGTCCTGATCCAGCATGGATCATGACACTTACACAAAGTTCAATATGTATCTTCCTGGTGCCCTTTGAGCCAGTTGGAGCAGCTAAAGGTAAAGTAATCATGTGCATTAACATGAAGGGCAATATGCCAATTCCCGGTGCCTTTGACCCAGTTGGAGCGGTTAACAGTAAATTTCATCAAGTGTCTAAAAAACAATTAACAATAGCATGGCAGGGTTATAAATAATGCCTTCGTACTTTTTCTGCTATAGGTTTATTTCAATTACTATGTCCAAATATTATGAAAGTTATTTAATGGTCGGTTATAATGTTGATGTTATATTACATAGTAACATAGTTATTAAGGTTGTAGGGAGACCTTAAGTCCATCTAGTTCAACCCATATCCTGTCCTAACCTGCCCTAACATGTTGATCCAGAGGAAGGCAAAAAAAACCCATGTAGCAAACAGTAAGCTTCACATTGGGGAAAAAAAATTTCTTCCCGACTCCACATACGGCAATCAGACTAGCTCCCTGGATCAACGCAATATTAAGGAAACTAGTGTATATACCCTGTAATATTATACTTTTCAAGAAAGGCATCCAGTCCCTTCTTAAATTTTAGTAGGGAATCACTCATTACAACATCATATGGCAGAGAGTTCCATAGTCTCACTGAGAGGACCATGCATACCAGGAAAGGGGGGGGTGAGAGGACCATGCATACCAGGAAAGGGGGGTGAGGGGACCATGCATACCAGGATTGGGGGGCGAAGGGACCATGCATACCCAGATTGGGGGGGTGAGGGGACCATGCATACCAGGATATGGGAGTGAGGGGACCATGCATACCAGGATAGGGGGGTGAGGGGGACCATGCATACCAGGATTGGAGGGTGAGGGGACCATGCATACCACTATTGGGGGGGTGAGCGGACCATGCATACCAGGATAGGAGGGGGCAGCACATACCAGGATAGGAGACCATGTACCAATAAAAATGCTCGCCACCCGGGCGTAGAATGGGTTCATAGCTAGTCCAGTATATCCAGGTTATGCTCCTCACTATATGTGTGGTATCTGTGTACAGTCTCCATCCCAGCTATACACTTAACCAGTACCGCAGGATCTGTATACATTATATAACTCCTCCTAATTATATATGTGGCCTTTGTATGTGACCCCCATCTCTGCTATATACGGATCATACTGTATATACAGAGTCTGTGTATACAGGTTATTTTCCTCACTGTACATATAATCTGTACATGACTTCTAGCTCAGTGCTTTATTTCTGTAGCCATGGCATCCTTTAGTCCTCTTATGTCACATCCTGTCCTGCCTGATACACGTGGTCAAAATTGTTGGCACCCCTTGTTGAATGACAGAAAAACTCACAATGGTGACAGAAATAACTTGAATGTGACAAAAGTAATAATACATCAAAAATCTATGAAAATGAAGAAATGAAAGTCAGACATTGCTTTTCAACCATGCTTCCACAGAATTTTTTTTAAAAATAAAACTGATGAAATAGGCCTGGACAGAAACGATGGTACCACTGAAAATAATGTGACCAAAGGGACATGTTAAATTATGTTAATTAATTGGTTGTGGGGGTAAAGAGTTTTCAAAATTAGTGTGGAGGGGTAACCATCTCAGGTATGGCCCCCTGGTATGGAGGGGTAACCATCTTGGGTATGGACCCCTGGTGTGGAGGGGTAACCATCTCGGGTATGGCCCCCTGGTATGGAGGGGTGACCATCACAGTATGCCCCCATGGGCTCCAGAAGCATTTACATCTTATAAGACCCTGTTAAGGTAAAGTCCCTGGGGTCATGACAATCTTATTTTGCATGCCTACAAAATAAATTAGCTCCTCCGAGCTTGAAACAGCGGTTGGAGCGGAGAAGAAAAAGAGGTAGGCATGCTTTTCAATAAAATCTTTAGCTTCAAGGACCCTCTCTTTTTTCATGTGAATTGAGAAGGCTGAGGTACGGATTTTGACTGTTTATATTGACCAACTCCTGTTTCTTTCAAGGTTGTTGTCTGGAAAATGCAGTAATCTAGTGCATTAAACTGAAGAGCAATGTAACGAATCTGGGTGCCTTTGAGTCGGTGGGAGTGACTAAGGGTAAAGTAATCAAGTGCATTAACACAAAGGGCAATATGCCTGTCCCCGATGCCCTTGAGCCAGTGGGAGCGGCTAAGGGTAGAGTAATGAAGTGCATTAAGGCTGATTTCACATTAGCGTATCTGTGCGCAGCGTATGATCCGCATAGATCTGCATGCGTCACGCGTACATATATTTAACATTGTGTACACAGGAACATGCGTTTGCATCAATTCGTTTGCGGATGCGTATGCATGTGTCGTTGCGCGGTGTGCTGCGGTGTCCGGCGAACGCAACATGTTGCATTTTTTGAGGCGTCAATTATGCGCAGTCATGCGCGTGCGGATGAGTGCGACAAAACAACGAATTACTGTCCATGGGAATGCATTGGTACGCCAAGGACATGCGCACGCATGCGTTCGATACACCTGCGTACTTCAGAATGAGCAGGTCCAAGAAGTGTTAAATTAAACATTGTTTTTATTTTTGTTAATAAAAATTCTTTTTTTTTCACAATCTCTGTCTCCTTGTGTTTTCTTTATCTTTTTAGTTAAACGTGTGTATTGTTGAGTGAAGTAATAACGGATGTTACAGTCAAGGTGTTTAGTATTAAAGTTACAGTGAAGGTGTTAGTATTAAAGTCAGCACTCAGCAGACATTACAGGTACATTTTACTTATTAGCGGCTTAAACCATTTTGTCTTGCTATGCTACACATCCAATATCCGAAACAAAGTAGGCAGCAAATGTATCCCTCATTTGGACAACTTCCACTGAGGTCCTCAGAGGGTGATTTTAGTAATCATGCAATGTGGTAGTAACAGGTTCCTCAAGTTCTAAGTGGTGTCGAACTTTCACCAAGATGTAATTGTGCAGAACAACACACGCTTTCACAACCTCATCACTTCACTTGTCTCAATTTTTAGATTGATGGCTGTTCCCAAAATGCGCCATTTAGATACCAGCAATCCAAAGGCACACTTCATGTTCTTGTCAGTTGGTAGTTGAAAATCCTTTTGGTGTGAATCAAGTCCCGACTTGAGTACGGTTTTATGAGGTTGGTACACATTTGAGACGCCTCATCCCCAACCACAACAAACGGTCCTTCAGTGTTCGGAAGAGGTCGTGGCTGTGGAAAATTGAAATTATTCCCATACAAACGTTGTCCCATGTCAGAGTTTTTGAATGTCTGTGAGTCATTTCCTCGTCCAAATGAGCCAACATCTGCAATCGCCATGAGAACAATCGAAAAGCATTTTTTGCAATTGAAATACTCGGATCCACTTCCAGCAGATTTCATAATCCGAATGTGTTTGCTGTCCACAGCCCCCAAACAGTTTGGAAAATTATTTGCAGCATTTTCCAGCCAGAGTTCAGTTGTGGGTTGGGGGAGGAATTCGTCATGCAGAACGTCACATAAAGAATGGCAGGTGTCTCCAACAATCACAGAAAGCGTGGACACTCCAATCCGGAATTGAAAATGTAGAGATGATAAGGTCTTTCCGGTAGCGAGGAATCTGCCGAACAGAAAATGGGAGAAAAAAATCAGTATCTTTTAAAACAATCATATTAATGACAGGTGTTTCTTTTTCAAAATTGCGTACCTCAGGGTCACCAACAGATGTTCCTCAGCAGGAATTGCTCGACGTAGCTGTGTGTCCTGCCTGGTGATGGATGCTCAGACACATAGCAGCAAATCATCGAAGCTCTGTTCCAACATTCTTGTGTACTTGAAAAACTTCTCAGGGTTTTCACGAGGCTCTGTGTACAATGAGTGGTAGGCTCTATGGCTCTCTCGGACTTCTAAGACGGGGTGTTGCCAATAGCGATGATGACGTCTTCTCCGTCTTTCTCTTCTTCTTTCTTCTTCACAAGCCACAGCAAAGGCAACAGCCAATTTCAATGACAAATCAAGATTAATAATTAAGCTCTACATGCTAAGATCCGTCTTGCAGCTGGATACAGCAGCAAAAGACGAGGATTTTATCTGTGCAGAGTGTCTATATATAGAAATCCCATAAAACACTCATATTGGGTGTCTGGTGTCAAGGAAACTCTACTGGAAAAGCATTGGAAATATCGAATGCATGCGCATAAACAACGCAAACGCATGCAAAAACGCATACAAAGGAATGCACACGCAGTGTTTTTTTGGCGTCAGATGATGAGGATAAAAACGCTGCATAAACATGCGTTTGCATGCGTTTTCTGCACACAGAAACGCTAATGTGAACCTAGTTTTACTGTCACGTGACCCGTCCTGTGTGACACGGCCCGCAGGCCGGTAACTAAAACAACAAGACAAGGGGAAGGAAAAACAGTTACAACGGTGGGCCCTGCGATAGGGGAAGGAGACGCGGAGACCTCCTGCACTCCCCTGAGTCAGTGTTCCTAACGCTCCTAACGTTCCCTATGCCGGTTCCGCACCGGGCGCCGCTCAGGAACCTGTCGCCCAACACACCCTACACCTATCCCTTGCTAGGGAGCTGGGTGGTGCAGGCACTGGCCCCACCACTGTACTAATACACACTAAGGAAAAACACAAACAGGGAAACACCACTTAGCTTTACTCTGTTGCACTTGCTCCTGGCAACAGAGTCCACCACCAGAATGCAGCTCTCCTGAATCGCTTCCACCAAGCTCTGTCAGAGATACAAGGAAATCCCCTTTGACTCCGTCCACACCAGGGCTAAGACAGTGCTGCAAGGAACGCTCTCCAGCTCCATCCTCCACCAAGGATGGTTGAAGTGAAGACTATCACCAACACTGATTGCAACACCTGTGACTCTTTTATAGCAGCCAGAGCAATCACACCTGCATTATAATCATGTGCACTTCACTAAAGAAATAAGAGTGCAATGACGCTCACCACCGGGGGAAAACTTAGAACAAAAAACACCACAGTGCAATAATCCTAATGGCCACCGGGGGCAAAAACCAAACCCAAGCACAGCTTAAGAAAAAAAAAAGGTTACCTGTGCTTTTTATCAGTCCTGATCCAGCATGGATCATGACACTTACACAAAGTTCAATATGTATCTTCCTGGTGCCCTTTGAGCCAGTTGGAGCGGCTAAAGGTAAAGTAATCATGTGCATTAACATGAAGGGCAATATGCCAATTCCCGGTGCCTTTGACCCAGTTGGAGCGGTTAACAGTAAATTTCATCAAGTGTCTAAAAAACAATTAACAATAGCATGGCAGGGTTATAAATAATGCCTTCGTACTTTTTCTGCTATAGGTTTATTTCAATTACTATGTCCAAATATTATGAAAGTTATTTAATGGTCGGTTATAATGTTGATGTTATATTACATAGTAACATAGTTATTAAGGTTGTAGGGAGACCTTAAGTCCATCTAGTTCAACCCATATCCTGTCCTAACCTGCCCTAACATGTTGATCCAGAGGAAGGCAAAAAAAACCCATGTAGCAAACAGTAAGCTTCACATTGGGGAAAAAAAATTTCTTCCCGACTCCACATACGGCAATCAGACTAGCTCCCTGGATCAACGCAATATTAAGGAAACTAGTGTATATACCCTGTAATATTATACTTTTCAAGAAAGGCATCCAGTCCCTTCTTAAATTTTAGTAGGGAATCACTCATTACAACATCATATGGCAGAGAGTTCCATAGTCTCACTGCTCTTACAGTAAAGAATCCGTGTCTGTGAGTATGCTTAAACCTTCTTTCCTCCAGACGTAGAGGATGCCCCCTTGTCCCCGTCACAGGTCTAAGAGTAAAAAGATCATTAGAAAGGTCTTTGTACTGTCCCCGCATATATTTATACATTGTAATAAGATCACCCCTAAGCCTTCGATTCTCCAAACTAAATGACCCCAAGTGTAATAACCTGTCTTGGTATTGCAGACCCCCTAGTTCCCTAATAACCTTGGTCGCTCTTCTCTGCACCCGCTCCAGTTCAGCTATGTCTTTCTTATACACCGGAGACCAGAACTGTACACAGTATTCTAAGTGTGGTCGCACTAGTGACTTACAGTATATAGAGGTAAAATTATGTTCTCCTCATGAGCATCTATGCTTCTTTTAATTGTGTATGGCTTTTAAGTACCCCCTATTTATAATATCTTTTTTAATATATACTCATCACTTTTCGGGTAGTAGTAAGTGGGTTTTAGAAATTATTACTGCACAGCACTACTACTGTACATAATGGTGGTTAATAGAACAAAAAACTGTGAATTGGTGAATTATTAGAGCTGGCAACATTGAATGCAGTATAATAGGTTTTGAGGCATGGCAGATGTCATTATACAGGTATTCAGACTGTGGCTACCACCTTTATTATGGTTTTCTTTTCACATTCCTCATTACAGGATGTTTAGCGATTGTTATTTCGCAAGACAAGTCTTTTGTGACTTACTAGACTTAGTAACAGAAAAGGAGAGTGAGCAAGATAGAATAAGATTTAACGGTAGATTGCCTTCACAGGCTACCCCCAAATTTTCTATGTTTCCAGTGATTCAATTTTTTTTTTTAAAAAAACCAGCAGGGACATTAAAAACCTGAAATTGGACCAACATTGTCAAAGCAATTTTAGCAGGGATGAGACAGTGGCCTTAAGTGGATTGAGGAACAACGATCTCTTCGAGATCAAGTAAGCAGATAAGGGCAGTAATATCGTCCTCTTGCCCAAGGCCATGTATTGTCTGGAGGCTAAACGACAACTCAATAATGTCCACCATTATCAACTCTTACCCTCGGACCCTACTACAATCTTTAAGGGACAATTGGATAAATTGCTTCTGAGAGCTCATTCATGTGGCATCATCAACAAAAAAGAATTAGAGTTTTTGACTACTAGTCATCCTGTAGTCCCAACTCTATATATGTTACCTAAAGTACATAAGTCTCTAACTACTCCCCCAGGTAGGCCAATTATTTCTGGCTTAGGGGACTTTATGAAAAACCTTGTTCTTATCTGGACTATTTTTTACAGCCCATGGTCCAAGTTTTGGAGTCATATGT
The DNA here is from genome assembly GCF_039654945.1 of Dendrobates tinctorius. Lineage (NCBI taxonomy): Eukaryota > Metazoa > Chordata > Amphibia > Anura > Dendrobatidae > Dendrobates > Dendrobates tinctorius. Next base: position 28,857,816 of record NW_027361737.1, read on the forward strand.
TCGAGATTCGTCACATCTGATACTTCTATTGAAGATACTGGAGATACCTGACAATGCCATTTTGGTCACCCTTGATGTGGAGGCACTGTATACAAACATCGATCACAAACTAGGTATGGGGGCAATTTCCTATTTTTTAGAACGTCAATCTACAGGAGATAGATGTCATGATGCTTTTATTCTAGAATTATTAAGATTTGTTTTGGAGAAAAATTATTTTGTTTTCGATAGGGCCTATTACAAACAGGTCTCTGGGACCGCCATGGGGGCTAAATGTGCACCCTCCTATGCAAACCTCTTTATGGGGTGGTGGGAGGAGAGAGACACATGTACAGAAGAAGGTTAATTTCTCCAAGTTTGTGATCAATTGGCATCGATACATCGATGATATCGCTATAATTTGGTCTGGTACTTCAGAACAATTAAAGAGCTTTATTGAAGATTTGAATAAAAATTGTTGGAATATCAGACTAAAGGCCCTTTTACATTTAGCGATGCACCAGCGATCCGACCAGCGATCCGACCCTGTCAGGATCGCTGGTGCATCGCTAAATGATCGCTAGTGAGCTTTCATACAGAAAGATCTCACAGCGATGCAGCAGCGATGCAGCAGCGACGCAGCGCACGATACTCACCTTTCACACACAGCGATGAAGACGTCCTCCCGCCCGCCTCCACGCGTCGCTCGTCGTCACAGCAGGAAGTCTCAGCAGGAAGCGCCCAACGAGAAATGGAGCCGGGCATTCTCGCGCGATCAGCGATGGACAGCGGGGAGCCGGTCGTTGGTAAGTATCACACATAGCGATGTCGCTAGCAATATCGCTATAACGTCACAAAACCAGTGACGTTTTAGCGATATTGCTAGCGATATCGCTTAGTGTAAAACCCCCTTAACATCTTCCATCTCTTCCAGCTCAGTTGGATTGCCTGTTTAACCCTGACCTAGGTTAACTGTTCCCTCACTATGCATATATGCCATTTCTGTTCTCTAGGCTCAATGAGCATTATACATGGTGCTTATTAGGTTTTATATTTATGTAGATCATTCTTTTGAGAACAGAGGCTGCATCTTTCCCTCAGTTATCCATACATGGTATTATGCTAGCAGCATGTTTATGTGATATTTTTTCTTATGCAATATTAATTATAAGCGGCCAGTGGTCATAGCGTTATTATATTATTATTATTATACACTGAATATGGCATTTTGACCTTTGCTGGAGTTTTCATGTATTACCCTTGGAGGGTTTTTAAATGTTTTTAATTGTGTGGTGTTTTCTGGCTTTTGTTAACAATAAAAATTATAAATTCCTTGAATTCATTTGCATCCTGTGTGGTGATCCTTCTTTTATGCATGGCCTCTTCTTTTTGTATACTAGTTCCTCATATTTCATGCATAAGTGATCCCCAGTGATTATATATTGTATCTAGTATTATCTGGATGGTGCCCACTTCATTCTGTTCTATTTGCATCGTTATTTCGCTTTAGTTACCATATTATCAATCACAATTTGGTAGAGTTGCATTGTTAAAATTAATCTGTTGTAGCTCTGGGCTTTTGTTACTTGTCTTTCCATAGAATGGAGGACTGGGTGATGGCTTTATTTGGCATGGTTGATGGCGGTCGAGTCCATTTAAGCTGTCAAATGGCCTTGTTGGTGTCAGTTTAGGAGTCAGGTGGAAGTTGCAGGCAAGTTAAGGTGGACTCATTTTAACTAATAGAGGAAGTAAAACCTCATGTTGGTGAACAGGCTCGGCTTCGGTGGCCAGCCACAAGGATGTTGTAGTGGTAACGTCAATCAGGGGCGGGCACGGTGGTTAAGTACAGGAGTGAGGATAATAAGGGCATTGGTGCCCTGAAAGTTTACTGGCTCTGCTTGAATGGCCCCCAGTGCGTGCCGCCCCTTTATGGCTGTCTGGCCTGGTTCTGTATGTCAGACAGCTGGGGTATCACAGTACTCGTGAATCCCAATGTACCAGCACTTCAACTGACTGCTACGGTGATTATTTTAATCCTGTGATTTAAATAAAGCTGTGGCCATTTTGACAACCAAAATAGTGTGTTTTGTGTATTTATTCTAGTGTCTGGGTTTACTGCAGTTATGGTTGTTTTAAGATGGAGTGGGGATCCGTCCCATATCCAAACGTCATGATTGCGCTGTTGAAAGTTAGCGTTGTACAGCTGCGACATCACAAAATAATGGGGACATATTACAGCCCCTCAGGTACTGTGACAAGCAAGTCCCAAAAAGTTGGAACCAGTTTGATTTTTTTGAGACTATCTTGTTGCAGTCGTGGTTTGCAATATGACCGCATTCACATGCAATGTAGATGCTGGACAGAGCGAAGTTTGCTCATATGACTTGAGTGCAGTCTGATTTATGCAGACTCACACAATGGAAAAGATAGAAAAATTTTCTTCTCCATCTTCTCCTTACCTTTGATAAGATTCTCTCCTCTAAAAGAATCGGATCGATTATGGTAATGACACTCCGATAAAACTCTGATCAGAGTGCCCGCTTAGTGTCAGCTGAGTCTCAGAGAAGAGAATCTTATCACAGGTGAGGAGAAAGTGAAGAACAAAATGTTTCTATCTTTTCCATTGTGTGAGACTGCGGAAAGCTTACTGCACTCGGATGTTATCCGATTGCAGTCTGATGCTTTCAATGCACCCATAGACTTGAATGGGTGGGTGGTATCCGATTTGCACAGCCACTCGCAGCATGCTGTGATTTTTTTTTCTCATGCCGAATTGGTATGAGAAAAAAAAACACTGATCACCACTACCCCATTGAATAACAATGGTCTGAGTACTATCCAATAAAACATCCAATAGCACTTGTCCAATGTATATGCTCTTGCAGTTGGTCTTGGATAGGACTGAGCTGTAATACCATAATCATAGACTGGGAACAAATGATTTGAATCCCCCAGATCTTTCCACTTTTAGAACAGAGGGATTTTTAATCTAGAATTTACGAAAGGAGCGTGCATTCCAATATGCTCTACTCTAAAGCTGACCGGTTGGCTAGGTTTGGCCATCTTCAGTGCCGCTAAGCTCCTCCGTTGCTGCAGAGGCAAAGTTAGCTCTGCTAGCAGTGTCAGAGAGCACTGAATTGGGGTCAATGATTTTCACTGGTCTGAACTGTCAATCATGCAGAAGAGCACCAACCAAACCACCCCTCTTCTTCCCCACAAGCGCAGAGACTCCTACAGGAGAAATTGAGAAAACCCTTTTAACTCCTAAGAGCTTTTTACAATATATTTGGAATGGAGACTCCAGTACATGGAGCTTGGCGTGTTCTCATGCTACCGATATGCTCCAGATTTTCATTCCATTCAGATTTTCAGGGCAGAAAACCTGTCGTGAGTTACAGCAGCAAGTAAAGTGCAGAAAATTTTACCAAATGGCCGCAAAAAACCTTCTCGGATCACCGCTTTTCCCTGTTATAACAAATAGCAGGGAAAAAATGGCGATCCGCAAATACGGGGTACCGCAAAAACATTTTTTCACGGCCGCAAATTTGGCCCTCATGGCCATATGGAGCACGGCCCTCCTAATTTTTGCGGCCCCATTTTGCAGCCCCATAGAAATGCATTGGAGCCGCAAAAACGGCCAGCAAAAGCACGGCAAGTGTAAAACAAGCCTTAGAATAGGAAACCAAACCAGAAACTCCATTTGCTGACGCATCTTTTGCAGTTTTTGCCCTTCATACGTGCAAAGCAGGAAAACCGGCTGGCTGGGAAGTCTGCATGGCCTATACGTCTCACTATGCGAACTTGGTGTTCTCCACAAAGAAAAACTTTAACCCTAAGGCTGGAGTCACACCAGTGTATAGCATCCGATGTAATATGCTAATGACCCCCGGCTCCAGCTCTGCTGCAAGCGGGTGCCGAGTGTCCGTGCTCTGTGGTCCGATCCTCTCGCAGGATAGGAGCACAGCTGCAGAAGAGACGGAGAAAGTAATTTCTTCATTTCATCTCCTCTGCTGCCGGCGTATGTCGCAATGCACTCGGGTGATATCCGAGTGCAGTGCAATGTTTCATTTGCTCCCATAGATTTGTATGGGTGTGAGTGAGCCGCGTCATGCTGCCAATTGCACCATGCTGCGATTGTTCTTTCATGCCGAATCGGCATGAGAAAATAATGGCAGATCTGAGCTGCCCCACAGTATAACACTGGGTAGGGTGATATGTGATGTTTTATCGCAGAGCACTTGGCCGGGTTAAACAGCAGTGTGACTCCAGCCTTAGAATTTATACTGTAGGTCATTTGTAAATTTGTTCCAAATTTCCCCATTGAGTTCAATACAGAAGCTTAAACTGGCAACAAACCCCATTTTTTGCCACCTGCTGCTCATTCTCGTCAAGAGGGTAGCGCAATACAGGGGAGAACTCATAGACTGCCACTCAGTACTAATCATGTGGAATGTCAGAGTTGAGTGAGTTTGCAGCAAAAGACTCACTAGTCCTCCTGCAGTGCCACTCTCTAGACTGGAAGGAGCAGCATTCAGTTGTTTGCAAAGTCTTTTTTCTTATTCATACAAAAGCTATAGTCACACATCCGTTTTTCTCTTCCGCATGTGTGGTCAGTTCGAGGCCACTGGAGCAGAACCTGGTGAACTTCCTCCTACCTGCTGGTATCACTGGAACCTATTCTGATTAGTAGCCTGGTTTGAATTCATGCATGTGTAATGCCACAACGATGCTATCACGTGAGGCCTACAAATGAGAAGAGGTTCAGGGATGTTGTCAGGTAGGAGGAGGTTTGCAGGGCGGTGGTCTGATGGCCACAGACTAAGGACATCCCCACTAGACCAGAATCCTGCCAAGTCTTTTCTTGCCTTACCTTTCCACCACATCTTCTCCATTCCAGCATGTAGAACCATCTCTTACTGCCTGGTCCCCATCACACAATCGCTCTGCCAATGTGGAATAAAATGTCCTGGAAGGCTTCATATATTTGATAAATTCACTGAAACAAAAAAAGACTGATCAAAGGGCGCAGCCATAAGTCAATGCACATATGGTCAGAAGGACACATCGCACGCCGCAGATCTGTAATCACACGCCGCAGATCTGTAATGTGCCAGCATCATGATAGTCTACTCAGCAGTGTGCACTTTTTCTATTTTGCACACTTTGCATTTTGTCATGTCCTATTTTTTGCTGTTGTAATAAAATTGGATCTGAGAAAGTAAATAAATGTGAAAGCAGAAAAAAAATGGAAAAGGGAACAGCGGTCAGAAAAAGAAAATGAGTTAAGAAAACGCTAAGGTTTCAAGCACACAGACACTCAACAATCCTGCTTTCTGTACTATGGACCTCAAATCTGTACCTTATTATAGAGATCATAGATCATATGGAGCACTGAATTTGATAGACAAAACCTTCGATTTATCATTTGTGTTATCTCAGACGAGTCACTTGTGCAAAAAAATGTAGTTTAATACCTTATTTAGTTCCTTTGATTCTGCAGCTTTTTTCCATTTTGCGCTGCAACGTTCCATTGCAGAGATATCCACAGTTTTGCTTTTGTCGCCCAGTATGTGAAATCTCTACTTGTACTGCAACTGGCCTTTTCTACAGTCTTCCCTGGGGGTGTTCACCTTTGCCCCTTCTTCCCAAGCAATGTCTATCACAGCTTGGCAGCTGATATAACAGTTTAGGAGGTAGGGGTGAAAGCACACATCCCCAGAGAAGACTATGAAGAAACACCCAGTTGTACTACAAGCTGAGATTTCACATACTGCGCTTCAAAAGAAATAAATATGAATATCACTGTAATGCAGTGACTCAGGGCAAAACATAAAGAAGCGGCAGAATCATTTAAGCTAAGGGACGTTTACAAGATGTTTTATTGTGCAAGTGACAGGTCACATTTGAGTAATTTCTTTTTTGTCTTGCGGTATTTGTTTACATCTTTTGTGACAAATTCTTTGAAATAATGTAGGTGGTTCATTAATTTTTTGCACAAAGTAAAAAATAATCTTGATTTTAGTCTTGAACTTTTTCAGTATTTTTTAGCACAAAAATTCACACATTTCGCAAAATGGTACAAAAATCACACCAAAAATATCAGGCATTTATAAAATCACACTGGGAGACACTGGGATAAATTTGCAAACATAACAAGAAGCAGACATAAAATAAAAAGCATAAAAAACAGCTGCAAATACAATAATGAATAAGGCCCAAAATATCTACTAAATGTGCATTACATTGGTAACATATGAAATAGTATGGCTCCTTACATTTCGAATCTCACATTACGGCTCCATACAACTCTGGGGTCATACAAGTGTATAATACAGTCAAGTACACAAATTGTTTATGGTAACTGTCCTATCTACAGCAGGGAAATATTCCTTAGGGTATGTTTCCACGGGCCGGATTACATCCGGATTAGCTGCGGACTGAACGCTGCGTACAGCTGCAGTGTTCAATCCGCAGCATCCAGATGTTATAGCATAGTGGAGGGGATTTTATGAAATCCCGTCTCCACTATGCGTGCGAACATGCATCCGGCGACCCTGCGTTTCTGGACATGCGGCGCGTCTTTTTAGACCGCAGCATGTCTGTTTACCTTGTAGCGATGCTCCGTCTCCGCAAGGTAAATAACACAGTCCTATGTATACGGTGTGGCGATTCCGGATGTGTTCAAAGAACACATCCGGAATCACCGCGCGTACAGAAGGGGGCCGCGCTTTGGGCGGAGTGGAGTTTCCGCTCCGTCCAAAGCGCAGACAATACGGCCCGTGGAGATGTACCCTTAGAACTTATTACTTAGCAATCATCTTTACATACTGTATAGCAACATGTTAGGTTACAGGCTGAACTCAATGGACTTATACCTTCAGCCTGAAAAACTATCAAACTGTATCAGTGCAGGTACATTTATAGTGTCAATGACATCATCCCTTTACTTGTCATATGATAGGAGGCCATAGAAGCCTACAGTTGCTGAAATATACACTCCTTAACACCAAGAAGCAAAAATTATGCTACAATCGTAATCACCCGATCAATAGACATGTTACTAATGTGCAAATTATGAAAAATGGAAACAAGTTTATCTAGTGTTAAGTATGTGTAGCACATGCAGAAATCCACGCACATACCCATCTTGGCTGCTATCAGTAAGGTTATTAATGATTGTCTGAGGAACATTCTGCCATGCAGAATACGCTTGGACAAATCATCAAGATCCGCTTCTGGCAGCTCCCGTTGCAATTGCCGACTAATGACATTCTAGATGTCCTTGATGGGAGACAAGTAGAGATAAGTGGCTCTTTTGAAATTCAAATTTGCTGATTTACCAAATTTTCTCAAACTGAGATTTACACTACATAAATTTGGGCAAATATCAATTCTGGATTTGCTAACCATAAAAGCTTATACTCTACAGGAGAGAGAAAGAGAGAACCCTGCTTACCATAATAGTTTACACTCTACAAGGAAGAGAGAGAGAAAGAACCCCACTGACCATAATAGCTTACATTCTATAGGAAAGAGAGAGAAAGAGAGAGAGGACACTCCTGACCATAAGAGCTTACACTCTACAGGAGAGAGCGAGGACCCCTCTGACCGTAAGAGTGTCATGATCCTGTTGGATGATGACAGTTAAAAGCACATGTAACCTTTTTTTTCCTAAGCTGTGTGCTTAAGTTTGGTTTTGCCCCCGGTGGCCATTAGGATTATTACACAGTGGTGTCTTTTGTTCTAGTTTGCCCCCGGTGGTGGTTAGCGTTATTACACGGAATCACTAACAGGTGTGATTCCTTTGGCTTAACTATAAAGATGTGTCATGTGCTCTCACTGGTGTTGGTGACAGTGGTCATTTCCAACCATCCTTGGTGGAGGAAGGAGCTAGAGAGAGTTCCTTGCAGCACAGTCAGAGCCCTGGTGTGGAAGGAGTCAGAGGGGATTTCCTTGCAGCTCTGACAGAGCTTGGTGGCAGCTATTCAGGAGGAAAGCTGCATTCTGGTGGTGGACTCTGTTGCTGGGAGCAAAAGCAACAGAGCAAAGCTAAGTGGTGTTTCCCTGTTTGTGCATTTCCTTTATGTGTGTTTCAGTGCAGTGGTGGGATTAGTCTCTGCACCAGCCATTTCACTAGAAAGGGGTAGGTGCAGGGCGAGCTAGGGTTTAAAGGTATCCAGATCGGCGCCCGGTGCGGAACCGGCCTAGGGACCGGTAGGAGTGTAGAGACACTGACTCAGGGGAGTGCAGGAGGTCTCCACGTCCCCGTTCCCTATTGCAGGGCCCACCATTGTAATTGTTTCCCTGGTATTTCCCCTTATTATTTAAATTCGCCCTGCTGGAGGCGGTGTATCCGGTTTCACGTGTATTTCTGAAATTCGCCTGCTGGAGGCGGTGTATCCGGCTGCACGTCTTAATATTTAAATTCGCCCTACTGGAGGCGGTGTATCCAGGGTTGCGTGTGTCATATAAATTCGCCCTGCGGAAGGCGGTGTGTCCAGTCACACGTTGATCGTTACAAAGAGCTTACACTCTACAGGAGAGAGAGATGACCCCACTGACCATACGAGCTTATACTCTACAGGAGAAAGAGGACGCCACTGACCATAAGCGCTTACACTCTACAGGAGAGAGAGCAAGGACCCCTTTGACCATAAGAGCTTACACTCTACAGGACAGAAAGAGGACCCTGCTGACCATAAGAGCTTACACTCTACAGGAGAGAGAGAGAGGATGCCTCTGACCATAAGAGCTTACACTCTACAGGAGAGAGCGAGGACCCCTCTGACCATAAGAGCTTACACTCTACAGGAGAGAGAGAGGACCCCAATGACCATACGAGTTTACACTCTACAGGACAGAAAGAGGACCCTGCTGATCATAAGAGCTTACACTCTACAGGAGAGAGAGAGGACCCCAATGACCATACGAGTTTACACTCTACAGGACAGAAAGAGGACCCTGCTGATCATAAGAGCTTACACTCTGTAGGAGAGAGAGGACCCCTCTGACCATAAGAGCTTATATTCTACATGAGAGACATACCTAGTGACTCCGGAGATGGAAAATTACTCCGCTTTACAAACCGTGCTCCACTGACCACCACGGTACAAGGTATGCTCCACTAGAAATCATAGCTGCAGAGCATTATGGAGAGGCTCACGTGACAATGCAAAATGACATTAGTCTGCTCTCTGATGCTTCAGCAGTGTGGGAAATGAATAGTTTTTATTTTGTAAGCTGAGTCTTAAAATGTTTGAATTCACATGAAATTGTGACCTTTATGAAATTCAACTTGCACTCGATCCTCTGTGGATCAATCCACTGATCTCTATAGACAACCCTGGAGTCGCTGCAGGCCATGGTAGCATGTTTAGGCCATCCAGGCTGCTCACAGAGGCATGAGCAATATGCATCAATTCTTCATCATTTGCACATCATTAACATGTCTATGGATGCTGTGTTTCCCATAACTCCATGTCTTTTTCTTCTTGGTGTACACGGTTACTGGCCATCGGTTCAGGTGATGCCAGCAAAAAATCCCACCATACATTGACCAGTCTGCAAATCTAACAGTTCTCATTAGTTATTCCAGCAGAGGGCAGCACTGGGCCAAAGATTTCAAGACCTGCATTACATTGCTCTATCTGACATACAGTGAGCCAGCGCTGTGTAACTTTCTGTATTACAAAAGGTGCACATTTTTGCTCAAATATTTTGCAACGTTTTTTTTTAAGCTACAAAGAGCCCCTTTCTATGTAAACTCCCAACAAACGTCGACATATATTTTTTTTTTTTTGAGGGGGGGTATCTCTCATCAGTCTGAGACCAAGCCGTAAATGCCCTGATTTAAGGCACCAAAACATTGGTGAGTGCGGAGCGGATATAAGCAATCCACCACTGTGATACACACAGCGTACTCAATAACTCTCAGAACCAACATGACAGCGCTATTAAATGCCTGGAGAATTGAATATACGGGTAGAGTGCACACATTATATTTAGTAAAAACATGGATATCTCGTAATAAGACCTCCAATCCCAGTTTTCAAGGTGTCATTTCATTCAGCTTCCTATGACCTACATGCCCTTATAGACGGTTTAGGAGGGTTGATCCTACTGACAGATTCCCTTTAAACCATGACGAAACATTCACTCATCTATAAGGAATCATACTGGATGTGGCCAATTAAAGTTTTTTTCACCGAAAAAAAATGTGACCCCCAAATGATTGTACACATATAATAACAAAGTCATCAAGCTCTCACCCTCCCCAGGTCCAGCGCTGACTCTCCACCGCTGCTTCGGTCTCTGTGCAGTGGCTGCAGCTCTGGCGCCACAGCTACAGTGCACATCACCTCTGTAGCCAATCACTAAGCGCAGTGACTCTGCATTAGCTGCTGAGCTCAGTGATTGGACATGTGCACTGAAGTCTGCGACATCACTGCTGCAGCCGATCAACAAAAGCTGGAGCAGCACCAGAGAGCCCAATGTTGGAAACAGGAAGGAAAAGCGAGTAGAATTGTAAGGGTATCTACAGAATAGCACTTAAAATAAAAGCCCCCCATGTCTGCCGGTGACTTCCTGGCCTCCTGTGGTGACTTTTTTCATGTGAAATGAAAAAAGAAGAAATATGCAGCACTCACCAATATAGCTGAAAACTGTGAGTCTTTATTTCACATGAATTCCATCAATAGATATGTGGACATGCAGGATGTTAGAGGAATGCTAGGGGAGGAAGGTGCCGGACAACGGCCTTTTCACGATTACTCGCTTCTACGGGTCCACGTAGGAACGCTACAGCCTTAGATTGTTAACATTGCATTTGTACTGTAGATTCAAGGGGAAACTGTCACATCAGATAACGCTCTCAACCGGCAGATCTGGAGTTAGTCTTCAGGTTAATAGTGTTAGAAAGGTGCCCGGCCACCATAGTACAGAAAGTGGGGAGAAAATGAACTATATTCCACCCGCTGGCTTTCAGTCATACAGGCGTGCTGGCACAGGTACAATTCCTGCTTAATATACTGAAAGCGGCGCCTGTAAGTACGCCCAGTCACTATGACTGACAGCCGGGTCTACACTGATGCATTGCTGGGCTGGTAGTCCGTCAAAGTGCCCTCCTGTGATTACAGCCGCCACTGACAGTATAGCGACCAGTGACTGTAGCCGCACCGGCACACATTTTTCCCCTGATTTGATACTTTCAGTACAGCAACCAGACACCTTTCGAACGCTATTAACCAATCTGCAGATTAACCCTACATCTACAGGTTAGCCAACGTGAAAGGTGCCCTTTAAGCCACCCCCATTCATGTCTAATGGGAATATCAGAAATAAAAACCAATATGCAAGTGAAACTGACATGGAGTGGGGTTGAAAAATTTGCAAGTCAATTTCCGATCTGAAAATAAAAGCAGCGTGTGCTTGAGGTTTGACAACTTTGCTCCATTTTGCTAATATTGTATTCCGCTGATCCAAAAATGTATACTGCTTATACAAAAATAGAAATTCCTTAAAATATCAAGCTCTGTCCTTTTGCCATTGCAGAAAATGTATGCACTTCACAGCACCCGGCACCAGGGAACAGCGCGAACAGTACCACTGATTCCCAGGCGCCGGTACGTGTCACATTGATGACACACGTATATCATTTGTATGTTATCTGTGTGCATGTGTGCTGGACGTTTTGCGGCCCTTGCTGCTGTTAAAAACGGACATGTCTGCGTGTTATGCCCATAGACACATGGTCCGTGGAAGCACACTGATATGTACACAGACCCATTCACTTGAGTGGGTCTATGTGTGCAAGTGTCTCCGGTATGTGTGTAAACTTTCAGTAAGTTTTTGTTATGGAAACTGAGAGCTGCATGATTTTTGGACAGAGAGCCTGATTGCAGTGATGGGTCACTTAGGTTATGTTCACACTGCATTTTTGATGTGTTTTTTTCCTCAAGCAAAACCTACTCTCTTGGCAGTAAAGAAGCAACCTTAAGAAAAAAACAGGTTTTACTGAGTGTTTGCCACATTTTTTGCTGAGTTTTTGCTACATTTTTGGTGCATTTTTTACTGCGTTTTTGTCAGGGTACATTTATCTCTTCTGCATGCTGATAAAGTTTAGTGCTTAAAAAATAATCTGATTCAACTTCATCAGGTTTTGGCACCAAAAACGCAGCAAAACCTGATATCTGCATTTTTGCAGCATTTTGCAGTGGGTTTTTTTGCACCACCGATTGTGAAAATCACTGCAAAACCCCTTTTGCTCATACTGTGAAATGCAGCTGAAAATTGCATAAAAAATCTGCCAAAACGCAACATGTGAATATAGCCTTTCTGTGCTGCAGGGTGCCGGTTAGATAGAATCCTTTTTTTCTCTTCTGTAAATGTAGCAGTGCTCAAAAGGCTGAGCTGTGTATATCCTCATCCACACCCCTGATTGGCAGCTTACTGACAATATACAGTGGACACAGGAAGCTGCCAATCAGTAGTAGGGGGTGAGGTTACACATTAGGGGGTGGGGATATACATTAGCCTGACTGGTCTGCGTGTGAGATGTAGTCCTCTAATGATAATCTCCTGTTGAACACTGCTTATATTGAAACTACAGCACACAACCTAGTAAGTGACACATCCCTGGAATCAGGGTGTCTGCTCCTACGTTCTGCTGTTCTCAGATCTAATAGCAGAAAGCCTCTAACAGATTCTCTTTAAGGGAAAGTTGCCAGTGTAATTGTAAAATCGATATTCTAATCGTAAGGTGCCGCATATTCTAATTAGTTTAACTAGTCGGATGGCGATATCATTCCCAGCCGATGTCACGCCCACAGAGGCACGGTGCTGGTGTCTGTAGTGCTTCTCTAAATTGATCTGCCTATGGGCACTGTCCTGGCATCACACTGGACAGACCTGAAGTCTGATCAACAAAGTGCTGCAGCAGCGCAGCACAGAGAGAAGCGCTCGGTGGCTCAGACGTGGGGTGTGCACAGTGTTACCCCAGTGCAGTGCCCATAGGCAGGAGAGCACTGTGTATTCACACTCAGGTTTCCTCCTGGGATCTAGACCCAGGGGAATATATTCTTTGTACAGAACAGACTCTTGCTTAATTAATAGCAAGGGAGAAATAATACACTGGATGATGGAGTTTCTAGTGGTTTTCCCTGCTGTGCAGTGCCTGAAGACAACTCACATCACTATACCCTGCTCTCCCTGCGATCAGCGCTAGCAGGGGATTGTGTTGATAGCTGTACTGTTAACAGTGACAGCAGATGGCAGCTGTTGGGGCTACTACTCCCATCAGCCTACACCTACTGCCGCTATAAATAGCGAGAGCAGGCGACGGCTGAAGGGAGTTTTCATCAACTGCCGCCTGCGCTGTAAATAAATAAAAATAATAATATGGAGTTCCCCTGTATTTTTTATAACCAGCCAGGCAAAACTGACAGCTGTGGGCTGCAACCCGCATTAAAAAATATAGCGTGGGGACGCCTCTATTCTTGATAACCAACCTTGCTAAAGCTGGCAGCTGAGGGTTGCAGCTCGCAGCTGTCAGTTTTGCCTGGCTGGTTATCAAATATACAGGGGAACCCCACATTATTATTTTTATTTATTTATAGCGCGGGCAGCGGCTGATGAATACTCTCATAAGCCGCCACCTGCTCTCACTGTTATGAGTTGAATAAAACTCTCAACATACTCAGCTACTAGCACTGATCGCAACGTGAGCAGAGATGAATGATAAGAGTTGTCTTCAGCACCCGGCGCTGTAAACTGTACTGCTGATTCCCAGACGCCGGTCCTTGTGATACGGATGCGGCATAGGGGAGGCACATGGTTACATGCGTACACACGGACATGGATATCGCCGGTACTGGTTTGTCCAGTACCGGAAATATCAGGATGTGTGAAAGAGCCCTTACACAGTGAACGCAGCACTGTAATTAGTTCACAGGAGACCTCTAAAGGCAAGGATTATCACACCCTATTTTAAATAGGCACTGGGGGAACATACTGCACATGACATGACATCAGCACCTGCAATTTTGTCTACAAAGCTTGAATAGGAGTACATCACTGGAGTGAACAGAAAGGACACATACAAGCCAGGAAGAAGAGGCACATTCAAAGGTGCATAGCTAAAAGCTTGTTGGCTCTGGCATAAAAGTTGATCCTAGTTGATTGCACCTGTTTCCATTTAGCTATACTTCATAGACATACTGTATCATGGTCCCTACAATACTCTGGGCCCTAATCTACCTCCATGTGGCTCAGATTTTATATGGGGGTATAGAGAATTCTTAACTAAATATAACTGAGTATAAAGAAAAGATAATGGCTGCTCCATTAAAAGCCATATTAAGGTATGCTAAGGAAAAATTTCCAAACCTCGGACCTAACTCCAAAACTAATTCACATCCCTGATCAGAATGCAAAATTAATTCACACACATTTCCAAAAATAAATGGGCAACAGTGAGGGCTGTTGAGTCACAGTCATGGAGTCGGAGTCGGTATAAAATGGACGGTCTCAGACTCGTTAAATTTATAATAAATTGGGTTCAGTAATTCAATGCAGGATGTGCTCTAATTTTTTTTCATAGGAATTTGGTAAAGTTATGAAATGTCCTATAAATGTCTGTTCTATTCCTAATCTAAGGATCTCGGCTTTTAGCTGAGATGAATCTGTGCTGCACTTTATGTACATGCTCAGTAGTGAGGCAGTGCTGTGGGGTCGGAGTCGTGGAGCCGAGAGTCAGGGAAAATGAGGAGTAGGAGGAGTTGGTGTTGGAGGCTTGGCTACCGACTCCACAGCCCTTTGTGACCCCCTAATCCTATGCCTAGTTCTTTCAAATTATGTTTTTATTCATTTATTTTAATATTTAAATGGTGATTTCCACATTGGATTGGAGACAAGTTTTTTTTTTTTACTTGAATGTATGTATTTGAGGCTAAAATTTATTTTTGCTATTGGGCTCCATTAAAAATGTTTCACCGTTCGGCTTTTACAGGCTTTTTATATTCTTGCTCATTCAAATTTGATATGGTCTGTGATCATAAATCAACTGAGACAAGCTCAGAAAAAAGTCAAGCGAACTATGTAGTATAGGAGACAGCAGGTATTCTGCGCTGCTGGTGTGGAATCAATAAGAGAACAAAATTAGGTGAGGATATTGACAGTGAGGTTTAATCTTAGCAAGTTTCAAAGCAAGACAACTTCTTCTTCAGGAGATTTCATGAGCTTGCTCATCTTCTCTCCAAATCACACCTCACCACATGTGCACTTGACCCCATCCCATCCCACCTCCTCCCCAACCTCGCCACCACTCTTATCCCATCTCTAACCCACCTCTTCAACCTATCATTAACTTCCGGTAACTTCCCTTCTGCTTTCAAACATGCTACAATCACGCCTATCCTCAAAAAGCCAACCCTTGACCCAACCGCTATGTCAAGCTATCGCTGCTCCCATTCGCTTCCAAACTCCTGGAGCAGCACGTCCTCCCATCTCTCATCTAACCTGCTCTTTGACAATCTACAATCTGGTTTCTGCCCCCATCACTCCACTGAGACAGCCCTGACCAAAATTACTAACGACCTACTTACAGCCAAAGCAAACGGACAATACTCTATATTCCTCCTTCTAGACATGTCCTCTGCCTTCGACACAGTTGACCACTGCCTCCTACTACAGATCCTCTCTTCCTTTCGCATCAAAGACCTTCCCCTATCCTGGATCTCCTCATACCTCTCCAACCGCACATTCAGCATCTCCCACACTACCTCCTCATCCCACCCTCTCTCTGTTGGAGTCCCCCAAGGCTATGTTCTAGGACCCCTGCTCTTCTCAATCTATACACTTGGCCTGGGGCAACTCATAAAGTCCCATGGATTTCAGTACCACCTTTATGCCGATGATTGTGCAAATTAATTGGGACAAAGCATTTTTTTAAGTAAAATCGTAAGTTGTTTACCAGTCAATGATTCAAAACAGTTTTAACTGCTTTGAACAGGCACTCACACCTGTTAATTTGCACAGCACTGTACCTCTCTGGCCCAGACATCACCTCTATTCTCTCCAAAATCCCAGAGTGTCTATCAGCCATATCCTCCTTCTCCTCCCGCTTCCTCAAACTCCTCCGGAGGTCTGCTGCCTCGGAGTAACCCTAGACTCTGCACTGTCCTTCAAACCACAAATCCACGCTCTCTCCACCTCCTGCCGCCTCCAGCTCAAAAATATTTCCAGAATCCGTCCCTTCCTTAACCCTCACTCTACTAAAATGCTTGTGCATGTCCTCATCATCTCCCGTCTCAACTACTGCAGCATCCTTTTCTGTGGCCTCCCTGCTAACACCCTCGCACCTATCCAGTCCATCTTTAACTCTGCAGCCCGACTAAATCATATCTCTCCTCGCTACTCCTCCGCTTCTCCCCTCTGCAAATCTCTTCACTGGCTCCCACTCCCTCAGCATATCCACTTCAAATTACTAATACTGACGTACAAGGCCGTCTATAACCTGTCTCCTCCATATATCTCTGAACTAATCTCCCGATATCTCCCTCACGTAATCTCCGATCCTCCCAAGACCTCCTTCTCTCCTCCACACTTATTCACTCCTCACCCAACCGCCTCCAAGACTTCTCCCGAATAGCCCCCACCCTCTGGAATTCTTTGCCCCAAAACGTCCGGCTATCAACCACACTCGGATCCTTCAGAGGGAACCTGAAAACCCATCTCTTCAGGAAAACCTACAGCCTGCAATGATCCCTGCTGCCCCCTCACCACTACTGGAGCTACCGCCTCACCATCACTGGAGCTGCTGCAACCCCCCAACCTACTGTCTCCTTCCCCACTATCCTGTAGAATGTAAGCCCGAAAAGGCAGGGTCCTCTCCCCCTCTATATCAATCTGTGATTGTTAGTTTGTTTACTGTAAGTGATATCTGTAATTTATATGTAACCCGATCTCATGTACAGCACCATGGAATCAATGGCGCTATATAAATAAATATTAATAATAATAATAATAATCTTTGTGGCTCTCCTGAAGAATTTGTAATACTTCCAAACGCGTTGAGATTAAACGGCATTGCCGGTATCTTTGCCCGATTCCAACTTCTTATTGATTCCAAGTATTAAGGTATACATCAAAAAAGAGTTTTTGCCACAAAGAACACCCCAGTAAGAAATCAGAAGCCTTTTGAAGGGAGAAAAAGAAGTGTTGAGGCGAAGAAGAAAAGGAGAGTGGTGGTCGTGGTGTATTCTCTAATGAGAGGAAGGGAGCCGCTACCTGCCGACCGGACATTACCTCGCGAGAAGTGTGCTCTTTTCCAGGTGCCAAATCAAAGATGTGTCTGATAGGGTAACAAGACTGACTCTTCAGTATTACAGACAACTACGCATGCCTGCTAATATACAGTACGTAGGAACAAATTAAATGGCAAAAAAGGACTTGGAAACTATATGCAGAGACTTTGAAGACCTAGGCTGGAAAGTCAAGAACCTGGGAGCACAGGTCTTCTTCTCATCCATCCTCCCAGTGGATGGACATGGACCAAAGAGATTGAGCAGGATTCTACAGGTGAACAACTGGCTACGTTGATGAACAACTGGCCACTCATCAGGAGAGCTTTAAACTAGAGGTAGGAAATGGTTGAGGAAGTAAAGATGCCTGATAATTTAGGAGGCAGTGATCATGCTATCTTCAAATTTTGTATTACAAGAGGAGGAAGACCAGCGAGGACCCAGACTTTAACAATGGACTTCAGAAAGGCAGATTTTAATGGACTCCAAAAGGGGGTAGTAAAGAAAGGTCCAATGGCTGGATGTTCTAAGGTACAGAAATGACCAAGAAGGATTGGAGATTTTGCTAAATGAAACTCTCACTGCACAATTGGTAAAAATCTTGAAAAGAAGAAAGAATTGGAAGCATTTAAAGAGACCAGAGTGGAAGAACATAGAACTTAATCACTTGTTAAAAAGGAAAAAAATAAACGTATTTTAAATGGAAAAAGGGGGGCATATCTAAAGAAGAATATTTTGCTGTTTGCAGGGAATGCAAGGCAAGAAATAGAAGATCTAAAGCCAGTAATGAATTGAGGCTTGCAAGGGAGACTAAAAGCAGTAAAAAGGATTTTGGGGTAATGTCAAAAGCAAAAGAAAAGTCAAAGATTCGATAAGATTTTTACAGGTTTAAAAGGGTGAAGTGGTGAAAAATATGTTGAGAAGGCCGAACTTTTAAATTCGTATTTTGCATCGGTGTTCTCTAAGAAAACAACTGTAACATCAACTGATTTTCACAGTGCCATCAAAGGAATAAAAGAATTTGCACTACCTATAAACAGAGAGATGATGAGTGAAAACTTAGCTAATTTTAATGAATTTAAATCTCCTGGTCAAGATAAATTACATCCTAGGGTGCTGAAAGAGTTTGTAGAGGAAATTGCAGAACCATTAGCCAGAATCTTTCAAAACTCCTAGAGAACAGGAGAAGTCCCAGAAGATTGGAGAATGGCAAATGTTTACCCTATCTTCAAAAAAGCAAAGAGGGCAGAGCCAGGAAATTACAGGCCAGTAAACCATACTTCTATACCAGGAAAGATCTTTGGACAAATTATTAAACAGCATGTATGTAAGTACTTCTATGATGGAATCACTGACTGGGTGTATCAGGGAAATGTGGTAGATAAAGTACATCTCAACTTCAGCAAAGCATTTAATAAAGTATCTCATACTATTTTTATTAAAAAAAATGACTAAGTATGTTATTGGCAAGGCTACGGTTAGGTGGATTCATAACTGTCTCAGTGATCGTACTCAAAAAGTGGTAACAAATGGTTGCACATCCAAATGGAAGTGTGTTTCAAGTGGGGTACCACAAGGCTCTGTATTGGCCTCAGTGTTGTTCAACATTTTTATAAATGATCTAGATAAGGAAACTGAAGGTAACTGATTAAATTTGCAGACGATGCAAAGCTAGGAGGGATAGTTAACACTAGAGAAGATAGAGAAAGGATTCCCAAGGATCTAGATAAGCTTGAACAATGGGCAATGTCTAATAGAATGGTATTTAACAGGGAGAAATGCAAGAAAAACTAAAATTACATATACAGAATGGGAGGAATAGAAC
The DNA here is from genome assembly GCF_039654945.1 of Dendrobates tinctorius. Lineage (NCBI taxonomy): Eukaryota > Metazoa > Chordata > Amphibia > Anura > Dendrobatidae > Dendrobates > Dendrobates tinctorius. The sequence goes on from NW_027361737.1 coordinate 28,876,917, forward strand.
TAAGCAACAGCACGTGTGAAAAAGTCATGGGTATACAAATAGATCACAGCCTTCACATGAGTCAACAACGTGATGCAGCAACAAAAAAGGCCAACACAGTTTTAGGATATATTAAGATAAGCATAGAGTCTAGATCACGTCAAGATATTATCACCCTTTACTCCTATTTGATCAGGCCACATCTGGAATACTGCGTCCAGACATTGAAAAACTGGAGCCAAGTTCAGAGAAGAGCTACCAGGATGGTGGAGCAGACTGCAAAGTATGTCCTACAACGAACGGTTAAAGGATCTGGGAATGTTTAGCTTTCGATAAAGAAGGTTAAGAGGAGATTTAATAGCTGTCTACAATTATCTGTAGGGATGTAAACAGTGTAGAGGGATCATCATTATTCTCATTTGGCACATGGAAACACAAGAAACAATGAAACTGAAAGGAAGAAGATACAGATTAGATATTAGAAAAAAAACTTTTTTGACAGTGAGGGTGATCAATGAGTGGAACAAGGCGCCATGAGAGGTAGGGAGATCTCCTTCAATAAGTATTCAAATAGGGGCTGGACAGATATTTGTCTGAGATGTTTTAGTGAATCCTGCATTGAGCAGGGGATTGGATACGATGACCCTTGAGCACCCTTCCAAATCTAACATTCTGTGATTCTATGACTCTGACACCCGCTATCTCCTTTCCAACATTACTATGTTGTATTTTCCAACCAGAGGGGTTGCAGCAGCTGAAAACTTATTTAATACCTTATCATAGTTGTGTCTCACACAACTCTACCAGGTGAGCGGAGCTGCCATCTGATCACCACATTATTTTGGATAACACCCTATTGCACTCTTTTTCTTCCCTAGTTATTTTCCTAAATAAAAAATTAAAAACTCCCCAGCAGACCATCATAGCTGGCTGACTAATGGATTCACAGATACGGTAACTCATTTTGCAGCCATAGAAATACAGTGCATCGCACAGGTTATAGAATACAAATTATGCAAAATTTTTATACCAATTCCAAAAATGATTTTTAGCCCCAATTACAAAAAAAATTGTCTCCCAAGGTGGACAAACCATCTTAGTTGGTAGGAGGATACCTATTAAGGTGTGGTCTCCAACCTCCATCTCTCCAGCTGTTATGAAAGTAAAACTTTCAGCATGCCCGGACAGACTACAGCTGCGTTTAACATGGCCCGTATTCGATAACAGGGTGGGACACGCAATGTGGTACTAAGGAAGTCCAAAGAACAATGCTTCCTTCACCAAGATGAATGAACTGCCGACCTACGGTATATAAATGTCACTAATTATTTTAGTGTTGGCACACTGGCAGACGCACTCATACAAATTGACCACTGTAAGATCTGCGGTATAATTTGCATTACTGTAACCTGAAACTATTCATACTAATTCTCAGTCAGCTTTGGAGGAAAATATGTACCTGCCTACCAAAGATGAATGCATTTTACATGTTAATTCCACACAGCTGGATCAGCCGGGCCCTAAACGGAGACAAGCAGCCGCCAAACATAATGTTATTGTCCAGCAGGAAGCTGAGGAGCACAAACATTCCAAGAGGAGCAACCGGCCGAGCCAAAGGAAAGGTGGGAAGATGGAAAGCAAGCAGCTAACCCATGGGGAATATCTTACCGACAGATCCTTTTCAAACTGCGTGGCCTGTCATTCTTCGGAGCTTTCAGAGGCAGTGAACTGCAGAGTTCAAGGTGGAAGAAAGAGCACCACCCGGGAGAAGGGAAGCAGTGTATCATGCAAAGATCAGGAGAAACAAAGAAAAGGTTAATCAAATGAAAGGGTATTTTATCTCATCCTACATGCATTGGTATAAGCATTGGAGGCGGAAAAAAAGAAAGGTCGGAGATCGTGCACAGCAGAATCAGAAGATCAGGAAAGTCATTCGTGAGGGTGTTCAAGAAAGTGGTGTACAACAAAATGAACATGACTGATCTTATAGAGGACCTGTCTCTTGTTACAAAAAAATCGTGTTAAATGTGTAAAATCTAGAGTTGAGCGAATTTGCTTGGATCAGCATCAAATATTGATTTTGCAATATTCGGCGAACACAGCCCAACTTCAGTTGAGTCAATGGGAGTAGAAATTACCGAATATGTTCGGAACCGATCATCAAACATACATACAGTCATATGTAAAAGTTTGGGCACCCCTATTAATGTTAACCTTTTTTCTTTTTAACAATTTTGGTTTTTGCAACAGCTATTTCAGTTTCATATATCTAATAACTGATGGACTCAGTTATATTTCCGGATTCAAATGAGGTTTATTGTACTAACAGAAAATGTGCAATCTGCATTTTAACAAAATTTGACCAGTGCAAAAGTATGGGCACCCTTATCATTTTCTTGATTTGAACACTCCTAACTACTTTTTACTGACTTCCTGAAGCACTAAATTGGTTTTGTAACCTCATTGAGCTTTGAACTTCATAGCCAGGTGTATCAAATCATGAGAAAAGGTATTTAAGGTGGCCACTTGCAAGTAGTTCTCCTATTTGATTCTCCTATGAAGAGTGGCATCATGGGCTCCTCAAAACAACTCTCAAATGATATGAAAACAAAGATTATTCAACATAGCTTTTCAGGGGAAGGATACAAAAAGTTGTCTCAGAGATTTAACCTGTCAGTTTCCACTGTGCGGAACATAGTAAGGAAATGGAAGAACACAGGTACAGTTCTTGTTAAGCCCAGAAGTGGCAGGCCAAGAAAAATATCAGAAAGGCAGAGAAGAAGAATGGTGAGAACAGTCAAGGACAATCCACAGACCACCTCCAAAGACCTGCAGCATCATCTTGCTGCAGATGGTGTCACTGTGCATCGGTCAACAATACAGCGCACTTTGCACAAGGAGAAGCTGTATGGGAGAGTGATGCGAAAGAAGCCGTTTCTGCAAGCACGCCACAAACAGAGTCGCCTGAGGTATGCAAAAGCAAATGTGGACAAGCCAGTTACATTTTGGAAGAAGGTCCTGTGGACTGATGAAATAAAGATTGAGTTGTTTGGTCATACAAAAAGGCGTTATGCATGGAGGCTAAAAAGCACAGTATTCCAAGAAAAACACTTGCTACCCACAGTAAAATTTGGTGGAGGTTCCATCATGCTTTGGGGCTGTGTGGCCAATGCCGGCACCGGGGAGCTTGTTAAAGTTGAGGGTCGCATGGATTCAACTCAGTATCAGCAGATTCTTGACAATAATGTGCAAGAATCAGTGACGAAGTTGAATTTACGCAGGGGATGGATATTTCACCAAGACAATGATCCAAAACACTGCTCCAAATCTACTCAGGCATTCATGCAGAGGAACAATTACAATGTTCTGGAATGGCCATCCCAGTCCCCAGACCTGAATATCATTAAACATCTGTGGGATGATTTGAAGCGGGCTGTCCATGCTCGGCGACCATCAAACTTAACTGAACTGGAATTGTTTTGTAAGCAGGAATGGTCACATACGTTCATCCAGGATCCGGAAACTCATTAATAGCTACAGGAAGCAACTAGAGGCTGTTATTTTTGCAAAAGGAGGATCTGCAAAATATTAATGTCACTTGAGGTGCCCATACTTTTGCACCGGTCAAATTTTGTTAAAATGCAGATTGCACATTTTCTGTTAGTACAATAAACCTCATTTGAATCCAGAAATATAACTGAGTCCATCAGTTATTAGATATATGAAACTGAAATAGCTGTTGCAAAAACCAAAATTGTTATAAAGAAAAAAGGTTAACATTAATAGGGGTGCCCAAACTTTTACATATGACTGTATGAAAAGGGTAGTAATATGGCACGAATATGACAAATTCAGATTTGGCGACCGAATCCGAACAAATTCGCTCAGCTCTAGTAAAATCCCAAAGGTCTGCTGATTCTAATGCTTAAGTCAATCCATTGCAGAGATATTTAAATTTGTTGCATTTGGAGCACAGTATGTGCAATCTCTGCTTGTAGTCCAACTGGGCATTTCTTCAGTCTCCGGGTGGGTTGCGTTTTCAATCATCCCTCCAAAATGCTGCCAATCATGTCTATGCAGTGTCTGAGACTACTAGATAAGCTGTTGCGCTGTGTTTGGAAAGAGGGCTGAAAGCGCACACCCCCAGAGAAAACTGAAGAAATTATTAATTGGACTGCAAGCAGAGATTTCACATACCGTGCTCCAAAATAAACAAATATGAATATCTCTGCAATGGAGTGACGCAGCACAAAATGAAAAAAAGCAACCGAATCTGGGAAGCCCAGGAATTTGAAGGGTATGTACACATGTTCAGTATTTGCAAAAGAAATATCTGCTGAATTTTTTTTTCAAATACTGATGCGTTGATAAAAAAACGCAGCATAAGCCATGCACATTTTTTGTTTGCGTTTTGATGTGTTTTTCGTCATTCAATAGAATAGGTGAAAAACGCTGCAAAAGCGCTGAAAGCATTGACATGCTGCAGACTTGAAATGGCTTAAAATCTGCAAGGAAAAAATAAGTATGGTAATGTGTGCATGAGACTTCAGGAATCTTATTCACTTTGTTGGCTGTAGGAAGTTCTTCAGTTTTTATAACAAATTCTATCAAGTGAAAGGTCATATTTAAGACGCAGTTCTAGAAGGATAAGAGACACAATGGCCTTTGTGTTAGGACGACCTCCACAATACCTTCTCAAATGTCCCAGAGAATGGAACTTTGCGACCGGAGGTATTTCTGCCACTTCTTTCGCGGTCTTCACATCAGACAGTCGTTTGAGAGGATTTTCTTGCAGTTCACCACACACCTTTTCTACCTAGATGGGAATACACAGGATATAATGAAATATTGCAGGAGAAGGCGACGACTGAAGATTTTATCATTTAACAACTAGACATGATGTACATTTAATGCGAAGTATGTCTGTAAATATTCATGCAAATCATATATTTGCACCATTTACCATCTCTGGTGAATTCTTTTCAGTTTTGAAGCCATGTCTCTTGCAAACTCAATATTTTTACACAGCATTTATGGCTGTTTAATGATCTCAGATATCTAACATACTTTTTCGGATACATTATTATTATTAAAAAAAAAAATCTTGCAATTCTCACATTGACCACTGGGGCTATTCTTGACTCGGGCGTCCAGTTCTTTCCAGGAATTCATCATACATTAGAAGCAATAGACTGATTCAGACCCTATGTTTTTTATTGAAGCATCTAATGAGATATAGAGGTGTTAACCTTTGTTGAAATCCTGCCTGCGATCATACTGAGACTCCTGAAAAGTTATCAGTAAAGCACAGGAAGTCTAAAATAGCCCCAGTGGTCACTGTGAAAATTGCAAGATTATAAACTTTTAATAAAAATTGTTATATAAAAAATAACATCACCAAAAATAAAAAAAAATCCTAATTTAAACAATAGGTCCTTTACTGAGGATACATTCCCTTAAAGGCTCTGGTCACATCTACATTGTTTCTTTTACTATCAGCTGTTGCACAATGGACAATAGCAATGCCTGATGAACTCTTTTAAGGGGGAAATAAGTATTTGATCCTTTGCTGATTTTGTAAGTTTGCCCACTGACAAAGACATGAACTGTCTATAATTTTAAGGGTAGGTTAATTTTAATATTGAGAGATAGAATATCAAAAATAAAATCCAGAAAATCACATTGTATAAATTATATAAATTTATTTGCATTTTGCAGTGAGAAAGCCACAGTAGGCCAAACGTGCGCTGGAGCTGGAGGTACACTGAGCCATTGATCACGGTATTTATGATCCTATTATACTCTTTATGCACTTTGCTTCAGATTTTAGGTTTGTTCACTATTTGCACTTTATATTTATTACTTTATGGATTCTGTATGATCACTGAACTTAATTATGGCCCATGTGTTTATTATGTAATTATCTCCATATTATGGTACTGTATTATGTCCATTTTCCTGGTTGTTCTTTTATCTACTTTTTGTAACTAATAAAACTATTTTAAGTCTTTATAACTTTGGACTCTTTTGGTTTATTCACTGTTTTTTGAGAAGGTTATGTCTATGACTAGTGAATATCCATATACAGTATGCTGTATGAATAATAAGTGAGTTGATCTCACTAAGTTGTTGGCCTACAAAGAAGTAATGTGTTTCAGGTGTGCATTAAAATACATCCACAGGTGTATCTCTAACTCAGATGTTGTCAAAATAACTATCAGAAGCTTCCAAACACATGACATCATCATATGGGCAGTACAGAATTGTTTAAAGGCATAGTATTCTTAGTGTATGTAAACTTAATTTTGCAGTAAGTAATAAAAATACCTTAAAACATTCTCTCTCTCTGGTTATTCTGGCATTTGGCAAATATTAATAATTATGGTAATCCTAATTTACCTAAAACAGGAAAGGTTTATTCTGATTTCATGTCAGATATTGAGAAAAACAAGCATATGTGTCTTTTTATAAAGTGTATGTAAACTACCTTAACTTGATGATGTTGTTCTTCTGATTTGTCATTTTGCCAGGAAACATAACACTGCATGTAGTGCTATTTGTCCCATTGATAGCGACAGAATGTGAACATGGCCTCGGCCTTTGTTCTTTTTCATGCCTGCTGTGCTGCATTTTCAAAACCCCATATCTCTTCAGGGCAGTCACAGATAGATTAAAGATGTGCTCTTCAGACTGGGAATTTTATCAAGGCTTTTACATTAAAATCCAGAAGTGTTCTCTGTTTAAAGGGAACCTGACATGTGAAAAATACTATTAACCTGAAGATATGGGATTAATCTGCAGGTTGATAGTGTTTTCAAGCTGTCCAGTGCGCTGAGAAAGAGCCCTGCTGCCGGGAGAAAATTAACTTTTTTCCTCCTGGCAGCCTCAGACTTTTAGTTCTAGAGGCGCAGCATCAGTTATCACTCAGTACATAGAAAGATGCAGCTGTAATAGTATCAGCATCCCATCAAAAATACATGCTCCAGCGTCTCCTGTGATGTCTAAGCGCCAACCTCAGTGTATTCTGTGTGATGTATATGCTCCAGTCCCAGCCCCAGTGTCTCCTGTATGATGTATATGCTGCAGCCCCAGTGTCTCCTATGTGATGTATATGCTGCAGCCCCAGTGTCTCCTATGTGATATACTGTATATACCGCAGTCTCAGTGTCTCCAATGTGATGTACACAGAAGACCTCCCACTGCTTGAGTTCTACAAACGTAATGTGAGCAGTGATGAATTTCCCACTGTGAGGAGACATGTAGTGTAGTCTACATCTGTGTTTAAAACTTACGGTTGCACATATTATCATCATTACCATATAACATCATACACCGCACCAAAGAAGCTCTGGCCATCACATTATGGGTGAGTTAATTAAATGTTTGACCAAATATAGCAGGATAAAATTCAAGTTGATAATTTTTCATGGCCCTTGAATGACGTTATAAATATCTTAACGGGCCATGGCAGAAAAAAGGTTCTCCACCCCTGCTCTAAGTAAATATATGCAATATGGTAGAGTAAAGCAATTTTAGAAAAGCGTAAAAATTAGATCTGGTATAGAATTATCTGATTTTCAAAGTTAAGGATTTCTGTTTCTGACATAACAGCACAGTGTAAAGAGAATTTTTCAATCCAAACTGACAGTATAAACTAAGCACATAGTCAGAAGTAGACACAGACAGAAGCACTCTGTGAAAAAACAATAAAAAATAATAATAAAAATAATAGTACTATTATATAAGTCCTTTGCAGTCTAATAGCTGATCATAATGCACCATTCCACCTGCTCTGGAGGTAGATGTGGCCCCTTCACCTCTTGGGCCTCTGTCCCGCACAGGTTTTACCAATGGTATGTCTGCACCTTCAGATACCCTTGTAGGGTATGTGATGCAGTGACCACTGTGTTCGCTAGGGGGCGCTGTGTGGGTGTCCCAGGACAGGCATACAGGCATGTACATTGTGGTAATGGAAATAGGATGAATGGAGAAAGGATGTATCACAAGGTGGGTGGCCTTGTGATGGAAGCTGGAATCGCTATTAATCAGCAGATATACTGCTGAGGTTTCTGTTACAGTGTGTCAGGGAAGAGCTTCCAGGTGGCTGGGGAGAAGGGTGGGACCAGTCACCTACAAACCCACCCAGGGGCGTATGTCTAAAGTAAAGTCTATGTGTGTGGTTGTGAATCTGAAAGACCTGCAATGAGGTCATAGCCATGTGATGCTGTGGGCGTGGCTACAGACCATATAAGGTAACCAGGGTAGGCCACATGAGGGAATGCCTGGATCTGATTCGTCCATGTGGAAGGTCCCGGAAGGCCGACGTGCTAGGAGGTGTGCTACCTTCCTGATGCGCACATGTGGATGCCGCTGACCGTGTGTTGCCTGTGTAATAGCCTGTGAGTGCTGGCCAGTCCCCAGGAGGAAAGGGACGTCAGGACTGAGAAGCAGCTATGAGGTAACCCCAGACAGGGGGGGGAATTATCTGAGAGACTGTAAAGCCTGATGGCTGGATAAAGCACAGCCTGTGTGAACACAGGGCTAAGGGAGCGGAGCTCCACTATGAACCATCGTTTTTGTCTGCTGTTAAGACTGTTATCGTTTTCCTCATGCTGCACAATAAACGGAATGGACTGTTTTATATGAAAAGCCTGTGCCGGACCTGGTTTATCTGCAGCCAAGTGAGTGTTCCCCAATACCCCCAGTGAGCGCTACCTTACAGGTATTAAAATCACAACTTTAGTGATCTAATCACTGCATCCAATCTGCAAACTGAAGTATAATCAAATATGTTAATTGGGCTGCTTGGTATGGCCAAGAGACTCAGTGCACCTTTCTGCACACTGGTTTTGCATGTCCTTCCTTCAATGGTCATTGATAGTGTTGGCTTTTCTTGAGCGAGCACTTTCTGCGGAGAAACTCAGAAATTCCAATGCTGTCTATCACCGGTGTGGGAGGTGGGACATGCAAAAGCAGTGGGCAGAACAGTACATTGGGCCTTTTAGACACATGAAGATGAAGCCTAATTAGCAAATTTGATGCCACTGCAGCAATAAGAAAGCTAAAGGAGTGAATTTTAAAGGGGCCATATTCCCTACAACAGTATATGCTTAGATGATGCTGTGAGTATGGAATAGCAAACTCCCTTTAAAGGGAACCTGACACCAGTACCAGTTTTGGCCGCTATAAGATGTGGCCACTGCCTTTTAGGGCTTATCTACAGCATTATATACTGTAAGCTCCTGTAGATAAGCTCCTGATCCGACCTGCAAGAGAAGAAAAATAAGTTTTACTATACTCAACCTGGGGGGCGGTCCGGTCCGATAGGTGTCGCAGGTCCAGCGCCTCCCATCTTCTTTTAACGACGCCATCCTGCTTGCTCCATGGTTCCATGGCATCGCACTCCTGTGCAGGCGTACTTATCTGCCCTGTTGAGGGCAGAGCAAATTCCTGCAGTGCACAGGCGCTGGGCCTCTCTGACCTTTCCCGACACCTGCACACTGCAGTACTTTGCTCTGCCCTCAACAGGGCAAAGAAGTATGCAAGCGCAGGAGCGCGATGCCAGGGAGGCATGAAGTAAGCATGAGGGCGGCGTCACAAGAAGATGGGGGGCGCCAGACCCGGACCTGCGACACCTATCGGACCAAACCACACTAGCCCGTCCCCTGGGTGAGTATAATAACACTTATATTTCTTATCTTTCAGGTCAGATCGGGGGCTTATCTATAGCATTATATAATGCTGTAGAAAAGCCATAAAAGGCAGTGGCCGTATCTTATATAGGCCAAAACAGCTGACAGGTTCACTTTAAAGTTTATTTTTTCGAAATGAATGTAGCACATATCTACAGTTCTTATGGTTTTCTTTTTCAAAATTATGGGAACCACAGTCATGAGTCCCCAAAGTAACATCAAAGTAGCACCTGCAAAAACCTCAGAAATCAGATCCCTGACTGAAATGTAAAGCAACAAAATATTCCCTAAAATCAGACTGTAAAATTCTACTAGTTATATCATCAACATAGAATATAAGTAAAGCATCACCTCACATTATTGAGGACAACCATCCTGTACAGTGTTTTTTTCAGAAACAGGACTGAAAGTGATATAAACTGAACCCATAAATACAAAATAGAAATCATGAGGTAGAAACCTAACAGAGAAATAAGAGGAGCTCCTAGCCTAATGTAAACTCTCTAACGTTTGCCCAACTTTTAATAATACTTATGTCTTTGTCAGAGGTAGAGATTAGCCTTTGGGCCCCTTCAGAGACCAATGCTGATTGCGACAGCTACATCATGTGTAGGAGGAGAGGCCTCCGTCGAGTACCCGGGCCGGAACCGAGGGGACCGTCTTCTAGGTTCCTGGGGTATCTGTTTTCAGGGAGCAGAGCTAGGGGATGGACCGCTGAGACTGACAGGGCAGTTGGGGGAGGAGTTGAGATAAGAGGGGCGGAGAGGGTCAGACTGAGTGAGTCAGCAGGACGAGAAAGAAGGAGGTGGAGACTTGATGAGGGCCAGAGAGCGAGAGCCAGGAGCAGCTTCCAGGGAGGAGGACAGCGACAGGAGGGAGACTCTCGGTGGATCGCAGGGAGATGGCGCCGAGCTTACCGACAAAAGAAGACTGCTGCCTCACTCCAGCTCTCGGCTGCGGCCTACTCGCAGCCATCCGTGGCCGACGCAGCCTCACTCCAACTCGCGGCTGCGGCCTCCTCGCTGCCGCCCGCAGCCACTGCCACTTCACTCCCAACCACGGCGGGGACTTTCCTTTGCCGCCTGCAGCTGCCACCGCCCCGCTCCAGTTCGTGGTAGGGACTGTGGATCCTCCAGTGCGGCCGCAGACTGCGCCTGTGACCTATCAACCACCACTTATCACCGCCGCTGCCAGTCCCTGTCAGGGAGTTGCAACCTCCACTCCCAGTCGGTATCCCGCTGCCTCCACTGGGGGACATCCCGCCAAAGAACTCTCTGTGGGCCTGTTGTGCCCCTGCTTCACCCGGGTGTCGGAACGCCTGAAGACTACGCCAGATCTTCAGCGGCTGGGCCCAGTGGCTGCGACGCCGACACACCGTGGAACAAGACGCCGAGTGACGTCAGGACGGATAAGTGATACATAGTGACTAAGGACCCGTAGTCGGCCATTTTGCGGCCCTATAGTGACCGAGCTTTGCCAGATTAGTCGTGTTCTTCCAATCCTTGTTTATGTGTATTGGCTCCCTGCGAGGACAACTACTGTTATTCTGTTGGTTGCTTAAAATAGCCCTAACGGCATTTATCTATAAAAGTTAACGTTAAAGTTATATCTGTCTCGCGTCTCGTCACTGCATCCTGCGTACCTGCTATTACCACACATGCACCACCCTCTGATTACTAGAAATGCTAGATTAGATTATTCAAAGGGGTTGTGTCAATTTTAGAAGTTATTCCCTACCCTCAGAATAGAGGATAACATCTCACTCGCAGGAAGGATGTGTGAATGCACGTCTGCTTCATTCATTCTAAATGGGAACATAGGAGACAGCCAAACGTAGCGTTTGGATATCTTGGGTGCTCTCATTGATAATGAATGGTGTGGAGTTGTGCATGCCCCACTCTCGGGATCACTGGGGGGGCCCAGCGATTGGTCCAAGGATAGATGATAACTTGCAAACGTGACTCAACTCCTTTTATTCCTCACCATTTACAAGATTACCACTTGAACTTACCACTTAGGTTCAGAGGCTGTAAGTGACCTGTCCTGGTGCTTTTCACAAAGCTGAGCGATCGTTAGGACGGGTTTTTACCTTACGAATGTAAATAGCACATGATTCCTTTTGTCGTCTTCAAGAAGAGATCTTAAAGAATGGTGAGGACTACAGACATATTTTTTTGTAAAACCTCAAAAACACCACATGCAAAAATGCATGTATTTTGCACAACACACTGGCTTTTACTGTAGAAATATCTGCTACAAATACTCAACTTCTGCACGTACCCTTATTTGTCTTTTTCTGGATTCCGATATTCTGATTTATGACCACATCAAAGTTTAGCTGAATTTTGATGTGGTCATAAATCAGCAAAAAGGAGGTCAGAAAAAAACAGTCAAAGGCGAAATGCAGATGACGCTTTATAGACATCGATGCAGATGTCTAGTTTTCCCTGGTGAAGCCTCTCAAGGAAACGCCGGCAGTCATTTTCCTGAGGCTGTTTTGCCATCGTTTTTATAGCTCCGCCGCCCACATCTCTTACTCAACGCTGTTAGAGATCTGTTTGAAAGCTGCCCGAAGAATGAACATGTCACTTCTTTTAACTGCCTCATAAGTCGGAACACGAGCTCTGCTATGTCATTTCTGTGCTTTATGATCACCGGCTTTCCCATTAAGAATTAATGGGGTGACAGTGCAAGGAATCGTTCACATACAAAAGGTGTTTAAGAGGCATGGTTATCGGGATCAGTGGGAACCCCACCGGTCAGGAGGATGGATTATAAAATTTATAGTTTACTGTTCACTGTCTAGGTAATTTACCACCTCTGCAATCTATGAGCTGTGACTTTTTCCTGTAGACCTTGCAAGCGCTGCTTTGAAGTTGGCCAGATCACGGAGTTGGTCAGCTTTAATACCCCTGCACTCCACTGATGCTTCAAAGGCAAAAATGACACCTGCTTGTAATATGGTAGATAACATAATTTGGGGCAATGGCTCAGCCATGTTGCTGGTTTGAACTGTCTATCATCAGGGGCATACAGCTCGCCAGCAAGCAGGAAGCCGGGAGGCAGAGCAGCACTGCGCTCCTAAACATAGAAGATGTGACAACTTCTTTAAGGCAACAAAGGGATTCAGCACGGATTGTCTAAGGAAAACCTAAAAGTGTAAAAAAAAGTCATATAGTAGAAACTAGGAGCAAAAAAAGTACAAATAAGATTTTATCTGAGAATAATAATTATGCAAATGAAGGATATGCTAACCTGATAAGATTGTGGGACTGATAAGGCTGTTGCGCCAACATTTTGTGACTTTTGTTGTTTTTACAAATTTCAAAAAACTGACCGTCACATCCAAGCATAAACATAGTGTGAACGAGTGCTTAACCTAGAGTCACCAACTCATATACATTCAAACAAGAAATGCATGTTATGGCGCTCCATGTGTGCTTCCTTTTTGTTGTTTTTACGTCAGTTTCTTTCAGCTCCGCCAAAATAGTTGGAGCTGGGACAGGATGACACAGGTCATATAATTCATGATGAGTTATACTGTAAATCCTACAAAAGACATGGAGTTCAAGTCCACAATATATAAAACAGATTTTTTTTTTATGCTTTTGTACACAATAAAGTGTAACAAAAATAGTATTTAGACAAAGACAAAAAGCAGAAAAAGGCTCAGGCGTGAAGGACATTCACACTTCAACAATGTAAACAAGGTATTGTCCAAAGATACCTGAGCTCACATACAAAGCATACTACCAACAGGGGCTACCAGCTTCCTGCAGTGTGGAGGCATGCAAAAAGTGAACTAAAGCGCAGGTAAAGTCACATGCAGGCAACGTTATGGGTAGGCTGACCGACATCTGTATATTGCTCTGCATGTGACTTTACCTGCGCTCTACTTCACTTTTTTGCATGCCTCCACACTGCAGGAAGCTAGTACCACCTGCTGGTAGTATGTTTTGTATGTGAGCTCAGGATTGAATTAATTACCTTTTAGTGGTATCTTTGGACAATTATACTGCACACTACAGGCACTGAATGCACTTTATTCCTGTACAGTGTAGGATACCCACTGACCTCTGCTTAGGCTTATCGATCCCTCGCCTTGTTTACATTGCTGATGTGTGAATGTCCTTCACACCAGAGCCTTTTTCTGCTTTTTAACTTTGTCTAAATACTATTTTTGTTATTTTTTATACTTTTGTACTCAATAAAATGTATCTGTTTTATACATTGTGGACTTGAACTCTGTCTTTTGTAGGATTTATGCTATTGGGAGTGTCCTTTTCTATTTCTTACTAGTCTTTCAAGATGGCATAGGACCAGTTTTGTTAATTAGTTACTATGTTTCAGTGGATTTTTTTTAATTCATGACGAGCTGTTGCGTTCCCTATGACAGAAATCTCACTTCAATCCCTGGCTATAGTAAGATTTCATAAATCGCACACGCCACTTCTAAGACGCTCTAGACTCATGAAGAGACCTGCACCTCTTAATGAATTGGCTGCCTCTGACTCCACTCCACCATTGCTGGCCTTGATTAATTGGAGCCACAGTTCCCGATTCATTAAGATCGGCGTTATTCAAACCAGCCTTAAAGGGAATCTGTCACCCATATTTAGTGATATCATGTAAAGATATCACTAAATAGTGCATCCCATAAGGATTCTATGAGGGCTTTTGACTCCCCCCAACCCCGCACCTTTGAGGCATAAATACATTTTTCAGCTTGGTGGGGATGCATGCAAATTGCCGCGGTCCGGTCTGATGGGCGTGGCTTACTAGTTTTCTCCCCCCCACCTCCTTCACATGCAGGACACACTCCAGGGGCATAGACCACGCTGGAAAATACCGGCGCTTGCGCAGTAGCGATTATATGCTTCACCCACAGTTGGGCAAAGCATACTGCACAGGCGCCAGGGGCCTTTACATTGCGCAAGCGCAGAAACAAACAGCGTCTGTGGTATTCGCAGATGAAGATTACGTGAAGTAAGCCGAGGGGGGGGGAGACTAGTAAGCCACACCCATCGGACCGGACCGCAGCAATTTGCATGCATCCCCACCAAGCTGAAAAAGGTATTTATGCCTCAAAGGTGCGCGGTCGGGGGGAGTCAAAAGCTCTCATAGAATCCTTATGGGGCGCACTATTTAGTGATATCTTTACATGATATCACTAAATATGAGTGACAGATTCCCTTTTTAATGAGGGGGCGAGGCGGGGTGGGGTGAGAGGCATCCAATTCATTACGAGATGATTGCCTTAAGAGCGGTGTGGCGTTACTTAAGTACGATTTATGGCTAAGGTAGGCCACAACTCTTCATGAATTAGAGTGGGTGGGTATTGCCTTCTGTCTGCCCTCGCCCGCTAATGCCCATTTTAGCAGAGCTGGCCAACACTAACATACTGTTAAAAGGAGGCTAAATTATTACACAACCTCGAGTTGAGCAAAAATGTGACTTTTCAAAGTATTTATAATAGATTTCTGGCATAAACACTTTAATAAATTGCAACCACAGTCCCCAGCCAGTTTATAAAAGTTTATCTTCATGTAGTGTTTCAGAGTAAAACCACGTTCACATGTTGAGTATTTCGTCAGTTTTTTACCTCAGTGTTTATAATAATAATTTTTATATAGCGCTAACATATTCTGCAGCGCTTTACAGTTTGCATACATTACCATTTTTAAACCAAAACCAGGAGTGGAACAATCAGAGGAAAAGTATAATAGAAACGCATCACCACTTCTGTATTTATCACCCTCTCCTGGTCTTGGCTTACAAATACTGAGGTAAAAAACTGACCTAATACTGACCGTGTGCATGTGGCCTAAATCATACACCACGGCTGCAATAACCAATCAGTGTCTGATATCTGTTGAATGTGGCTAAGATTAAGGCAGCATGAATCTCAGATTCCATATATGTGGAATGAGGTAATTTTAATAAAATGCACCATTTTATGGGATGGATAGAATAGTGCCAAAATAATAAAAATATCAATTATGGAGCTACCAGAATTAGGCATTTTCCTTACTAGTTTTCCTCCAATGTGTGTGATCCATTCCAATCAGCAGGAAACCAATAAATTCCGCACAGAATATGTAAGTGTATCAGAAGCGCAAAGCGTATCACGCCATCTGTTCATTGACAACATCAGTACATTCAATCTCCTGCCACACTGATAAAGTTATCGGTGGACCAGTAATCTCGGAGACATCTATCTGCTGTAGACCAAAAATTACATAAAAATAATAATAATCCAACACCAGGACACTGTCCAAGATGAACAGATTGTGCTAAAGTATTATCACTTTAGTAAATACAGATACGTGCCCATATCGGTACCTTAAGGGCTGAGGGTGTCCAGCTTCCCTCTCAGACGCCAGCAATCCTAGCAAGCAGAATAATAAAGCAATTCAGCATTGAAGCCAGCAGATGTTTCAAGGTTTGGGAAATGAGTCAAGTATTGGCACCAACAGACCAGCTCAGCCTTTAGGCCGGAGTCACACTAACCTGCGCAAAATACAGTCAGTATTTTACATGCGTAATACGGATGACAGACCCCTAAACAGTGCTCCGTATGTCATCCGTAATCAAGGTGTGGTCGCGTATTTTGCGCATGTCAGCATCCGTATGTAATCCGTATGGCATCCGTATGGTGAGATTTTCTCGCAGGCTTGCAAAATGGACATATAATGGAGCCCTATGACAGTTTTAATAAAGAAAAGAAAGAATAGATATAGACACATAGAATGCATATATATAAATTTATATATATATATATATATATATATATATGTATTCTATGTGTCTATATCTATTCTTTCGTTTCTTTATTAAACCTGTCAGTGTGAGTTTACTGTATAGCGCACTGAATTGCCGGCTTTTCTAAAAGACACCGGGTGCGTATTTCTCGCAAGTCACATGTGTGTTCCGTGTGTAATCCGTATTTTTTGCGCACCCATAGACTTGCATTGGCGTATTACGGGCGTAGTACGCTGACAATCGCAGCATGCTGCGAGTGTCACGGAGCGGAGGATACGGAGGAGAAATATACGGCTGGTGCGAGGGACCCCATAATCATTGGTCCGTGTCTAATGCGTGCTTTTTTCGCCTCTCACGCACCCGTATTCCTCGCCAGTGTGACTCCGGCCATAGAGAAGCTTTCACGGTTGCTGAGGTCAGCTTGAATCGTCAATGGTCTATGGGAGATGTATTTGTTCTACCAGACAGAGTGTGACGAGTGCCACAGAGACATTTCTATACAAAGAATGAAGACCTCTCATAAATGCAAATATTATTCTACCCTTTATACCCTGGTTTTACGAAGCTGCCAACAAATGAAACTGGTAAACTAGTCGACATCCTCCAAATACAAAATTACTAATAGGGAGAATATCAGGAATATTATTAATTTTTCATGAAATGCTGAACTGACCCTAAGGCTGTGGGCCCACGTAGCGATTTTTAAGCGTTTTTGCCGCGATTTTCGGCGCGAAAACGCTTAAAAATCGTGTACAGAACGCCCCCCATGCATTCCTATGGCATTCCGCACATGCTGTGCTAATGCTGCGCTTTTTTCCGTGGCGGAATCGCATCGCGGAAAAAAATCGCAGCATGCTCATTCTTTTGTGCGGAATCGCAAAGAATTGCCGCGATTCCGCACCCATAGGAATGCATGAGAATCGCTTACTTCCCGCATGTGGCTATGCCCATCATGCGGGAAGTTAAGCGTCTCATGTGCGGTTGGTACCCACGGTGTGGAGGAGAGGAGACTGTCCTCCAGGCCCTGGGTACCATAGCCCTGTAAAAAAAAAGAATAAAAAATAAAAAATCGGGGTATATTTACCTTCCGGTGTCCCGCACTGCATTCCCGGCCTAGCGTTCCCAGTAATGCCTTGCGGCAAGGTCCTGTGATGACGTAGTCTCGTGTGACTCTAGTGGTCTCGTGAGATCGCTATAGCAACGCGAGACTACGTCATCACAGGTCTCGCAAGGCATTACTGGGAACGCTGAGGCCCGGGAATGCAGTGCGGGACGCCGGAAGGTAAATATACCCCGATTTTTTTTATTTTTTTTAGTATTTTAACATTCTATCTTTTACTATTGATGCCGCATAGGCAGCCTCAATAGTAAAAACCTGGTCACACTTGTCAAACACTATGTTTGACGAGTGTGACCAACCTGTCAATCACTTTCCAAGCGATGCTTCAAATCGCTTGGAAAGTGCTTGAATATCGCACGCGAAAATCGCGGCAAAATCGCGATCATAATCGCGGTAAAATCGCGGTGAAATTGCGCGGAAAAAACCGCGCGATTTCTGGGAAGGAGTCCGGTTTTTAGTGAGCGTTTTAAAACGCTACGTGGGCCCACAGCCTAAATGTCTTCTAAATAGACACAAAGTACAAAAAAACAGTGAATAACATCACAACCTCAAGCTATAGGAAACCTACTGAATAAGAAGGATCTGGTATTAAAAAAATATGCTACATTAATATATTTTTTATACTCTTTGATAAAACAGTGTTCATTTTAGGAGTTTTGTTTAAAGGCATTGTCCGTGACTTTTAGATTGATGGATGATCCTTTGGATAGGTCATCAATATCTGATTACTGGGGTGAGAAACCCAGCACACCTGTTCCCAGTGCCAGTAATGGACATGTATTTTCAATTGTGGAGCTGAAAGGCACAGCTCCATCAACTGTATGGTGGCCACGACCATGTACAGCACACCCGGTCCATTTGAACTAATGGGGGATGGATGTCCAGTACCCCGGCCCTTATTCCATTGCCGGGGCTATGCAGTATTGCTCAGTGACTAAGCACAGCCCGCCACCGGCGGCACCGAGAACAACTGATCACCAAAGGTGCAGGTGTCGCATCCCCACGAATAAGATATCCTAAGGATAGGTCCTCAATGTAAAGGTCCCGAACAAAACTATAAAGGGGTTTTCCCAAGAACAAAGTTAATTTTAAAGTTGATTTTAATCAATTAATCTTGGAATAATAATTTCCACAATTGGATGTGTTGAAAAAAATGTTTCTGTGCTGAGATAATCTTATAAATGTGCCCCTGCTGTGTACTGTGTAATGGCTGTGCCTGACCATACAAGGACATGGTCTGATCATACCACAGCTCATGAGGGGGAAGCAAAAGAGTGGATACAGACATTACAGCAGGGTTTCCCAACTCCAGTCCTCAAGGCACACCAACAGATCATGTTTTCAGGATTTCCTTTGTATTGCACAGGTGAAGCAATTATCACCTGAGCAATACTAAGGAAATCCTGAAAACATGATCTGTTGGTGTGCCTTGAGGACTGGAGTTGGGAAACCCTGCATTACAGCATGGGATCACAATTGAAATTTTTTGTGAGATAAAGCATTTCCCTGCCAGTTTTTAAAAAATATTTGATCTCAAAGAAACAATTACACTGTGTTACCAAGGTTTTGTCCCTAGGACAATTTTGAGTGTTCCTGATAAATTTTTTCATGCTGATTTCAGAAATGACTTCAGCTTTTTCCTATCACGTAAGGTTTTTGAGAAATGATATGAAACATTATAATATTCTGTTATAATTCTAAAAACTCATATATGAACTTTTTCTGAAACAGTATATTCTGAATTTTCCACTGAAATACCATAAATCGCTGACCTACATATATGCAAGCACTTATTATGGTATGCGAATTCCGAGCAGGCGCAGTGAATAATTTGGCTGACCGTGTATGGAGCATACCACATCTCCTGGGCAGGGGAGGAATCAAAAGACAATACTGACATACATAGAGCATGGCTGAATGGATCACGACCTTCAATGCTGTTCGCTGTCCCAATGATATGGAGAGAGCAGAGAAGATCATGTAACAGATTGCTATGTCTGCCTTACAAATGTAACAGGATATTCAGCAAAGAACAAGAAATCAATAGAATATCCTAATCTTCCTTCAGCCATAAGACCAGTGCCACACGATGAAAGTCTTCGTGTTCCAAAGCCGCCCAAAGTATGGACAATGGAGGACGACAAAGATGAACTAACAATGTCAGTGGAAAATGAAACTGCTGCAGACCCAGACTTTGAGCCTTCTACATCTAATCCACATCTGTTCAGTCAAGCTGATCTGAGTGACTTGTTCAGAGATTTGAAATTGTCCAAGAGGCAGGCAGGATTATTGGGATCAAGGCTACAAGAACAGAATCTCTTATTACCAGGAACAAGAGTTTCTGTTTTCACAGTCATCTAGAAAACCATAATCAATTTTTCAACCATGTCGACAGTTTAACCTTTTGCAACGACGTCTTGGGGTTGTTTGGTGCTCTTGGATGCGAACATGACCCGAAGGAATGGTGACTGTTCATTGACTCGTCAGTTTTAAGTCTGAAGGATGTTTTACTACACAACGGAAATACCTATCCTTCTATACCAATTGAACATGCCATACACATGAAAGAAACGTATGAGAATATGGAGTTACTATTGACTCACATTAATAGAAATTATAACTGGAACATATGTGGTGATCTAAAAGTTATTGCACTACTTCTTGTACTGCAGCTTGGATATACCAAGTTGTTATGAGTTCATTTTCTCCTTCACCTCTGATGTCTGATGAACTCCCTCTGCTGGTGAAAGGAGGTAGTGAAATTGATCTGGATGGGAAGAACCTGTCATCTGAACAGGTGGAGTGTGATTGGACATCCGGAATTTCTGAGTTGATATAAGGCAGCCGACGCCCTGCAGAGTTGCTGGTGATCCTTTCTGCTCTGACCTCTGGCATCCAGTTTAGTTCCTGTCTACTAAAAGCTAAGTTTTTGCTCTGCTATTTTTCCATGAGATTTTGTCTGTTTACTTAGTGTTTGTGTTCAGCCTGCCCTGGTTGGGTCGGGCTGAACTCCATTTTTGTCTCTGATCAGTTGATCTCTTTGCTCTGTCTTCAGAATATACCTGAGTGCTGATATAGTGATTTTGAAGTCTAGTGACTTCAGGGCCTTTTCTATCAGACTTGTTGGACATTATTTTTGGCAGGGTTTTTTGCGTGATTGCAGCCAGCATCTTTTCTGTCCTTTCCTATCTAGTTAGTTGGGCCCCATCATTTGCTCAGCCTGTCTTTCTGTCTGTGTTTGTGTTTTCATCTGTTTTTCACCGACAATACATGTTGGGGGCTGTCTATTGCTTTGGGGTCTGCTCTGGGGCAGTTTAGATTTCCCCTTTCTTTCTTTAGGCTTATTTAGCTCTCCGGCTGTGACGAGGGGTCTAGGGCACCGTAGGAACCCCCCACGGCTACTCTTAGTTGTGGTGAATAGGATCAGGGGTCTGCAATCCGCTAGCTACCAACCTCTCCGGTTTTCTGGACTTAGCTTGTGTTTTTGTTTTTTCCTCCTCCAGTGACTCATTCATAACACCAAGTATTGTTGTTTTATTTGTGAGTGGGACAGTCGTGCACAAGAAATACACTATTTCAGAAAGGACTGGCCACTCCGAGAAAACCTGGTTGCTGTACAGAAGAATGTTAATCATAATCCTCTCGTTGATCCAGCAAAGATATTTCTCCCTCCTTTGCATATTAAACTTGGAATTATGAAGAATTTTGTCAAAGCAATGAATAAAGAATCGGAAGCCTTTTCTTACTTGCGACAGAAATTTCCAAGAATAAGTGATGCAAAGATTCAAGAAGGTATTTTTATTGGCCCACAGATCAGAGATATAATGAATGACAGTAGCTTTGATGGTCTTTTGCAAGGTGCTGAAAAAGTGGCAAGTAGAGCCTTTAAAGAGGTGGCCTTCAACTTCCTTGGCACCATCAGAGCTCCGAACTTTGAACAACTCGTGGACAACATGCTCACAGAATATCATTATAGGAAATGCATTATGTCACTAAAAATGCATTTTCTACATTCTCACTTGGACTTTTATCCAGCCAATCTTGGTGCCGTTAGCGATGAACACGGTGAAAGATTTCACCAAGAAACTGCGCTGATGGAGAAAAGGTACCAGAAAAAGTGGAATTACGTCAATGCTGGCTGACTATTGCTGGAATCTTATTCGAGAAGCATCTGACACGGATTATAAACGAAAGTCGTCTGCAAAACACTTTTGAACAATTGCTTTTGCTACTGACATCGATGCACATGTATGTAGTGTCTCGGACGTCATAATGTAGACTATAAACTGCTGTTTTTTAACCCCTTACTGCCAGCTGATGGAATAGTACGTCAGCTGGCAGTATCCCCCCGCTTTAAGGTGGGCTCCGGGGGTGAGCCCACATCAAAGCCACGACATGTCAGCTGTTTTTAACAACAAACTTGTGCCCGCAATAGGCGCGAGCATAATCGCGATCTGCCCGCGCCTATTAAGTAGTTAAATGTCGCTGTCAAACTCTGACAGCGCGCATTTAAATGCACTTCCGGACGCCAGTCTGGAAATACGCACAGCGATGACCCCGTCACGTGATCGGAGGTCATCGCTGCGTTGCCATCACAACCAGAGGTCTCCTTGAGACCTCTATGGTTGTTGATGGCAGACTGCTATGAGCGCCACCCTGTGGTCAGCGCCCATAGGAAGACTGTAATTCTGCTGCATAGAGGTGATCTGAGCATCACCTCTATGTGGCAGAGGCGAACACGCTATGGCAGCTTCTAGCCTCCTATGGAGGCTATTCAAGCATGCCAAAAGTAAAAAAAAATGTTTACAAATATAAAAAAGATTAAAAAAAATAAAAGTTCAAATCACCCCCCTTTCGCCCCAATCAAAATAAAACAATAAAAAAATCCTACACTTACTTGGCATCTATCAATATAAAAAAGAATTAACCTGATCGCTAAACGGCGTACCGATAAAAAAAATCCAAACGCCAGTTTTACGTTCTTTTGGTCGCCACCACATTGCATTAAAATCCAATAACGGGCAATCAAAAGAACGTATCTGCACAAAAGTGGTATCATTAAAAATGTCAGCTCGGCACGCAAAAAATAAGCCCACATCCAACCCGAGATCACGAAAAATGGAGACGCTATGGGTCTCGGAAAATTGCGCTAATTTTTTTTTTTTAAGCAAACTTTGGAATTTTTTTTCACCACTTAGATAAAAGAGAACCTAGACATGTTTGGTGTCTATGAACTCATAATGACCTGGAGAATCATAATGACAGGTCATTTTTAGAATTTAGTGAACCTAGCAAAAAAGCCAAACAAAAAACAAGTGTGGGATTACACTTTTTTTGCAATTTCACCGCACTTGGAATTTTTTTCCCATTTTCGAGTACATGACATGGTGAAACCAATGGTGCCACTCAAAAGTACAACTCGTCCCACAAAAAATAAGCCCTCTCACGGCCATATTCACAGAAAAATAAAAAAGTTATGGCTCTGGAAAGAAGGGTAGCGAAAGATGAAAACAAAAAATCGAAAAAAGCTCCGGTCATGAAGGTATTAAAAACCTTACGTGACACAGACTTTTGGAGCACATATTCGTGTTCAGTATATCAAAATCTATAAGATACAATAACATTTTATCAGGGGACAAGAACTTCCCTGAAATTTGTTGCGCAGTGTTATATGTGATCCCCATGCTGTCCTGTCTGTATTCTCTTTTGCTTCCTCCCCTGCCCAGGAGCTGTGGTATGATCAGACCATGTCACTGCATGGTCAGACACGGCCATTACAAGGTATACAGCAGGGGCACATTTATAAATAACATTATCTCAACACAGGAACATTTTATTTAAACCCATCTGTAAGAGCCGCAATTGCCAACATCGCCAAAGTTGGCAGCTAAACACCTAAGTGCTGCCATCAATAGCGACAGCTGTAGCTGAGCTGTTTGACAGAGGTACTCCTACAATGGCACCAATAAAAAATAAAACTAATACTATAAAAAGACAAACCCTCATAAAGCTACATCAGTGAGAAAAATGCAAAAGCTTTGGCTCTCAGCGACATAAAAATTCTTCTATTCCTTAAAATATATTTTAAGTCTACAAAAATAAAACAAACAAAAACAAAAAAAGAAAACAACTATACAGATTTGATATCACTGTATCCATACCAAGCTGTAGAATAAGGTTAACTTGATATTTGTCGTAAGAAAAAAATACATAAAAAATACATAGAACACTGGTGAAATTGCTGAAATTGTTTTAACTCGCTGTACCCCCCCCCCCCAAAAAAAAAAAAAAATTAATAAGCTCCAATCAGTAAACTGCATTTACCCCAAAATGTTGACATTAAAAAGTACAGCTTGTCAAACAAAAAAATCATATACAACAAAACATAAACAAAATAGTTATGGCTGTTTCAATGCAAAGATAAGAAAAAAATGGAAAAAGTAACTTGGTATGCACCTATCAAAA
Source organism: Dendrobates tinctorius (assembly GCF_039654945.1). Lineage (NCBI taxonomy): Eukaryota > Metazoa > Chordata > Amphibia > Anura > Dendrobatidae > Dendrobates > Dendrobates tinctorius. The sequence goes on from NW_027361737.1 coordinate 28,900,935, forward strand.
AGTTCTGGTGGTTAAGTGGTTAATGGCCCATAGAAGACAAACATTTTATATGATATATTATTTGTATAGTAAGAAAATATAACCCTGTGGCAACCTCTGCTTGTTCCTTCCTGTAAGCTTTTTACATACTAATAATGGTAATTAGATTGTAAATTATAGTAGGAGGCAGATAATGATCTGATCCGTTGTATCTAATTATTTCTATCACTTACACATCGGGATTTACTAGTGAAAATAAGCATGTAACATCCAGCCTAAGGCGTCATGTTCGAGCCATAGCCGTTGTACAGAGATGCCCCAGACTCCATGTGCTGCAGGACTGAACTTTATAATATAGAACAATATTTTTCTATTGAATTTGAACAGGGAAAAATCTCTGAATGTCTCCATTTTACATCAACAACAGAGATGTAGTAAATGCACTTACAGTGACTTGCGAAAGTATTAACGTCTCCCTTGGTTTTTACCTATTTAGCTACAGTACAATCTGGAGAGCCTGTGTGTTGGGCTCTCTGTGCATGTGTTGTGACTGTCATACAGCCGTGACTCGTGCAGCTGCAGCAGCGAACAGCTGATCAGCAGGTGGGATCCCGGTATCTGGGTTCCCGCTGCAGCTTATTCGGTAAGCGCTATAGCTCATCTCTAGTAAACACCATCCCCACAGTGAAACATGGTGGTGGCAGCATCATGCTGTGGAGATGTTTTATTCAGCAGCAGGAACAGGGAAAATGGTCTGAGTTGAGGGGAAGACACATGTGCAAAATGCAGGGATATTCATCAACAAAATCTGCTTCAGTCTGTCAGTGATTTGGATAATGTCCTATATGCGCTTTCTGTTCTTTTTTACCCTTTCTCTATAATATATTTTTAAAAGCTTACAGACATATAGATATCAATGATAAATGAGGCACTACATGATCAAAAAAATAACCAAAAAAACAAGGGTCCCCACCATGAAAGGCAAAACATCACTATCATTAAGTATGCATTACAGCACTAAACCTCCAAAACTGTCACTAAAAATAAGTAGCCAACGTAGTTCAGAAAAATATAGGGACACATGAGGCACAGCAGGTAGGCAGGTGTAGGAAAAAGGGACAATAAATATCTTGAGTATTCTCTAATAGTCCATAAGTTTCAAATCCTGCCTAAAAGATGCTAGATGGTATTTTCCCCGTGTGCCATCCAGTGTCTATCTTGTATCCTTATGGCTTGAACCTTTCATGATCTCGGAGCCACTTGATGATCCCAATACCATAAAGTGGGGATAGGGCTGGTTTTAGACAAAGTGGTGCCCTGGTCAAAAGTTTAAAGTGGGGCCCCAAAAGCAAACATATTGCACCATCACACAGTACCATTTTGGTTATATTTACATGCGCTCAGTTCAGACTGTTAAGCGAGCGTGTCCAACAATATTGAGGTCATTCGAAACTTGTTTTCCGACTTCTTTTCACTGGCTGACTAAGAATGATGGGCACAGAACAAACATTAGTATATCAGTCTGTCTCCAAACAGTGTCATGTTATCAGCAGCATATGTGCAGTTTTCACCAGGCGATGTGCTGCTTAGAATAATGATTTCTGTTCCAGCATAAAGAATCCAATCACTCAATGACTAGTCAGCATTTTGCTCATAAAGTATGATGCACACCATAATCCTCCATATAGTATAATGCACACCACATAGTCCTCCATATAATATAATACACTCCAAATAGTCCTCCATATAGTATAATGCATTGGATAGTCCTCACTTTAGTATAATGCAACAATTAATCTTCCATATAGTATAATGCACCTCACAGTCCTCCAAAAAGTATAATGCACTCCCCATAGTCTTCCATATTGTCACAGTCCAATTCTTGGATCTGTGTCAGATTCGGGATTCCCTCATTTAAACCTTTTTTTTCCATTCAGGCCTGGGAGCTTAATATGGGTTTTTGCCCCCAGTGGCCATAGGTGTTATTGCATGTCTGTTGGTTTCCCTGCTGATGTGACCACTCCCTTGGCTATATAAGGTCACATGGTGCACTAGCAGTTGTTGGTTACAGCAGGTCCTTTTTGGATTCCAACCATGGTGAAAGGAGCAGCTGGCTCTGAGGTTTCGAGCCACTGTTGAAACCGGTGCTGAACTCTGCCTGCCAGGTGTCTGCAGCAGAGAAAGATGGTGAAGGTAGCAGCTGGCTCTGAGGTGTTGAGCCACTGCTGAAAGTTAATCCGGTGATGAACTCTGCTACCTGGTGACTGCAGCAGAGAAAGATGGTGAAAGTAGCAGCTGGCTCTGAGGTGTCGAGCCACTGCTGAAAGCTGATCTGGTGCTGCACTTTGCTGCCTGGTGACTGCAGCAGAGAAAAATAAGTTTTGGTGTTTTCCCCTTTTTCCTTCGTGTGTATTAGTGCAGTGGTGGGAGCGGTGTTCCCATGATCCAGTTCCCTAGCAAGGGATAGGTGCAGGGATAGTGAGGGATTCAGGTATCCTGCTAGGGAACGTTAGGAGTGTTCAGGGACACTGCCTCAGGGGAGTGCAGGAGGTCTCCACGTCCCCATTCCCTATTGCAGGGCCCACCGTTGTAACTATTTCCCCGGTGTTCCCCTTTTGTCTTGTTGATTCAGTTACCGACCTTCGGGTCGTGTCTCACAGGACAGGCATACGTGACACTGTCTTGTTGTTTCAGTTACTGAACTGTGGGTTGTGTCACACAGGACAGGTACACGTGACAGTTTATGACCAACCATACATTTTCTCTGGTGAGCCATGGGCCAAGTACAGACCTGTGATCAATTGCTTCTGGTCCTCACTGAGGAGAGTGAGGAGCTGCATGGTGTGTTGGAGCAGCAGCAGTAGTTATCAGGGTCTGGGGCCTCCCCTCTGGCTCAACCAGAACCCCAATTTGCAGCTTTAGCGAATATGCCCCCTGTAGTCCCTGCTGGTGAGCGGGACTTGCTCATATACACGGACGCACCCAGGCAGGTGGGAGGACTTGGTGTCCCCGAGGTGCTGCCTGATGTTCCCCCAAGGTGAGGGGGCGCATCCCTGCAGTGAGCAGACTGATTATTTGGTCCGTGGGGCTCACGCCGAAACCTCTACACTATCGAAGAAGCCACCCCCTCCTGGTCATGTGGAGGAAGACGACCAGGGAGTGTATATTTCCTCCATATCCCTGTCCCCTTCTCCAGTAGTGGCAGCAGGGGTGCTGCCAGGGAGTAGGGGCAAGTAGCAATCCTCACCACAAGTTGCCCCTCAGAGTCGGAGTCCTCTTAGGAGGGGGGTAGAGAGGAGTGGTTACCTCTGAGCCTTGTGGGGGTGTGAGTGTTGCGACATAGAGGGATGCATTTGTTGTTGGTTCTGTTAGGAGTTCACCGTCTAGCGGCAAGAGAGTGAATGACAATAAACGTGCAGGTCCGGACCTGGGTGTGTATGTGTTTGCATGGGTGCCTGCTATTCTCGCGCCAACGAGTTATCAACTGGAGTTATCCTTTGTTATACCCAGGCCTAGCTCATTCCCCAGGTCAGTGCTCTGGAGATTTGTGGTACCTCCGGAGTATACGTCGTCACCACCATCTGCCCTCTCTTGCCATGAACCGGAGTGTCAGATGATTGCTAAAGTGAACTATGGTGGAATAAGGTGTCCTCGCTGTCGGTGGTCTGGTGAGGTACAGTGTTGAGGGAGGGGTACTGTCACAGTCCAATTCTTGGATCTGTGACAGATTCGGGATTACCTCAATTAAACCTTTTTTTTCCTTTCAGGCCTGGGAGCTTATTATGGGTTTTTGCCCCCGGTGGCCATAGGTGTTATTGTATGTCTGTTGGTTTCCCTGCTGATGTGACCACTCCCTTAGCTATGTAAGGTCACATGGTGTATCAGCAGGTGTTGGTTATAGCAGGTCCTTTTTGGATTCCAACCACGGTGAAGTTAGCAGCTGGCTCTGAGGTGTTGAGCCACTGCTGAAACCTGGTGAAGTTAGCAGCGGGCTCTGAGGTTTCGAGCCACTGCTGAAACTGGTGCTGAACTCTGCCTGTCCGGTGTCTGCAGCAGAGAAAGATGGTGAAGGTAGCAGCAGGCTCTGAGGTGTCGAGCCACTGCTGAAAGTTAATCCGGTGATGAACTCTGCTGCCTGGTGACTGCAGCAGAGAAAGATGGTGAAAGTAGCAGCTGGCTCTGAGGTGTCGAGCCACTGCTGAAAGCTGATCTGGTGCTGCACTTTGCTGCCTGGTGACTGCAGCAGAGAAAGATAAGTTTTGGTGTTTTTCCCTTTTTCCTTCGTGGGTATTAGTGCAGCGGTGGGAGCAGTGTTCCCACTATCAAGTTCCCTAGCAAGAGATAGGTGCAGGGATAGTGAGGGATTCAAGTATCCTGCTCAGCGACAGGTGACGAGCCTGTATAGGGAATGTTAGGAGTGTTCAGGGACACTGCCTCAGGGGAGTGCAGGAGGTCTCCCCGTTCCCTATTGCAGGGCCCACCGTTGTAACTGTTTCCCCGGTGTTCCCCTTTTGTCTTGCTGATTCAGTTACCGACCTTTGGGTCGTGTCTCACAGGACAGCTATACGTGACATTGTCTTGTTGTTTCAGTTACCGACCTGCGGGTCATGTCACACAGGACAGGTACACGTGACACATATAGTATAATACACTCCCCATAGTAATCATTATATTATATTGGCTCCTATAGTCCTCCATATTGTATAATGCACCTCCGTAGTCCTCCACATAGTACAATGCACTCCATGCAGTATAATGCATTTCCCATAGTCCTCCATACAGTATAATGCATTCTGCATAGTCCTTCATACATTATAATGCGGTCCCTTATAGTATAATGCACTTGCAACAGTCCTCGATAGAGTATAATGCAGTGCCCATATAACACACAGAGTATAACACAGCCCACATATAGTACACAAAGTATAACCCACTCCTCATAGAGTAAAATGCAGCCCCCATGAAGTAAAATGCAGCACATAAAGTATAATGCAGCCCATAGAGTATAATGCAGCCCCATATAGTATAATGCAGCCTCAAATAGTATAAGGCAGCCCCATAGAGTATAATACAGCTCCCATAGTGTATAATGCGGCCTCATACAGTGTAACACAGTCCCATAGAGTTTAATGCAGCCCCCATAGAGTATAATGCAGCCTTATAGAATATAATGCAGCCCCTTTAGAGTATAATTCAGCTCCCATTGAGTATAATGCAACCCCCATAGAGTATAATGTAGCCTCATAGAGTATAAATGCAGCCCCCATAGAATATAATTCAGCCTTAAGTAGTATAATGCAGTCCCATATTCCTCCAGTATAATGGCCACCATGTACTCACTGATTTAAAAATAAATAAATACAATATCCACCTTTCCTTGTTCTCCCCTGCTGATCCGATCTCTGCATCTACTCAGCAGCGCCAATGCTCGGCACAGAGTGGTGCACGATGAAGTGACATCACCGCACCCGCTGCATCAGAAGTAGAGGGGGAATGATGGGAGGAGGGTCACCTGACACTCTCTACTCCACATTGATTTCAACTGTATCAGCATCTGTGGTGGCTAGGGGCCCCTAGGGAAGTGGGTCCCCTAGGCAAATGCCTAGTTTTCCTGCCCCTAACGCCGACCCTGAGTGGGGAACTCCTAGAGGTGGCTACATGAACATGGTCAGCAGACGTGTGCCATTTCCTCATTGCTGAGGTACTGCTTTTTTGGTGGTCGCATTTATTCCATGTTGAAGGGTATGTGACTATATCACTGAGGCTGTATTTTTTCACTTGTGCTTTTACAGTTTTTTAATTAATATCTGTGTGGTTTATCATGTAGCTGTGCACATATTGCCTATTAATTGTCTATTAAGTTATAGTGACCTCTTAGGATCAACATGGAATGTGGCACCATTAAAAAATTCCTAGGGTGCCAACCTCCGCAGTTTAGGCAAAGCACTATAGCAATTTAGGGATAAATAAGGATTAATTAGATGCTTAATTATCCCCTTTCCCTTTATCTAAATACCTGTTGTGCCCCATTTAACTCTATTTATTTTTCTTACCTATTTATCTTGTCTTGCGTATTTTCAACAATAGAATGTCATTACATGCGGTAAATTCGCATGCACCTAATTAGAATGCTATATTCCTGATTGTGGGAACATAGCTTAAATCTTTCTTATCTACTTATCTTGTCTTTAATGACAATTTTTAATGCATACTTAAAAAAGTGATGTTTTACCATCATTAGTTTTTTATTTTTATAATGTTAGAAATATTCATAAAGGAGGTGAAAACTACAGTATATAAAACAATACAGGGTACATTTTATTTCAGATAACTTTTAAAATAAACATTTGTGTGTGTACATGTGGAATAGTCCAATATCTGGTCATGATATGTCTTGTATTCTGTATTTTTCTCCAGTTTTCAGCTCTAATTTTCAGTTCTCGCTGAGGTAGTGGGTGCAGACTAGCTGCTATGATAACCCAAAAACAGAGGGATTTCTGATTTTCTTTCTCTCTGTAGCACTAGGACAAAAACAGCAGAGGCTAAGAGGACAGTATACAGCAGTACTCAGCTGTGTGGTTGTGAATCCAGCACTGCAATTAGGTCAGTATGCTTGAAGCTTCCCATCACTCATTGTGTTGAGTGCTTCTCACTCCTCCTCTTACTTTCTACATAGAATATAATAGGAGGTGTACCCTGATACCTCACTGTGCTGGCAGTCCATCTTGCCTTTATCAAAACCGATTTTAGTTATTATTGAGTCAATATGAGCTCAGTAGTCATGGGGGCAGGAAAAAGTACCTTATAAGTGGAAAAAAGCAGCGCTCTCTGATAAATTATATTGCAAAATTTCTAATATTTGCTTCTACTACTTATTTTATGCAATGTTTGTTGAAATGACATAGACCATTTAATGAAATCAATGATGCTGTCACATATGCACTGAATTGCTGCAGACTTACCATCCTGGACAAGTAGAGGCCTTGTGACTCAGCGTAATGAATCGACTGGTTAACCACATCCCGAATTCCTAATAGAGATTGCTCCAGGTCATGAGATCCAGACATTTGATCTGCAAGGTGCTCCAGCAAATTAATGAATTCTCTCCAGGGGCCATCTAGACTTGTTAGGCTGGCCAAACATCCTCTCATAACATTGAGACAGTAGCCAACACAGGGTCTGATAAGAGTCAATCCCTGGCAGTGAGGACAATACTGCATTCTCACCAATGACCGTGTGCACTCCCGGGTCAAGCCTGCATGCTGAGTACTGTTAATAACTTGTTCGGCCATGCCTAATGCTTGTTTCATCATTCGGCTGGCCCACAAAGATTTAGACAAATGTTCAAGCATTTCGTTTGAATAGTTGCCAAAAGGGTTAATATCCTGTCTTGTCAAGCGTAGACAGTCCAAGTACTCCCCTGACAAAGACACTACCCCGGGGTTAATAAGATGGTTGTAGACGGAGGGGAAAAGGGCATCCCAAAACCGAGAAAACGCATCTTCCAATGGCATGTCAGCTCCCATGATATTAAGTGAGAGGTCAGTAAATAGCTCCTTTACTGACTCGTGTACATCCTGGGCCATTGAGCGGTACTTGCTATCAAACAGTGAAAGTGTGTTGTTTGTAGCCACGTCAATCAAATGAGTGAACGTCTCTGGAAGAGAAAATCAGAAACAGCAGTTATTAAATGGAACAATATGTAGACAAGTATAAACTATTTATTATATTAGATTCCCATACATATACTGCCATTACACTGCACATTATAATGAATGAACAATAGAAAATAAGCAAGAATTCAAGATTCAAAGACCTGTAGACACCAGATTTAAAAAAAACAAACAAAACAACACTTTAGCTATTATTGAGATTAAAGCGAACCTGTCACCTGTCAGGTTTGGCTGATATAAGATACGGCCACCGCCTTTCAGGGCTTATCTACAGCATCCTGAAACAGCCATATCACTAGTTTACAGAGAGTCCAGTATTTCAGCTGATGTTATTTGTGGGTTTTTCTTTGCACCCCGAACAATTTTCCTGGCATTTGTCACAGGTCACAGGTGAGGATGTTACCTTTAGTAGCCATTCAAACCCATTTGTGTCAATGTCTGTGCATGTTATCAGGCCAAAATCACCAGGGTATGTAAACTTTTGGTCATTTGGATGTTTTGGGGAGTCATTATGATTTAAAAAGAGAAAACACAGTAGTTTGACAATAAATGGCTTCACCAACCACTAACCATGAGTGGAGAAAAAGTTTTGGTGTTATCATTCATATTCTCTGAAAAAAGGCCAAGAAAACAAAAATTCTCCCGGGGTATGTGAACTTTTGAGAACAACTGTACACTAACATATCTGTCCCAGGCCTCCTGGGGGAGAGAGAGGGGACTGCTGGAGCACAGTAAGGTTGGAGACTTGGGCCTCTCTACCTTTAAGAGTACCCCGAGACAGGGATAGTTAGGGTCCCAGTTCCTGGAACAGTTTGAGGCCTCCATTCCTTACTAAAGACCATCACAGCATAACAGGAGTAACCTGAGGTAGGTATCACCCTCTTTCATGTCCCATATACCTTAACTGCACGTATGGACATAAGAAAACCTCTTAAATATAAACTTTTTATTCTTCATCATCATAAGAAACTTGAAGCTTTACAACTTTATTACTTAAGAATTGGCATTCACATAGATTTAATGAATTCATAAACCTTTCCAAAGACAAGTCAATGTTGGCAGCTTGACTTCCAAAATTCCATCTGCCTGACCACAGTGGAACTTCCCACTAATAATGGAGTCACTTGGTCCAAGTTCCAGGCAAGTCTCTAAGTTTCTCTTCCAAAAACAAAAAAGAAAGTAGAGTCTCCAGCCTATACTGTTTTATTGAAATGAGCAAGAGAATAACGTCTACATTTATGTCTTCACCCTCTAAATCGATGAGGTAAGACAATGGGCTATATTGGTTTGTCAGACAGATTCCATGTCTGCTAACCTTAGAAAACCATCTACAAAATATGCATCAGATGTTTTAACAAGTCACAAATTCAGACATGAATGATTAAATAAAGGCCCGAAGAGAGGTATTACAAATAACAACGGCTGGCAGCGCTTTCTCCCCTAAGAGCACTTAGAGGATCCCGGCAGAAGATCCTTTACGTTCATTGCTAAACGGAGGCTACAGATGTTTGGATTTACCACTCTTATAGGATGTGCTGGCTCTTAGCCCTAAAACATCTATGATCCTTTGGAAGTTGTCACATAATGTCAATCCTTACAGCATTAAATCATTTTCTTGTTATACAGTCTGGCATTTCTAATCCTCATGTTACAATTTCATCCTGAAATGCTGGGTTCTGGTGGAGGATGATCTATGAACAGGATGCAATAGAATATACCTGTTTGATTGTCAAGATTTTCGATAATGCATTGTTGCACCATTATTACACCCTAAATAAGTTAAAAGCTGGTAGATGTGTGGAAAATTAATATGTGATAAATACTAGGACACTGGGCCCACCACATAGATCTTCACACATTACCAGATTGCATGCTTGCCAACTTTTGTAGTTGGTGCTCTGGTAGATACTGTTTAGGTGTGCTGCCTAAATGTTTTGTCATTAGCCAGACACATTTTGACATGTTCTTCACACCTGTATCCCATCCCCTCCAAGCCTTTTTTCACTCCCCCAAAAATGTGACTGGACGATAAATGTGTAACTCAGATTCACACTCAAGAAATCTTCTGTAAGCACATTTGCCAAGTACCAAGAAGATTTTCAATCTCATTCAGAAGTCTAGGCAATCTTCTCTTTTCAGGGTAGCCTTCTAGATGTTCTGAGAGAGATGGCAAATAGTGATGAGTGAACATGCTCAGTATCTGTGCACGTTATGGCAAGTATACTAGTATCAAAAGACCAGGTCCCCCATTTCTCCACACCAACAAAACTGCAATAGGGAAGAGTCTGTATAGACCCCAATCCATACAACTATGGAAGTTATGACTACAAACAGGAATATTTAGTAATAGTCTTCAACATGCATTACAATAATGTGGTTGTTACCAGGACCAGTGATTTCTAGCATTATGTTAGGTATAGGGGGTGCATAACCCAAAGATTTCTTCTTAATCGCACCTACTTGATGAAACACATAGCCATTTATTTTGAAGTCAATAATTGACCTTTGGTATCAAAAAGACCTAAACACATAGACATCTAGAAGCAGTGTCGGACTGAGGTGCCAAGGGCCCACCAGTAACATTGACTTTGGGGGCCCACTTTTCACCTGCATACAAATATTACACTACCCTCATTCACAAATTTAGCTATATCTCTATATAATAATAAACTGGGTAGTTTGGTTACTGAATTATGAGATGCTGCCTTATCCTGTACAGAGTAAATCATGTGAATTGTGCCAAGTACTGACCATAGAGTGGGGTTGCGGGCCCATGTCTGCACAGGCGGCCACCAGGGGAAATCCCCTGTTCCCCTATGGGCCAGTCCGAGCCTGTCTAGAAGGAATGTCAATATTTCCCCATTTCCAGACAAGGTCACACAGAGTAAAGAACAGACCCTATTACTCTGTGTAAAGACTACTGTTGCTGACCTCAGAAATAGTTAACATTCATTTCATAGTCAACATTCTGTTTGAGAACCATGGTATTTCAATTAGGCGTAATCTAATGAAACAGCTGCCATTGTCAAAAACTCCATAGTGCCATAAATTATTAAGCAGCACAGAGGGGACATTTCGCGACAAAATTTAGAGCTCTGAAAGACCAATGAGTGAATTCATTTTTTATAAAATATGTTTGTTTTATTTGACTATTAAACCCTGATCCTGGAACTTAGTCAGAAAATGGTAGTGAAGAGAGAATCGATTTTATGAAATTTGCAGGTCCTGGTGAATTTGAACAATTTGCTATTGATTTGTGTGAGTCAACGAAAAGCTGTTGCAAAAGATTGCAACAGCCACAGCCATCACATCACATGTTATAGCACAGCCAATCAGGAGAGACTAGACTATAGTCTATATAAAAGACTATGCAGGGAATGCAGCAGCCGTTTTAGGAAGGTTTTGGGATAGTTAAAGTATGTCAGAGCTCAACGTTCAGCAATAGATGTAAGAGAAAGCACTAAAGCACTGTACAAATATTCCATACAGTAAAATGTGGTGCAACATGCAGCAGTGAATAAGATAAGGGTAGTAGTCTGTGAATAATGCAGAGTTAATTGACAAAGGGAGAGAGAAATAGGAGAGATGACAGCAGTAGCAGTGACACCATGCTCAGTGTGATTGATCAGGGTTATGGTGTAGCTGGTATAGGTCCTCCTGCACTTCAATTACAATTACACTTTTTTCTTCATAATTCATATTGCACTAGAAAGCAGCAACAAGGTAAAACAATATTTTTACAGGAAAAATAATGAAATCAGAGTCATTCAGAGTTGGTGTGCTTGCTTGTCAGAAGCAACTGTACTGAGATTTTGCATTTCTTGTGCAATCCTTTTTTTGATGGGCAGAATAATTGTTTTTTTCTTTAATACAAAACAAAATTCTCCAAAATCTAGACATTTACCTGTGACCCTCTACCTGATATTGGGTGTGGATCACCCCCAGGGGCAAGTGTGGGATTTCACTTACTTGGTACCGGGCCGATGTCTCAAAGGGATGTGTCACGGTGGCGGTGACCCGGTCCGTGGCCCCAGGGCGTCCATGTAAAATAGGTGGAATGAAGATGAATAAAGTTTATAAGTAGATGATTCATGACGCCACCTGTGGTACTCGGCAATGAAGGTGTTAAGCCGACGCTGCAGTGCAGATCCTCTGGGACAGATGGTGTGGTGCAGCAAAGATGTAGTAGCTCTCCACAGGTAGAGCTGTAGTCCCAGGGCAGTAGTAATAGATGTTGAGGTAGATGGTGTAGTGTTAGGCACAGAGATGTAGCAGTGCTGAGTAGGTTGGCGCAGGAGAAAGGCAATGACACAGCTGAGTGCAGTTCCAATTCTTCTACTCACGTTTCTGGCACAGAAAAGTGCCCGCTTCAGGGCCACAGTCTCCGGATCAGGGACACAGCCAACTCCCAGGTAGATGGAATTAACCCTTCCAGCACTCCCTCTCGTGTGCCTTTCCTTAACGTCTCCTTTCTAGCACTAATCTGAAGTACTTGCGGTGCTGAGCTCCACACAAGTTCCTCCTTGCTGATTTTACTTATAACTCCACTCATATGACAGGTGGCTGTAGCCTGCTTTGGGGACTCCGTCAATAAAGTCCCGGCTCACACACGTTGCCACTGTGTCTTCGAGTCTTAGGTGGGAATAAAGTGGTCACAACTTCTATTCCTCTGGTTTCTGCTGCAGGATCATTAGTATCACACACAGCCTTGGATACCGGCGCCCGGCCTTGGCGCATTAAACTTAGGAAAGGGCTCTGCACTAGCCCTAGTACCCAGTCTCTCTCCTCCTTACGCTCCGTTCTTATCTATCTTCCATCTGAACAACTGACTCTTCCTTTCCTTCTCTTTCCTTGCCATCAGCTCCAGCTCACAGGAGACTGCTGTAAGTACGTACTCACTCCGTCCCCGCTCCGTCCTCAACAGGGGATTCTCACTGACGAGAGATCCTCTACGCTTCCCCTTGCGGGGAACTTCTGCCTTCCTCCCCCTCTAAGGAGATTCTCCCGCCTTTCCCTCCAAGGGGATTCTGACCTAACTTCCTGTCAGCTTTCCCCTCTAGTGTTTATCAGCTCCACCCAGCACCCTTCATGAACCAAAGCAGCTACCATAAAGGGTGTTCTTCTGTTCTAAGGTGTCTGTGCTGGATGTAGGTGCTGGAATCTGGTCAGGTGTTACCATCTTACCTGGGGAGTGGGATATTACACCTCAGAAGGAGGTGCAGTACCTCTGTGGCGACTGAACCCTCAGGGGTGCCACAGGTGCATATCCCAGCAATATATTTTATGCACATTTGTCAAATTTTACATCCATACCCACCATACTAATACAGCTCCCTGCTGCAGGTGCTGACTGTTTGGTCATGTAACTAACAAGCTTTTCTTAAGCCATTTAATAATAATAATTTTACTGGGTAGCAAATAGGAAGCCAGAAGATAGGGTGGATCATTGCAAAGGCGTACAGAACATAAGATCATTGCACTGTTGATGTAGAGGACCTTATTGATTAGGCACAGGAAAATATAGAAAAGATCCTTATGAAGTCTGTGACAGCTGAGAATCAAGAGAGACAGTCTCTTTAAGAAGTGATATTCCGTGCACACACGCATGTGGAAGGCAAAAGCGAAGGACCAAGGAGAGAATGGTGGCAAACATAGGCTACATGCATGAGCAAACCAGAGTAAAGCAAGATGCTGGGCAATACGACCTTGTACCCAAGGTCTGGAAGAGGAACATTATGTTGGTCACAAAAGCCACAAGGTTGGGACTGAAATACCGCACTCTAACCTTACAGTCATGAGCTAGGAGGTTTCGAATAAACGCAGCTATTGATTCTGTTCATATGAGAAGTTCTACACTTCACGGGACACAGAAAACCTTAATCTGAATTATTACTTGATCATACAATGTGATTATTGTCAGTCCGAAAAGCTTCATCTGTTATTGCAATCTATGGGGGCCTCAATGACTAACATAAGCTGCCAGCTAGGATAATTATATCCTCTGTATTGTTCTGAATCCTTCTACTATTCAACATTCACTTCATGCCATCGATATATCTCCAGCCATGTGTGACAGCTTTCTCTTTGCTCATAATTTAAAGATGATGGGCTCAAGTATGTTTTCCATTCTCCGACAGGTCAACCATTTGATAATACTCAAGATTCATTTGCGCACAGTTCTGTATACGAAACAACAAGATCAAGTTATAGCAATTGCCAACTCAGAAGGGGTCCGCAATACCCAAGTCTAATTATTTCTCTCCAGGACTGTAAGACTGATATGAGATTGTATCATAAAACTGTACCTCACCTCATCACGGGTATTCAAAAATAATTTGGTTATTACTGGCTCAATCTCAGAACAGGTGGTGACCAACCAAAGCGAAATATCCCCCTGGGGTGCAGTTTACTAATATTACATCAAATGGATAAAAAAGATGGAATCTGCAGAGACCGTGCAATGTGATAGCAAAAAGCCCATTTCAGTAAAAATACCATACATGAGCAAAGGAAAACTAAATACCGCACTTATCTCACGGAGACAAATCCATAGAAACTGATGGAATGTTTTCCTTTGATAAATATGATTGTATGGATTTTCAGTGACTATTACCATTTCTAATTTAAATAAACATCTCGCCCCTCTATGAAGAAATTGAGGATTTTATTATAACAAGCTTTTTTCGATAGATGACAATTTACAACATTGATTTTCCTGCTTAGAAAATATCTGAAGGAAAATAGGCTACTGTATTTCTAAAGAGCTCAGATCGATCCACAAGATGTTAGTTTGTACACTGAAAGCGATAAGTCAATATAATATGCTGCTAAAACTTAAGGGGTTATCCAACACCTCTAATTCATGCATCAGAGAGTGAGCGGCGCTGCTGTCATGGTGTCCGACAGCCTCTTGCTAGGTTTCGTGAGTCACCATGCATGTGTCCTATTCTAATTATTATGATAAGTGAAAAAGAGAGTCTGTTGTTCACAAAGGATCTGCGTTATCTCTGTTTCCATATTTACTCTGCTTTCCTTATGACAAGCAAAATATATAGCAGTCATCGATCAAAGAGTTTTATGTTTAGCATTTCTATTGATGGGAAAGTGCACTTTCCCCACAAAAATTTGTACAAAAATTAATAGCTGCCGGCAGGTGCCACTAGAGGGAGCACACTTATTATTGAGGTCTACGTCTGACAGTACACAGTGAGCTCTTAAACTCCCCTTAGCGGTGAGCATGTTATGTTGCGATCACAGTTTTTCACGGAATAGCGGTGACCACAAAAAAAAGAACAATTTCCCATTTAATTTCTCTCTCCTCTGATGTAATCTAGCACATCATGGGAGAGAGCAATGGGGTCCCCCCGGTACCTCTGGTGTCTTTGAACCCTCCTGCATCCTACAGTGATGTACCCCGTCCGTTGGTGTCTTCTTCTGGGAAGAAAATGGCGGGCGCATGCACAGCGCGCCCGACAAGATCTGCAGGCCAGCACCCGGCAACAATAGGAAATTTTTCCTATTGGTTCATTTTGATCACTGTGATGGACCTTATCACAGTGATCAAAATAAAAAAAATAGTAAATCAACCCCCTCTTTATCAGCCCCTTAGTTAAGGAAAAATAAAATAAAAAAAGGTTTTTATTTCCATTTTTCCATCAGGGTTAGAGTTGGGGCTATTGTTAGAGTTGGGGTTAGAGCTAGGGTTGGGGTTATAGCTAGGGATAGGGTTGGGCTGGGGTAAGGGTTGGGCTGGGGTAAGGGTTGGGGCTAGGGTTAGGGTTGGGGCTAGGGTTAGGGGAGAGGCTAGGGGTAGGGTTGTGTTGGAGTTAGGGTTGTGGTATTAGGTTTAGGGCGGTGGTGTTGGGTTTAGGGTTGTGTTGGGGTTAGGGTTATGGTTAGGGTTGGGATTAGGGTTAGGGGTGTGTTGGGGTTAGAGCTGTGTTAGGGATGGAGTTAGAATTGGGGGGGGTTTCCACTGTTTAGGTACATCAGAGGGTTTTCAAATGCGACATGGCGCCCGACATTGATTCCAGCCAATTTTGTGTTCAAAAAGTCAAATGGTGCTCCCTCCCTTCTGAACCCTGCCATGCCCCCAAACAGTGTCTTTCCCCCACATACGGGGTATCAGTGTACTCAGGAGAAATTGCACTATGTGGTTCATTTTCTCCTGATACTCTTGTGAAAATAAAAAAGTTTGGATGCAAAGTAAATTTTTTGTGAAAAAAGTAAAATGTTCATTTTTTTCCTTCCACATTGCTTTAGTTCTCGTGAAGCACCTGAAGGGTTAAGAAAATGTGGTTTTGCGCACAGGGGTGCAGTTTTTAGAATGGTGTCACTTTTGGATATTTTCTGTCATATTGACCCCCCAAACTCGCTTCAAATGTGAGCTGGTCCCTAAAAAAATGGTTTTGTAAATTTTGTTGGAAAAATGAGAAATCGTTGGTCAACTTTAAACCCTTATAATGCCCTAACAAAAAGAATTATGTTACCAAAATTGTGCTGATGTAAAGTAGTCATGTGGGAAATGTTATTTATTTATAAATTTCCTAAAGATTAATACAACTACAGTGATAGCAGTGTAAAAGTGTTTGATTGGACAAAATTCTAATTGTAATTAATTCAAAATTGTTAGAACTCCCCCAATAAGTTCTTATACTTACCTCTCCTCAGCAAACCACGTATCTGTCCATGTGCTGCTTCTCCAAGCTTGGTCCGGGTCCCCCAATCGGATCCTCTTCAGTTTTCTTCGCTCTGTAGGTTTTCAGTGAGCACTACCACTAACCAGGCCCCACTCAGTCACATAATGGGTGAATCACAACAGTGTCATGTCTCATGTCTCACATGGCTGCACAGGGCACGACGCATGCTGTTAATGTCAATGTCAATCATCGTGCCCCTGATGGCCATCTAGTCAGCGATGTTGCCCACTTAAAGACTAAGATGGAGGAAACTAAAAAGTAGCTGATCGAAGGATTCAACAGGAAGCAGTGGTTGAGGAACAAATTTGGGAAGTGCTGAGCAGATGTGATTTAAAGAGTTATTTTTTAACCCTTCCTGACAGTTTTGATTGGCACCAAATTTATTCAATGCAAATTGCATGTTCTTTCCATCCCAAATTGGGATATTTGCTCTTTTCTATACCCCTTCATTTAAGAAACAGGGTCCATAACCCTCATTTGAATGGAATGACAGTCACGCATCTCTATGGGACTAATGAAGATAGCGTTTCTCTGTCAACCTTATTGATAGTGAACAGAGCACAAACCCCCATTCTTCAACAGTACACGTCCTATTAGTGGAACCGTAGCGATCAGACAGCTATTACATTTAAGAATAGTGTCAAAGATAACAGCCGTGGGGGCATGCAGAACCACCGCTGTCACCAGTTTATCACAGATGACACCACAGAGATCACAGATCCCACCGCTGTCATTACACATTGTCAACGAACGCAACTCCGCTGCCTCCAATCGTTTATGCAGGTTGATTGGACACCCATTAGAAGTAGCGTATGGCTTCAGGGGTGTGGTTTACAGAGCAAGAGGAACAGAGCTATTACATTTTATATGTTTATTCCAGAAAGATATGCAGTGTTATAAAAATATACAAAAATAATACAATATGGGTACAAAACAATACGGTATATACAATTACATAAAATATAAAGTAATAATGAAAGAAAATGACTAAACTTGATATCACGGAAATGGCTCAGAGCTTAGTGAAGGGAAGTACTCCGATTAGGAAAATGGAACACTCTTACAGTGAACTACCGTATGTCTTCCTGAATGAACAAACACAGTGACCCAAATTTTCATTTTTATTAGCTCAATGCTACAACTACATACCCCCCTGATGAGCTCACATGGGGGATGATTGTGGTATGTGTTAGGTCCTTCAGAATGGCATGAGATCCCCAACTTACAGGCTATCTTCGCCATTGGAGGTCCCAGGCAACAGATATTATCGTCATGTTTCATATCGCGATTTTTTTCTTTACATTAAGGTGAAACATGACCAAAATTACATCATGCATATGTCCGTTATTAAGTTGAAGGGGTTAGAATGACCTTACAGTGATGTGACTGAATGCATTGTGTCTGTCCCTTTGCTACGACACCGAAAATACAGTGGGGAAAAAAGTATTTAGTCAGCAAACAATTGTGCAAGTTCTCCCACTTAAAAAAATGAGAGAGGCCTGTAATTGACATCATAGGTAGACCACAACTATGAGAGTCAAAATAAGAAAACAAATCCAGAAAATCACCTTGTCTGATTTGGCAAGATTTATTTTTAAATTATGGTGGAAAATAAGTATTTGGTCACCTAAACACATGCAAGATTTCTGGCTCTCACAGATCTGTAACTTCTTCTTTAAGAGGCTCCTCTGTCCTCCACTCATTACCTGTAGTAATGGCACCTGTTTGAACTTGTTATCAGTATAAAAGACACCTGTCCACAAACTCAAAAAGTCACACTCCACTATGGTGAAGACCAAAGAGCTGTTGATGGACACCAGAAACAAAATTGTAGCCCTGCACCAGGCTGGGAAGACTGAATCTGCAATAGGCAAGCAGCTTGGTGTGATGAAATCAACTGTGGGAGCAATAATTAGAAAATGGAAGACATACAAGACTACTGATAATCTCTCTCGATCTTGGGATCCACGCAAGATCTCACACCATGGGGTCAAAATTATCACAAGAACGGTGAGCAACAATCCCAGAACCACACGGGGGGATCTAGTGAATGACCTACATAGAGCTGGGACCACAGCAACAAAGGCTACCATCAGTAACACACTACGCCGCCAGGATCCTGCAGTGCCAGACATGTCCCCTTACTTAAGCCAGTACATGTCCGGGCCCGTCTGAAGTTTGCTAGAGAGCATTTGGATTATCCAGAAGAGTACTGGGAGAATGTTATATGGTCTGATGAAACCAAAGTAGAACTGTTTGGTAGAAACAAAACTCGTCGTGTTTGGAGGAGACAGAATGCTGAGTTGCATCCAAAGAATACCATACCTACTGTGAAGTATGGGGGTGACAACATCATGCTTTGGGGCTGTTTCTCTGTAAAGGGACCAGGATGACTGATCCGTGTACGTGAAAGCATGAATGGGGCCATGTATCATGAGATTTTGAGTGCAAACCTCCTTCCATCAGCAAGGGCATGAAAGATGAAACATGGATGGGTCTTTCAGCATGATAATGATCCCAAGCACACCGCCAGGGCAACAAAGGAGTGGCTTCGTAAGAAGCATATGATGGACCAGGGGTGGCCTAGCCAGTCTCCAGATCTCAACCCCATAGAAAACCTTTGGAGGGATTTGTAAATCCGTGTTGCCCTGCGACAGGCCCAAAACATCACTGCTCTAGAGGAGATCTGCATGGAGGAATGGGCCAACATACCACCAACAGTGTGTGACAACCTTGTGAAGACTTACAGAAAACGTGTGACCTCTGTCATTGCCAACAAAGGATATATAACAAAATATTGAGATAAACTTTTGTTAATGACCAAATACATATTTCCCACCATAATTTGAAAAATAAATCTTGCCAAATCAAGAACAAAATTAATAAAGGGGATGGGGGAACTACAATGCCCAGAAAGATTAGGATTATTTAGTCTAGAAAAAAGACGACTGAGGGGCGATCTAATAACTATGTATAAGTAAATAAGGGGACAATACAAATATCTCTCCAAGGATCTGTTTATACCAAGGAAGGTGACGGTCACAAGGGGGGATTCTCTGCGTCTGGACGAGAGAAGGTTTTTCCACCAACATAGAAGAGGATTCTTTACTGTTAGGGCAGTGAGAATCTGGAATTCCTTGCCTGAGGAGGTGGTGATAGCATACTCAGTCGAGTGGTTCAAGAGAGGCCTGGATGTCTTCCTGGAGCGTAACAATATTGTATCTTACAGTTATTAGGTTCTTTAGAAGGACGTAGATCTGGGGATTTATTCTGACGGAATATAGGCTGAACTGGATGAACAAATGTCTTTTTTTGGCCTTGCTAACTATGTTACTATGTTAAATCAGACCAGGTGAATTTCTGGATTTGTTTTCTCATTTTGACTCTCATAGTTGTGGTCTACCAATGATGTCAATTACAGATCTCTCTCATCTTTAGAAGTGTGAGAACTTGCACAATTGGTGACTGACTGAATACTTTTTACCCCACTGTATATCTCCCATAAGTACTGGATTGATGCAAACTCCAATATATATATATATAGAGTGCCTTGCGAAAGTATTCGGCCCCCTGGAACTTTTCAACCTTTTCCCAAATACCATGATTCAAACATAAAGATACCAAATGCAAACTTTTGGTGAAGAATCAACAAGTGGGACACAATTGTGAAGTTGAACGAAATTTATTGGTTATTTAAAATTTTTGTGGAAATTCAAAAACTGAAAAGTGGGGCGTGCAATATTATTCGGCCCCTTTACTTTCAGTGCAGCAAACTCACTCCAGAAGTTCATTGTGGATCTCTGAATGATCCAATGTTGTCCTAAATGACCAATGGTGATAAATAGAATCCAACTGTGTGTAATCAAGTCTCCACATAAATGCACCTGCTCTGTGATAGTCTCAGGGTTCTGTTTGAAGCACAGAGAGCATCATGGAGACCAAGAAACACAACAGGCAGGTCCATGATACTGTTGAGGAGAAGTTTAAAGCCGGATTTGGATGCAAAATGATTTCCAAAACTTTAAACATCCCAAGGAGCACTGTGCAAGCAATCGTATTGAAATGGAAGGAGTATCATACCACTGCAAATCTATCAAGACCCGTACGTCCCTCTAAACATTCATCTCAAACAAGGAGAAGACTGATCAGAGATGCAGCCAAGAGGCCCATGATCACTCTGGATGAACTGCAGAGCTCTACAGCTAAGGACCATTCTTGAAGAAAACCTGTTGGAATCTGCAAAAGACCTGAGACTGGGATGGAGAGTTGTCTTCCAACAAGACAATGATCCCAAACTTAAAGCAAAGGTCTGGACTCATTGCTGGCCACCTTAGAAGTCTCCAGTGCTTTCTCTCAAACCATTTTCTAGTGCTTTTTGAAGTGGGTTTTGGGTCATTGTCCTGCTGGAAGACCCATGACCTCTGAGGGAGACCCAGCTTTCTCACACTGGGCCCTACATTATGCTGCAAAATTTGTTGGTAGTCTTCAGACTTCATAATGCCATGCATACGGTCAAGCAGTCCAGTGCCAGAGGCAGCAAAGCAACCTCAAAACATCAGGGAGCCTCCGCCATGTTTGACTGTAGGGACCGTGTTCTTTTCTTTGAATGCCTCTTTTTTTCTCCTGTAAACTCTATGTTGATGCCTTTGACCAAAAAGGTCTACTTTTGTCTCATCTGACCAGAGAACATTCTTCCAAAACGTTTTAGGCTTTTTCAGGTAAGTTTTGGCAAACTCCAGCCTGGCTTTTTTATGTCTCGGGGTAAGAAGTGGGGTCTTCCTGGGTCTCCTACCATACAGTCCCTTTTCATTCAGACGCCGACAGATAGTACGGGCTGACACTGTTGTACCCTCGGACTGCAGGGCAGCTTGAACTTGTTTGGATGTTAGTCGAGGTTCTTTATCCAACATCCGCACAATCTTGCGTTGAAATCTCTTGTCAATTTTTCTTTTCCGTCCACATCTAGGGAAGTTAGCCACAGTGCCATGGGCTTTAAACTTCTTGATGACACTGCGCATGGTAGACACAGGAACATTCAGGTCTTTGGAAATGGACTTGTAGCCTTGAGATTGCTCATGTTTCCTCACAATTTGGTTTCTCAAGTCCTCAGACAGTTCTTTGGTCTTCTTTCTTTACTCCATGCTCAATGTGGTACACACAAGGACACAGGACAGAGGTTGAGTCAACTTTATGTCAACCGGCTGCAAGTGTGATTTAGTTATTGCCAACACCTGTTAGGTGCCACAGGTAAATTACAGGTGCTGTTAATTACACAAATTAGAGAAGCATCACATGACTTTTCGAACAGTGCCAATACTTTTATCCACCCTCTTTTTTTATGTTTGGTGTGGAATTATATCCAATTTGGCTTTAGGACAATTCTTTTTGTGTTTTTTCATTTAAGACAAATTAAATGAAGATAATAATACCAAAGAATTTGTGTTTGCAATCATTTTCAGGAAGAAACTGAGTATTATCTGACAGAATTGCAGGGGTGTCAATACTTTTGGCCACAACTGTACCCATTACACATCCTCCATCCCATAGTCAACCATTATGACATCATAATGAGCGGTGGGGCTTGCAACCTATGATGTCATCAGCGTCGCCATGGCAACCATTATGACATCATAATGAGGGGCGGGGCTTGACACACACACTCTTTTTCCCCATTATGTAGATAGGGGCAAAATTGCTTGGTGAATTGGAACACGCGGAGTTAAAATTTCGCCTCACAACATAGCTTCGGACGCTCTCGGGGTCCAGACATGTGACTGTGCCAAATTTTGTGGCTGTAGCTGCGACGGTGCGGATGCCTATCCTGGACATACACACATACTGTACATACACACACTTGAGTAGATACACATATATATATACACCCGAGACAGAGTGTCTAACTACATTTGGCCAGTTTTTCTGAAGGAGTTAGGTTTTCCACTTCTCTGCCTCTTGAATATACAGATCTCAGACCTTGTGTCTTATTCTAAAATAATTTATTTGCTGTAATTACCTGGTCACTACAGGAGGCCCCTACTTGAATGGAGATGAAAGTGTTATCTCTCATTTTCCTTGCTTTAATTAGTCCTTCTATTGCTAGGTCTAATTAATTCCATATGTTCAATGTGAAGGCGTACTTCAATAGAGGTTAAGTGTCAGCTCTTCTCTCTTATGTGGTGATGTCTTTATGGATTTTAAATTGTTCTTTATGACAAATAGGATTTCAAATTTAAGAGAAAAAAAGCATGTGTAATTTCAAATATTAGAAATTTAGTTTCATTACTTAGTACAAAACATAAAAACACCCGATTTCTGCTGAGTCAGTCACATCCGCTTACCGGCACAATATGGCCGCCCCGCAGACATTGCTGCGTATTACGTTTGATTAACTATTTAAAGGAAACACTAATTGTTACCTGTTACAATAATTAGCCTATTTCGGGAACATGTAGGAATGGCTGAGCTGGTCTGTTCTCAGTGTCTTGGCCTTATTCCCTTCAACATCTTGTAATGATTATGGATCTTGAAACCTCACCCCTGCAACAATGAGCTCTTCAGAGGGCTGTCAGCAGTTTCTCACTTACACAGGGAAATTCTTGGCAGGTCTATCATAAAAAGCTACCCACTGGATGAAATTAGAAACTGCCTACATGTTTCTACAACCAAAACTTCGATTACTCTCGGGGATGCAACATCTGCTCGTACAGACACAGGATAGTCCCAAGCAAGCAAGGTAAGGCAAAGGTGGCCAACCATCAATTAAGAGCTTGCTTTTCAAGGTTTCCAAAGCCTGTGCTGATGATGACACCACTGAGATACACTGATTACATTATCCTTGTCTCCAGAAATTCTTTTTTATTCTTTGTCAGATATGTTCAGTCTTGATAATTGTTTGAATTCTTCAGCCAAGAGCCAGCCTTCCAAGGTCTGGATCTCAAGCAAAAAATATTACATACATAACTGGGGGGCTACTGATTTTTCGCAGTGTGGAAGACATTGGCCAGCTTCATGGTACATATTTTGGTTTAAAATGTGTTCTGCTGTAGATAATTCCACTGTATTACAGAGGATTCCCACTATAAGCTGTTCTCAGGTTTTTCTGCTGCTAGTACCCTTTGTAATCTATTGGTGCCACAAGTGCAAAATATCTTGTATCTCCACCACTGGGGAAATGAGGTATTATACAGGTCCCATCTGTCACGCCGCTCTCACCTGGGGGCAGGACCCCTTGCCCAGCATCAAAACTTTCAGCGCCGCAGCTGCTCCGGGGTTCCCGTCGGGTGCGCATGCTCACCTCTCGTACTTGCGCTCTTCTCGGTTCTAACTGCAGCCTTGTCCTCTCTATGGTCCTGGAGGACCTGACCCAGAAGTCCCTGTGCTCCTGCCCTATATCAGGTGACCTCTTCCTATGGGAGGTGTCTGATTATTGTTGTGCTTCCTGTCTTGGTCTGCTTGGTCCTTGCTTGGCTGTGCGCTATAATCAGGTCCTCTGCCTTGTGCTCTGTATTCCTGATCT
Source organism: Dendrobates tinctorius (assembly GCF_039654945.1). Lineage (NCBI taxonomy): Eukaryota > Metazoa > Chordata > Amphibia > Anura > Dendrobatidae > Dendrobates > Dendrobates tinctorius. Next base: position 28,924,802 of record NW_027361737.1, read on the forward strand.
CTGCCTTGTGCTCCGTTCCTGTACTCTGCCTTGCCATGCTTCCCAGCACATGCTCTGTGCATACACTCTGTTCTGTGTTCTACCGTGCTTCATTGCACACTTTCTGCCTCTGCTTTGTCTAAACTTGCACTCTGGTGTGCTCTCTGCGCATGCTTTGTCTAACTCTGTACTCAGGTGTGCTCCTTTGCACATGCCCTGCTTTGCTCGCACCCGGGTGTGCTTGTCTGTGCACGCCATACGTGCTCTCGTGTACCCGCCTTGCACAATCCTGCATCTAGCGCACTCCCGTGTACACGCCTTGTATTGTCCTGTACTCTCCATGCTCCCGTACACTCATCCTGTATTGTCCTATACCCTGCGTGTCCCTGTGTCCATGCTTTGCACACTCTTGTACTCTGCAGATTCCCTGTTGCTAGACACGCTCACTCGTGTCTCCTGTGAGCCGGCCACATGGTGCCAGCAGTCGTGGTACCTTACCCCCTTGGGCTTGCCCCTGACACTCCCTGTTTAGGGGGTGGTCCTCACTACCCTGGAAGGGTTGGCGTTATGACCCAGAGGGTCTACTCCAGGAGTTGTCACAGTATAATCAGGCCATGGACCCCGCTGGAACCATGGCCTCTGCCCAAAAAGAACTGGTGTTCCTACGGGAGAGTCAAACTAGGATCACGTCCTTTTTGAAATCCATGGAGTCCCGTTTATTGGCCTTACAGTCCTCTGACCCTGGGAATGCTTCCTAGTTAGCCAGTCTCCAACAAGAGCTCACTCAGCAATGTGACACCCAGGCCCATATCCTTAACCATATGGCGTCGGTAGATAACCGTTGTCATGATCCATGCGGGATCATGTCAGATAAGAGCACTAGTAACCTTTTTTTTCTCTCTCTCTAAGCTTTGTGCTTAGAGATAGTTTTGCCCCCGGTGGCCAGTATGGTCATTGCACTGGTGTTTTTAGAGATAGATTTGCCCCCCGGTGGTGGTTAGTGTAATTGCACGGGAATCACTAACAGGTGTGTTTTCTCAATAAAGGTGTGTCAGTTGTGCTCACTGACTCTGGTGATATTGTTGGGCTTTTCCAACCATCCTGCGTGAAGGAAGGAGCTGAGGAGAGTCCTGGAGTGGCAGCTATGGTGTCAGCGAGGAGTTCGTGTAAAGCATGGTGGAGTGGCAGCTATGATGTCAGCGATGAGTTCGTGTAAAGCATGGTGGAGTGGCAGCTATGGTGTCAGTGAAGAATTCTTGCAAAGCTTGGTGGAGTGGCAGCTATGGTGTAGAGCTGCACTCAGTTGCTGGACTCTGTTGCTGGAAGCTGCACTCAGGTGCTGGACTCCGTTGCTGGAAGCTGCCCTCAGGTGCTGGACTCCGCTGCTGGACAGTTGCACTCAGGTGCTGGACACTGTTGCTGGACAGCTGCACTCAGGTGCTGGACACTGTTGCTCCAAGACGGCACTCGGGTGCTGGACGCTGTTGCTGTAAAGCTGCACCGAGGTGTTGGACACGGTGGAAGATGCGCTCAGGTGTTGCACTCTGTTGCCGGGAGCAAGTGCATCAGAGCAAAGCTAAGTGTTTCCCTGTTTGTCACTTTTCCTCATGTTGGTGTTAGTACAGCGGTGGGGCCAGTGCCTGCACCACCCAGCTCCCTAGTAAGGAATAGGTGTAGGGTGTGCTAGGGTGACAGGTATCCTGATCGGCGACAGGTGAGGAGCCTGTATAGGGAACATTTGGAGTGTTAGGGACACTGACTCAGGGGAGTGCAGGAGGTCTCCACATCCCCCGTTCCCTATCGCAGGGCCCACCATTGTAAATATTTCCCTATCCCCTGTGCCTTGTTGTATTAGTTACCGGCCTGAGGGCCGTGTCACACTGGACAATTACACGTGCCGTGTCCTTTTGTATTAGTTACCGGCCTGCTGAGCGTGTCACACAGGACGGGGCACGTGACAACCGTCTCCTTTCTCCTCCGCTTCTGCCCAAGCCTCGGCCCCGCACCCGTTGCCCCGTTTATGCAAACCACCCCGATATAGTGGTGACCCCAAGTTTTGTCGGGGATTTTTGAACCAATGTCGGTTACATTTTGAGCTTTTGGCGCAGGACTATCCCACCGATCGCGCTAAAATAGCTTTTATAGTTTCCCACTTAGAGGGGGAGGTGTTAGCATGGGTGAATCCCCTCTGGAAGCATAATGATCCACTCAGCTCTCCACCTTTTTGGACATCTTCCGTAAGGTGTTCGATGACCCGTCGAACCTCCATCCGGGTACCTCCATCAGGGTACTCTATTGGTAGGACAATATGCCATCCGTTTTCGCACCTTGTCCTCCGAACTCGGTTGGAACAATGAGGCCCTCGTAGGGGACTTCTGGCATGGCCTGTCCAGTCAGATTAAAGATGAACTGACAGGTCCGGATACCCCTACCTCCTTAGAGGATCTGATCTCTCTTGCGACTCTTGCGACACACATTGATATGCGCTTCCAAGAGCGTACCCGTGAGGCAGCTAGAGAGAGAAGATCTCCTCGTCTCTCTCCGTGTACTTGCAATCCTCCCCACTCACGACCCATGCCTTCTTCTGCGGGCCCAGCCTTTGAGCCTATGCTGGTGGACCGTTTCAAGATGGCCGAACGGCGTCGCAAGGAGAGGCTTGCACAAGAACTCTGTTTTTACTGTGGGAGTCCTTCCCATCTCCTTTGTTCCTGTTCCGAGAAGCCGGGAAACTTCTCCGCCTAGGAGTGATAGGAAAGGTCTCCCTGTTTTGTTGAATTTGGACTCTAAGCTTATATATTGTAGACTCAGGCGCGGCAGGGAACTTTATTAGACTCGAGGCGGTTAAAAAATACCAAATTCCTGTCAGATCCCTGAAGACTCCTCGGATGATTGCTTCGGTCGATGGTAAACTCTTGCAGGAGTCCGTTACCCATATCACCGAAGAAATCGAGATGCAGATTGGAGCCCTGCACCGAGAGAAGATCTCCTTCCATGTTTTATCATCTATGTCTGACGGGCTTCTTCTTGGTCTCCATTGGTTACGGACTCATGCGTCAACCCTGGACTGGCGGTCGGACGATATACTCCACTGGGGACCATCCTGTCAGAAGAAGTGCCTGCTATCCATCCATCCGATGAATTCTGCCTGTCTGTCCTCGGCACCTGCAGGTCTGTCATCGGCTTACTGGTCTTTCGCAGATGTCTTCGACAAAAAGGAGGCCGAGACTCTGCCTCCTCATTTGCCATACGACTGTCTGATTGACCTTGTTCCTGGCTCTACCCCACCCAGGGGTAGACTATACCTGCTATCTCCTGCCGAAACCCAAGCTATGTCGGAGTATATCCAAGAGAATTTTGCCAGAGGTTTCATTCGTAAGTCCTCCTCACCCGCAGGAGCGGCGTTCTTCTTTATCAAAAAGAAGGATGGCTCCCTTCATCCCTGCATAGACTACCAAGGGTTGAACGACATCATGGTCAAGAACAAGTACCCACTGCCACTGATCCCGGAGCTCTTTGTCCGGCTAAGAGGAGCACAAATTTTCACTAAGTTGGATCTTCGTGGGGCCTACAACTTGATCCGTATTCGTTCCGGTGACGAGTGGAAGACCGCCTTTAACACCCGAGATGGTCACTACGAGTACTTAGTCATGCCCTCTGCAACGCTCCAGCGGTATTCCAGGAGTTCGTGAACGACATCTTCCGGAATATGCTGTACTCCTGCGTGGTAGTCTACGTGGACAATATCCTCGTTTTTTCTCCAGATCTGTCTGCCCACAGAAAGAAAGTACTTCTGCGTTTGAGGAAGAACTGCCTTTACGCCAGGCTCGAGAAATGTGTCTTTCAACAGACGTCCTTGCCATTCTTGGGGTACATTATCTCGGACTCTGGTCTACGCATGGATCTGGCGAAAGTGTCTGCCGTTCTTGATTGGCCACGGCCCCATGGGGTGAAGGCAATCCAACGCTTCTTTAGCTTTGCGAACTACTATCGGCAGTTTGTTCCCCATTTCTCTTCATTGGTTCGCCCTATCTCATCCCTCATCCGCAAAAGAGCTAACCCTAATGCTTGGCCCCCTGAGGCAGAAGACGCTTTCCAGTCCTTGAAGCAAGCCTTTGCCTCTGCTACAGCACTTCATCGTCCTGAGGTTAGTAAACCTTTCACTCTCGAGGTGGATGCATCCTCTACCAGGGCCGGCACAGTCCTTTTGCAGAAGTCTTCTTCTGGATGCCAAGTCAGCTGCGGCTTCTTTTCTAAAGTATTCGCCCTGTGAGGCAGTGACCGGTGTCATATGTGAGGGTCGCTATGTGTACCCCAGGATGTGCTCTGAAATGTATTAGATCCGCTGGAGTGCCTTGTGATCACAGCAATGTGCCTGTGACTCGCAGGGCAGAATAAAAGTAAGTTCAAACCTGGTCAAGCTATTTGGAAAAGGAGTTTGTTTAGGAAAACCTGGTATGGGCTTTTATTTTTAACACGGACTGCAGGAAGGTAGTGGGGTCCGGTCCGTTTCCTCCAGCCCAGGTCTTATGAGTAGCCTATGGCCACAGGTTGAAAAATGAAAAAAAAACGTTACAGGGAGGAGTTAGTTAGTCAGTGTTGCTCTGGTGAGGAAACAGAGCAGGTGATCTGCAGAGCACGCCCTGTGTGAGTTAACACAGGGCCAGCACAGCCAAAGGTACTGGCAACCTTCCCTGCATACCCGGCAGTACGTCGCTCACAGCAACTGCCCTTGACTGGCGATTTGTTTACCCCGCTGCGATCCGGAAGATACAGTGTGCTGTGCACTGAGTGAGTTTTGTTGAACATTAGAAAACCTTTTTGTTTTGAACTTGCTTGGGTCACTGCGTCATAACTGCACAGCGTGGACACCGCTGCTTTACATATGGTTGGAGAATGCGGGCAGTGTGAATTGAGGCATACCCAAAGCGTGCTGCATGTCATATATTAGGCATGCAAAGCTGCAGCTTAAGTCGACTGATAAGATGGAGGAAATACTGAGACAGTTGGCCGCCTCGCAAGTGCGACAGCAGAAGCTGGAAGAGGAACAGCAGAAGGAACAGCAGCAAACCAACAATTTAATTCTGCAGCAGATTGCGGCTCTGCAAGAGGCAGGATCCCCAGCCACCACATATCAATCGGAAGCCCAGTACAAGGTCCATTCTGCGCTGAGGAAAATGGCACCTGAGGATGACATGGAGGATTTTCTCACCATTTTTGAACGCACTGCCGAGCGGGAGAACTTGCCGGTGGCTCAGTGGGCTGAGGTGGTCTATAACTTCTTGACGGGAGATGCACTATGGGAAGCTGAAAGGTGAGATCCTTGCTCGACTGGGGGTTAATACATATGTGCAGGCTCAACAGGTGTTCCAGTGGTCCTTTTCTGAGACTCGCCCGGCTCGGTCTCAAGCTTATGAGTCAGTGTTGCTCTGGTGAGGAAACAGAGCAGGTGATCTGCAGAGCACGCCCTGTGTGAGTTAACACAGGGCCAGCGGAGCCAAAGGTACTGGCAACCCTCCCTACATACCCGGCAGTACGCCGCTCACGGCAACTGCCCTGGACTGGCGTTTTGTTAGACATTAAAAACCTTTTTTGTTTTGAACTTGCTTGGGTCACTGCCTCATAACTACACAGTGTGGACACCACTGCTTTACAGCCCCTACTGAGCAAAATTACTCCATTGGTGACAAAGAGCTATTGGCCATTAAGTTGGCCACCCACAAAGCTCTCCACAGTGCGGCACCCCCTTACATCTCTTCTCTCATTTCTGTCTATCGGCCTAGCCGATCTCTGCGCTCTGCAAACGACTTTCGACTAACCTCTGCACTAATCCGTACCTCCCACTCCCGACTCCAAGACTTCTCCCGTGCTGCTCCTATCCTCTGGAATGCTCTACCCCAAGAAATCAGGACTATCCACAATTTGCATAGTTTTAGGCGCTCCCTCAAAACACACCTGTTCAGAGCGGCCTATCACATTCACTAATCAAAGTCATTCTCTGTATAAGTGTGCGTGTGTAGCCCATTCACTATCTCCATCCATCCTTCACTCCCGCAAGATGGCTGGACCTTCATTGTAAATACACCATTGTAAATACACACCTGAACTCTGTATCTCCCTCACTTCATTGTAGATTGTAAGCTCTCACGAGCAGGGTCGTCTTATTTCGTCTTATTTTGCTTTAATTATTGTATTGTTAGCGTTGTTACTTATGACTTGTGTTTTGAAACTGTTAAACTGTAAAGCGCTGCGGAATATGTTGGCGCTATATAAATAAAGATTATTATTATTATTATTATTAATGGAGATACTTACTGGAAGATGCCGTACATCCGTTCAAGATCTTCACGGATCTTAAGAACCTGGCGTACATCCAGTCTGCACAACGACTCAATCCCCGGCAAGCCAGATGGTCTTTGTTCTTCACCCGCTTTGACTTTGAACTCCATTTTTGACCTGGCGATAAAAACGTTAAAGCGGATGCATTATCAAGATCTTTCCAGTCGACTGATACTGAAGAGGAACCTTCTCATATCATCGATCCATCCAAGATAATTACCATGGCTCCTGTCAAGTTGACTACATTACCTCCGGGAAGAACCTTCATGGCTGAGAACAACCGAAAACGAGTGTTAAGCTGGGGACATTCATCCCGAATTGCCGGCCACATTGGTGTCAAAAAGACTCTTTCCTTGACTTCCCACTACTATTGGTGGCCAGCTCTTTCCAAAGATGTCAAAGACTTTGTGGCTTCCTGTCCTTCCTGCGCCCAGAACAAGGTACCCAGACAACCGCCCTCCGGTCTCCTGCTCCTGCTTTCAGTGCCTTCGGCTCCATGGCAGCACATAGCCATGGATTTTATTACCGATTTGCCTAGTTCCTCCAGTTGTACTGTGATCCGGGTGGTTGTAGACCGTTTCTCAAAGATGGCTTATTTCATTCCTCTTCCCGGTCTACCTCCTGCTCCCGAGTTGGCAAAGATTTTCATCTCCCACATCTTCAGCATTTACGGCTTCCCTCTGCACATCATGTCAGACAGAGGGGTTCAATTCACCTCTCGATTCTGGAGAGCTCTTTGTGGACTCATGAAGGTGACACTGGACTTTTCTTCCGCCTATCACCCCCAAAACAATGGGCAGGTGGAACATACCAACCAAATCATTACATCTTATCTCCGGCACTTTTCAAATGTTCATCAGAACGAATGGGTCAGTTTACTTCCTTGGGCTGAGTTCGCCTACAATAACCTCTCCAGTGAATCGTCCACCAAGTCTCCATTCTTCATCGTCTTCAGACAGCATCCCAGTGTGCCTCTACCAGTACTTCCTGTCTCGGGTGTGCCTGCGGCCGACTCTCTGCATGGCAGGAGACCAAAACCGCTCTTGAGAAAGCACAAGTCAGGATGAAATTACATGCTGACAAGAGGCGCCTGGACTTTCCTCCTTATGTCCCTGGTGACAAGGTTTCCTCAAGATACATTCGCCTTAAGGTACCTTCTTACAAACTGGGTCTCCGTTACATTGGTCCTTTTGAGGTCCTCAGGCGTATTAATGATGTAGCGTAGAAGCTGAAGCTACCAGCCTCGCTCCGTATTCCCAATTCCTTTCATGTGTCCCTCCTCAAACCCGTGGTTCTCAATCGGTTCCATCATTCTCCAGGCCACACACCCCAGCCTGTGGCATGGGAGATGAAATTGAGGTGAATTACATTTTGGTCATGAAGAAGGTAAGAGGGAAAACCCTTTTCTTAATTAATTGGAAAAATTTTGGCCCTGAAGAATGGTCATGGGAACCCAGGGAAAATATCCATGCTCCTCAGATTTTGTCAAAGCTTCTTTCCAGCCTTAGAAAGAAGTGGCATAAAGGGGGGGGCACTGTCATGCCACTCTCACCTGGGGCGGGACCCCACGCCCGGCATCACCACTTCCGGCACCGCGGCCGCTCCGGGGTTCCCGTCGGGTGCGCACGCGCACCTCTCGTACTTAGTTCCATGGCTGCACAACGTTGCTAGTGCGCATGTGCGCTCTTCTCGGTTCTAGCTGCAGCCTTGCACTCTCTATGGTCCTGGAGGACCTGACCCGGAAGTCCATGTGCTCCTGCCCTATATCAGGCGACCTCTTCCTATTTGAGGTGCCTGATTATTGTTGTGCTTCCTGGCTTGGTCTGCTTGGTGTTTGCCTGGCTGTGCGCTGTATTCGGGTCCTCTGCCTTGTGCTCTGTTCCTGTACTCTGCCTTGTGCTCTGTTCCTGAACTCTGTCTTGTGCTCCGTTCCTGTACTCTGCCTTGCCGTGCTTCCCAGCACATGCTCTGTGCATACACTCTGCTCTGTGTTCTATCGTGCTTCATTGCACACGCTCTGCCTCTGCTCTGTGCTCTGTCTAAACTTGCACTCTGACGTGCTCTCTGTGCACGCTCTGTCTAACTCTGTACTCAGGCGTGCTCCTTTGCACGCGCCCTGCTTTGCTCACACCTGGGGGTGCTTGTCTGTGCACGCCATACGTGCTCTCGTATACCCGCCTTGCACTATCCTGCATCTAGCGCACTCCCGTACACTCGTCCTGTATTGTCCTATACCCTGCGTGTCCCAGTGTCCACGCTTTGCACACTCTTGTACTCTGCACATTCCCTGTTGCTAGACACACTCACTCGTGTCTCCTGTGAGACGGCCACCTGGTGCCAGCAGTCGTGGTGCCTTACCCCCTTGGGCTTCCCCCTGACACTCCCTGTATAGGGGGTGGTCCTCACTAGGTCAGCTCGCCCTTGGAGGGTTGGTGCCATGAGCCAGGGGGTCCACTCCAGGAGTTGTCACAGAATCTCACACACAGATCTGCCTGTGTACAGTTTGGAAGTCTTGTGTCCTTCAGTGTGAAAGCCAACTTGCATCTTCTCTGCTCTCCATCTAATAGATGTGGATCTTAAATGGAATACTTTAAGGCTATACACACCATCATACAGAATTTTTGACAATAGTGCTCCCTAAAGTTAGGTAACTTTCTAAATATGCTTAACTAAAAATTTTTGTCTCTACTTTGCTGCTGTAGATTTTATGAATTTTAATTAGCTGAGTGTTTAAGAACATATATTAATTCTTCAGGGCAGCTCCCTCTCTTCGTTCAGCATTAGAGAAAGCAGGAGGGAGAAATAAGGAATTGTACATAGATCTCAAGAGTAGAAAGCAGAAATCTTGTACAGTCTCGGGGAGGGCAAGGAAAACAGGCTAGAGATAAAGAGAAAAGCACATGATAATGACATTTATTTCACTTACTTATGTAGCGCCATCATATTAACGCTTTACAGACATTATCATAAATACAATATTGGGAGGAGTTGATAAGCTACATTACTCATATCTAGCCTTTATTACTGGGAGAGAAAGTCCCATAAGAGAATACAAACTTATTTTTCTTTAATTAATTAAAGGTAACCACTATCACATGTAAAATCATTTTTTTCATGTTAAAGTTGTCTACAGGCTATCCAGACAGATAGTGGTCAGAAATTCCTAATGTTTTCCTTATGCATCAATTGTCCAATTCATCGTCTACTGACAATAAAGAAAATATAAAAATCTACCACAGATGCATTATAAGATCCAAGTATGCTTCATGCTCTATTGTTTGGGATGATTTCAGAAATGTCAAGATCATCTGTTAGGAATAATCTGAATTCCATAGATATGAATGGAATCCATCCATGGGCATTTTACTTTTCAACTATTAATTCCAAATGCTTATAAGAAAATAGCATAAAAGACAAATACTATAATGAAAGATCCAGTAACAACATCCAAAATGTTTCTTTTCCCCATTCGTTCATTATTTTATTTGTGGTTTACTTGTATATTTTAGATTTTACTTGTGCTGAGTGTAAAAGGCTCCATGAAGCTAGTCCACAAAAGTGACAATAAATTAAATTGTAAAGAGTTATTAAGGAGGATGATGCATTTCATTACACATGTGGTAATCATTTACTAAAAATGTGAGAATGTGTATGTAAAAAGTATGTACTCTGCGTGACAGCCCCTGCCATGACTTTATCTGTCTCACGTGACCACGTCACCCTCAGGACACCCTCTGTAAGTGCCAGGAAAAAAGGCGGCCAGCAGCATCAGAGTGAGGAGTGTCGTGGGAGCAGACGAGGACCAAGCAGGCTCATGCAGACGGCCATAGTTTCGGTCCAAGTGCGGTCCGTCAAAACATTGGATCCCACTCGGACCAATGTTATTCTTTCAACGTTCTTTTTATTGAGAAATTTGCAAACAACAAACATATGCAAATTGCCTCTTCAGAGAAAAAGAGGACTTGAACTCTATAGCGCCACCTGTTGGTAGTAGTGATCCTACAAGTCACAATCAACCCTTTAACGAGTCTTGTAATATGACTTAGGATAAAAGCCAAATCAGAATCTCAATTTGCAGACACGGTGTTTCGACCTATTGGCTCTCGTCAGTGCAAAGTATGAGATCTGATTTGGCTAGGTGAGAGGCTCTGGACTGAAGTCTAGGGGGTAAGGTTTCTCCTTGTGGAGAATGACATGCCAGCTCTGGCTTGTCAAGGTAAGGAGGCTTATTCACCGTGCAATGCTCCTCTGGGAAAATAATATGCAAATTGCCTCAGAGTCTAGAGCCTCTCACCTAGCCAAATCAGTTTTCATACTTTGCACTGACGAGAGCCAATAGCTCGAAACACCGTGTCTGCAAATTGAGATTCTGATTTGGCTTTTATCCTAAGTCATATTACAAGACTCGTTAAAGGGTTGATTGTGACTTGTAGGATCGCTACTACCAACAGGTGGCGCTATAGAGTTCAAGTCCTCTTTTTCTCTGAAGAGGCAATTTGCATATTATTTTCCCAGAGGAGCATTGCACGGCGAATAAGCCTCCTTACCTTGACAAGCCAGAGCTGGTATGTCACTCTCCACAAGGAGAAACCTTACCCCTTAGACCCAAATAACAAACAGTGATCGAGAACTCAATCAAATCAGTACTAAAAACAGTAGTACAAATATTCAAAAAATAGAGCAGAAGTTCGTTTGTGTGTCAGATTCTCAAACACTGCAAACAAAGGAATAATAGACAGTTTCAGATTTCAATTTTTGTTGACGAGAAGACAAGAGACTAGGAAAGGGAAGGCAGGGTGGGGGACCAATGTTATTCAATGAGACAGTGGACATGTCCGAGTTTTTCCCTTGGGCTGAGGAAAAAATTGCAGCATGTACAATTTACCTATGATAATTGGAAAAGCTGATGTCACATGTCCACCAAGACCTGTTCCTACGACGTCTTCATCTGTCGCCAAGCACTGTAGTATTCATTCTGCGGGCGGCACTGGTGATACAAGAGATGTTGGAACCAGAAGCTTAGGATGGAGCAGGCTCCATCCAGCTATTTAGAATAGGGTGTCTGGGACCTCGGTGCTGTCCAGTCTGACAGTATCGGTGTGTGTGCTGTCCAGCTGGAGTTATCAGGTCCATGCTCCAGCCAACTGGAGAGCACCACACCCTACTTAAGCTTCCAGCTATAATCTTGTGCTCCACTGGTTCAGTCCTGCCTGTTTAGCTTTTTGTTGTATTATTGTTCATTGTTTTGACCAATTCTTGTGTTTCTGACTATTTTTATGTATTCTGATGTACTTTACCTGCCCTCTTGGTTCTGCCTCATCTGCCTGACCATTCCTGCCAGCCTGCACCACCAAACAGCAGCTTATTCAGTGGCCCCAGCACAGGGGCCCTGGTTTAAGCCCAGGTCTCTTTACAGGGGTTAAAGGGTGAAGACCAGGGCAACCCCTGGGATCTGGTAAGTAGAGTGGCCTACACTAAGCCTGTCCATGGTAGTCATTTTAGAGTTGCCAGACATCCACTAACAGAACATCATTACACCTGAGTCGCAATTAAAACTCCTAGCTGTATACATTATGTCTGTGTATGAGGATGTGGGAAAGTGATCAGAGATTGGACAGGTTTCCAGATTATTAAAAGATCCGAGCCTCTGAACATTTATCAGAATCTGAGATTGAGGAGAACATAACATAAAGGAAGCTCATGTAAGCATTTTACAGGTGTCTGAAAACCTCTTGCCCTTCTCCCTTCATAGAAATAACACACATATTAGATGAGGGAGTGAGAGTAATAACTTCCAACTGAACATCCTCACATAACTGTTCAGCACATTGATAAATGAATGTTATTTCTGTTGAGGAAAGTGAAGCAAGCAGCTGTCAGACACCTGGGAAAAGCAGTAAGCGACCAAAATAGACCAGAAGTGGCCCAAAGGCAAATCCTAGCAAAATCTATGGTATTTCTAGTTATGGCCAAGATTTTCAGGGAAGGGTCCAACCTCCACCAAGTGCAGCGTCCCTACCATTATCCATGGCACAATTCCATACTAGCGGCTGTACCTGAGACTGAGTTTTAATACAAAGACTACAGATGCCATACGTATAGTATAGTCAATAAAGGAGATACAGCAAGAGCTGAAGGCCATACTAACCACAGATCAGTGGGAGTGCACTAGGATAGGCAATCAATTTTAAAGAAACAGAAAGCCACGGAATTTAAGTCAAAGATCAATTTCCTGCTTGATAAAAAACAAACCAGATAGGCCTGCTCTATATTAACACAAAAAATGAGAGGGGTTTTGAAGGAAATGAGTAAAACTACGGCTGACATTCTACCTGTACTAATTTACTGACTCCATGGGAGAGGATGCCAGAATGGCGGGTAAAGGAGTTAGTATGAGAACCAGCAGACAAATAAGGCCACCTCTACTGAAGGTGAAGTCTCATTAAACAGTTTATCTTATCCCAATCTGACAGCTAGTGAGGAGCTCTCCCATCGGGGTCTTGGAGAGGGGTCTTTACCCCATACACCTTAGAAAGTTGCCAGCTAGCCTGATAGTTTAAAATGGGGGGAGAGGAGAAAGCTGCTGTTAATCCCCTCTGCCACGTAAAGAATTAGTGATGTGTCGGTCGCGAACGATCCTACACAAAGAGCCGGCTCCCTGCTGCGAATGATGGGAGCCGGCACTCCAGTGAGAGCCACTAAAATCCTTGACTGGCTCTCACTGGGTGTAAAATCCCGGCATTCGGCAGGCGTAACTTCGCCCGCCCGAACAAAACTCCGCCCACTCAGCAATGTAATTGGGTCTTAGAAAGTGGGCGGAGTTTATGCAGCAGGTGGGCAGAGTTATGGACGTCTGAGCACGTATGGCCTGTTTCACACTTCCGTTTGTCACCATCAGTCAAAATCCGCCGTTTTGCAAAAAAACCCAGATCCGCCATTTAGCTTGGCGGTTCCGTTTTTTTCCCCATTGAGTTGCATTACCGGCGGATCTTGACGGATGGCCATCCGTTTTTTTGCGGATCCGCCAAATTTTTGCCGTCCGCTGAGCGGATACGCATTTTCCCTTTTTAACCCTGAATCTTTTCTGCCTGCTGGAAGAAAATTCTCTCTCTCTCTCCCTCTCTGGTTTTTATGAGTCTGAATTGTACGAATAGACAGGGTTTTTCTGTCCTGAAATTTGCCATTATAGAATACATAGCCTAGTATATGGCAATCATTATCTGCTATTTCCAAAATACATTTTGCTTTGCACCAGAAAATGTGATCGTTTGACAGCTGCATATTAATTATATTTCCTCTATAATTGTCAGTCTTTCCCAGATTAACATAAGTTTCAAAAATAGCATTTTGAGACATAACTGAAATAAAAATAAAGCCTGATCCTCAATATGGAAGCATTCCAGCTATGTGTGACTTATTAGGCTGTGTGAAGTTGTTTCAATGCAATGAGTATTTTATCAGCTGGAGATGAACACTTCAGGATTACAGCTCATGTGCCTCCTGGTCCAACTCCACCCCCAGCACTGATTAGCAGCTCACTGTCAATATACAATATACACAGAAAGCTGTCATGTGGGCAGGGATAGATTTCTGAGCTCTGCTACTGTTAGGAACGGCGGAATGCACTAAATAAAAATAAATATTAAAGTGCGTTCGCCGCTCGGGGTCCACCGTGCAGTAGGTGTTACACCGCTGCTAGGTAATGGCAGATGCACAATATGGCGGTATATCGCACACGGGTTGAACGTCACCCGGTGTGCACTGGGCGTACTCTATTAGCTTCACAGAGACGCCTTAAACATAAACATAAGTACTGAGCCTGTTGGACTCACAGGTCTCAGAGAAGTCCACGCACGGTATATGGTCACAGGAGCTAAGCCCAAGGCAGAGGTACAGAGTCCGTCTAGACCTACCGTGCGTGCGGCGTCGCTATCGCGGATGCCCACAGGTGCTGCAGACTGCAGCGTGGCGACTGACACAGCCGCTATGTGACAGTGCCCAGGAGGGGCGCACTGTTGGACGCTAGTTAGGTGATGATATGCACTGTGGTCTGTAGCGTGTCACTGACTGTCGGTGACTCTATGACTAAGTCCCTATCCACACACGTAATATCAGAGGGAGGGGAGTCTTACTGAGTAATTCGCAGGTTCATGCTTTCGTCATCATTCACACAGTAGCAACTAGAGACTATACTAGCGCATGGCCGAATGGTCATGTGCGCTTTTTATAGCCGGGACCTTCCGGAAGCTTCCAGATCTCCGAGATGGACCAATGAGATCTTGAGCAGGACCTGAGCACATGACTCTCGATCTCAAATGTGCGATCGTCTCGTGAGCATGCCCAGTAGGAGAACAGAGGGACTTAGTCTCTGGAGCGGTCTGCTGCAAAGCAATCTCCTCTGCGGTAGATAGACAGCAGGAGACCGCAGAATGTAAGGCTCTGGATTCCTGCAGAGCAGATGCAGAAATCTGACGCTAACAGCTACATCTAAAATCTCTGATTGTGTCACGACTTCTGCACCCAATAAAAAAAGCGAAACATAGTTGGAATCAGGGTCTCTTTTCCTACATTTTGCTGCTCTCAAATGAGGTAGCATAAACCTGTAAAAAGATTCCATTTAAAGAAATTGTACCACCAGAAGCGGCACATGTATAAAACTTATTACCCCCAAATATAAATCAGTTTAAATACATCAACAAAAGTGTAAAAAAGTTAACATTCTTTATATGTCCTATATCTTGAATTGAAATGATTAGAATTGGGTCGGAACTTCCTGGATAGTTTGATTTTATGCTTGGTCAGTGGCTATTTAACAATATATGCAGTTAAAAGCAACTCTCGCTAGATTTGGCTTTGACGAGAAGTTTCTATCAACAGTCTTCGCCTTGTAATCGGGTCCTAGTGCCAGGATTTATGCAAACAATTTCCTCTCCGACCCGTTCGACATTACCAATGGCACGAGACAGGGGTGCCCCCTGTCCCCCCTTCTATTTGTGCTTGCCATAGAGCCCCTAGCCAAAAAAATAAGAATAAACAATGATATTAAAGGCTTTGAACTGCCATCACGAAATTTTAAAATTGGATTATTCGCAGATGATCTATTCCTCACACTACTGGATCCTGCAAACTCCATTAAAGCCCTTTCAGTTGAACTAGAAAAATTCTCTAGAGCATCCTATTTTAAGATAAACCCAAACAAATCAAAATTTATAACTCTAAACATGAAACAATCTGAAATTAACAAAATAAAGGCCCAAACCCAGTTCATTTGGGAGGAGAAGGAGATTGTCTATCTAAGGATTAGAATAGCAGGATCAATCCAAGCCACAGTTAGGGCCAATTTAGACAGCATTATAAAGACTATTACAGGTAATCTATTCTTTTTGGCTCAGCTAGAAACTTCCATTTTTGGGAAGATTCTGGCAGTCAAAACTTTTATCCTTCCCAAAATTTCATACATATTTAGGACTTTGCCAGTTAGCTTTCCGCGCCAAACCATTGATAAAGCTCAAGAGCTCATCCGACTATTTATTTGGAAAGGTAAAAAAGCAAGAATATCTGCAGACTTGATGTACAAAAATAAAAAACATGGGGGCGCAGGACTGCCCAACATATACGCTTATTATCAGGCCTCACTCATTAAACAGAGCTGGCACTGGTTTACTGAAAACATGACACATCCAGCTTGGTATGGCCTGGAGAGAGATGCTAGTGATAGAGGTTCATTGCAAAAGCTTTTCTTTAACTTCCTTCTGCAAAAGCACAATGCGAACTCATCTCATCCTATATTCCGGCCGATAATCTCAACCTGGAGGGATCTCATTAAGCCGACTAAAAATATCAAAAAAGCAGAGCAAATCTTAAAGTTGCCTCTTTCTTCATTGGCACTGATGGATGATCTCCCGATACCGGAGGTTTGGGGGAAATCTGGAATTAAAAGGGTGGGGGATGTTTTTAGTGGAGTGGAGTTCCTGAAATTCGGTGAGATCAGGGTTAAATATAATTTACCGTCATCTGAGCTAGTCTTTTACACCATGTTGAAAGACAGAATTTGGAAATTCATAAAAGGGAAGACTTTGAATTATGAAATGCTAACTTCACTGTTGTGCAACCTTAAAAATAAAAACCTCTGGAGTCTGCGTAATTTGTATAGATCTGTCGTCAAAGACCTAACGAGCCACAAAAACATATACATGAAGAGATGGGAGTCCGATTTTGGTGCTGATATCCGTCTCGAGAACTGGAACGATGCCATCAAAAACACTTACAATTCCAACATATCAATGGGTCTTCATGAGAGTTATTTCAAATTGTTAAATAGATGGTACTATACCCAGACAAGGTTATCGTATTTTAACACAGAGCTATCTTCCTTGTGCTGGAGAGATTGTGGACATCAAGGGAACCTCTACCATATTTTCTGGGGTTGTTCAAAAATCAAAAACCTCTGGCTTCAAGTCACACAGCACATTAACCTCATTGCTAAGGACTTCACAATTACACCCGAAAGTGCACTTCTTTCATTAGACATGGAACAATTTGATGATTCGGTAAGACACATTATCATACACATCCTCTTAGTGACCAAGACCATGTTAGCACAAAGGTGGAAGAAAGCAGAGGTTCCCAAGTTTTCAGACATACTTGACAAGATAGGCCAACACAGCGATTTAGAACTCAGATTTGCGATTAACAACAATCACATTCACAAATACTCAAAAAAATGGAAGACCTGGAACAACAAATTTCATATCAAATAGACTTAACAAGAGGCACTATATTTTGAATTTAAAACTGGGCACTTTAGTACTGGGATGCTGTATCTCCTTCCAAGAATGTTACCCCATAATAAGGATTGTCGATTTTTTTTTTTCTTTTATGTTGTTATTCGATATATGTTACTCTATGCCTATTTGTGGGTTTTCTAGTTTTTAAATTTTTTTTCCGTACCTGTACAAGGTTGTTTATTCCCCACTCCCTTCCCTCCCTTCCTACCTTCCTTTCCCTACCCTGTTTATTTCTAAAAAAACAATAAAATTATTTGAAAACAATATATGTGGTTAATATTGAGAAAATTGATGACAGATTTGTTTTTAATGAATGGGTCATTTTTTTAATCATGATCTTTATTTTAAAAAAAATTAGTAAGTTTACAATTTTTACACTGGCCACTGGGACTTTTCTAGATTCATACTTCCTGTCTTTTCAGGAACAGTTTTCAGCAGGCTCACATCAATCTCAGTAGGCTATGTCGCAGCTGACCCTGCTCATGCTGCCTTCACAATTACTTTTAACATGCTTATTAGATGATTTAACCCCTTTCCGATGTTGGGCGTAATGGTACACCCACGTCGGAATCCCTCCCTTTGATGTGGGCTCCGACGCTGACAGCTGATATGTATAGCTGACATGTGCCTCTAACAGCCACAGGTGAATCGCGATCCACCCGCGGCTGTTAACTAGTAAAATGCCGCTGTCAATCTCTGACAGCAGCATAACTCGCGCTTCCCTATAAGCGCGCCAGAAGTCCCGCCCATCGGTTACCCCGTCACATGATTGCAGGTCACCAATGGGTGGACATGACAACTCTATGACCTCTATGGTTGTCATAGCCAGATTGTTATGAGTGCCACTCAGTGGTAGGTGCTCATAACAAGTGAGTATTTGTGCTACACACAGGCGATCTGATCATCGCCTGTATGTAGCAGAGGAGATCAGACAACTGCAGCTTCTAGTCTCCCATGGAGACTACAGAAGCATGCAAAACTTAGGAAAAAAAATATTTAAAAAATTGAAAAAAATATAAAAGTTCAAATCACCCATTTCACCCCATTCAAAATAAAGCAATAAAAAAATCAGATATACACATATTTGGTAACAGAATTGCCCATTCTATCAATTTTAAAAAATAATTAACCCGGCCGCGAAACGGTGTAACGAGAAAAAAAAGATCAAAACATCAGAATTATGTTTTTTTGGTAACCGCTACATTGCAATAAAATGCAATAACGGGCGATCAAAAGCACGTATCTACACCAAAATGGTATCAATAAAAATGTCAGTTCGGCGCGCAAAAAAATAAACCCTCACCCAACCCCAGATCACAAAAAATGGAGATGCCACAGGTAAAATGGCGCTATTATTTTTTGTTTTACCAAAGTTTGGATTTTGATTTTACCACTTAGATAAAAAAAACCTAGACATGTTTGTTGTCTATGAACTCCTAATGACCTGGAGAATTATAAAGGCAGGTAATTTTTGTATTTAGTGAACATGGTAAAAAAAAACAAAAACAAAAAACAACTGTGGAAATGCGCTTTTTTTTGCAATTTCACCGCACTTGAATTTTTTTTTATTGTTTTCCAGTACGCGATATGTTAAACCCAATGGTGTCATTCAAAAGTACAACTCGTCCCGCAAAAAACAAGCCCTTATGTGGCCATATTGACCAAAAAATAAAAAAGTTATGGCTCTGGGAAAAAGGGGAGCAAAAGACGAAAACGCAAAAGCAAAAATACCTCTGGTCTTAAGGGGTTAAAGGGAACCTGTCACCAGAAAAAACACTATTAACCTGCAGATATGGGTTTAATCTGCAGGTTAATAGCGTTACTACCCTGCTCGGTGCCTGCACTTAGCCGAATGCTGTGGGGAGAAAATTATTTCATTCCCAGTGGCAGTGTTCTGGTTTCATTTACAGGGGCAGTGCTGGTGCAGGTTCAGTCACCGCTCTTAGTATAGAGAGCAGCGGCTGTAACCGCGCCCCCGGCCCTGACTGACACTCTCTCTGCATTGGGTTTCAGCTGTCAGTCAGTGCGGTGGTGGAGTTACAGCCGTTGCTCTCTATACTCAGAGCGGTGACTGAACTTGCGCCGCACCAGTGACTGAAAGCGGAACACTGCCGGGGGAATAAAGTTCATTTTCTCCCTGCAGCATTAGGCTACATGCAGGTGCTGAGCAGGTTAGTAACGTTATTAACCTGCAGATTAACCCCATATCTGCAGGTTAATAGTATTTTTCTGGTGACAGTTTCTATTTAAGACAAATGAGTTACTCTATTGCTGCTAATGTACTGGTGGACTTCCTGAATGAACTGGGAATTAGAGTCTAAATAGACGATGTGAAAATTACAATAATTCTATTTCTTATGTTAAAGATTGTGTCTTGGAAAAGAAAAACACTGCCAAAATATGTTAAAAAAATACATTTAAAACACAAAAATATGATTTAAACAATTTGCAATTTTGTGATGACCCATTCCTTTTAAAACAGATACAGTGATACAATAAAACTATACATGCACAATACTTCGCATATAAAATAAAACAAACATATGAGCAATTAATCAAGTGTTAAATATCATGGGTAAATTCTTCAGAATGATAAGTTATTGGGAGCGATTCTCTCACCTTGGATTGCAGACGTATGTGCGAGAATCATGAATTTGAGCTCAAAGGTCAAGGCTTCAATGTTATGAGCCAGCGTTCTCCTCACCAACGTCTGGTAACTGTCCTCCATCTTCCTGGTGCAACATGTTGGGGCCTTTGGTTCACAGATCTGGAGGTCGGATTCTGTCAAATACATCAAGGACAAAAGAAACCAGAATCACAAATAATTCTGCGAGTCATTCTAAAAGCCACAAAGATCGTCACCATGACAAGACCATATCTTACGGGGCAAAATATTTCCTACTGTATGTGTTCTGGGTGCAAAACACTCAAAAATCACCTTCATCTTTTTCCTAAGTAAATCCATTAAAATAACATTTTTTGTAAAGACATTTAGAACAATAACTTGTTGAGCAATATGCAATTTCTGAAGCCTTGTGAAGTCTTCAGTCTTCATGTAGTCACAAGATAAAACCATGTGATCCCCATCATGGTAGTCCCACTTAGGCTTCAGTAAACATACAGCCAACTATACTGGACCATGGACATGGCAAAGCCATGAGCACAGACCATTTATAGCAGGACACAAGTTCCTATAGGCACATATTACAGACATCATGTACATCCGCAAGGCACGGTGCTCTACAATACTTCTGTAGTATCACAGTTCTTGAAAAATGCCAACAATTTTTATTCTCACAGATTGAGAATTTTACAAGCTGGAAGTACTTGGAGATCTAGCACGGACCCATAGTACAGCATAGAGCAGAAAGACAACAGTGTAAGGTGAAGCTCACGAAGATTGGTACAATGTACTGATTGTACAAGTTGTGGCAGGTTAAATGGTGAATCAATCACACAATAAAATAACACATCCCCGTCCCAATTTTTCTATCCGCCCATTGACCCTGATCAGGACATTTTAAGCATAAGTGGGTTGCCCGCCAGGGCCGTGGGGTACTCGGTACCGGTATTTCAGAGGGAAGTGTCACGGTAGCGGTGACCCGGTCTGTGGCCCTGGGCATCCATGTAAAAGGGGTAGAGTGATGGGGATAAAGTCATTAAGATGATTCATGACGCCACCTGTGGTTTCTGGTCAGTTTGACCAGCGCGGCAGGGTTGCTTCTCTGGGACAGATGGTGTGGTGCAGCAATGATGTTGTAGCCCTCCACAGGTAGGGCTGTAGTCCCTGGGCAGAGTAGATGGGGTTGGCAAATGAGGAGATAGTGAGAAGTAGGTGGTACAGTGTTAGGCACAGAGATGTAGGAGTGCTGAGTGGGTTGGTGCAAGAAGAGGGAAATGAGACAGGTGAATGCAGTTCCAGTTCTTTTACTCACGTTCTTGGCACAGACAGGTGCCCACTTCAATGCTGAAGTCTCCAGATCAGGGGCTCAGCCAACTCCCAGGCAGATGGAATTAACCTTTCCAGCTCTCCCCTTCGTATGCCTGTTCTGAACGTCTCCACACTAGCGCTTATACTAAGGTACTTGTAGTTGTGTGCTAAACCCAAGTTCCTCCTTCTTGATGTTACTCAGAGCTCTACTTGTACGGCATACAGCTGTAGCCTGCTTCGGGGACTCCTTGCTATCATGTCCCGGCTCACTCACGTTGCTGTTGTGCCCCCAAGTCTTGGGTGGGAATAAAGTGGTGACAACTTCTATTCCTCCGGTGTCTGCTGCAGGACCATCAGTATCCATACAACCTCGGGGACCAGACCCCGGCCATGCTCTTAGAACTTGAGGAAGGGCTCCGCTCCGACCCTAGTCTTTAGTTCTCTTCTTCCCCTTACGTTCCGCACTAATCTTTCTTCCTTCTGGAGAATCAGGCTTTCTATTTCTCTTTCCCGTGCCAGCAGCTTCAGGTCACTGAAGTCTGCTGCAGCACCTCCTTCATCCCTCTCTCGGGATCTTCTCTCACAGACTGACCTTTTCCTAATATTCTTCCGCTCTCTTGTGCAGTCTAAGCTCCATGCACCTTCCAGCACTCTTCGTGTTCCAAGCAGGGAGCCACCAAGGTTGCTCTGCTGCACTACTGGTGTGCGTGTGGGATGTGAGTGTTGGAGTGTGGTCAGGTGTCTCCACCTTACCTGGATAGTGGGGTACCACACCTCAGGAGGAGGTGCAGTACCTCTGTGGTGACTGAGCTCCTCAGGGGCGCCACATAAGAAAGAGCACTCCAGCCCTAAATGACCTCGCCAGTCCAAGTATTAAACAATTGGCCATTCATTTAAACATAACACAACAGGTTTTCTGCAGAGAAAATGTCTGGCCCGATGTGGCTCCCACTGGCAAAAATAGTTGATCACCGGAGCTTAGGCTCCATTCACATTTGCATTGGAGGTTTAGTTTGGAGTCTTTGTTGCAGGTTCTACCATATTTGAAGGTAAAGAGTGCAGCAAACTGTGCTACTGCTTCCAGTAGAGTAACAAGTACCACGATGGAAACTGATAGACCAGAAAATAAACTGATAGACCAGAAAATACCAAAGCAGATATGTGAACATAGCTTTCAAGACACCAAACCTGCTGCAATAACAACCCACTCTCCCACTCTCTTTGAGTGACAGACCTCTCCCTGTGTGCATATAGTGGGAGAGATCTGTAAAGCACTGGTAGCGGAAGGGGAGATGCCGCCGGGGGGCCCCTTTTCGACTACATCTCCCGTGCAGCTTGGTAGCCGATGGCTTTTAACATCTTTTTGACATACGACGTAGGTCAGAATCGGGTGTATGAAGCAGGCTCACACAGTGAGCCCACCCCATACTCAACGGGTGATCGCTGTGTAGCTAACAATCGCGGGTGGATTGTTAAGCTGTTAAATGCCACTGTCAATCTCTGACAGCATTTAACTAGCGCTGACGGGCGCAAGTGTCTTTACTTCTGCCTATTGATACACCCTTGACGCGATCACGGGTTCGCTGATGGGTTATCATGACAGCCGGGGAGCCTGTGATTTCTGCTATATACAGCGATGCTGAGGCATCACTACATATAGCACAAGTGATCGGATGATCACCTCTTCAAGACCCCTGAGGGGGCTAACAAATGAAAAGATGTTTTAGAAAATCTGGGGAAAAAAAGTTCAAATCACCACCCTTTTTTCAAGTGAAATTAAAGATACTAAAAAAAATTAAAAAAACATATTTGGTATCGCCAAGTTCAAAAAAGTCTGATCTATCAAAATATTAAAACAATTTGCCAGATCATTAGACACCATAAACAAAAAAAAATTGAAGAACACCAAAAGTACGTGTTTTTTTGTCACCACAATTCCAGAAAAAAAGTGATAAGATACGATCAAAAAGTCACATCTATCTCAAAATGGTATTAATAAAAACATCCTATCGCCATGCAAAAAAAAAAAGTTATCATATAGCTCCGTTGGACGAAAAATAAAATGTTACGGATCTCAGAAAATGATCTCAGACACAACTCCAACATTTTTTTTTGCAAACTTTAGGGTTTTTTTTTCACCACTAAAATAATTAAAAAAAAACGGACATTTTGGCATTGTCGTAATCATAGTGATGAGGAGAATCATATGGCATGGTCAATGCTAGCACAAAATGTACACCATAAAAATAATTCCCAAAATATAGTGTCAGAATTTTTTTTTAACACTATTTCACCGCACTTGGAATTTTTTTTCCATGTTCGAGTAGAAATGTCCGTGTTGAAATGGTGTCATTCAAAAGTACAACTCATCCCGCAAAAACAAAACACCCTCATATGTCTATGCGGACAGAAAAATAGAAGAGTAATGGCTCTGGGAAGAAGGGGAGGAAAAAATGCGTTTTTTTCTGAAATGCTGCAGCATTTCATAGCTAACATTCACGACTGAAATCATACAGTCAGTGTCAGATACATGCTGCCCATGTGTCAGCTGTGACATTCCCTTTATAATACTGAGCTCTGTATAACCCCGTCCACACCACTGATTGGCAGCTCTCTGTGTATACTGTGCTTAGGCAGAAAGCAGCAAATCAGTGGTGGGGGTGGTTTTATACAAAGCTCATTAATGCAGAGAATGACATGGTAGCAGGTTTACTAGTTCTCTATTGATAATCTCCTGGTGATAAAATAGATATATTATAAAAAACTATAGATAGTTTATAAAAACTACACTAAGCAGCCCAGTAAGTGAAACATCACTGGAATCAGCACATTCGCCTATATATTATGCCTCTCTCAGTTTAGGTGGCAAAAACCTAGTAACAGATTCCCTTTAAGTAATTTGGGACATGTAGACTATGAGCCCTCGCGGGCAGGGTCCTCTCTCCTCCTGCACCAGTCAGTGACTCGTTTTGTTCAAGATTATTTTAGATGTTTTTTATATATATATATATATATCCGTTTTCACATGTAAAGTGCCATGAAACAAATGGCGATATAATTATAAACGTTTTTAAGATTTTTATATTCCGATTTATCAAGAATTGTCTGACCTCTTTTGAGGTACATACTGAATGACCTAGTATTTTCACTATTTGATGGGGGGAAAAAAAAGAAAAATAGGCAATTTACAACACAGCTGAAAACAGCTGCAAATACTAAAAGGCATGACATCATTATAAGATAATAAATGACCAATAATATGGGCCAATTTTTGCTGTGAACATACATAGTCATTGAAGTTGAGAAACAATTCTAACTATTCTAATGGAAAGTTGGCTAGAGGACTTTGTATAAGAAATTCTTGTCATTGTGAAAGACCACAGCACATGATATACTTTAGATAACTATTTTCGCCTTCCCATCCCAAAAGGGGGATTATTCTGGCTATGTATAGAGCAATCAGTCTAGAAATGGATTTGTTAAATATAGGATTGTGTGCGGAATGTACAGTACTTGGTAGGGTTATTCTGTGCCGTGGATTCCTAGTCCTGACCCACAGGCCTGAGTTCGTGTCTTCTATACCTTTCATTTAGAAGGTAGTTTTGATTTTGAGCCATTATTTGACTATATAATCACTACTGTACCATGATCATTACATTTTGGGAGATGAGATCAAGAAACAGTATTGTTCTCATGCAGAAATGTAGATTTCCATATCCATATCATTATCAGTAATACTGATTAACCCTCATCTCGGAAACATTCTCAGAAGGTTAATGTCTGGGACCAACTTGTGTTTATTTTCAGACTGGAGCCAGAAAAGTGACACCGGAGCGACAGCGTCTGTGACATGCAGGACACATGGAAGATCAAGAGCTGTGTCCTCCAGTGACTGACAAAACTAAATGATTCTGACACGATTCAACAGAAGCACACAGAAAAATAGTGAAAAACATCAAATATATTACGTGATTTAGGCTGGAGCTACACGATGACTTTGGCCACAAAACTCATCATTTGGCCAAAGATCACACTATGCCATTACACCACGATAAAAGCCACTGTGGTTGTATTATGGCCAAGTAAGTTGCCACAACTATGATATGCTAGATGTAAAAAGTTCACCAGATTCCATGTGACTCGTGTGTTGCACATTACGACCTACTGGTCGAAACACAACCACTCGACTTTCAAAATAATGTGATGTAGCATCAATATAGGGTTATCTTTAGCCAGATGATGTGTCACAAAGTCACTGCAGCCTAGCCTCATGGCCAGCACCACCGTCACCTATCCTGTAAGGCTTAAAGGGATCCTGTCACCAGGCTTGGTTGATACAAGTTGCGGCCACCACCTTTCGGGGCTGATATACAGCATTCTATAATGCTGTATATCTGCCCCCAACCCAACCTAGAAGAACTGAAAAATAACTTTTATTATACTCACCTATGGGGCTGTACGGTCCGAGGGGTGTTGTTCTCCTTGGTCCATGTCTCCCAACTTCTTATGATCGACGTCCTCCTGCTTGGTTCCTGTGGATGACGAGTCCCTGCATCATCCACACAGTCTCCCTGGAATTATGCTCCTGCGCATGCGTACTTCTCTGCCCTGTTGAGGGCAGAGCAAAGTCCTGCAGTGAGCCAAGAAGGAGGACGGCGATCTTAAGAAGATGGGAGGTGCCGGACCAAGAAAAGCAACACCCCTTGGACCGGACTGCCCCGCAGGTGAGTATAATAAGTTATTTTTCTTCTCTTACAGGTCGGGGGCTTATATATAGCATTATAGAATGAATGCAGTATATCAGCCCTTAAGGCCATGTACCCACGTATGCAGAAAAAAATGGACTTCTTCCCAGGAAAAACGCGTGTTTTCGCACATTTCTTGCGCTTTTTTTATGCGTTTTTTACAGGAGCATACACCTGCTCATAGTTAGAAATGCGGATTTTTCCGCGAAATTAATGAGCATGCTGCGTTTTTTACCGCGATGCGATTTTTTTCGCGGTAAAAAGCGCATCAATGTGCACAAAAAGTGCAGAATTCATTAAAATTAATGGGATGCTTCTTGTAAGCGTTTTTAAAGCGTTTTTGCAGGTAAAAACATGTAAAAAACGTGAAAAAACGCATACGTGGGTACACAGCCTAAAGTTGGTGGCCGTAACTCATGTCGGCCAAACATGGTGACAGGTTCCCTTAAAGAAGCATCAGTAGTTCCTAGAACATAGTCTTGTGTACTAAACATGATCTTCAACTTGTGGCTCTCCATCTGTAGGAAAATTAGAATATTCAACAGCATTTGGTGTTTGTCAGGGCATGCTGGGAGTTGTGGTTTTGCAATAGCTCGAGAGATGTACAGTAGGTTAGAAATCACTGATTTACACATTCCCTGGAAGAGTAAATGCAAGGAGAGAATACCATGGTTGTGAGAGCGCTGCCAAATCATCGGGTGACCAGAGGTAGCATCAGCTTAAAAAGGGTGGTCTCCCGTTGATTGGCAACGCTCTCACAACCAGGGTATTGTCTCCTTGCTCTGTTGTCTTGATTCCTGGCTACTGTCCTGGATCACGTGGAACCAACATCAGCCCTCGGGAGGTTGATTATTTTACCTGCAATAGTGTTGTTCCTGCCGCACAACACCTCAGGGTGGGCACACTGCCACTCACCTTCTTATCCATTTGCTGGAGGTAACTGTGCTTAGGAAGCGCTCTCCTTTCTTTCTAAATACTAGAACTGTAAATGGTATTTAGTCACTGACTCTCTATCAACTCCAAAAGTATAAATCTGTTCAAAACTGATTGCACAAATAAAATAGATTGGCAAACAAAAGACAAATAAAATAGATTGGCAAACAAAAGAATTGCAAACACCACATTAAAGGGATCTCAGGAGATCAACAAAAATAAATAAAAGTAAGAATGTGATTATTCCTAAACACCTTTGCTTATTAAATTACACATGTATTATATAAAGAGCAAACCACTATATTATATTGAAATTACTTCCATCTTGTTACATAGACAGAAATGCTTCCTACAATACTGAGTTGCATGTGAGCATATGCATTAGGAATATCTGCTGCTGTAACCTGGAGGTAAAGAGGGTGGACAGCAGAGCCAGTGAACTATTGCCTCAGCACATAAAGGTGTGGCCTGCCTTTCTTATGAGCTGAGCATCATATTGATGTGGTCTCCCATGGCTGTGTGTCCAGTCTCCACTAGTTGGGCCTAATCCTTCTCAGTCCTTACCCATATGCGTGGCACTTGACAAACGGTAAGATTTTTAATATGAGAATTGGGACTGTCCCAATTATGGTTGCCTTCACGAGGCAGGACGTCTTTCACACTTTTTTGATCAAAACACATGTTAACTAAATATCGTATATTATATTCATGCACTATGCTATTTATTTACTGCAGGGTATTTAATCATTATGTTTCTGACTTTGGTTTTTAAACGTGATATCCACAGTATTAGATTAGAAAGACAGGGTGGTCAGGAGTATGAGCGGCCTCTTCTTACCCGAGCCCCACTTATATCTCCAGTAATAGATCAGAATGACAGAGTGGACAGGAATATGAGTGGCCTCTTCTTACCTGAGCCCCACTTTTATCTCCAGTAATAGATAAGAAAGAAAGGGTGGACAGGAGTGTGAGCAGTCTCTTCTTTCCTCAGCACCCCTGGTATCTCCAGTATTAGATAAGATACAAAGGGTGGACAGCAGTGGGAGCAACCTCTTTATACCTCAGCCCCACTGATCCAGTAATAGATCAGATGGGCAGGGTGGACAGCATTATGAGCAGCCTTTTCTTACCTTAGCAACTCTGGAATCTCCAGTATTAGATGAGATAGACAGCAGTGTGAGCAGCCTCTTCTTACCTCAGTACCCATGGTATCTCCAGCATTTGATCAGATAGATGGGGTAGACAGTAGTGTGAGCAGCCTTTTTTACCTTTTCAACCCTGGTATTGCCAGTATTAGATCAGATAGACAGCAGTGTGAACAGCCTCTTCTTACCTCAGTACCCCTGGTATCGCCAGTATTATATTAGATAGATGGGGTGGACAGCAGTGTGAGCAGCCTCATCTTACCTCAGTGCCCCTGCTATCTCCAGCATTAGATCAGATAGATGGGGTGGACAGCAGTGTGAGCAGCCTCTTCTTCTCTCAGTACCCCTGGTATCTCCAGTATTAAATGAGATGGATTGGGCATACAGCAGTGTGAGCAGCCTCTTCTTACATCAATACCCCTGGTATCTCTAGTATTGGATCATATAGACAAGGTGGACAACAGTGTGAGCAGCCTCTTCTTACCTCAGCACTCCTGGTATCTCCAGTATGAGATCAGATACATTGGGTGGATAGCAGTGTGAGCAGCCTCTTCTTACCTCCATACCCCTAATATCTCCAGTATTAGATCAGATAGACGGGGTGGACAGCAGTTTGAGCAGCCTCTTCTTACCTCAGGAAGTCTGATATCTCCAGTATTAGTTCAGATAGACGGGGTGGACAACAGTGTGATTGGTATCTTCTCATCTCTACACTTCTTGAATTTCCTGTATTACATTAAAATCTCCACTGGGATCACATCTTCCTACACATAAAGGGAATGGTTGGCGTTTCCTACTGCATATGTTCCCATGCACCTGTCCTATTAACATTGTAGGACAAGTTTTATGTCTGTATAACAAGGCGACAGCCATTTTTTTTTACAACTCCGATTACTTCCTGCCACAACACTATATTTACTTGCTAATTAAAGTTATTTAAAAAAAATAGCTATTCACAGGGCAATAATGAAGAGCCGCCTAAAGATGCACAGGTATGGTATACTGTTGCTTTTTTATTTCATTTCTCTTACAAGAGAACGAGGGCGTCGGTGGCATAGACGATGCAGTAAGTATGGTTTAATTAAGATCTATTAAAAGAGTCGGTGTCTTTATTTCAATTAAAATACTTTATTCTGGCTGTGTCTTTATTTACCCTGTAACTATAGGATAAGTCATAGTTAGCAAGGCCGAAAAAAGACATTTGTCCATCCAGTTCAGCCTATATTCCGTCAGAAAAAATCCCCAGATCTATGTCCTTCCAAAGAAAGTAATGGAGAGGTGTCTTATAGACGCTTCTCCATTACTAAGTTGTGGGCTTGATGTCACCAGAAAATAGAAAGGTGGCATCAACCCCACAAATATTACCCCACTTGCCACTGCTACAGGGCAAGTGGGAAGAGCTGGGTAAAGTGCCACAATTGGCGCATCTTTGGATGTGGACTGCTATTTTTAGGCTGGTGAGGGCCAAAATCCATGGGTCCCACCAGCTTGAGGATACCAGGCCTCAGCTGTCTGCTTTTTCCTTGGCTGGTTAACAAAAATTGGTGGATCCCACGCTCTTTTTTTGGAGAGGATCCCACTATTTTTGCTAACCATCCAAGGTAAGCAGACTGCTGCGGCCTGGTACTATCAGGCTGGTAAGGTTCATGGACATTGGATCCTTACCAGCCTGAAATACCAGTCCCAGTAGTCTGCTTCACTTTGGCTGAAAATAAATATATGGGGACCCCACGCTATTTTTTTTATTATTATTTATTAAAATGGAGGGGACCTGTCTCTGTGCTTTCCTCCACTTCCTGTGTCGTGTACTTCTAGCTGTGTCACAAGATTCACCATTATGTAAATTAGTACACGTATAGTAAGCTGCGTTCCCGCATTTAATACGCATGTGACTAGGAAGATAATGCGGTTTTACCGCATATATGGATAGTGAATGGGTTGTACAGTGCGGATGTACGCAACATCCAACCCGCAGCGTTTACTGACTGACTGCAAACAGGAAATCACTTTTTTTCCTTCCCAGAAGCCAACTTTCAATTAGCTTTATTTCAAGTGACAAAAAAAATGCATGGAAGACAAAATAGAAAGTAAGCCAGCTCACCAGCCACCTGCGCAGATCCTTGGAACCCCGTGCAGACAAACGTGGAAATGAACAAGGCAAAGGAAGAATTGGTTCCAGCTGCGTATAAAATCCTTTTCTTCTTTATTGGAAAAACATATTAAAATGCACAAATAGCTTATGTGCTCTCCACAGGTGCCGTAACAGACAGAGGCTACGCGTTTCGACCTAGTCGGTCTTTATCCAAGCCATACTAGTACATATACAGCTTATCTCTATATAGAAAATTATAACCAATCACAACACAATAGTATATCACATGACAGATAAGCAGGTCCTATACAAAATTTAAAAGCATTAACCATGATATTTATGGTACAAACCAAACAGAAAAATAAACAGAAAAAAAATAAATTAAAAAATGAATGAATAAAAAAAGAAAAAACATGGTAAATTAACAGTAATGTAGCATTAAATCATTTCTTTTGTTGAGACCACCAGAGATTCTAGTATTTAAGCGGTAGATCCAATAAGCTTCTCGGGTAAGGAGACGCCGTCTGGCATCCCCTCCCTGAAAAATGCATGCAATGAAAAAAAACATCAAAAACACATGTAAAAAACGCATCAAAAACACAGGTGACCTGCCAATGACCTCAGATGCAGACTTGGTGCAGATTTCACCTGCATCAAATCCTAAGCAAATACTGAGCCATACCTGATCGTGTGCACATACCCTAAGAGGAGGCCTGGCTTTGTGCACTAGTTTTTGTGGCTCATTCTTGCTGGTGTTTAATGATGTAGCTGATAAAAATGGCCTTGGCCCAGTCTTAAGGCCCCGTCACACATAGCGATCTCGCTAGCGAGATCGCTGCTGAGTCACAAGTTTTGTGACACAACAGCGATCTCACCAGCGAGATCGCTGTGTGTGACAGCGATCAGCGACCGGCCCCCCTGCCGGTATCGCTGATCGCTCTGGGAAACCTCTGGACTTTTCTTTGGTCGCTGGTCTCCCACTGGCCATTGGATACCCAATGTGTACGTTAGTTACCAGCTCCCTGCACCAGCGCGCTGGTAACTAACGAACACAGCGACGCCGCGCGCTCGGCATCGCTGTGCTGATCGCTGGTGAAGCTGGCTGTCTGACAGCTCACCAGCGATCATGTAGTGATTCACCAGCGATCCTGACACGTTGATATCGTTGTTGGGATCGCTGGTGAGTCGCTATGTGTGACGGGGCCCTTAGGATAAATGAGGTAAGTCGAGGAGGATGGCGTGTGTTCAGATTTTTGCTTGTGAAAATTCTATTTATATAATACAGAATATATTTACACATATTAATATAATAATCCAAGGGTAAAAATAACATTTACATAGCCTCCATACAGCCGTAATAATAGGCAGGTGGACGTGATGAACTGTAGTTTCTGGCACTGCTCCTATTCCTAATCTTTGTTTGATATTGACTCTAGATAAGCAGAAAAAGCCCTGTATTAGGGACGTATTGTCATCTTGGAGTTCTAATTACAAACTATTCATTCAATACTCCTCTATGTACAGAATGGACTAATGCAAATATTTGACATCAAAATGGACTGCGACTATGAAAAGCACTTGTGGACTGGAGGGTGGTAGGACCTACACATGGCACGTCACCGTGTCACAAAGCTTGTGTCAAGCACTGCGGGGCAAAAGTGTGCCCTCTTTACCAGAGGCACCATACAGTTGGACATTGTTTACATGTGGTCTATAATTTGGACACAAAGGGTCCCCACGAGCCCCATTTAGGCTTCCATGTTTTGAGGACACAAATGGTTTTTGATGAGTTTTTGTGACGGAGTCAGCTATCGCTGAGTCGTTTTCTTTAGAGTGGACCCTCTGGGTTATGGCACCCACCCACCTAGGGCGAGCTGACCTTGTGAGGAACCATCCCCTATACAGGGAGTGTCAGGGGCAAGACCAAGGGGGTGAGCCACCACGACTGCTGGAACCAGACGGCCGGCTCAGGTAGACACTAAGTACGAGTGTCTGATGACAAAGGACGTGCAGGAAACAAGACAAGACAAGATGTGAATTCAAGGTATCTTCATTAAGGCAAACTCGGGGTAACATCAGGTGCAAGACGTGATAACAGAGAAAACACAGCAAGGTGCGTGCGTGGCACGCCAAGGGCCATGGCATGGTACGTGCTAGATGGCACGCCTAGGTAGAAGTAAGGCTCGGTGGCATCGGACTCCGGAGAGCTGGCAACGATTGACAGGATCAGAGCATCAAGCTGCGGACATCAGCTCCGGACATCAGGCCGCAGTTGGCAGGCTTACGATCTCTGGCAGCGATCAACAGGTTCCAGGCATCCGGCAGGCAAAGCAGGGTTCAGGCAAGGAGGCACGACAGAGCTCCAGACATGGTGCGTGTTAGGGAACACACCAAGGTCCAAGGCAGGGTTCCAGGCAGGGTGCGTGCTAGGGGCACACCAGGGTCCAGGGCAAGGTGCAAGGCAAGGTGCATGTGTAGGGGACACGCCAGGTTCAAAGTTCAATGTGCAAAACACGGTGCGTGTGTAGGGGACACGCCAGGGTGCAAAGTACAAGATATGGCGCATGTGTAGGGACACCAGGGGCGTATCTAGGGGGGGGCAACTGGGGCAGTTGCCCCGGGAGCCGCCGGCAGGGGGCGCAGTCCGGGCCGCCTAATGCAGCGGTCCGCAGTGTCCTCCCTGGCGGCTGCATTCTGCCGCCCCCCCGGCCTGAGAGTCGGCAGTTCTCTCTGTCAGCTGTCAAGCTGACAGCTGGCGCAGAGAAGGTGCGCGTGCCGGCTCCCAGGGAACAATTGTACTGGCGTCTGTATAGACGCCAGTACAATTGCAGCTCTGACCGCTGGGCCAGAGCGACGTCAGCAGCGTGATATGTCATGTGATCACGCTGCTGACGTCACTCCCCGGCGCCCAGAGTGAACGCTCAGCGCTGATGGTAAGTGTGCTCCAATGTGGAGCTGAAGAAACCACCGAAGATGGGGGGTGTTAATGTGTGGCGATGGGGTTAATGCGTGGGGGGGTTAATGAGTGGAGATGAGGTTAATGTGTGGGGGGTTAATGAGTGGGGGGGTTACTGTGTGGGGGGTTAAAGAGTGGGGATGGGGGTTACTGTGTGGGGAGTAGAGTGGGGATGGGGTTAATGTGTGGGGGGTTAATGAGTGGGGATGGGGGTTAATGTGTGGGGGGTTAATGAGTGGGGATGGGTTTTAATGTGTGGGGGGTTAATGAGTGGGGATGGGGGTTATTGAGTGGGGGATGGGGGTTAATGTGTGGGTGGTTAATGAGTGGGGATGGAATTAATGTCTGGGGGGTTAATGAGTGGGGATGGGGGTTAATGTGTGGGGGATTTGGAGTGGGGGGTACATAATGTGTTGGGGATTTGGGAGTATGGACGGGGGGTTAATGAGTGGGGATGGAATTTGGGGTTAATGTGTGGGGGATTTGGAGTGGGGGGTACATAATGTGTGTGGGGGATTTGGGAGTGGGGATGGGGGTTATTTAATGTGTGTGAGGGATTTGGAGTGTGGATGGGGGGTTATTTAATGTGTGTGAGGGATTTGGAGTGGGGATGGGGGGATTTAATGTGTGTGGGGAGATTTGAGGACACAGAGTATGTATGAGGAAACAGTATGGGGGTTGGGTGCAGACAGTATGGGGAGCGAACGGGTTAATGTATGTGGACACAGTATAGGGAGTCAGGGGTATGTGTGAGCAGACAGTATAGAGAGTGAGGGGGTAAATATATGAGACAGTATGGTGAACAGAGAGATGTTAGAGGAGACAGTATGAGGAGGGAGGGGAGTAGTGTGAGGCCACAGTATATTGCAGATATTTGTATTTA
Source organism: Dendrobates tinctorius (assembly GCF_039654945.1). Lineage (NCBI taxonomy): Eukaryota > Metazoa > Chordata > Amphibia > Anura > Dendrobatidae > Dendrobates > Dendrobates tinctorius. The sequence goes on from NW_027361737.1 coordinate 28,958,589, forward strand.
GGGGCATTATAATGACACTTCTATCTTTAAGGGCATCGTGTGGAGATTTGCTGCAGAAGACCGGAGAAGATGGAAGTCTGCAGACAAGATGTGGGTGAGAAAACTCATCATGGGGTTTGGACAAGAAGAAGAAAAGGCGAACGACTCCAGAGACGACGTCATCTATAAGGTACCTGGATGTAAATATTATTTGTGCTACTGACTTATTCTCATGTTTTTATTTGTTAGGAACATTAAAGGGGTTGTCCAGGTTTGTACGGAGTCTGCAGTCATTTTATGTGACTGCAGACGTCTGAATTCTCACAGTGCGCACTGAACACTGTTAGGATTCTCTCATGCTGGTAATTTACATACATGCGGTCACATGCTGACTAGACATGTGTGGCCTCACTCAATGAAAATGAACGGAGCGAGGCCGGGCACGTCTAGTCGGAGTGTGGCCAGAAGTAAATAAATCACATACTTGTGCTGACATGACTGTACATTGGCAAGGGAGAATCCTAAATGTGTGCAGTGCATTTGTTGTGAGAATTCAGAAGCTGCAATGTCAGGATTCAGCTCTGCAGGTTCCAGTAGTCATCACACGGACACTTCACTCATACGCGATTTTCATACTTGACAACGAGCTTCTTTTCCTGCTTACAGTTTTTTACTGAACATTGAGAGCATTAGGGAGAGCGGCTCGTGGGTACATGGCTAAGAGTGCAAGTCGCATATGTACTTGGTGGGGGGGGGCGCCGAACCAAATTCTTGCCCTGGGTGCCAGGAAGCCTAGATACGCCTCTGAGGGACACGCCTGGGTTCAAGGTCCAAGGCAAGGTCCTACGCGTGCCGAGGGACATGACAGGGTCAGGGTACAAGGCATAGTCCTGCACGTGCAGAGGAGCACGCCAGGGTCGGGTTCAAGTCAGGGGCCTGCGCGTGCTAGGAGACACACCAGGGTTCAGGCTAAGGCAAGGGCCTGTGCATGCTAGGAGGCACGCCAGGGTTCAGGCTAAGACCTGTGCGTGCAAGAGGGCACGACAGGGTACAAGCTAGGGCCTGTGCGTGCAAGAGGGTACGACAGGGTATAGGCTAGGGCCTGTGCGTGCTAGAGGGCACGACAGGGTACATGGCAAGACCTGCACATATTTTTACAGAAGCACGGGGTGGTATGCCAAGGAGCAGGCTATGGCCTGCGCGTGCTAAGAGGGCACACAATGCACAGTGCAGAGACAGCGTGGGTGCAAGGAAGCACAGAGAGCACGGCTGAGGCACTGGCTAGCTGGTCGGGCTGAGGCACGGACAGACGGGCAAGACTGAGGCGAACCCGGCAGGGGCATAACAGGCGACACAGCTGTCACTGGCCGACGAGCACGGCTGAGGCACAAACAGGCGGGCACAGCTAGGACGGGCACGGCTGAGGCACAAACAGGAGGCTAGGGAAGGCCAGGCGCATGCAAAGGGCACACGAAGAAACAAGGCAAGGCAAGAAACAAGGCAAGGCTAGGCAAAGTACAGAACAAGGAGCGGAACGTAGGCAGAAGCACAGAGCCGGGTCAGAGAGAATATAGGGCTAGCAGCGGTACGTAGGCCGAAGCCCAGGGCCGGGTCAAGGGAGAATCTTGAGACTAGACATAGAATGTGCTGGAGAGCACCATAGGGCAGAGTAAGAAAAACCAGGCAAAGACAGGGAACATGGAAGGACTACAAGGCTCAGAATAGCAAAAGGCCTGACATTGCGAAACAGGCAAGGTAGAGAACATAGGAAGTACTACAAGGCAAAGCATAGCAAGGACAAGACATGGCGAAAACAGGCAAAGGCAGAGAACATAGAAAGTACTACAAGGCACAGAATAGCAGAGACAAAATATGGCACAAAAGACAACACAAGACATGGCACGAGACAAAAGGCAGAATACAAGCACAGAGCGTGTGCAGAGACGCACAACAGGGCAGAGTGCAGGGGCACAGAATACAGGGAGCGACCCAGCAGTCCAAGCAGCCATGCTGGGAAGCAACACGATACTCAGGCCCTGACCATAGGAAGGGGCGGTCTGATATAGGGCATTAGCACCTTCACTTCCGTTTCAGAACCAGGAGAGGACTTCCGGTTCAATCCTCCATAATCATAGAGAGGCTAGCTAGATCAGATTCTGCTGGACCATAGAGAGGGTCACTTGATCAGGGCCTCCAGGACCATAGAGAGGATTGCTGGATCAGATATTGCTGGACATAGAAAGTGTCACATGATCAGGGACTCCAGAACCATAGGTAGGATTGCTGGATCTGATTCTGCTGGACCATAGTGACGATCACAGCAGGTAGAGCAGAGACGGGAGGTCACCCAGCAACGGCGTGCCGCCATGAGGTAAAGCACACATGCGCACTGGCAATGACGGGCAGCCATGAGATGAGGCGCACGTGCACACTGCTCCAGGCATCTTGCAGCACAACAGTCACGAGGTGCATGTGCACACTGCTCCAGGGATCTTGCAGCATAAGACATAACGGGCATGATAGTTCAGTGCCCGTGCACACTGCTCCAGGGATCATGCGGCATAACAGACACAGCGGGCATGACAGTTTTGTTATAACTTTATTGAATTTTTACTCGATTGTATTGACTTCAAAAATTAGCTTTTAGATTATAATTATTGTGTTTTTTTCCTTCAACTGATTTTCGATTTTCAATGAATTTTTCAGCTGATATTAAAAGGGGCATGGCTAAATTCATGACCCCTACAATGAATGAAGACATTGGGGGTACACAATCTTCTTTCCATTCACACAAGTCAATATGATCACTGAATGTCCCATTGCTTTGACCACCATGATCAAAACATAATCCCCTACTCAATGTAGAATAGAATAGAATAGAATCATAGAGTTGGAAGGGACCTCCTGGGCCATCTGGTCCAACCCCCTGCTCAAAGCAGGATTCGCTAAATCATCCCAGTCAGATGTCTGTCCAACCTCTGTTTGAAGACTGCCATTGAAGGAGAACTCACCACTTCTCGTGGCAGCCTGTTCCACTCATTGATCACTCTAACTGTCAAAAAGTTTTTTCTAATATCTAATCTGTGTCTCCTCCCATTCAGTTTCATCCCATTGCTTCTAGTCTTTCCTTGTGCAAATGAGAATAAAGTTGATCCTTCTACAATGTGACAGCCCTTTAGATATTTGTAGACAGCTATTAAGTCTCCTCTCAGTCTTCTCTTTTGCAAACTAAACATTCCCAAATCCTGCAACCTTTCCTCATAAGACAGGGTTTGCAGACCGGTCACCATTCTGGTCGCTCTAGCTAATAAGGTTTGAGCTATTTTAGTTATTTTAATATCTAAGAAGAGGAGATGGAAAGCCAAAGGTTTATTGCAGTAATATAATATGTTGTAATATAAAGCTCCCCCAAAATAAAAATACTAGTCAGTTAATATAATATTTTAACTTGACTAATTACAGTTCATGTACTTTGATGTCTTACGGCCTGGTCGACTGGATTCAAGCTGTTCATTTCCTGGCCTGCCGCCAAGCAATGATGGGGCAGAGCGATCACAAATATGCTCATTCTTTCTACAGGTACAGTACATGTACATGACATTAAGCTGCTGATAAAAGATTGTTTTTAATGCAAGCGTACAAATCCAATCACCCAGTGGATGAGCATTTTGTTTGTTTGTCTGGTGGGATTTCCTGCATGTTTACACCAGCAGTTAATTGTGAACGTTCCTATGGACGCTCATTCGCCAATTATCAGCTTGTGTAAAAGGGGCATTACACAATCAGTACACTTACACATAAGTGAAAGCAACAATTGTACCAGCTTTAATGGCCCATTACATAAGCTGATACGGCCATTAAATAACCATGGTTTGACTATATGCAAGACTATTGGTGTTGCATAGAGCCGACAAATGTTATACATGCAGACTATCATATCATTAGCCTATCCCCATGTTACACGGTACAATGTGCTGCCTATAACAAAGATTTTTACACCTACTTAAAAATCATCGCACCCGACGAACAAGTGTTTAGCTCATTTATCAGGTGATTGTTGTCTACTTAGGCCATTCCCCAGATTATTGGCTGGCATAAATGGATCTTAAAGGCCCATTTAGACGAGGCATCTGCTGTTAAACAACTGACAAACAGCTATTTATAAGACCATCAGAGGTCGTTTGCTGGAATGTTTAGGCCCACCAGAATTTTACATGCACAGAAAGATCGTTAGCACGTTCCATGCACATAGAGTGTCATGTTATTGACAGCATATCATCTGATTATTGCCGATAACGATTATTTTAAAGCTGTCATGAATAATCCAATAACTTATTGCTTACATGTTGAGTGTTTGCCGGTATGTTACAACAGAATCACTGCACTTACACATAAGTGAAAGCAACACTTTGTGCAACCTTTGCAAGCAAAAGTGTGAGGGTCTCCCAGTGTTTGTTTATGTACATTCTCAGCACTACGCCTACAGCTCCACATGCGAGCAGCCTTTAGTGTAAAAGCCAAAATAAACAATTGTTCCCATTTGTATTCTCTGATGAAAAAAACACAAGGCAAGTAAAGGACACATAACACTAGTACTAAGTCACATTTCTAAAGTCTGCACCATGTTTACTGTCTCGTAAACCCGCAGCTGTATCATCACTGCCATTTCCTTGGCTCGCTTCTATTTGCTTGGGATGGTTTTGGCAATGACTAAACACAATAACTAGGCTCTGAGAACATTTGTAAAATATGACTATAGAGTTTTGCTTTTATACTAATTCTGATGCTGAGCGACAGTAGCATATGACTTCAATTAGGCAACATTTTCAATGTACTACCCCCTTCTAAAATATCTATGGCCAAGGTGACTATCTGTCAATAGTTTTTGAAGAAGCACTCCAATCAAAGTTTGCATCCTCTTTATATATTGAAATCATCATATTATATGGTACTGTATACTTACAATTGCTCATTTCTGCCCAGTTAATTCTTCTATTTTCCATTAGGTTTATGACATTACATGATTTAACAAAAACTAGCTGAATTCTTCTAAACTCTATGTAGAAAAAAAAGGGAAATGTTATGATCCCAGTGCAGGTTTTGACCTGCACGTCAGGGGTTAATGTCTGGAGCCCAGTGCAGGCTTTGACCTGCACACCTGGGGTTAATGATTGTGGCCTCTCTTTGGTTCAGGGAGAGCTTCTTAAACCCCTGGGAAACTCCAATCCCCGTCAGTTATTCTTTTGCCTTTGGCCGAGTGTGGTGACCCTTGTGTGCCTGTGCCTGTTTGTTGTTATAACTTGTTTATATGGTTCTGACCCAGTTCTGTTCCCCGTTGTGAGTTTGCCTGTTGATTCTGTACTGCACTACCCTCTCTGTGTATGACTCACTGCCTGTGATCTGACTACTCTCTGCTCGCCCCTCTTGTACTTTGCAGCTATCTCCGTGTATGACTCATTGGCTACGTCCTGACTATCCTCCCTGTCTATGCCCCTTGGTAACTTTGTCCCACAGTTACCCTGCTAGGAGTTTTCTTGCAGCTCTTAGCTTTCTGGAGTTTAGGCCACGCCCCCAGCAGTCACGTGCTTCAGGTCCTACTGCTCTAAAGTACACAACTTCTCGGCTGCTGCCGCTCCACAGGTAGCGCTGAGCACAGTTCGCTTTACTCAGGACACGCGCGCTGGCTCAGTGAGCAAGTTCAGTGCGGTGTTCCTGACAGGAAATTTACCTGCATGAGTCATCATTAGAAGTGCAAAGTCCAGCTCCACCTCCTCTCCAACTCCAAAACCAGCTGCTCCACTCCTCTCCCCGCCAGTGGCTTTGCAGTAATGGTGAACTGTAGTTCTAATGATTACTCATGCAGGGAAGAGAGACTTCTTGCTTCTACATAGAGCTAAGACGGATTCAGCTAGTCAGTTTTTAATCATGTACTGTCATAGACCTAATGAAAAAAAGAAGAATTAACTCGGTAGAAGGGAAAAATGAGCAATTGTAAGTACACAGTGCTATATGATATATGATGACTGCAATATAATGAGAGCATAAAAAACTTTTATGGAGTGCTTTTTTAAGTTTGGTATAACAATCAAAGAATGTTGAAGGCAAGCTAACCATTATAATTGTGGGTACAGTAGATACAATTGTAAGCACAAGGCCCATGCTATATAGCAACCCCAGTTTCACCATCCTTCTTGACACTAAGGTGCACAATGTCTCTAATCAAATGAAGACACTACACAAAGCATAGCATGACACATATGCCCCTATCAAATCGATTGCAAACTCTAAAGTGAATTTAGATGTGTATTTCACCTTCAGTAATTTCGCTTCATTTCCGTGACAAATTTACATCAAACTCCCTATCCAAGACATGGAGAATTTGCAGCAGATTTGTCTGGGGTGTAAATTTTAAGCTCGTGTTAAACAACAATTATGGTTTTAGGAGATCCAGAGCCAGAAAAGTTCACCCTTGTGCACTCAAAGTGCTAAGGCCTCTTTCACACATCCGGTTTTTGTCATCCGGCACGATGCGGCGAAATTTTTAATAACCGGATCCAGCACCGGATCCGGTTTTGTCCCATAAGCTTTCATGGGCGCCGCATCGTGCCGGATGGTTATGCGTCGTGTCCGGTTGTTGCCGGACACGGCATAAATTAGCCTTCCGGCATCTGCAAAAAACGTTCCCTGCAAAGTTTTTTGTCAGCGCCGGACCGGCTTTTTCCACAGCTCATGCCCGGACTCTGTGAATGTCAACCCCACAAGTGCCCGGCGAGAGAGAGATCTCTCTCTGTCACCCGGACACTTGTGAGAGATCTCTCTCGCTGGGCACTTGTGGGGTTAACACTCACAGTGTCTGGGTGAGAGAGAGAGATCTCTCTGTGGGGTTAACCCCACAAGTGCCCAGCAAGAGAGAGAGATTCTCTTGCCTGGACACTAATGTTAACCCCCCATGTCTCTCTCTCTCCACCCCCCCCTCTCCTCCCCTCCCCTCCCCTATCCTCTCCTCCCCTCACCTCCCTTTCAGCAGCTGTCTCATTGGCTGCCTCTGTCCTGCGGCTCCTTTAATAATGTCGGAGCCGTATCGTCTCGCCGCACACACATCCGGTGTCACGGCTGCAGGCCGGATGCGGTGGCCCGGCTTTTCGCCGCACGCCGCCGGACCCCACACACCGGATGTGTGAAAGTAGCCTAAGTAGAGACAAGTAGAAACAAAAGCCGTAATTCCAATAAACAAAATTTTAGCAGCAACCAGACTTCTTATTCACAGTCCCTGTTTGGCAAATATGAACTGAAAACGTTAAAACAGTAAAATAACTAAAAAGTATAAACAGAGTTATTGAAAATTCCAGAATATTCGGTGTGTGACTGTATATGTAGAGGCCAAACAAAACGTTGTCACCAGCTACACCACGGATAAGCACATATCACGCAGCTTATAACATTGTTTTCCACCTCTGTAAACCATTCTACGTGACGTCTTTATATTGTACCTACACCCTGCTGAGTCAGACCCCCTAGTGAATACAAGTCACTTTTAAGGGTTGCCAAATACATTTATATCCAAAGCCATTCATAGAACAGAAAAACTAAAACCTTTTCCATAATTGTTAAGGAATAAAATGGAAAAATACTGATATCTGTTCGGAATAAAAAGGAAAGACACATCACCTCTTATGCAGAGTAAGGACAGCCATTGTGGGCTTAATGGGAATAAATTACGAAGGTAGATACTCTAGTAATGGGAGTCATGTGAAGCTGCCACATTGTAAAAACATTGCTGGAATGATCCAATAGTTGGTGGAATGATCCAATAGTTGGTGGAATTATCCAATAGTTGGTGGAATGATCCAATAATTGGTGGAATGACAAAATAGTTGGCGGAATTATCCAATAGTTGGCGAAATTATCCAATAGTTGGCGGAATGATCCAATAGTTGGCGGAATTATACAATAGTTGGTGGAATGATCCAATAATTGGTGAAATGATCCAATAATTGGTGGAATTATACAATAGTTGGTGGAATGATCCAATAATTGGTGGAATGATCCAATAGTTGGCAGAATTATCCAATAATTGGTGGAATGATCCAATAGTTGGTGGAATCATAAAATAGTTGGTGGAATTATCCAATAGTTGGTGGAATGATCCAATAATTGGTGGAATGACAAAATAGTTGGCGGAATTATCCAATAGTTGGCGGAATTATCCAATAGTTGGCGGAATGATCCAATAGTTGGCGGAATTATACAATAGTTGGAGGAATTATACAATAGTTGGTGAAATGATCCAATAGTTGGTGGAATGATCCAGTAATTGGTGGAATTATACAATGGTTGGTAGAATGATCCAATAATTGGTGGAATGATCCAATAGTTGGTGGAATGATCCAATAATTGGTGGAATTATACAATAGTTGGTGAAATGATCCAATAATTGGTGGAATAATCCAATAGGTGGCAGAATTATCCAATAATTGGTGGAATGATCCAATAGTTGGCAGAATTATCCAATAATTGGTGGAATGATCCAATAGTTGGTGGATATGTGAGAAATGACCTTGATCCCTTGTAAATAGTAATCAGGTATTTACAGTGGGGCAAAAAAGTATTTAGTCAGTCAGCAATAGTGCAAGTTCCACCACTTAAAAAGATGAGAGGCGTCTGTAATTTACATCATAGGTAGACCTCAACTATGGGAGACAAACTGAGAAAAAAAAATCCAGAAAATCACATTGTCTGGTTTTTTTTCATTTTATTTGCATATTATGGTGGAAAATAAGTATTTGGTCAGAAACAAAATTTCATCTCAATACTTTGTGATATATCCTTTGTTGGCAATGACAGAGGTCAAACGTTTTCTGTAAGTCTTCACAAGGTTGCCACACACTGTTGTTGGTATGTTGGCCCATTCCTCCATGCAGATCTCCTCCAGAGCAGTGATGTTTTTGGCTTTTCGCTTGGCAACACGGACTTTCAACTCCCTCCAAAGGTTTTCTATAGGGTTGAGATCTGGAGACTGGCTAGGCCACTCCAGGACCTTGAAATGCTTCTTACGAAGCCACTCCTTCGTTGCCCTGGTGGTGTGCTTTGGATCATTGTCATGTTGAAAGACCCAGCCACGTTTCATCTTCAATGCCCTTGCTGATGGAAGGAGGTTTGCACTCAAAATCTCACGATACATGGCCCCATTCATTCTTTCATGTACCCGGATCAGTCGTCCTGGCCCCTTTGCAGAGAAACAGCCCCAAAGCATGATGTTTCCACCACCATGCTTTACAGTAGGTATGGTGTTTGATGGATGCAACTCAGTATTCTTTTTCCTCCAAACACGACAAGTTGTGTTTCTACCAAACAGTTCCAGTTTGGTTTCATCAGACCATAGGACATTCTCCCAAAACTCCTCTGGATCATCCAAATGCTCTCTAGCAAACTTCAGATGGGCCCGGACATGTACAGGCTTAAGCAGTGGGACACGTCTGGCACTGCAGGATCTGAGTCCATGGTGGCGTAGTGTGTTACTTATGGTAGGCCTTGTTACATTGGTCCCAGCTCTCTGCAGTTCATTCACTAGGTCCCCCCGCGTGGTTCTGGGATTTTTGCTCACCGTTCTTGTGATCATTCTGACCCCACGGGGTGGGATTTTGCGTGGAGCACCAGATCGAGGGAGATTATCAGTGGTCTTGTATGTCTTCCATTTTCTAATTATTGCTCCCACAGTTGATTTCTTCACTCAAAGCTGGTTGGCTATTGCAGATTCAGTCTTCCCAGCCTGGTGCAGGGCTACAATTTTGTTTCTGGTGTCCTTTGACAGCTCTTTGGTCTTCACCATAGTGGAGTTTGGAGTCAGACTGTTCGAGGGTGTGCACAGGTGTCTTTTTATACTGATAACAAGTTTAAACAGGTGTCATTACTACAGGTAATGAGTGGAGGAAAGAGGAGACTCTTAAAGAAGAAGTTACAGGTCTGTGAGAGCCAGAAATCTTGATTGCTTGTTTCTGACCAAATACTTATTTTCCACCATAATATGCAAATAAAATGAAAAGAAACAGACAATGTGATTTTCTGGATTTTTTTTTTCTCAGTTTGTCTCCCATAGTTGAGGTCTACCTATGATGTAAATTACAGACGCCTCTCATCTTTTTAAGTGGTGGAACTTGCACTATTGCTGACTGACTAAATACTTTTTTGCCCCACTGTATGTGAGGTCTTCACATGGAGGGCTCAAGTGGCAACTTTTGCTGTTTTGTGTTTTCCCTCAAAATGTCATAGTATATAGTAACAGATAATGATATGGGATGGTAAGGGTTCATCCACGTTGGACAAACTCTTTGCTTGAAAGTTTTTCATTCTTCTAAAAATCTTACCACAGGCAGTCTCAATAGTGGATCCACAATGATCAACAGAAAGTTGTGGAGGAACCAGACAAGTTTTAGATTTACCCGCAGCACCACCAAAGGGGTCAATGAGATTCCTGTGTAATGGAAATGCTAGGTCCACCAAAGTAAGAGCCTTGTTTTGTAGCTGCTCTACTCTCTGGTAAATGTATAATAGACTGAACTGGAGAACTCCTCTTTAACTCAGAGTTCTTTAAAAGAGTATCTTACCTTTAAGCACCTTTCTTCAAGCTCTTTTCATATGGTCAGTTTAACCTAATTGGGGTCAGTCTCAGCTCTGTTTGACTTTATTATAGATTTTAATATATACCCTTAGTATGTAGCGATGGAGTGCTTCATTAACCCATTGATGAACCTGTCTCATAAACCAGCCATTGGACACTAGCTCCATACAATAGAGTGATCACACTCATAGGCTACACCTCACGATCCCCTAAAGATTCCCAGAGCCATGACAGATCGCGGCAGTCTACAGTAACATCTCAAGCCCGATTTGGCTGCGCAGTTGCTCAATAAAACAGCATTCACATTACAGTAACAGGTTATTCTGCAGGGACATTTGGCAATTTTTTTTTCCTGATTCACATGAAAAGTGCCAGGAACTATCTCCGTATGGAGATACAGTAGCAGCTAGATGACCTAACATAGGAGCCCCGATCATGGCTTCATAAAATATAAATCCATAAAACATCTATGTGTATGAAGCCTGAGGCCATTCAGACATTCCGGTTGTCTGTTATGTTTTGAGAACAGACAAATGGAATTGACGTCCAAAACAGCTCTGATGAATAATAACACAAGCGGAAGAGGCACCCCACTGGTTATTATTTGCTTTGCCTGGGTTCTTTTATGTGTAAGTTTTCATAAAGCAAAAAAAAGTTCTGTAGGTGTGAGCAGGTTGCGAGATGCAGTGACTGACAGGAGGCAAAGCAAGGGTTAACAAGTTTAATAACAGGGGAAAACTCACCGCAGGGAGGTAAAGGGTTAAACAGTGAAATAAACAGTATGAATGGCAAAGAATATTGTGAGGTGAAGAACAGCGGTTCAGATATTCAGTTGTACACTTATCGTGTCAGAAGTCTCTCCAACTGTAGATGCTCCTTGAAAGTCAGTAGCGCCGACAACATAGCAAAAAACTGCTGACAGATTCCCTCTAAAGACAATAACAATAAGTACAATATTTAAAACATATACAGAGAGAGACAAAAGCAAAAGACCTCATGAAGATGATGAAACTGGTAAGATTGTGTCAATATCCACAGTGAAACAAGTACTGTATCAACATGGACTGAAATGCCATTCTGCCAGGAAGAAGCTATTACTCCAAAAGAAACATAAAAAAGCCAGATTACTGTTTGCAAATGCACACAGGAACAAAGACCTTAATTTTTGGAGACATGTCCCAAAATTGAACTTTTTTTGCATAATGACCATCGTTACATTTGAAGGAAAAAAGGAGAAGCTTGGAAGCCTAAGGGCACCATCCCAACTGTGAAACATGGGGGAAGCAGCATCATGTTGTTGGGTTGTTTTGCTGCAGGGGAGACTGGTGCACTTCACAAAATAGATGGCATTATGAGAAGAGGAGATTATGTGGCAATACTGACGGAACATCTCAAGACATCGACCAGGAAGTTAAAGCTTGGCTGGAAATGGGTCTTCCAAATGGACAATGACTTGAAGCATACTGCCAAAATGGTAAAAAAGTGGCTTAAGAATAACAAACTCAATGTTTTGGAGTGGCCATCACAAAGCCCTGATGTCAATCCTATTGAAAATTTATGGGCAAAGCTGAAAAGGCCGGTGCGAGCAAGGCGACCTACAAACCTGGATCAGTTACACCAGTTTTGTCAGGAGGAATGGGCCCAATGAGAAGCTTGTGGAAGGAGATCCCAAATGTTTCACCCAAGTTATTCATTTTAAGGACCATGGTACCAAATTCTAATGAAATGTATGCAAAATTTTGACTTTGCAGTAAGTAATAAAAATGCCTTAAAACATTCTCTCTCTCTCATTATTATGGCATTTGGCAAATATTAATAATTATGGTAATCCTATCTTACCTAAAACGGGAAAGATTTTTTCTGATTTCATGTCAGATATTGAGAAAACATGTATATGTGTCTTTTTATATAGTGTATGTACGGTAAACTTCTAGTTTCAACTGTATATGTCAGACATTACTCAAATTAATGACGGTTACATGGTGCAAATTCTCCCTTGCAACAGGATCCATGAATCTTCCTCTACTTTCTACAAGGCTGCCATATAAGAATGCGCACCCAAGCAGCAAATTGTTTCAAGAAACAAACTACCTTGTTGGCAGAAATAGGATAAGCACAATTTTACTCCTAATTGCATAATTCCTTTGCAACTGATAAAGAATTGTCCACATTGAACCAGAATTGACTAACAGCAGCTATGAAGGATAAGTGCCGACTAATGGAATTCTGGCAAAGTTTATTATAGTAGAAAAAAATTAGTTTGTCCTCAATGAGACTTTATAGGTGACAGATTTTTTTTTATAGGTGACATGGAAAAAACTATCATCAGTTAGTTGTTCAAGATAACAATATCCCAGAGTAAGTTGTCGCATTTCAGATGTTGACAGTTTTATATCAGTAATTGGCAAATTGGGCCAATCTTTCCATTCTTTATAGACAAGTCTCTCACATACTATTCTTATAAATGATCTTACTACATACAGTATATTGACACAGTAATTTCTATTAGGTTGTTTTACTATTTTCATTTACGTTAAGTTCCCACAATGAGTTTTTGGTAAGATTTTGTCGCTGCATATTTTTGCTATGCAAGAAATGCAAAGTCTTCCAGTTCTAGTACCCTAATTTACATAATAGGTGCAGAAACATCAAAAACCTGTTGAGGAGAGCATTAAGATCAAATACTTAATTAACCTCAAGACATAAGAGATTGAGAGGAACTACCCAAAAAGTGTATTATCTCACCTTACATGAGCTTCTTCAGATCAAAGTGTGACACTGAAGTTGCCTGCCATTTCCTGTTTTCACCACACAACATGTGCTCATGGATCTGGAATTTCCTGTTTCACACACATCATGTGGACCATGAGCTGGTATACAAGATGACGCCTACCCTGATGACCTCATGGATCCGAGCATGACGATGCCTACTCTGATGACCTCATGGACCAACCCAGCCTAATGACCTCATGGATCCGCCCACGGACTAGCTCACTGCCCAACCCACTAACCAATGGATTACATCCGAACACTCCCATTTTAGAGTTAACCGAGCCCCCTTACAGGGGATATATGAGGCTATGTTTGAATCAATAAAGTCTCTCTCTCTCTCGGAGCTGTGCCATAGATTGATCAAACATTGATCATACGACTGTGTCTGATGTGATTCTTTTAGTGCGCACTGATCAATATCCATTGGGCCAGCAGCGGGCAACTAGTGAACATTTCTTATTGTTCAACCTATCAAACGCATCATGGGAACATAGTCCAACAGTAGAGGTAAATATTTCAATTTATTGATTTCCTAAATTCTAGGTGATATACAGGATAAGATGATACTAAGGTTTCATCCAAATCGCAGTGATATTTGTCATTTACCAAATAATGGGGTGAGATTCATCAGTGTTTAGTCACTTTTTTCTTTTACCATCAGTTTGTCATCATGGAAATAAAATTGATGGAGGTTTCTCAGGCTTCTCCTATCAAACATGAAAAAAGTCAGCACTAGGATGCAATCACGTTTTTCATGGAACCAAAAACATGTGTGGACTTGATCCGTGGACATGTGAACAGTCCTACAGACTATGATGGGTACATGCTCTACCTATGAAAACTCATATGTGAAAAACGGATGACTGAACAAGCCCAAAATACCAATGGATAAAATGGATGAAAATTGGATCCATCATGCTGATGAAAAATGATCCAGTTTTCCTTGTATGCAAAAAAAAAAAAAGAACACCTGAATCAGGCCTAACACTGATTAAGCTTGGTCTAACACATAATAGTCTTAATGCTCTGAGGTTGGTGAGTTAAAGGGTTGTTCTCAATGTGTTATCAGGGGCACTTCTGTCCACTGCTTCCCGTCTTCCTGCTTGGCATGCTGGGCAATGAGCTACTGAATGATTGATAGGTCGGATAGTGGCATGGTTGCAATGCCGATTTGAAATGTGCACTTTCCGATGCTAAAAGTACAGGCAACTTTGCCCTTGCAGCATGAGAGTTGCTCAGGGGCACTGAGTCAGCAATCTGACCAGCTTCAGAAAAGCACTTTCAGGCTCCAGAGCAAAGAACTTGTAAGCACTGCGCTCCTTGCCACAACTGATGAACTGAAGACGAAGAGCCATAAAAACTAAAATGAAAAATCCCTCCGTACTTGAAAGTCAATATGATTTTCCTTAATAAGTAGGAAAATGCGAAGTTGCTTGTATTTCTCTCTTTGTAATCTCATTTATGAAGTTCGGAGGACCAGTTTAACTTAGGGATGATTCACATTTCAGTATTGTCGTCTTGTTAACGAAGTAACTTATTAATTGGCATATACAGTATAATACTGTTAATTTAGATCATAAGGCCTGTGATTGTCCTGGAATTGTGATTGCAATGCCACCATGATATAAATGATTACAGGAAGAGAATAGACACAAACAAAACATAAAAGGTCACACAGTGATGTCTAGAGACACCACTACTCATATCATCAAACTGTATCAGCTAAAGGGGTTTCCTACTTTAAGAAAGATGAACCCCACTTTTATATATGTAATATAACATACGGAGCAGGTTCTCACCCTCCCCAGGTCCAATACTGGTGATCCACGGCTTCTCTGATCTCTGTGTTACACACAAAACACTGGAGCAGCCGTGGAGAGCCATAACTGGCCTCTGGGAGGGGGAGTACCTGCTCTGCTTGTTATTATCCTGTTTATCTAAAAGCGTTTTGAGATTTACTTTTCTTCAAGTGAAAAACCCCTTTTAACACTTCTGCTGTCCACTCAAGACCATCCCTTTACATAAGCCTGCAGCTGTTGTATAGTCAAACAGTATGAACTGCATAGTAATGACATGTTAGGAAAGCTGTAGTGATGTCACTATGAGTCGGCTGTGGCCAGTACATAGCTGACGTCACAAAAGATGCCACGTCACCACATATGGAGGAACAACAGAAAAGGTGGCAGACATAAGACCAGTGTAAAGATGAGAATTTGTAGTGAAATTGATGTAGTATTTACATTGTACAGGTTAAAACGAGCACTGTCAAGAAGCAAAAGAAGGCGCCCAATATGCAAATGACGAAACATAACGGTGCACCAAACTCGTGACCACACCAAGGGTGCACCAAAGCCTCCTCATATGCATATGAATTAAAAATTATTTTCTCAGGCACTGTATTAGTAGTAGGTACAGTAGTAGTATGGTGATTATAGGGGATAAGTCCCATATAACACTATATAGCCCCTTCAAGATGTGTTTGGGGATGATTGACTTCCTTTAACGCTGAAAACAAAAAAAAAATCTGCATGCCAGAATTTTTTTTTTTTCGGTTGCGACACTTCATCCCTTCCCAAAAAAATACAATAAAAAGCGAATAAAACTTTGTACCTTAAAATGGTATGAATAAGGCACACGATGTGTTTTTGATTAGTTTTCGCAGCGTTTTTTTTACCCGCGGAAATGCACCAAAAATGCAATGGAATAATAAAGGAAGGTAATACAATGACAATCCTGAAGTGTTGTGCACATGATTCGTAAATTTCCGTCCATATTTGCAGTGTTTTATTTTCTGCAGCATGTCAATTCTTTTTGTGTTTCTGCAGCGTTTTTGGCTCGCTGACTTCAACTGAGTCAGTCAAACCTGCATCAAAAATGCAGGTGTAAAAAGGTTTGCGGATTTGCTGTAGATTTACTGCCAAAAACGCTGCAGAATTGTCAAAGGAAATGATGTCAGAAGAAGGAAGATTGTGTGGGAGGAGAATATGTGCGTGTCTGTCTGTGTCTGCAGGTGTCTGTGTGTGTCAGTCTGTGTCTATGTCTGTGTCACGCCGTGCCGACATACTCACCCAGCCTCCACTCCCACGCCGTCTCTGTATACTCACCCGGCCATCACTCCCACGCCGCAGCCCCTCGCCGCCTGACAGCCATGGCGGTCACCTCTGACAGGCCGACGGCGTCTCTGCATGCAATGCGCATGCGCCATAGGCCGCGGCCGTGCCTCCCTTCTGCTTCTTGTGCTCCGCCTATGCCCTGACCCGAAAGCACCCCCTGACCAATGGCAGACCAGACAGGGGCATATCAGGCCGCTTCCCCCTGAAGGAGGCGCCTGATCGTTGTGTTTCCTAGCACACTGGGCCCCGCTTCTTCGTGTGCTCTCTGCAGTCTCACAGTCCCGTTCTCGTGTGCTCCCTGCAGCAGCCTCGCAGTCCTGCTATCCGTGTCTCCTGCTGTACTTTGTCCCACTCCAGTCCTGCCTCCGGTGTTCCTGCTCTATCCAGCTCCAGTCCCTCCGTCCTAACCGTCCCTGTATAGGGGTCGGTTCCATCTGGCAGCTCGCCCAGGGCCCCTCGGTGCCACGGCCCAGAGGGTCCACTCCTGGAGATTCTGGCTCCAGACCAGCCACACTAACAGTCTGTCTGCGAAATCTGCGTCTTTCTGTGTGTGTGTACCCATGCTCCGAACAGCCCATAGTGATTGAACTTAGGCTTCGTCTGATGGGAATACTACTCCCATCCGGCTACGTCTTTTGTCACATATACAGAGACCACAAGACCCGATGATGGGAGAATAGTCTCATCATCCGGCGCCTAAGTTCAATTGTAAAAAAAATCAAAACATTTACATAATCACATACATTTTCACATGCAATATACCGTACATACTCACCGAACACTTAATCCCCGACGCCCGCGTCTCCTGCAAGCAATCAAAAATAATAAACCATCATATACTCCCAGTCTGCCGTAGTCGATGACGTACTATTGCGTCATCGGTAAGTATCCCCTGCTTTAAGGTGGGCTCCGGCCAGAGCTGTAAATGACTTTATTCTGGCTGTGTGTTTATTTACCATATAACTATAGGACTAGTAATGGATAGGTGTCTTATAGACGTCTCTCCATTACTAACCTGTGGGCTTGATGTCACCTGACAATACAAAGGTGACAAATGCAACAAAAATGCATAAAAAAGTGCAGATTTTCCACTGCGTTTTCACATACCTAAAAGTTCAGCTCAGTGTGCAAAAAGCAAGACAGAACTACAGACAGAAAAATAAATGAGCTACGCGTTTCAGGGAATGACCTCAGAAAATTTTAAAACTGTTTTTCATCACTACAAAAAAAAAGGACAAATTTGGTATCTCACCATAAGCATACTGATCTGAAGAATCACGTTGTCAGGCAATATTTACCACACAATGTACGGCGTAGAAACAAAGGTAAAAAAAACAATGGCAGAACTGCGTTAATTTCACGTCCTGTTTCTTCCTGTTTTTCAGTAAATGATATGATAAAATGAATAGTGTCTTTATAATGTACAGCTCACCACGGATGACTTTATAGGTACTCATCTGAACCCGGCTAAAATCTGCTTCATGTGAATTTACTCTAAAAAGTCGAAAAATAATTCTTTTCGTTTTCTGTTTCTAGAGGAGCCCCTATAGGGCAATGTCAATCATATTAATTATAAACCTGCTTATCCAGAAAGAAATATAACCAAGAAAGGGGTAAAGGCTCCGGTACAAAACTATATAGCAGCATCGTGACACATTCGGCTCGTCTACTTTTTTGCGCTATGTTACATCAGAGACGTCCCATTTTCTGGAATATATAATCCTCCATTACCGCTGTGTACAGATACTTGTGCTGCAACCACTATATAATCTCATGATCATGACATAAACGGCTCAGAATAAATCCCCCTTAATCCTATTACTGGAGGTAACCACATGGGATTATGGCACTGGCAGGGAACCATCTGAAGCGCCCCACCACATGCACATGGGCTCGGTGACAAGTACGAACCATCATTGTCTCACATCACAGCTGACACATTTGCAGACATATATGTATATATCAGCCGGGAACCTATACTGTATATGGGGGTGTTGACAATACAATGTTGTAATAATGTTACGGATCTGACACATATGTATAAATATTGATGTAGTGGAGCTGATTTATAGTCCATTAAGCAGATGATTATATTCTGTCCCAATTTTTCTTGGCTAATGTCGCCTGATTACGTCCTACAAATTTCTCCAGTGCGACGGTACCTATAGAGCTGAACGACATGAGGGGCGCAAGGCGGCTTTATATAGAAAGCAATGAGGCGATGATGTATGGGAATAATTTCTACTCACCCTCAATTGGTACCTCAGGCACCAGCCGACCTCTCCCGACCTGCTGAAGCTGGAACGCTGCGCGCACCTCATGACAACTTGGGGGGCGCTCGGATGGCATCGATGGCACCAAACTGAGAAGCAGGAGGAGGGGCACAGGCGACATGGGCATCTCACCAAGCAGAGGGGTACACACCGTGTGCACCAGCCCCTAGTTACCTGTAAACCACATCTATCTGCCAATGTTCTAGCGACCAATGCCTACACACCTACAGCAGGCAATGCCACATGCCCTCATCACACCACGCACAACATTTTGCCAGGACACAATATGACAGCTGGCTGACAGGTGGCAGGCCTGGCCTGTCTGTGCTGTAGATGGCACCTTGGTAGGAGATGTGTATAGTCCAGTCTTCTATTTATTTGGCTGCCAGCTTCATTCTGTGCGTATGTGGAGCCTCAGCCTGCAGGACAGCTCCCTCCCTCCCTCACTTCTGTACTTCTGTCTCACTTCATGCCTCCCTCCAGCATGCTGATCCACAGCCCCTCCCTAACTCCTCACTCCTCATCCCCCAGTCACTCCTGACCATTTAACTCCCCACTTCCCAAGCAGCCCTCTCCGCTGTCACCCATCCTCAGATTTCTGAGTATGGCTTGGCTCACTGTCCACAGCTTGCTGAGGCAGACATACAATGCATATGTCATTCCGCTTGTTGCAGCCAACCCTACACAACGAGCCCCGAATCGGTGACACCAGCGGGGTCAACAAATCAACTGAAAGCCACAACTGTAGGAGCCGCATTCAGTGCAGTAATGACATGCTCCTTATAACGCAGGAGCAATGACTGCCAGAAGCAGTGTGAAAGACTGGTGGAAAGCATGCCAAGACGCATGAAAGCTGGGATTAAAAATCATGGTTATTCCACAAAATATTTATTTCTGAACTCTTCCTGAGTTAAAACATTAGTATTGTTGTTTTTAAATGATTATGAACTTGTTTTCTTAGCATTATTTGAGGTCTGAAAGCAGTTTTTTTTATTTTGACTATTTTTATTTGTCAGTAAAAAAAATACTAAATTTATTGCTTGTAAATTCTAAGACGTTATCAGAAGTTTATAGACTAAAAGAACAATTTACATTTTACGCAAAAATATACCTATAATGAGAAAAATCAGACAAACTGAACATTTGTAATGGGACAGGTACAGAGGGGGAGACCCTGTCCTCACAGGATTATATCTACAGGGCAATGGGACAGGTACAGAAGGGGAGACCCTGCCCTCACAGGATTATATCTACAGGGTAATGGGACTGGTACAGAGGGGAGACCCTGCCCTCACAGGATTATATCTACAGGGTAATGGGACTGGTACAGAAGGGGAGACCCTGCCCTCACAGGATTATATCTACAGGGCAATGGGACAGGTACAGAAGGGGAGACCCTGCCCTCACAGGATTATATCTACAGGGCAATGGGACAGGTACAGAAGGGGAGACCCTGTCCTCACAGGATTATATCTACAGGGCAATGGGACAGGTACAGAAGGGGAGACCCTGCCCTCACAGGATTACATCTACAGGGTATTGGGACAGGTACAGAAGGGGAGACCCTGCCCTCACAGGATTATATCTACAGGGTAATGGGACAGGTACAGAGGGGAGACCCTGCCCTCACAGGATTATATCTACAGGGCAATGGGACAGGTACAGAAGGGGAGACCCTGCCCTCACAGGATTATATCTACAGGGCAATGGGACAGGTACAGAAGGGGAGACCCTGCCCTCACAGGTTTATATCTTCAGGGTAATGGGACAGGTACAGAAGGGGAGACCCTGCCCTCACAGGATTATATCTACCGGGTAATGGGACAGGTACAGAAGTGGAGACCCTGCCCTCACAGGATTATATCTACAGGGTAATGGGACAGGTACAGAGGGGAGACCCTGCCCTCACAAGATTATATCTACAGGGCAATGGGACAGGTACAGAAGGGGAGACCCTGCCCTCACAGGATTATATCTACAGGGCAATGGGACAGGTACAGAAGTGGAGACCCTGCCCTCACAGGATTATATCTACAGGGTAATGGGACAGGTACAGAGGGGAGACCCTGCCCTCACAGGATTATATCTACAGGGCAATGGGACAGGTACAGAAGGGGAGACCCTGCCCTCACAGGATTATATCTACAGGGCAATGGGACAGGTACAGAAGTGGAGACCCTGCCCTCACAGGATTATATCTACAGGGTAATGGGACAGGTACAGAGGGGAGACCCTGCCCTCACAGGATTATATCTACAGGGCAATGGGACAGGTACAGAAGGGGAGACCCTGCCCTCACAGGATTATATCTACAGGGCAATGGGACAGGTACAGAAGTGGAGACCCTGCCCTCACAGGATTATATCTACAGGGTAATGGGACAGGTACAGAGGGGAGACCCTGCCCTCACAGGATTATATCTACAGGGCAATGGGACAGGTACAGAAGGGGAGACCCTGCCCTCACAGGATTATATCTACAGGGCAATGGGACAGGTACAGAAGGGGAGACCCTGCCCTCACAGGATTATATCTACAGGGTAATGGGACAGGTACAGAAGGGGAGACCCTGCCCTCACAGGATTATATCTACAGGGCAATGGGACAGGTACAGAAGGGGAGACCCTGCCCTCACAGGATTATATCTACAGGGTAATGGGACTGGTACAGAGGGGAGACCCTGCCCTCACAGGATTATATCTACAGGGCAATGGGACAGGTACAGAAGGGGAGACCCTGCCCTCACAGGATTATATCTACAGGGTAATGGGACAGGTACAGAAGGGGAGACCCTGCCCTCACAGGATTATATCTACCGGGTAATGGGACAGGTACAGAAGGGGAGACCCTGACCTCACAGGATTATATCTACAGGGTAATGGGACAGGTACATACAGAAGGGGAGACCCTGCCCTCACAGGATTATATCTACAGGGTAATGGGACAGGTACAGAAAGGGAGACCCTGCCCTCACAGGATTATATCTACAGGGCAATGGGACAGGTACAGAAGGGGAGACCCTGCCCTCACAGGATTATATCTACAGGGTAATGGGACTGGTACAGAGGGGAGACCCTGCCCTCACAGGATTATATCTACAGGGTAATGGGACTGGTACAGAAGGGGAGACCCTGCCCTCACAGGATTATATCTACCGGGTAATGGGACAGGTACAGAAGGGGAGACCCTGACCTCACAGGATTATATCTACAGGGTAATGGGACAGGTACATACAGAAGGGGAGACCCTGCCCTCACAGGATTATATCTACAGGGTAATGGGACAGGTACAGAAGGGGAGACCCTGCCCTCACAGGATTATATCTACAGGGTAATGGGACAGGTACAGAAGTGGAGACCCTGACCTCACAGGATTATATCTACAGGGTAATGGGACAGGTACAGAAGGGGAGACCCTGCCCTCACAGGATTATATCTACAGGGTAATGGGACAGGTATAGAAGGGGAGACCCTGCCCTCACAGGATTATATCTATAAGGTAATGGGACAGGTACAGAAGGGGAGACCCTGCCCTCACAGGGTTACATCTACAGGGTAATGGGACAAGTACAGAAGGGGAGACCCTGCCCTCACAGGATTACATCTACAGGGTAATGGGACAGGTACACAGAGAGAGACCCTGCCCTCACAGGGTTATATATACAGGGTAATTGTGGCGCCCCTGAGGCTCAGTCGCCACAGAGGTACTGCACCTCCTCCTGAGGTGTGGTTCCCCACCATCCAGGTAAGTTGGAGGCTCCTGACCACGCTCCAACACCTGCATCCCACACAACACGGTAGTTCAGCAAAGCCACATTGCGGCTCCCTGGTTGGAGTGTAGCAGAGCACCTTTGGTGGCTCCCTGATTGGAACACGAAACTTGTTGGGAGGCGGGTGGAGTTAGAATACATAAAAGAGCGGGAAGGTTTAGGATTTCAGTCAGTAGGTCAGTCAGTCAGCAGAGAGTCACTCAGAGAGGAGGAAAGAAGATCCCTGAGAGAGGGATGAAGGAAGGAGGTGCTGCAGCAGACCTCAGTGACCTGGGTCTGCTGGCACGGGAAAGGAAAGAAGGAGAAAGACATTGAACCGAAACCTGATCTTCCATAAGAAGGAGAGACTAGTACGGAACGAAGGAGTAAAAGGGAACAGAGGATGTGGGTTAGGAGAGAACCCTGCCTAGAAGTTCTAAGCGCAAGGCCGGGGCCCGGTCCACGAGGTTGTATGGACACTAATGATTCTACAGCAGACATCGGTGGAATAGTGGGCTGTATATGCACTACTCCCATCTAAGACTTGGGGGCACAACAGCAACATTGATAGTGAGCCGGGACTCAGGGGAAAGGAGTCCCCGAAGCAGGCTACAGCTGTCTGCCGTACAAGTGGAATTCTTGGGAACATCTGTCAGGAGGCACTCCAGTGTAACTCAGCACTAGGAGTACTTCACACTTAAAGGCGCTTTAAGAGGAGACGTTCAGAAAGGCACATGTTGGCGGAGTGTTGGAAGGGAGCATTCCATCTGGCTTGGAGGTTGACTGAGTCCCTGACCCGGAGGACACGGCACAGAGGCAGGCACCTGTATGTGTACTACAGACTGTGAGTAAAGCTTTGGAACTACAAGACCTGGTGTCCTCCATTCACTCTTGCGCCAACGTACCCAGCACTGCTACATCTGGGTACCAGCTTCTACACCGCTTGTGCCTCTCCTCTACCCCGACATCTACACTGCCCTGGGGCTACAGCTCCACCTGTGGGGAGCTTCACCATCTTGGCTGCAACACTCCACCAGCCCCAGAGGATCTGCATGCAGCGTCGGCTCAACATCTTATTTTCTGAGCACCACAGGTGGACGCACAAACTATTCCATTAACTACATTCCACCATTCAATCTCCCCTAATACTTGGGCGCCTGTTATGAGCTCATTTTCTGCTCCACCAGTTGAGAGTTCTCCTTCCGTTCTCCCTCTGGTGGTGACAGGAGGTAGTGAGGTTGGTTTAAGTGGTAGTGATCTGCCACCTGATGAGGAGGATAACGATTGGATCTCTGGAGTATCAGACAGGATATAAGACAGCCGACGCCCTATCCTGGGGCTGGTGATTCAGTGTGCTTCTCAGGTCTTGGACTTCAGCTCTCTTCCAGTCTTCTCAAGTTAAGTTTGTTTTTTGCTAATATTAACACTTGCGCTTGTTGGTCAATTCAGTTTCTTGTGTGGTCAGCCTGCCCCTGCTGGGGCTATGCTGAACTTCCATTCCTATTTATCTGTATTTGCCAATTTGCCTTTTTGTCCCTTATTAGATTGGCCTCTTTTTGCTCTGTTTCAGAATATTTCAGAGTGCTGATATAGTGGGAGAAGTCTAGTGACTTCAGGGTTAATTTTGCTATCAGACGTGTTGGACATTATTTTGGTAGGGTTTTTTGGCAGACTGCAGACAGTGGCTTTCCTTTACTGTCCTTTCTAGTTAGTCGGGCCCCATCGTTTGCTCAGCCTATTTTCCTGCCTTTGTTTGTGTTTTCATCTTGTATCACTGTCAATACATGTGGAGGGCTGTCTTTCCTTTGGGGTCTGCTCGGGGGCAGTTAGTTTTCCTCTTTTCCTGCTTTAGGCTTATGTAGCTCTCCGGTTGTGACGAGGCGTCTAGGACCATCGTAGGAATGCTCCACGACTGCTGCTAGTTGTGTGGTTAAGATCAGGAATCTGCAATCTGCATAGTTACCAACATCTCTGGTTTTCTGAGACTTAGCTTGTTGTTTTTTTTCCTCCTTGGTGACCCATTCATAACAGAATCACCAGCCATACCGCAGATTCTAGGGTACTCAAAAACAGGAAGGAATTGTAGAAAAAAAAAAAAGTGTCAGATTTTTATTTTTTATATGTATATTTTTTCCTCTTTTTCTCTGAGGCCGTAGGAGGATTTTATTTTTTCTTAATTGAGATTACGCAACTGTCTGATCGTGTGGAGAACTTGCTGCTGAAGTACAGGGAATTTCTGCCTACCTTATTCAGTCACATGCTGCTGAACCCAAGATTCCTACTCCAGAAGGGTTTTCTGGGGATCGGTCTAAATTTCTGAATTTTAAGAATAATTGTAAATTATTTCTTGCTTTGAGGCCTAACTCATCGGGGAGCTCTGTGCAGCAGGTTAAAATTTTCATCTCCTTGCTGCACGGCGATCCCCAGGATTGGGCTTTTTCTCTGACACCTGAAAATCCTATTCTGACTAATGTGGAGAGTTGTACTGTCAAAAATTCCGAAAGTAGGCGGTCCTTACTACATGGAATGATAGTGCATTGGCAGCTCTCTTTCGGAAAGGTTTGTCAGAGACCGTAAAAGATGTTATGGTGGGATTTCCTGTTCCTTCTGGTCTGGATGGCTCTATGTCATTGGCCATTCAAGTTGATCGGCGTTTACGTGAACGTAGGACTACACGAGAGGCACTGCCACCTTTTGAACAAATGTCTGTACCTTTGCAATGTAATGGGGTTTTGTCTAGGGCGCAACGTCGGGAGTTTAGAAGGCGTAATAAGCTGTGTTTTTTCTGTGGAGACGCCTCTCATAC
This sequence comes from Dendrobates tinctorius, assembly GCF_039654945.1. NCBI lineage: Eukaryota > Metazoa > Chordata > Amphibia > Anura > Dendrobatidae > Dendrobates > Dendrobates tinctorius. The sequence goes on from NW_027361737.1 coordinate 28,983,897, forward strand.
TATTTCTGTCTGCCCTAAACGAGAGAAACATTTTGCACACACATTTGCTGTGGGCAGTATACAACCTAAGTTCCTTTTGGCAATTACACTGATCTGCTCCTTGTCCACATTTTCCACTAAGGCTTTTGTGGATTCAGGAGCAGCTCTGAATCTGATGGATTTGGACTTTGCTAAATGTTGTGGTTTGTCCATGACGCCTCTGCAGACGTCTATTCCTTTGAGGGGTATTGATGCCACTCCTTTGGCGGAGAATAAGCCTCAGTTTTGGACCCAGGTGATAATGCGAGTTGCCCCAGACCACCAAGAAAATTGTAAATTTTTGGTGCTGCATAATTTGCACGATACTATTGTACTGGGGTTCCTCTGGTTGCAAACTCATAACCCAGTTTTGGATTGGAAATCTGTGTCTGTGGTGAGTTGGGGTTGTCAGTGTGTTCTTAGGGACGCTCCTGTTTTCTCCACCTCTCCTCAGTCTCATGATATTCCTGATTATCTGGCTGATTTCTCTGATGTATTTAGTGAGAGCAAGTCTGCGTCTTTGCCTCCTCATAGGAGTTATGACTATGCAATTGAGTTGATGCCTGGGTGTAAATCTCCCAAGGGTCGGCTTTTCAACTTATCTGTACCCGAACATGATGCTATGCGATCCTATATTAAGGAGTCGTTGGAGAAGGGTCATATTAGACCATCCTCGTCACCTTTAGGCGCTGTTTTTTTTTTTGTTGCCAAGAAAGATGGTTCATTAAGACCGTGTATTGATTATCGTTCCCTTAACAAGATGACGGTTAAATATCAGTACCCGTTACCTCTGATGTCTCATTTATTCTCCAGAGTTAAGAGTGCCTGCTGGTTTACTAAGCTTGACCTCAGGGGGGCGTATAATCTTATTCGCATCAAGCACGGGGATGAATGGAAGACAGCGTTTAATACTACGGAGGGACATTTTGAGTTCCTGGTGATGCCTTTTGGGCTCTCTAATGCCCCTTCTGTCTTCCAGTCCTTTATGAATGATGTTTTCCGAGACTTTGTGGATAAGTTTTTGATCATCTATCTGGATGATATTTTGATCTTTTCCAGTGATTGGGATTCCCATGTGGAACATGTCCGGACTGTGTTCCGGATTTTGAGGGAGAATTCCCTGTTTGTTAAGGGATTGAAGTGCCTCTTTGGTGTACAGAGGATTTCGTTTTTGGGATTTATCTTGTCTCCATCGACTATTGAAATGGACCCCGCCAAGGTACAGGCCATTTATGATTGGGTTCAGCCTACTTCTTTGAAGGCTCTCCAGAAGTTTTTGGGTTTTTCTAATTTCTATTGAAAATTTATAGGTAATTTTTCTAGTATTGTCAAACCACTGACTGATCTGACCAAGAAGGGAGCTGATGTGCTGAATTGGTCTCCTGAGGTTGTCTCAGCATTTCAGGAGCTTAAGCGGAGATTTACTTCAGCTCCAGTTTTACGGCAACCTGATGTCTCACTTCCATTTCAAGTGGAGGTAGACGCTTCTGAGATAGGTGCAGGAGCTGTTTTGTTCCAAAAAGACCCTGTGACTTCTAAGATGAATCCCTGTGCCTTCTTTTCTCGAAAGTTTTCCCCATCTGAACACAACTATGACGTGGGGAATCGGGAATTGTTGGCTATGAAATGGGCATTTGAGGAGTGGAGACATTGGTTGGAGGGAGCTAGACATCAATTTGTGGTCCTCACCGATCACAAGAATCTGATTTATCTGGAGTCGGCCAAACGCTTGAATCCTAGACAGGCTAGATGGGCCTTGTTTTTCACGCGTTTTAATTTTGTGGTCTCTTTTCTTCCAGGCACTAAGAATGTTAAGGCAGACGCCCTTTCTAGGAGTTTCTTTGCTGATTCTCTTAATGTGACCGAGCCTACTACTATCCTAGGTGAGGGGGTAGTTCTTTCTGCCATTTCGCCTGATTTGAGATGCGCCCTGGATGAATTTCAGGAGGATAAACCTGAGCGTTGCCCTATGCGAAGATTGTATGTTCCTGACCAATGGAGAAAGAGAGTGATGTCTGAAGTCCCTTGCTCCGCATTGGCTGGTCATCCGGGTATTTTTGGTACCAGAGATTTGGTGAATCGGTCGTTTTGGTGGCCTGCCTTATCTTGTGATGTCAGGAATTTTGTACAGTCCTGTGGGACTTGTTCTCGGTCTAAACCCTGTTCTCGTTCTAGTGGGTTGCTGATGCCCCTGCCGGTGCCCAAGAGGCCATGGACCCATATCTCAATGGATTTTATTTCTGATCTTTCTGTCTCTCAGAGAATGACTGTTATCTGGGTGATTTGTGATAGATTTTCGAAGATGGTCCATCTTGTACCGCTCCCAAAGTTGCCGTCTTCCGTTGAGTTGGTACCCTTGTTTTTACAACAGGTGGTTCGGTTACATGAGATTCCTGAGAACATTGTGTCCGATAGAGGGGTCCAGTTTGTTTCCACATTCTGGAAAGCCTTTTGTTCCAATCTGGGAATTCAGTTATCCTTCTCCTCCGCGTTTCATCCCCAGACCAATGGGCAGACTGAGAGAACAAACCAGACCCTGGAGTCTTATTTAAGATGTTTTATATCTGCTGATCAAGATGATTGGGTCTCATTTTTGCCCTTGGCCGAATTTGCGCTGAACAATAGAGCTAGTTCTGCCACTTTGATGTCACCCTTTTTCTGTAATTTTGGGTTTCATCCTCAATTCTCTTCAGGGCAAGTGGAATCTTCGTCCTGCCCAGGTGTGGACACTGTGGTTGTGAGAATGCAGCAGATATAGGACCAAGTGGTGGATAAGTTGTCACTCTCTCAGGAAAAGGCCCAGCGTTTTTCCAACCGGCATAGGACCATTGGTCCCCGGTTTAAAGTGGGTGATATGGTTTGGTTGTCGTCTAAGAATATTCCTATGAAGGTTGCATCTCCAAAATTTAAGCCCAGATTTATTGGACCTTATAAGATTTTGGAGATTCTTAATCCTGTCTCTTTTCGATTGGCTCTTCCAGTTACGTTCAAAATCCATAACTTATTTCACAAGTCACTGTTGAAGAGTGGCGGCACCTCCTGACCCTGTATTGGTTAAAGGCAATGTGGAATATGAGGTAGAGAAAATATTGGATTCTCGTTTGGTTAGACGGAGACTCCAGTATTTGGTCAAATGGAAGGGTTAGGCCAGGAGGATAATTCTTGGGTCTCTGCCTCTGATATTCATGCCAATAAATTGGTTTGTGCTTTTCACCGGGCCCATCCTGATCGGCCTGGTGGCATGGATGAGGGTTCGGTGACCCCTCCTCAAGGGGGGGTACTGTTATGAGCTCATTTCTGCTCCACCAGTTGAGAGTTCTCCTTCCGTTCTCCCTCTGGTGGTGACAGGAGGTAGTGAGGTTTTGTTTAAGTGGTAGTGATCTGCCACCTGATGAGGAGGATAACAATTGGATCTCTGGAGTATCAGACTGGATATAAGACAGCCGACGCCCTATCCTGGTGCTGGTGATTCAGTCTGCTTCTCAGGTCTTGGACTTCAGCTCTCTTCCAGTCTTCTCAAGTTAAGTTTGTTTTTTGCTTATGTTCACACTTGCGCTTGTTGGTCAATTCAGTTTCTTGTATGGTCAGCTTGCCCCTGCTGGGGCTCTGCTGAACTTCCACTCCTATTTATCTGTATTTGCCAATTTGCCTTTTTGTCCCTTATTAGATTGGCCTCTTTTTGCTCTGTTTCAGAATATTTCAGAGTGCTGATATAGTGAGAGAAGTCTAGTGACTTCAGGGTTAATTTTGCAATCAGACGTGTTGGACATTATTTTGGTAGGGTTTTTTGGCAGATTGCAGACAGTGGCTTTCCTTTCCTGTCCTTTCTAGTTAGTCGGGCCCCATCGTTTGCTCAGCCTATTTTCCTGCCTTTGTTTGTGTTTTCATCTTGTTTCACCGTCAATACATGTGGGGGGCTGTCTTTCCTTTGGGGTCTGCTCTGGGGCAGTTAGCTTTCCTCTTTTCCTGCTTTAGGCTTATGTAGCTCTCCGGTTGTGATGAGGCGTCTAGGACCATGGTAGGAATGCTCCACGACTGCTGCTAGTTGTGTGGTTATGATTAGGGATCTGCAATCTGCATAGTTACCAACCTCTCTGGTTTTCTGAGACTTAGCTTGTTGTTTTTTTTCCTCCTCGGTGACCCATTCATAACAGGCGCCCAGGGCCACGGACCGCGTCACCGCTGCTGTGACTCATCCCGCTGACACCGGCCCGGTAGCGAGTACCCCACGGACCTGGGAGGGCGACCCATAATAGGACAGGTACAGTGGGAGAGACCCTGCCCTCACATTGTTACATCTACAGGGTAATGGGACAGGTACAGAGGGAGAGACCCTGCCCTCACAGGGTTATATCTACAGGGTAATGGGACAGGTACAGAAGGGGAGACCCTGCCCTCACAGGGTTACATATACAGGGTAATGGGATAGGTACAGAGAGGGAGACCCTGCCCTCACAGGATTACATCTACAGGGTAATGGGACAGGTACACAGAGAGAGACCCTGCCCTCAAAGGGTTATATCTACAGGGTAATGGGACAGGTACAGTGGGAGAGACCCTGCCCTCACAGGGTTACATCTACAGGGTAATGGGACAAGCACAGAGGGAGAGACCCTGCCCTCACAGGATTACATCTACAGGGTAATGGGGCGGGTACAGAAGGGTTGACCCTGCCCTCACAGGATTATATCTACAGGGTAATGGGACAGTTACAGTAGGGGAGACCCTGCCCTCACAGGGTTATATCTACAGGGTAATGGGGCTGGTACAGAAGGGGAGACCCTGCCCTTACAGGATTACATCTACAGGGTAATGTAACAGGTACAGAGGTGGAGACCCTGCCCTCACAGGATTACATCTACAGGGTAATGGGGCAGGTACAGAAGGGGAGACCCTGCCCTCACAGGGTTACATCTACAGGGTAATGGGGCAGGTACAGAAGGGGAGACCCTGCCCTCACAGGATTACATCTACAGGGTAATGGGACAGGTATAGAAGGGCAGACCCTGCCCTCACAGGGTTATATCTACAGGGTAATGGGGCAGGTACAGAAGGGGAGACCCTGCCCTCACAGGATTACATCTACAGGGTAATGTAACAGGTACAGAGGGGGAAACCCTGCCCTCACAGGATTATATCTACAGGGTAATGGGACAGGTACAGAAGGGGAGACCCTGCCCTCACAGGATTACATCTACAGGGTAATGGGATAGGTATAGAGAGGGAGACCCTGCCCTCACAGGATTACATCTACAGGGTAATGGGATAGGTACAGAGAGGGAGACCCTGCTCCCACAGGATTACATCTGCAAGGTAATGGACCAGGTACAGAGGGGGAGACCCTGCCCTCACAGGATTATATCTACAGGGTAATGTGACAGGTACAGAAGGAGAGACCCTGCCCTCACAGGATATATCTACAGGGTAATATGACAGGTACAGAAGGAGAGACCCTGCCCTCACAGCATATATCTACAGGGTAATGGGACAGGTACAGAAGGGGAGACCCTGCCCTCACTGGATTACAGCTACAGGTTAATGGGACAGGTACAGAGGGGGAGAACCTGCCCTCACAGGGTTACATCTACAGGGTAATGGGACATGTACAAAGAGGGAGACCCTGCCCTCACATGGTTATATCTACAGGGTAATGGGACAGGTACAGAGGGGGAGACCCTGCCCTCACAGGATTACATCTACAGGGTATTGGGACAGGTACAGAGGGGGAGACCCTGCCCTCACAGGATTATATCTACAGGGCAATGGGACAGGTACAGAAGGGGAGACCCTGCCCTCACAGGATTATATCTACAGGGTAATGGGACAGGTACAGAGAGGGAGACCCTTCCCTCACAGGGTTATATCTACAGGGTAATGGGACAGGTATAGAAGGGGAGACCCTGCCCTCACAGGATTACATCTACAGGGTAATGTAACAGGTACAGAGGGGGAAACCCTGCCCTCACAGGATTATATCTACAGGGTAATGGGACAGGTACAGAAGGGGAGACCCTGCCCTCACAGGATTACATCTACAGGGTAATGGGATAGGTACAGAGAGGGAGACCCTGCTCTCACAGGATTACATCTGCAAGGTAATGGACCAGGTACAGAGGGGGAGACCCTGCCCTCACAGGATTATATCTACAGGGTAATGTGACAGGTACAGAAGGAGAGACCCTGCCCTCACAGGATTATATCTACAGGGTAATGTGACAGGTACAGAAGGGGAGACCCTGACCTCACAGGGTTACATATACAGGGTAATGGGATAGGTACAGAAGGGGAGACCCTGCCCTCACAGGATATATCTACAGGGTAATGTGACAGGTACAGAAGGAGAGACCCTGCCCTCACAGGATTATATCTACAGGGTAATGGGACAGGTACAGAAGGGGAGACCCTGCCCTCACTGGATTACAGCTACAGGTTAATGGGACAGGTACAGAGGGGGAGAACCTGCCCTCACAGGGTTACATCTACAGGGTAATGGGACAGGTACAAAGAGGGAGACCCTGCCCTCACATGGTTATATCTACAGGGTATTGGGACAGGTACAAAGAGGGAGACCCTGCCCTCACAGGATTACATCTACAGGGTATTGGGACAGGTACAGAGGGGGAGACCCTGCCCTCACAGGATTATATCTACAGGGTAATGGGACAGGTACAGAGAGGGAGACCCTGCCCTCACAGGATTATATCTACAGGGTAATGGGACAGGTACAGAGAGGGAGACCCTGCCCTCACAGGATTATATCTACAGGGTAATGGGACAGGTACAGAGAGGGAGACCCTGCCTTCAAAGGATTATATCTACAGGGTAATGGGACAGGTACAGAGAGGGAGACCCTGCCTTCAAAGGATTATATCTACAGGGTAATGGGACAGGTACAGAGAGGGAGACCCTGCCCTCACATGGTTATATCTACAGGGTAATGGGACAGGTACAGAGGGGGAGACCCTGCCCTCACAGGATTACATCTACAGGGTATTGGGACAGGTACAGAGGGGGAGACCCTGCCCTCACAGGATTATATCTACAGGGCAATGGGACAGGTACAGAAGGGGAGACCCTGCCCTCACAGGATTATATCTACAGGGTAATGGGACAGGTACAGAGAGGGAGACCCTTCCCTCACAGGGTTATATCTACAGGGTAATGGGACAGGTATAGAAGGGGAGACCCTGCCCTCACAGGATTACATCTACAGGGTAATGTAACAGGTACAGAGGGGGAAACCCTGCCCTCACAGGATTATATCTACAGGGTAATGGGACAGGTACAGAAGGGGAGACCCTGCCCTCACAGGATTACATCTACAGGGTAATGGGATAGGTACAGAGAGGGAGACCCTGCTCCCACAGGATTACATCTGCAAGGTAATGGACCAGGTACAGAGGGGGAGACCCTGACCTCACAGGATTATATCTACAGGGTAATGTGACAGGTACAGAAGGAGAGACCCTGCCCTCACAGGATTATATCTACAGGGTAATGTGACAGGTACAGAAGGGGAGACCCTGACCTCACAGGGTTACATATACAGGGTAATGGGATAGGTACAGAAGGGGAGACCCTGCCCTCACAGGATATATCTACAGGGTAATGTGACAGGTACAGAAGGAGAGACCCTGCCCTCACAGGATTATATCTACAGGGTAATGGGACAGGTACAGAAGGGGAGACCCTGCCCTCACTGGATTACAGCTACAGGTTAATGGGACAGGTACAGAGGGGGAGAACCTGCCCTCACAGGGTTACATCTACAGGGTAATGGGACAGGTACAAAGAGGGAGACCCTGCCCTCACATGGTTATATCTACAGGGTATTGGGACAGGTACAAAGAGGGAGACCCTGCCCTCACAGGATTACATCTACAGGGTATTGGGACAGGTACAGAGGGGGAGACCCTGCCCTCACAGGATTATATCTACAGGGTAATGGGACAGGTACAGAGAGGGAGACCCTGCCCTCACAGGATTATATCTACAGGGTAATGGGACAGGTACAGAGAGGGAGACCCTGCCCTCACAGGATTATATCTACAGGGTAATGGGACAGGTACAGAGAGGGAGACCCTGCCTTCAAAGGATTATATCTACAGGGTAATGGGACAGGTACAGAGAGGGAGACCCTGCCCTCACAGGATTATATCTACAGGGTAATGGGACAGGTACAGAGAGGGAGACCCTGTGCTCACAGGGTTACACCTACAGGGTTATGGGGTAGCAGTCAGTAGGTTGGGGATTTTCCAAGCTCCAATGGTTGTCAGGTTGCAGAGGGCTTGTAAGCTTTCCAATATATACTCCTTAGGGTTCGTGTACACGACAGTATCTTCATTCCCGGTCCAATCATCAGATCGCACTCAGACCAATGTTATTTTATGAGGCAGTGCACATCTCTGATTTTTTCCTCGGACAGATCCGGTCCTGAGAAAAAAATCACAGCTTGCCAAAGTTTGTTCCGATATTCGGACTGCACTCGGGTATGCAAATTAGTGTGTCCGTGGAAACCATCAGACTGCACTTGGATGACATCTTATTGCAATTTCCATACATTGACAAAGGGGAAGATGGAGACATTTAATCAAATGTAAAGAGTGTGATTTGCTTAATTGAGCCAATTCTCTTGGTTGAGAGGAAATATGGTTGTGTGACTCTTGCATTACAATGATAAATAACAACATATTATTTCTGTTTCTCAGTCATGAAGATTAATTTACATCACCATAATTGAAGGAAACATGAAGAATTACTTGCACAAATCCAAGGTGCACACTCTAAGGGCTCATACCCACATGTGAGAAAAAAAATGTCCGTAATCTGGACCGAAAAAAAGGACGAGTGACATGCGAGTGTCATGCGAATACAATGCGATTTTTACACCTATCATCAGATTTACATCTGAGTGCAGTGCGATTGCAATCCGATTGCAATGAGACTTTAACATAAGCTTTTACATATAGCAGTTCTCTATGCCATTTACACATCGTTTTCAATATATATATATATATACATACACACACACATTATATATATATATATATATATATATATATATATATATATAGTAAGGTAGCGCTGTCATTCGGGTGGGGGATACTCGCTTGGCAGCCAATAAATCATATCCGGCACAGGTTTTCCATAAAAACAATCACAGTCCATGCGGTTTATTTAGGCATCATAAACCAAGACCAGCAACATAAAGTTCATATTAACAGCATAGCGTCCATGACAGAGCTTCCCTCTGTTATCCCTGTGGTCACACAGGTTATGCCATACGCAGGGTCTCTTAGCCTCACAGTTATATCCCCTCTCCGGGTTTACCTCATGGCCGCTTCACCACGCTGCAGGTGTCCATTTCCTCTAGGGAACTATCAGGCACGGGCAGCCATTAAACACAGCATTCACTTGCTGTCAGGAAGACAGCCCCATCTCTCTCAGAGGGGACCTTCCAAAACGGACCATCCGGGTCCCTGCATTCACTCCATGTGACCTACCCTGGCCACCTTATATGGTCCGTAGCCACGCCCACCGGGTCACATGGCTATGACCTCATCACAGGTCCTTCAACCTCTCATACACACTTTATAATAGTGTTCTTAAAAACACCCCCTTGGTAGGTTTGTAGGTAACTGGTTCCGCCCGTCTCACCAGTTAGCTAGAGACTTCCCAAACACATTGAAACAGCACCTCAGCAGTATCACTGCTGATCAACACACACACAAGTCTCCATTCCAAGGCCACCCACCTTGAGATACATAACAGTCATTCAGTATTCTGCCACTCATCCTCTCCTGGGACATCCACACAGCGCCCCCTAGCAGACACAGTGGTCACTACACCACAATACATATATGAAAAAGGCACAGCAGCACCCTGTGATTGCCAAGACATATGATGTCAATGGAAATAATGGAAGGGTTTAGACAGGACCCGTCAGAGAAGTGTCACCTTGCCGCAGTTGACGGGCACACATGAATTGGCCAAATTATGTGCTTAGAACCTTCGCTTTTGTAAGTACAGCTTGCTGAGGGACAGAGCGTTTGGAAGTTGTTATTTCCATTGACATCATATGTCTTGGCATTCACAGGGTGCTGCAGTGCCTTTTTCATATATGTTTTGCAGTCACTGCAGCTTGCACCTATTGACACTTAGGAGGTGCTTGTCAGGTTTATATATATATATATATATATATATATATATACACAGAGAGAGAGAGAAAGAATACAGCAGCACATGTACATAAATCTAGGCCATGTGAAAACACAGAAAAACATTAAAGCCATTCAATTTAGATATTAATCCTCAAAAATATTTTTTTTCAAAAAATTTTTTTTACTTACAGTGAGATGAAAGATTGCGCCCATACAACATATACTTGAAAAGTAAAGAAAAAAAGCAGGCACATGTCAATATGATGCGATATAGCCAATTTTGTCTGTGTTTTAGTGGTTTTAATTGGTTTTATGCATGTGCACTTCGTGTTGTCTAAATAAAGCTCTTTTTCACGGATTCAATAGGAGTGTGCACCGTTTATTGTGACTGTTTTTTTCTTCACTTTTCAAGTATATACCGCATCCCCCGCGATATACCCCAGATCCCATGTCTCCTCCTGTGATGTATATACTGCAGCCCCTGTGTCCAATTCTGTGACGTATATACAGCAGCCCCAGTGTCTCCTCCTGTGAGGTATATGCCCCAGCCCTGGTGTCTTCGCCTGTGATGTACATACCATAGCCCCTTGTTTCCTCCTGTGATATATATACTGCAGCCAATGTGTCTTCTCCAACCACAGCCCCCATGGTTACTTCTGTGATGTACTTTTCTCAACCCATGTGTCTCCTGTGATTTATATACTCCAGCCCCATGATATGCCCCAGATCCTGTGATGTATATACAATAGCCTCCATGTCTCCTCCTGTGATGTATATACCAGAGTCATCATGCTTCTTCCAATGATGTATATACCACAGCCCCAAGGCTACTTCTGTGATGTATTTCCCTACCCCCTGTGTATCTTCCTGTGATGAATATAAAGCAGTCCCCATGTCTCCTCCTGTGAGGTATATACACCAGCCTCCATGTCTCCTCTAGTGATGTATGTAGTGCAGAACCATGTCTCCTGTGATGTATATACCACAGTCCCATGTCTCCTGTGATGTATTTACTGCAGTTCCATGCCTACTGTGATGTATATATTGCATCCCCACTGCATCCTATGTGATGTATATAGTCCAGCCCGGTGTCTCTTATGTGACATATATACAAGCATCTCAGAGTCTCCTATTCGATGTATACACAGCAGTCTGAGTGTCTCCTATCTGTTGTATATAATGCAGTCTTGATGTCTCCTATGTGATGTATACGACAGTCTTGTAATCTCCAATGTGTTGTATACAGCAGCCTCAGTTTCTCCTATATAATGTGTATAGAGCAGTTTCAGTGTCTCCAATGTGATATGTAAACAGCAGTCTCTGGGCCTCCTATGTGATGTGTACACAGCAGTCTTGGGGTCTCCTATGTGAAGTGTACCTAACAGTCTGTGCTGCCTATGTGATATGTGTACAGCAGTTTTGTGACGCCCATATGATGTATATTCGGCGATCTTGGTGTTTCCTATCTGATGTGTATACAGCAGTCTCAGTGTCTCTTATATGATGTGGACTCCATCCATGCCAGGGTAGAGTGTTTCTCACTGTGGTAGACTTGGCATTAACCTGAGTCACATTTCTCTTGCTTACAGTATATATCAGCAATCTATTCTACAGCTCTGTACAGCAACTAATCAAAGGGGACAGGGATGCACAATCTTAACTCTGTATCTCAGAAACAGAAAAAAGACCTTCAACTACTTGAGTTCTGTAAATGTAAAGTGAGCAGTGATGAATTTCCCACTGTGAGGAGACCTGCAGTGTAATATACATCTGTATTTGATATAACCTACTGCTCTGAGTTCTTCACAGAACTTATCATCGCAAAGAATCGCCTGTGCCTACGCAAATCTGGAAAAGCAGTTACGAGTAGCAACATTATCCATACCACCTAAGATCACAGGCACACCAAAGAGAATCAGCTCCAGCCATCACATTAGGGGTGAGTTAATTAACTGACCAAATATAACAGGGTTATTTTCAAGTTGATAATTTTGTTTTGCTCCCATAGGATGGTATAAATAAATAAATGGCCCTTAGCAGAAAAAAGTTTCCCCACCCCTGCTACAAATAATGAGTGATCAGCAGGCAAGGCCGGCGTTAGTACATGACACAGCCGGGCAAGTGCTAGGGCCCTGAGCAGGTGGGGGGCCCACTCGCCGTAGGGGGCACCGGCATGCTATGAGAACCCGGTGCCAGCGCCTGCGAGTGGGCCCCCCCCCCGCTGCTTGGTCAGGGCTCCGGTACTTGTAGTACTTATCTCTCCCTTTTCCTGTGCTGTGGCGTCTTCCGCGTCTTCTGACTCTAACGTTTCAGGTCAGAGGGTGCGATTACATCACATCTGTGTGCCATCTGCCTGAACAGTCAGTGCAGCAAGCCCGAAGATGGAGACACTGAGGAATCCAGAGCAGAACAGCAGTCAGCGAGGAGAGGTGAGTATTTTATTTTTTTATGTTTCAAGCAATATATGGGTCTCATCATAAACTGGAGCATTATATCGGGCCCATTATATATCAAGCATCATATGGGGCTCATTATATATGGATCATTTCATGGGCCCATTATATATGGAGCATCACATGGGGCCCGTTATATATGGAGCATCACATGGGACCCACTATATATGGAGCATCATATGGGGCCCATCATATACTGGAGCATCATATGGAGCCCATCATATACTGGAGCATCATATGGGGCCTATCATATACTGGGGCATTATATGGGGCCCGTTTTATATGGAGCAATATATGGGACCCATTCTGTATGGAGAATTATATGGGGTCGATTCTATATAAAGCATTATATTGGGCCTATCATATACTGGAGTATTATATGGGGCCCATTATATATGGAGCAATATATGGGGCCTATTATATACTGGAGCATTATATGGGGCCCATCATATACTGTATGGAGCATTACATGAGGCCCATTTTGTATGGAGCATTATTTGTGGCCCATTATGTATGGAGCAACATATGCTGTCCATTATACTGTATGGAGCATTATATGGGGTCCGTTATTCTGTATAAAGCTTTATATGGGGTTCATTATACTGTATGGAGCAATATATGGGGCGCAATATACTTTATGGAGCAATATATGGGGCTCCTTATTCTATATGGAGTGCTATGTGGTGCCCATAATACTGTATGGTGTAGTATACTGTCCGGTTTCTGAGCCATTGTAGAATGTACAATAGATATCACTCATGTAATGTAAGAAGTAAATGAAATGTTTGGCATTGTACTATACCTATATTTCTCTGCTGTATCTGTGCATCATGAATCTTGGTATGTGTTAAAGGGGCCAACTGAGACTCTTTCGCCCGGGGACCATGAAAACTGGGAGCTGGCCCTGTCAGCAGGGTTCCTATCATTTATGCAGGATCAGCATATGAATATCATTGAGGGAGTCCATAACTCTGCACTTTCCTCTACTAGCCAGGGCAGAGTGTTTCTCACTGTGGTAGACTTGGCATTAGCCTGAATCACATTTTCTTTGCTTACAGTATATATCCGCAATCTATTCTGCAGCACAGTACAGTGACTCTGATCAATGGAGACAGAGACACACAATCTTATCTCTTTATCTCAGACACAAGAAAAAGGTCAATCTTAAAGAAAGCTAATTAACCTGTCAGTATGTTTCTACAGAGTGTGGGAGGAAACGGAGAATATTGGAAAACATTCTGACTTCATGCATACAGTATGTTGCCCTTTGTGAGCTGATTACTATAAAGGCCCCTTTACATTTAGCGATGCACCAGCGATCCCGACCACGATACGACCTGGTCAGGATCGCTGGTGCATCGCTAAATGGTCGCTAGTGAGCTGCCACACAGGCAGTTCTCACCAGCGATGTAGCAATGCTCGGCGGTCGTACTTACCTTTCAGATGAAGCGATGACCGCCGTCTTCCGCCCGTGTCCATAGCTCGCTCGTCGGCGCCAACAGGAAGCCGACGAAGAGAAATGGACGTGGACGATCTTGCGCGATCAACGATAGGCAGCGGGGGAGCCGGTCGGAGGTAAGTATCACATGTAGCGATATTGCTGCTGCGTCACAAAGTCGGTGACGCGCTAGCGATATCGCTATGTGTAAAGCCCCCTTAATGCAAGAGGCAAATTTAGATTGTGTTCACATGTCCCGTGATGATCGATCCATTAAAGCGGATCCTGCAGCAATCCATTGGAAAAAAGTTGCGCAGTCAACTTTAGCCCGTTTTTAAAAACTGGTCTCTGCTGAATCCGTTTTTTTTTAACATTGAAGGCTACAGAAAACGGATCCATTAATTAGCCATCAATTGTCTTCCATTTCTAACGGATCTAGCAAGCAAAAAATGGATGCATTAGAAAAGGGAGTACAACGGATGGCTAATCTAAGTTTACCGTATTTGTAAATCAAGACATAAGTACACTGCAATCATGGCTACTACTGGGCACATACACTGAAGAGGCAAACACCCAACAATGGTCACAGTCTAGACCAAGGGCCCCTAACCAGTGGAGCCATGGGTCCATGTTTTGTGGCTTGTGGCAACCTGCCAGCTTGGTGCATTAGCACCAGGTTTAGCAAAAAATTATGAAGAAAATATTTTCAGATGGTGTGTTTTGTGAGCAGCCCTGCACAGAAGAGCAGATCTGAACGTGTGTACACTGGTGGGGAAGGGAAAATACTGCCAGATAGCACGAGTGCTTGAAGCTAGGTACGATAGTGTGGTCAGTGTGCTTCATGCAAGGATACTGAATGGGGCTAAAGTGGGAACCCTTGGATATAAGTATACTGAGTATAAGGGGGCAGAAGGTTTCAGTGTCATTTCTTTGGGGAAGCAATGGCTTTCATATTTTAACTGTGGGGCTCTTGGTGTCACTATGGTGTAATTGGGAGGAGTCTCATACAATGTGTCTCGTGACCATCTCTCAGAGCTGAATGTTGCTCGCGACCATCTGTCAGAACTGAATGTGGCTTACAACCCTCTCTCAGAGCTGAATGTGGCTCGTGACCATCTTTCAGAACTTAATGTGGCTCTCAACCATCTATCAGAGCTAAATGTGGCTTGCAACCCTCTCTCAGAGCTGAATGTGGCTCGTGACCATCTTTCAGAACTTAATGTGGCTCTCAACCCTCTATCAGAGCTAAATGTGGCTCGCAACACTCTATCAGAGCTGAATGTGGTTGCAGCCATCTCTCAGAACTGAATGAGGCTCACAATCCTCTATCAGAGCTGAATGTGGCTCGTAACCATCTCTCAGAGATGAATGCGGCTCACAACCCTCTATCAGAGCTGAAGGTGGCTTGCAGCCATCTCTCAGAACTTAATGAGGCACAACCCTCTATCAGAGCTGAATGTGGCTCGCAACCATCTCTCAGTGATTAATATTTCTCACAACCATCTTTCAGAGCTGAATGTAGCTTGCAACCATCTCTCAGTGATGAATGCGGCTTGCAACCCTCTATCAGAACTGAATGTGGCTTGCAACCATCTCTCAGATGAATATTTCTCGCAACTATCTCTCAGAGCTGATTGTGGCTTGCAACCATCTCTCAGATGAATATTTCTCGCAACTATCTCTCAGAGCTGATTGTGGCTTGCAACCATCTCTCAGATGAATATTTCTCGCAACTATCTCTCAGAGGTGAATGTGGCTCGCAACTCTCTATCAGAGCTGAATGTGGCTGGCAACCATCTCTCAGAGATGAATGTGGCTTGCAACCCTCTATCAGAGCTGAATGTGGCTCACAACCATGTCTCAGAGCTGAATATGGATCTCAAGTGAAGAAAGGTTGGGACCACTGGTCTAGACAGAAGCGCAGGCATCATTCCATCAAAGAAAACCATTGTAAAAAGTATATATCGTAATGTAGATGTTGTTAGTGGGGGCTCTCTGTATCACAAAGCGCAGTCTGTAGAGGTTTGCTATACAGTTGACACACGATATGTTGACATATAGCGGCCAGATGAAGTACAAAATAGCAAATGTTTGGCCTCTATTTGGTATTTGATAAACAACGGGCTGTAACAAAGTATGTATCTTGGAAAGTTCTTGACGTACAGTATATGTCTGGCCACGTACATGCAGTTCCTCTTAGCCCAAGGCATAAACATTAATGGCAAGTGTACTCTAAATGGGAATAAATTCCTGCTGGATCTTTAAGACCCATTATTGTTTCAGGGACTGGATCCACTATACAATCACCCACTCTGGTGGACCAGTCATGCCTTAAAGAAGAACCTGTCAGCACATTTGTAGATATGAAAGTAGTAATATATTGGTATAGGCGCTTGTCCCGCTATAAATATGACACATTCTTTGTGGAGATCTAATGTGTCAGTCAGGAGAAGGCAACAATATAAGTCACATGTAAATCAGGCTGGAAATGCCCTAGAAAGAAGCAGTTCAAGTGCATCGACACTTGCCAGTGCACTTCCAGACTGATTTGCATATGCTATTCTAGATTTCTCATGACTTGATCTCTACAAAGGTGTCATTAATACAGGGAAAAAAGTACTTAAAATTATAAAACTAATTCATATGTAAAAGTGTGCTGATCTGTTTCCTTTAAAATGCAGTGGTGACTAAAAGTTTTGCATTTTTTTAAAGTGCGATTACTTCTGTCTGGTTGTTGTGATACCATTTTCCTGGTGATGAATTGAAAGTGCATCAAGTTGTCATCATGCAAGACCGTAATTTTAACCAAAATGCTTTAGAATATAGGTATGGTCATTTAATGAAAGAAAACTCACAGTCAGAAGTTTTGCACATACTATTTATTGATCACACCATAGTGAGTAATTAATTGTGTACAATGCCATAAACTTAGTATTTTGTAGCATAACCTCTTGCTTTAATTACTGCACCACACTGACAGGGCAATGAAGCCACTAGGGTATTCAAGACATCCTGAAGAATCTTGCTCTATTCCATTTGCAAATCTGCAAATAATTCATCTTTATTGCTATGGGTA
Organism: Dendrobates tinctorius; assembly: GCF_039654945.1. NCBI lineage: Eukaryota > Metazoa > Chordata > Amphibia > Anura > Dendrobatidae > Dendrobates > Dendrobates tinctorius. Next base: position 29,001,042 of record NW_027361737.1, read on the forward strand.
CCGGCTCCAAATAGTCACCCTAACTCATCCCTAGGAGGATCTATAGGGTGTAAATCAGGTAATTGGCTTGGCCGTTGAAACAAGCGAACATTTTTCTTTGATAACCAATTTTTCGACTAAATTGGTTGTGTGCTTATGCTCATTGTCTTGCTGGAATTTCCAGCCCCTGCTTACTTTGGTTTTACCATGTGGCAGCATTACATTTTCCGGTATATCCTTGTACATGGTAGCATTCATAATTCCATCAATTCTATGCAGAGGGCCTAGGGCAGATGCAGAAAAGCAGCCCCAAACCCTGACATTGCCACTACCATGTTTCACTTTAAGTGTTTGGAACCTTACATCATTACGTTTTCCAATTGGGCGGTATATATAGTGCTTGCCATCACAACCAGATTGAACTTGCATTCATCCAACAACAGCAACTTAGACCAATCTGTCTCTTTCTATTGGCTGTATTCTTTGGAAAACTCAAGTTGGACCATCCAGTTCTTTGCAGAGATGAAAGGCTTCTTGACTGGAACTCGAGCATTTAACCCTACTGCTCTTAGCTGTTGCACCATAGTTTGGCGACTAATTTTGACCCCATTTTATTTGTTCATTTTGAAATCTGTACAGCACTTTTGTGGACATCAGATACTGACTTTTTCTTAATAATGAAATCAAGTTTGGAGGAAGTTTTCCATGTTCGTCCACTTTTTATTATTATTATTATTTATTTATAAAGCACCATTGGTTCCATGGTGCTGTACATGAGAAGGGGTTACATACAAATTATAGATATTACTTACAGTAAACAAGCTAACAATCACAGACTGATATAGAAGGGAGAGAGGACCCTGCCCTTTTGGGCTTACATGCTACAGGATGGTGGGGAAGGAGACAGTAGGTTGGGGGGTTGCAGCAGCTCCAGTGATGGTGAGGCGGTGGCTCCAGTAGTGGTGACAAGGCCGCGGGGATCATTGCATTCTGTAGGCTTTCCTGAAGAAGTGGGTTTTCAGGTTCCGTCTGAAGGATCCGAGTGTGGCTGATAGCCAGATGTGTTGGGGCAGGGAATTCCAGAGGATGGGGGATATTCGGGTGAAGTCTTGGAGGCGGTTGGGTGAGGAGCGAATAAGTGCGGAGGAGAGAAGGAGGTCTTGGGAGGCCCGGAGATTACGTGAGGGAAGGTATCGGGAGATTAGTTCAGAGATGTATGGAGGAGACAGGTTGTAGATGGCCTTGTAGGTCAGTATTAGTAATTTGAATTGGATACGCTCAGGGAATGGGAGCCAGTGAAGAGATTTGCAGAGGGGAGAAGCAGAGGAGTAGCGAGGAGAGAGATGAATTAGTCGGGCAGCTGAGTTGAGGATGGACTGGATAGGTGCAAGGGTATTAGCAGGGAGGCCACAGAAAAGGATGTTGCAATAGTCGAGGCGGGAGATGATGAGGGCATGCACAAGTAGTTTAGTAGATTGAGGGTTCTAGGTTTGTCAGCTGTTCCATAACCTTCTATTTAAGGAATGCTGTTGGAGAGATCAGCGCAAATAGGTTCTTATCCAATGCAAATAGAATTGATGTCATCAAATTCTACTCACAGAGCTATTGATAAAGCATATAAAGTTAACCGCTGCAGCAGATCCACGGGTCAGCAAGTGACCATGCTGTAGATGAATGAACGTGTTAATGTGGATATAATCAGCACTGCTGAATAATTGTAGGTCCAGACGTATATCATATAAGAATGGTGGTTTATTCAACGCGTTTCAAAATCTAAGCGACTTCTTCATCAGGAAATACCACACAAATACAGTCAGAACAAGGATACTGTCTTATATATACAGGTACATCTCACAAAATTAGAATTTAATCAAAAAGTTAATTTATTTCAGTTCTTCAATACAAAAAGTGAAGCTCATATATTATATAGAGTCATTACACACAGAGTGATCTATTTCAAGCATTTATTTCTGTTAATGTTGATGATTATGGCTTACAGCCAATGAAAACCCAAAAGTCATTATCTCAGTAAATTAGAATACTTTACAACACCAGCTTGAAAAAATGATTTTAAAATCTGAAATGTTGGCCTACTGAAATGTATGTTGTGTAAATGCAATCAATACTTGGTCGTGGCTCCTTATGCATCAATTACTGCATCAATGCGGAGTGGCATGGAGGCGATCAGCCTGTGGCACTGCTGAGGTGTTATGGAAGCCCAGGTTGCTTTGATAGCATCCTTCAGCTCGTCTGCTTTGTGGGGTCTGGTGTCTCTCATCTTCCTCTTGATACAGTAGTACTCCATAGATTATCTATGGGGTTAAGGTCAGGCGAGTTTGCTGGCTAATCAAGCATAGAGATACTGGTGTTTTTAAACGAGGTATTGGTACTTTTGGCAGTGTGGACAGGTGCCAAGTCCAGCAGGAGAAAAATTTCCATCTCCAAAAAGCTTGTCGGCAGAGGGAAGTATGAAGTGTCGACAAGGAGCCAAAGGAGCCCCAAACAAGTATTGAGTGCATTTACTGAACATACATTTCAGTAGGCCAACATTTTGGATTTTAAAATCTTTTTTTCAAGCTGGTGTTATAAAGTATTCTAATTTACTGAGATAATGACTTTTGGGATTCCATTGGCTGTAAGCCATAATCATCAGCATTAACAGAAATAAACACGTGAAATACATCACTCTGTTTGTAATGACTCTATCGAATATATAAGGTTAACTTGCTGTATTGAAGAACTGAAATAAATTAACTTTGTGATCATATTCTAATTTTGTGGAATGCACCTGTGTACTTAATTTCAAATAACGGCACCAATGGGATCATCTGACAAACAGACAATGTCAGAGTTCACAGATACAGCACATGACGTGTTTATGAGTTGATGTATATTTTAGTAAAACAAATCTTTAAAGGGAACCTGTCAGCCCCCCCCCTCCAGGGCGTTTTTAACTCTGCAAGGAGTTTGTATGTTCTCCCCGTGTTTGCGTGGGTTTCCTCCGGGTACTCTGGTTTCCTCCCACATTCTAAAGACATACTAATAGGGAATTTAGATTGTGAGCCCCATCGGGGACAGTGATGATAATGCGTGTGCAAGCTGTAAAGCGCTGCGGAATATGTTAGCGCTATATAAAAATAAAGATTATTATTATTATTATTATTATTATTATTATTAAAAGAGCCACCTTCAGCAGCACTAAGGCTGCATTCTGTGAAGGTGGCTCTTCTGTTTCTGACCCCTAGTAATGCAGAAATATTGACTTTTATAAATAGATCCTCATACCTGTAATGCATCCCATAGGTATGGTGTGTCCCCCTGTATCAGGTGCCTCTCAGCCGTCCATCATGCCCCTGTTGTGTCTGGGTGCCACCTCCCAGCCATCCATCATGCCCCTGTGCGTCGCCACCTCCTCCTGTGTAGTATGCCGGCGCCTACGCTGTGACAACAGTTCTCTGGCAGAGCGCAATTGACTCTTCTTATGAATCTGTACAGGTGTAGGGGAAGTGGACTGACGTATGGACCTGTCTGCAGTGCGACGGTAAAGGTTTAATGTGCTTTAGGTTGACTGTTGTATTGAAAGAAGGGAGACAGCTGGAGATGAGAGGTGGGTGTAGTACTGCAGTTTGGCCACAAGATGGGAGTAGAGAGTTGTGAACAAAGGACTGAACATCAGCTTAGGACTATGAAACCGCACAGTCATGGGGTGCGGGGTTACAAGAACTCTAGGGGGAATTCCCAAGGAGGGGGATAAAAGGAGGCTGGAGAGTTCTAGAAGCGGTCAGTCCAGGGAGAGGAGCTGAGGAGTAGAGAAGACACAGTGAAGAAGCTTAAGTGGGGACTGACAGCTGAGACAGTCAAGGGGGTGGCCCTGACAGGAGAAGCCGCAGATGGAGAGACAAGAGAAGCTGCAGACGGAGAGACCCTGAGGGTACCACAAGACGGACGGACACGGGCAGGCGAAGCACTGTAGTGGTAGGCCTAGGGCAGCTGCAGTGAAAGAGCCGCGAGGGTCGTCATACAGAAGTGAGGAGGAAGCGAAGCCTGTGTGCGGAGAGTGTCTAGCCGCTGCTGTATGTTGCTGCGGGTCGTCGAGAGGACGGCCAATAAAGAGGACCTGTTGGACACACTTCAGTCTCCGTCTCAGTCTGTTTGCGGCGGTAAGAGGACCACCCCCCTTTCGGCTCTCCTACCTACACATTAGCCACAATGTCTGATGAAAATCACCAAGCGAAGAAAGAGAATATAACCACCATATATTTAAGAATAATTGATGAAAAATATATATTTTAATAAACTTAAAGGTTAAAAAATGGTTAAAAATTAAAAATGTCAATAAATTATATGCTTTTTATGTAAGAATATATATATATATATATATATATGTTATTAAACTAAATTAAACCAGTATTAAAAACTAAATAAAAAATGATTATTAGCAATAACTGGTGATTAGCTTGGTGATTTTCATCAGACATTGTGGCTCGTGTACAGATTCACAAGAAGAGTCACTTTTTGATGAAAAAAATTTTGAAGCGAGTTTGTATCTTTGAAGTCTTGATTTTCTGTTTTTCTTTTTCTTTTTTCATCTTTGCACTATGGAATATGAAAATTTGGTTAACACCATGAAATTTTAATGTTTCAAGATTTATTTTACTCAAATATACATCAACTCAAACACATCATGTCCTGTATCTGTGAACAGGTTTCAGGTGATCTCATTGGCGCTGTTATTTGAAATTCTGTATATATATATATATATATATATATATATATACACACACAGTTATGGCCAAAAGTATTGACACCCCTGCAATTCTGTCAGATAATACTCAGTTTCTTCCTGAAAATGATTGCAAACACAAATTCTTTGTTATTATTATCTTCATTTAATTTGTCTTAAATGAAAAAACACAAAAAGAATTGTCCTAAAGCCAAATTGGATATAATTCCACACCAAACATAAAAAAGAGGGTGGACAAAAGTATTGGCACTGTTCGAAAAATCATGTGATGCTTCTCTAATTTGTGTAATTAACAGCACCTGTAACTTACCTGTGGCACCTAACAGGTGTTGGCAATAACTAAATCACACTTGCAGCCAGTTGACATGGATTAAAGTTGACTCAACCTCTGTCCTGTGTCCTTGTGTGTACGACATTGAGCATGGAGAAAAGAAAGAAGACCAAAGAACTGTCTGAGGACTTGAGAAACCAAATTGCGAGGAAGCATGAGCAATCTCAAGGCTACAAGTCCATCTCCAAACACCTGAATGTTCCTGTGTCTGCTGTGCGCAGTGTCATCAAGAAGTTTAAAGCCCAAGGCACTGTGGCTAACCTCCCTAGATGTGGACGGAAAAGAAAAATTGACAAGCGATTTCAACGCAAGATTGTGCGGATGTTAAATAAAGAACCTCGACTAACATCCAAACAAGTTCAAGCTGCCCTGCAGTCCGAGGGTACAATAGTGTCAGCCCGTACTATCCGTCGGCGTCTGAATGAATAGGGACTGTATGGTAGGAGACCCAGAAAGACCCCACTTCTTACCCGAGACATAAAAAAGTCAGGCTGGAGTTTGCCAAAACTTACCTGAAAAAGCCTAAAACGTTTTGTAAGAATGTTCTCTGGTCAGATGAGACAAAAGTAGAGCTTTTTGGGCAAAGGCATCAACATAGAGTTTACAGGAGAAAAAAAGAGGCATTCAAAGAAAAAAACACGGTCCCTACAGTCAAACATGGCAGAGGTTCCCTGATGTTTTGGGGTTGCTTTGCTGCCTCTGGCACGGGACTGCTTGACCGTGTGCATGGCATTATGAAGTCTGAAGACTACCAACAAATTTTGCAGCATAATGTAGGGCCCACTGTGAGAAAGCTGGGTCTCCCTCAGAGGTCATGGGTCTTCCAGCAGGACAATGACCCTAAAAAGCACTAGAAAATGGTTTGAGAGAAAGCACTGGAGACTTCTAAGGTGGCCAGCAATGAGTCCAGACCTGAATCCCATAGAACACCTGTGGAGAGATCTAAAAATGGCAGTTTGGAGAAGGCACCATTCAAATATCAGGGACCTGGAGCAGTTTGCCAAAGAAGAATGGTCTAAAATTCCAGCAGAGCATTGTAAGAAACTCATTGATGGTTACCGGAAGCGGTTGGTCGCAGTTATTTTGGCTAAAGGTTGTGCAACCAAGTGTTAGGCTGAGGGTGCCAATACTTTTGTTTGGCCCATTTTTGGAGTTTTGTGTGAAATGATCAATGTTTTGCTTTTTGCTTCATTCTCTTTTGTGTTTTTTCATTTAAGACAAATTAAATGAAGATAATAATACCAAAGAATTTGTGATTGCAATCATTTTCAGGAAGAAACTGAGTATTATCTGACAGAATTGCAGGGGTGTAAATACTTTTGGCCACAACTGTATCAGACAGTATCCTTGTTGTGACTCTGTATTTGTGTGGTATTTCCTGATGAAGAAGTCGCATAGACTGAAACAAGTTGAATAAACCACCATTCTTATGTGATATACAGTATGTCTGGACCTACAATTATTCAGCAGTGCAGATTATATCCACATTAACCCATTCATTTATAACCTTCTGTTTGCCTGACTTTACTCTCAGAATATTTAGCTTCCGGACATCTGGTTATCAATTTGGCCTTATCTTTGCCATGTTTTAACAAAAAAAAAACATACAAACAAAAAAAAAATGTTGAAAACTAACACATAAAGGGGTAAAACAATGTCAAACACAATTTTTATCCTTATAGCTGACAACCATTTGCTTCCAGTTTCCAAAACTCACCAGGAAAATGGCCTCACAACAACAAGACAGAATTAATCATACTTTAAAAAAAAAAAAAGTAAAACTTTTGGCTGTCACTGTAGGCATCACGACCTTATACAAAAATATACTGTACTTCGCACTTGAGTTTCAAATTACAGCTTCTCAGACAATGGCATATGATTGGTACAAAATCAGTCATTTTTCTTGCAATTAACTTTTGTAGGCATATACTGTGATTTTATATCCATTTTTATGCTCCAATGTGAATAGTAAAAATTGATCAGAATAATAGAAAGTTCAGTTGCTCATTTAATTTCATAATAGTGATGTAAATTCATTAAAAGCACATATTTTTTATCTTTTACTAAAGCCAATGCTAAGTAATTATGGTATTCAGACAGGGCCGGACAGGAACTAAAATTCAGCCCTGGCATTTGAAGTTACACAGGCCCACTAGTCACATGGTGACTATATAATATCTTTGTACACTTGTAGGTTACAAGAAGTGAGAGGAGATTAACACGACTATATAACATGTAGTCACAGCTGTGCCCAGGATTTCAGCTCAGTCCTATTTATTGCTTTTAGGTACAGTACTCCTCCCGAAGCTCTGTCCCCTTTTGTACGCACGGTGACAGAATTCCTGGCAGAACTGCTATCCATTGGGCAACCAGACCCCCTGGTCATAGCTGCCCCTATCATACCTCCCAACTTTTGAAGAAGGGACAAAGACTGCGGCGCGCACAGAGCGCCGCTGCAAATTTTAGGCCACGCCCGGTCACACCCAGTTTGCAACTAGTCACACCAATGTCCACGCCTAATCGCACCCATTTAGCACGGCTGATCACACTGACTGGTACTGAGGGCACAGTGGCTGGCATTATGGGCACACTGACTGGCGCTAAGGAAGAGAGAAAACAGAGAGAGAGAGAAAAAAGAAAAAAGAGTGAGAAAGAAAGGAGAGCGAGAGAGAAAGAAAGAACAGAGAAAGAAAGAAGAAAGAACAGAGAGAGAAAGAAAGAGGGGAAGAAAGAAAGAAAGAACAGAGAGACAGAGAAAGAACATAGAGAGAAAGAAGTAAAGAAAAAGAAAGAACAGAGAGAAAGAGAGGAAAGAAAAAGAAAGAGGGGAAAGAAAGAACAGAGAGAGAGAAAGAAAAAAGAAAGAAAGAACAGAGAGAGAGAAAGAAAATGAGGGAAAGACAGAACAGAGAATGAGAAAGAAAGAACAGAGAAAGAAAGAAAAAGAGAGAAAGAAATAAAGAAAGATTCTATAAAGATACTATAGAAGCCTGGCTCCCATTGTAGTGCCCACCTGAGCCTCCCGGTGCAGGACATATCAAGATCCGCTCACATGGCCGGCATCCCTGATTCCAAGGCGATCCTGCTGTCTGTGCTGTCGGAGGAGGACACGGTGGTGGATCTGAAGCATTCCTGGTTTCGTCACAATCTCCTCAAGAAATTATCTAATTTCCGGTCAGCTTCCAGCACATCACTTCCGGTGGAACGTCATGTGTGTGTTTTAAAATGCTCCTCGGGGCTCCGTCGTGTACTCCTGTGTCCGTGGGAAAAGCCCGCTTTGTACGCTTCGTACACACTTGGCTCCGCTCCGTACATCCTGTACACATATGGCTCCACTCCGTACACACACGGCTCCGCTCCGTACACCTCGTACACACGCGGCTCCGCACACCAAGTACATGCGCGGCTCCGCTCCGTACACCTCGTACACGCGGCTCTATTCCGTACACCTCATACACACACGGCTCCTCTCCATACACCTTGTACACACACGGCTCCGCTCCATACACCTCGTGCACACACGGCTCCGCTCCGCACACTTCGTACACACACGGCTCCGCTCCGTACACCTCGTACACACACGGCTCCGCTCCGTACACCTCGTACACACACGGCTCCGCTCCGTACACCTCGTACACACACGGCTCCGCTCCGTACACCTCGTACACACAGGGCTCCACTCCGTACAGCTCATACACACACAGCTCTGCTACATCTACCCTGTAAACCCCTCCTGACCCCACACATACTTACCTCATCCAGCACAATGACAACAGCACAGCAGAGTCTTGCAGATACCAAGAGGCAAGGCTGAGCGCACAGGACCTGTGATGAGGTCACAGGAGGGGCGGAGTCAGGGGTGACATGTCAGGTGTCTGGACAAAGGCTCCTGATCATGTGACCCCTGACTCCTCCCCTCCTGTGACCTCATCACAGGTCCTGTGAACAGAGAAGAGAGCAGGCAAGCGACGCTGTGAGTGGCTGCGGGGGGGAGGTCTCATGCTACGGCAAGGATGGGGTGCGTGGGAGGGATCGTGGCGGCTTATTTCCCTACAGTGCTGGAGGGTTGGAAACTATAACCGCCGTGCCCGCAGAGGGCCGGCGGCAGGAGCAACAGCCAGGCCAGTGGCCGCATCAGCTGGCAAGCGGCCAGATGATCGGGCACTGCCGCCCGCGGCCCACATGACAGCGGCCCAGCGGGAAAATGCCCGGTTGGTTATATTACCAATCCGGGTCTGTATTCAGATAAAAAAAGAAAATACAACAAAAATGGCAACCTGTCACTCGACTCAAACTATATGAAGCATGAATCAGAGCCTGGACCCATGATTAAAGGATCTTATGTCTTGCTCTGAAAATCTCTGGCATCTCAAAGAAACCATAGCTTGGAAAGCTTCTTTCTGCACCTCTTTAGTTGATTGACAGGTCTCTCCCATGTATGAGTGACCTGTAAGTTATCTCCAGTGGCGCATGGTGAAACTGACCAGCGCCCGCTCTGGACTAGTGACTAGTCATGCCTTTCCCTATAGTCCCCGGCCCTCTTTTCAAATGCTATGACAGATCACAAAAACAATGTTTGGAAAGCTTCTGTCACAGTCCAATTCTTGGATCTCTGTCAGATTCGGGATTCCCTCATTTAAACCATTTATATTCCTTTTTAGACCTTTGGGGACTTAATATGGGTTTTGCCCCCTGTGGCCATAGGTATAATTACATGTCTGTTTTGGTTTCCCTGCTGATGTGACCACTCCCTTTGCTATATAAGGTCACATGGTGTATCAGCAGGTGTTGGTTATAGCAGTTCCTTTTTGGATTCCAACCACAGTGAAGTTATCAGCGGGCTCTGAGCTGTCGAGCCACTGCTGAAATTGGTGCTGAACTCTGCCTGCCCGGTGTCTGCAGCAGAGAAAGATGGTGAAGGTAGCAGCTGGCTCTGAGGTGTCGAGCCACTGCTAAAAGGTAATCCGGTGATGAACTCTGCTGCCTGGTGACTGCAGCAGAGAAAGATGGTGAAAGTAGCAGCTGGCTCTGAGGTTTCGAGCCACTGCTGAAAGCTGATCTGGTGCTGCACTCTGCTGCCTGGTGACTGCAGCAGAGAAAGATAAGTGTTTTGGTGTTTTCCCCTTTTTCCTTCGTGTGTATTAGTGCAGTGGTGGGAGCAGTGTCCGCACTATCCAGTTCCCTAGCAAGGGATAGGTGCAGGGATAGTGAGGGATTCAGGTATCCTGCTCGGTGACAGGTGAAGAGCCTGTATAGGGAACATTAGGAGTGTTCAGGGACATTGCCTCAGGGGAGTGCATGAGGTCTCCACGTCCCCATTCCCTATTGCAGGGCCCACCGTTGTAACTGTTTCCCCGGTGTTCCCCTTTTGTCTTGTTGTTTTAGTTACCGACCTGCGGGTCGTGTCTCACAGGACAGGTACACATGATATTGTCTTATTGTTTCAGTTACCGACCTGCGGGTCGTGTCACACAGGACAGGTACACGTGACATTGTCTTGTTGTTTCAGTTACCGAACCTGCGGGTCGTGTCATACAGGACAGGTACACGTGACAGCTTCTCCCCCCACCCCTTTAGTTGATTGACATGTGTGAGAGACATGTATGTCATCTGGAGTGAAGCAGGGAGAAGTCGGCCAGGGACTACACAGGACTAGTCATGGCTCTTCCTGTAGTCCCTCTGGCATATCAGAAAAACATGGTTTGAAAAGCTTGTCCCTGCATCTCTTAAATTGATTGACAGGTCACCCTCATGTGTGTACATAGGGATAGACCTGAAAGTCATCTGGAATGGATGGGGGAAAAGTCGACCGGGGACAGTACAGGACTAGTCATGACTCTCCTTATTGTTTGTGACCGTCTTTTCATGACAGAGAAAAACATTCCTGGAGGCAGTCATGCTGTCCGATTTTGATTCATGCTGCCCGTGGTATGGATGAATCAGGTGACAGGTTCCCTTTAATTAAAATAAGTGTTAACTAAAATGCATGTTTTGTGATCGGTTGAAATCTGTGAAGTGAATGTAATCTGACTACAGTTTTAGATCCTGCGAGTAATTTTCTTAAATACAAATGATGCTAGTAGGAGTGTGCCGTTATACGAACCTCTACATCCTTATTTTACATAAGTGGAAAAATCTATATTTGCCTTCAAGGAGATAGTCAGCACACAAGTCACAACTGACTACAGTACAGGAACGCCAGAAATTCAGTAGATCTAACACTGCGCCGGCTCCATTATGGAAGCAAGCATCTGAACTATGTCTACGGAGCAATCATCACCACTTGTCAGACAGAGTGTGGTCTGTCAATTTAAACCATAGGTTAGCAATGTGGTACCTGTATATTTATAACTATGAGCAGAGCATAGGATAAGGTATTTAAAATACATTAACAGATGTTTTAAAGTCATATTGCTCAAGGCGTATCTTTCTTTTCACACAAATCCTGTACGAAAACATGGCCTTGCTGCTCTCATGCCTCAAAAATTAAAATTCCATTTAGTGCACATACCAGTCTAACATAACCAGGAGCAGTGCCGATTCACATGCCCTGTAATTTACTGTCCACTTTTTTCATCGGGAGGTTCCTATTTATCAGCATCCTGCTAGCACTCTAAGAACTGGAACTCCCCTTCACTCACATCCCATCATGCATTGTGTCTGTCTTTGATGACTGTCCTGACACAAACTTAAGGCTTTCCTCTCTGGTATGCCTATATACAATTTCTAAGGGTAACAATTTTCCTTGTGGAGAGTGACATGCCAGGCATGGCATGCTAGTGTGAAGAGACTTATCAGATATGTAATACTCCTCTAATAAATGAAATATGTAAACCTGGTATGTCTCTCTCCACATGGAGAAATGTTAGCCCTTAGACCCTAGTTAGCGCCTCTCACACAGTCAAATCAGATTGCATGCTTTGCACTGAGGACTGGCAACATCCTGAAACACCATGTCTGCAAATTGAGTCATATGGCAAGGCTCGTTATAGGGTTAGGATTGCTATTTCCAATTGGTGGCAAAAGAGTTCTGGTCTTCCTTCTCTCTGAAGAGGCAATTTGCATATACTGTATACAATTTGACATTCTAGAAAGACAAGCAGAGAGACAAGCATCCTCTCACACTCCCTGTAATCCATCTTGGCGTCTCTGCTGCTGGAAATTGATTATATTTGACTGTGGCCCTCACTTAGGATTGATATTTTGGAAGTAAATCAACATAATTTAAAAATAAACTGATTTATAGATGGTCTATTTATCATGTTAAATCAAATTAAATCATCACATTAACTACCAAAGAGATGAGATTTGTCTATAAAGACCACGACCAAGACTCCACCGAGATAAGGAAATTTCTTGGTGTCCCAGTACTGGTATCTCTGAAAATTTGCTGTAGTCTGTTGCGGAATTAAGCAGCAAATGATCAACTTGCCTGCAGTGCCACGACATAGAAATTAAAAAATTCCATTTAACGTCTGTCCATATAGCATACGGACGTACTGGTCAAGAAGCTCCTGAGATCCACTCTCATCTTTAGCTAAGGGTGCTTTCACACTGCGTTTTGCCACCCATTCGTTGGTCCCGTCAGGGCTTACGTCTAAACCCTCCACAAAACTGGATTCGGAACCAACGAACAAGTGCCAAAATGAAGTGTGAAAGCACCCTAATAAATCAGGGTCTTAAACAGGAGATGCGCCAATCTCTTATGGTATATACATTGCTCCAAGAGTAGACCATTTTAAGTAAAATATCCATTTATTTTTTTAACAAGAATTTCTTTATCTTTGCAAAAATTCAAATAATTCTAACATTATGTAATCAAAAAAGTAATACCCCCTTAATTATGAAGCCTTAGAATGTATTGTGAAATTTCTTAGTAATAGTGATACATTTTAGCTGTGCATTACACTATATTAATTTTCATTTAATTTAAAAACTTATACACTTAGAAGATACTGTTGCATACAGAACAATTAAAAGCTAACGTACGCTCAACCAGAAATCTCATTGTTGATATTTATTTTGTAGCACTGTGCAGTATAAATAATATGGCTTTCAAATAAATGTGCAGAGAAAAAGTAAGGCTTAACACATTGCTCCAAGAGTAGACCATTTTAAAGGGAATCTGTCACCCCTTTTTTGAGATATCATATAATGATATCATTCAATTGTGTGTCACATAAGGATTCTCTTAGTACTTTTGCTTCCCCCTGACCCCGCACCTTTCATGCATAAATACCTTTTTTATATCGGTTCAGATGTATGTAAACTGCCGCTGTCCGGTCCGCTGGGCGGGGCTTATTCACCTGCTCCCCCCTCCCTGTCTTGCTCTACGCATTTCTTCTTGTGTAGGGCAAGCCAGGGAGGGGGGAGCCATTGAATAAGCCCCGCCCATTGGACCGGACCGTGGCAGTTTACATACATCTGAACCGATATAAAAAAGGTATTTATGCATGAAAGGTGCGGGGTCAGGGGGAAGCAAAAGTACTAAGAGAATCCCTATGTGACACACAATTGAATGATATCATTATATGATATCTCAAAAAAGGGGTGACAGATTCCCTTTAAGTAAAATATCCATTTTACTTAAAATTACTTATATATCTAATATGGGATTCCTAACCAAGATAACCACCTAAAATCTATTTAAATCATTCAAAAATGACCATAGATCAACATAAGAATTGTCACAACTCTGTTGTCGGGTGACCCGGGACTCCTTCCCTGTCCCTAACACTAGAGGGCGCCCTAGCTCTCCCTGTTCCCCAGGTTGCTACTGAAGGTGAAGATGCAGGCATCATGTACCTTGCCTTACCTCCTGAATCTGGCCTCCGTCTGTACCCTTCCTCAGCCCAGGGAAGAGGGGAGTAGTTTTGCACCGTAGAACATCAACCAGTCGAGCAAGGTAGCATGAATAGGGGAAACAGAAAATACCAGGCATACAAATATTCACTCACATATAACAGAGGAATGCATTGGGTAGTGCAGGATTGGGTAAAACCAAAGTAGGTGAAGGAAAGGCATTATCACACTTACCAAACCAAGCAACAGTCACTGATAAACCCACCAAACCCCTTCTTATATAACCACCAACTATTATCCTTCCAGCCATGCAGGATAAGCTAGCTCTAACGATGTGTGTCAGTCAGGACCTAGATTATATAGGGGATAGGAGTGACTAACCATGCTAAATTGAGAGCCCAAGCTCCCAGGCCTCCCAACATGGCCGATTAACCCCTGTATTGCCAAAAGAAATTTACACCGTGCTAAAAGAAGGTGAAGTGCTTCTGTTTAGTGCAGGAGCAATCAGACGCTGTGGTCTTCTGGCTCCTCTCTTTCTCACAAACCCCGTGACAGGAATAGATTATGTCCAGATAAAATATATTATTACTTTAGAAGATAAATTGAAAATGTGGGTCGATCCAGTGAAACCACATACTGTAAGACTAAGCTCCCATACATAGACTATCCACCATTAACAATGAAGTTCGGATGACAGTCTAATGTGTGTGGGAACCCCAGATAATTGATTGTCGGGGGGGAGTTAAGTATCCAGCATGTCGGATTTCAGACTGAAGATCCTTTTGTTCTCCTGAATGTAATCTGCCATTAGATATGTCTAGCAGTGGATCTCACTGAGAAAAAAGGAGTGCTCCTGCGTATGGGATAGTTGGGGAAGATAGCTGATGGACGATCCATTGGCCAAACCATCATTGGCCTGACAGCCAGCAAATGTGCATAGGAGTCTTAACATACAAGGATATATCCTACCAGTCTTCTTTCAAGATTAAATCAGTGACTAAGGAAGAAATCAGAATATAATGACAATATAAGACTTTCCAACCCCATAGGGACAATAATGACACTCATTTACGAGTCATAAGACGTCTCATACATATTATCAAACATCTTGAAAGTATGACTGCAATCCATTTTCCAAAGCAACTACATAGTTTTCCCCACCAATGGATTAGATACATCTTTCTACTGATTACCATTATTCTGCTTTCTACTGACCTGACCGTCTATAGTTGGACCTGTGAACAGGTCTATGATACACCACAGACAAGTATCAGAGAATTGTGATAGATCTCTAAGTGTATGATCAGAAAATAAGAAACCACATCTTAATGTTAAGATGAAACAAAGGACAAAGTGTTGTGTTAAAATGAAGAAAACGTAAGCTAAGCTTCCAAAAAAATCTGGTAAGTCACGCAGGTTATAGAGCAACCATTGTGTGGCGTTATATGCGAGCACTATGATTCGGTTGTGTAGTGGTATAACTACGGTACACTGTACATAGGAGGGTCAGAATTTGTATATTGCAAAATAATAGAATTTAATATTTTAATGGAAAAGGTTTTAAATACTTGATATTTGCTGTTGTGATGGGAGAACATATTGGCATGCTTGCTTACATTTATTCTTTTTTTCTAAACCTACGTTATGCTAACAGTTTGTCAGTGAATATAGCAATTTTTCTTAGGTCATAGGGTTACGGTTGACACTTCGGGTGGTGCGCAGTGTGGCAGGGCTAAGGGTCGTGTAATTGATGGGAGATATGTGCCTCATAAATGGCTTGTCTCTATAATGTAAGGCATAAGTAAAGCGTACCAGATATTATTATTATTGTTGTTTGAAGGACCTGTGGTGAGGTCACAGTCAGGTGACCAGTCAGCTGCTGGATTCGTGGGTGTGGCTACAGCCTTATAATGTGGCCTGCTCCTGAACCAGGTAGCTGTATGTGGGGAGGACTACACCTCCCAGCATGTGCTGAGACTCGCGGTCTGAGTCTGCAACCACGGACGTTTATGTTTTTGTTTGCATAAGCTAGAGGCTATTCTTGGTGACACGCTGTTTGATGGTTTATGACAGAAATAAACCGCATGCTCTGTTGAAGAACCTGTCTCCTGATTGTCTCCCGCTGCACCTTAGTGAGTCCAATCCCTACAATTGGTGGTACACGTGCGGGCAGCGGTCCCAGCAGAGACTTGAGACAGTTGCTGCATGTCCTGGGTGAAGTTTGCAGCGGGGCAACAAGCACTGCCGAGAATCATGGAGGACCTCATGAAACACCTGGTCCAGTCCCAGGCACTGCAGCAGGAAACCAACAAGCTGTTGTTACAGCAGATCCAGCAAAGCCAGCAGGAGCAGCGGCAGCAGTTCCAGCAGAGCCAGCAGGAACAACGGCAGCAGATGCAGCTTCTGGCAACCGCCATCCAGGAGGGCAGGACGAGCGCCCCAACCCCAGGTCGGGCTGATGCCACCGACGTCGAGAAGGCGGTAAGACGCGCATTACAAAAAATGACCCCTGAGGATGATGTTGAGGCCTTCCTGACGGTGTTTGAAAGGGTGGCTGAGAGGGAAAAACTTCAGCCAGAGCGGTGGGCGGAGGTACTGGCCCCATACCTAACGGGGGAGCCCCAGAAGGCGTACTTTGACCTGACGGTACAAGATGCCAGAGAATATCCCAAATTAAAAGCGGAAATTCTCGCCCGCTTGGGGGTAACAATGACTACCAGGGCACAGAGAGTTCATCGTTGGGCCTATCACCGGGACAAACCCCCGCGCTCCCAAATGTTTGACCTGTTGCACCTGGTCCAGAAATGGCTGCAGCCAGAGTCGGCTTCCCCTGCACAGATGGTAGAGCGAGTTGTGATGGATCGGTTTGTGCATTCTCTGCCGAGACCTCTACAGACTTGGGTTGCCCAGGGTGATCCCCAAAATGCTGATGAACTGGTTGGGCTGGTTGAGAGATACCAGGGGATGGAAGGTTCCTTGGGGAAGCAGCCCATTCCGTATTGGGGGTCCCAGCAGGGGGCGGAGTCACAAAAAGGGGTGGTGCGTCCAAGGTCAAAAGGGGCGGGGGAGGCAGTGCCCAAGGTCCCCTCGGGTGTTATTTGCTGGAAGTGTCATGGGCCAGGACATATAGCAGCCCATTGTCCCCAGACCACCGAGCAGATGGACTGCAGCATGGGACGCCGTAGTTCATACTACGCATATCCAGCTTGCAGTGTGAACTCGCTACCTAACAAGGGGCCACAAGCGTGTCCCGTGAAGGTGAACGGTCGAGCAGTAATGGCGCTTCTGGACTCCGGGAGCTTGGTGACCCTTGTGAGGGCCAGTTTTCCTCTAAACATACTCCCGGGTAAAAAGATTGGTGTTCGGTGCATACATGGCGATGCAAAAGACTACCCTATGGCTAGGGTGAAGATTGAAACGGCGCATGGCACCGAGTCGCATGAAGTTGGTGTTGTTCGAGACTTGTTGCATCCCATAATTATTGGCCGGGATTTCTGTCTGTTTTGGGATCTGTGGGGGAGGGGTTCTGAGTGTGCTAGCAAGAGCAGGGAACCAATCCAACCCACTGAGGTATCGCCACCACCAGAGGCAGACGACTTTCCTTTATGTGTCCTTGTTGGGGATGAAGAGGAAGGGTCCCCTGTACCTGACATCCCGGAGTTAGAGGTGGCCGGGGAGAATTTTGGGACTGCCCAACATAGGGACCCCACACTAAGGGAAGCCTTTAACAATGTCACCGTCATTAATGGGGTTGCACAAGAGCCAGGAGCAGACACAAGGTTTCCCCATTTTATGTTGAGTGGGGAATTGTTGTACCGGGTCACGAAAATAAGGGAGGAGGTGGCAGAGCAGTTAATAGTACCAGGCCCCTATAGACGAAAAGTGTTGGACATGGCCCATTCACACATCTTGGGGGGACACCTGGGGGTGGAAAAAACCCAGGAACGGGTTGTACAGAGGTTCTATTGGCCTGGGTGTCACCGGGAAATAGTAAACTATTGCAGGTCCTGCCCGACATGTCAGTTAACTGCCCCCACATCTCATTTTCGGAACCGTCTTGTACCACTGCCCATTATTGAGGTGCCATTTGAGAGAATTGCCATGGACTTGGTCGGTCCCTTAGTTAAATCAGCTCGGGGGCATCAGTATATATTAGTCATCCTGGACTATGCCACACGCTATCCTGAGGCCATTCCCCTGAGAAACTCCTCCACGAAGAGTATAGCCCGTGAGCTGGTCCATGTGTTTTCCCGGACGGGTTTGCCGAAGGAGATCCTGACCGACCAGGGGACACCTTTTATGAGCAAAGTGATGAGAGAATTGTGCAGAGTCTTGCAAATTTCCCAGTTGAGGACTTCAGTGTATCATCCGCAGTCAGATGGCCTTGTTGAGAGGTTTAACAAGACCCTGAAGAGCATGCTGAGAAAAGTCATAGAGGAAGATGGTAGAGACTGGGATTGTCTCTTACCGTATTTACTGTTTTCTATCCGTGAAGTTCCCCAGGCCTCCACGGGGTTCTCCCCCTTCGAGCTTCTGTACGGCCGGCATCCGCGAGGTCTCCTAGATATAGCCAAGGAAACCTGGGAAGCCGAAGTCACGCCCCACAGAAGCGTCATTGAGCATGTGGCACTGATGCAGCAGAGGGTTGCGAAGGTGATGCCCATTGTTAAAGAACATCTCCGCCAGGCACAAGAGGCTCAGGCCAGGGTCTACAACCGGTCAGCCAGAGTGAGGCAGTTCAATCCGGGAGACCGAGTTCTCGTGCTAATCCCGACGGTGGAAAGTAAGTTCTTGGCCAAGTGGCAAGGGCCATATGAGGTGGTGGAGAAGCTGGGAGACGTAAACTACAAGATCCACCAACCCGGAAGACGGAAGCCATACCAGGTTTACCATGTTAACCTTATCAAGCCGTGGCAAGATAGAGAGCCAGCGGTAACTCTGTGCTTGCTGGGCAACCTAGAAGGGGAGGTTGGAGCCGTTACCATAGCGGAGACTCTATCGAAGGCCCAGAAGCAGCAGTGCCGGGAGTTACTCCAGAAAAACCGCGACCTGTTCTCAGAGTTGCCGGGGTGCACGAAAGTGGTGGAGCACGAAATTCTGACCGAGCCACATGTGCGGGTGAACGTGAAACCATATCGTATTCCTGAGGCCCGGCGAGAGGTAATCTCCAAGGAGGTGCAGCGTATGTTGACGCTCGGGGTCATTGAGGAATCCAAGAGCGGCTGGTCGAGCCCGATTGTCCTGGTCCCAAAACCTGATGGTGAATGGAGGTTCTGCAACGATTACTGGAAGCTGAATGAGGTCTCCAAGTTCGACGCTTATCCCATGCCACGCGTTGATGAGCTCATCGAGAGACTTGGACCTGCCAGGTACATAACCACTTTGGATCTGACCAAGGGATATTGGCAGATCCCCATGGCACAGGAAGCCAAGGAGAAGACGGCATTCTCCACACCAGATGGGTGCTTCCAGTATGTCCGGATGCCGTTTGGCCTACAGGGAGCTCCAGCAACCTTCCAGAGGGCGATGGATAGAATCCTTGCACCTCATAAGCTATACGCTGCCGCATACCTGGATGATATCGTCATCTTTACCCCGGACTGGGAGACTCACCTAATAATAATAATAATCTTTATTTTTATATAGCGCTAACATATTCCGCAGCGCTTTACAGTTTTTGCACACATTTTCATCACTGTCCCCGATGGGGCTCACAATCTAAATTCCCTATCAGTATGTCTTTAGAATGTGGGAGGAAACCGGAGTGCCCGGAGGAAACCCACGCAAACACGGGGAGAACATACAAACTCCTTGCAGATGTTGCCCTTGGTGGGATTCGAACCCAGGACTCCAGCGCTGCAAGGCTGCAGCGCTAACCACTGAGCCACCGTGCTGCCCTATTTCACCTGGAAAAGGTCCAAGCAGTCTTTGACGCTCTAAGAGAGGCGGGGTTTACAATAAACCTGAAGAAGTGTGCCTTGGGGAGAGAAGAAGCCAAGTACCTCGGATATGTAGTGGGGCGTGGCGAGATCAAACCCCAAATCAATAAAGTGGAGGCAATTCAGACATGGCCGAGACCGCTGTCAAAGAAGCAAGTTAAAGCCTTCCTGGGGATTGTGGGATATTACAGGAGGTTCATCCCAAACTTTGCCACTATGGCTGCACCTCTAACTGATCTGCTTAAAGGGACAAAGTCAGTGATGGTCAGCTGGTCCGAAGAAGCAGAGTCCGCCTTCCAAGAAATGAAGGGAGCTCTTTGTAAGCAACCCGTTTTGGTGGCCCCAGACTTTAAACGTGAATTTGTCCTCCAGACAGATGCCTCAGATGTCGGGGTAGGAGCTGTCCTTTCCCAAGAGATACGTGGGGAGGAGCATCCTGTTCTCTACTTGAGTAGGAAGTTGACTTCTTGTGAGAGAAATTACTCAGTTGTAGAGGAGTGTTTGGCCATAAAATGGGCAGTGGACACATTACGGTACTACCTGGTGGGACGGAAGTTTAGGTTAATATCTGACCATGCCCCACTCAGGTGGATGAGGGAAACAAAGGGCAAGAATGCTAGGGTCACCCGCTGGTTCTTAGCCCTACAAGACTTCAGCTTCCATGTAGAGCATAGGGCCGGGAAGCTACATGGGAATGCCGATGCCCTCTCCAGAATCCCTTGCCTGGTAGGTGAAAGTGCCAAGCCCCACGGCTTTAGGCAGAGGGGGGAGGTATGTGGCAGGGCTAAGGGTCGTGTAATTGATGGGAGATATGTGCCTCATAAATGGCTTGTCTCTATAATGTAAGGCATAAGTAAAGCGTACCAGATATTATTATTATTGTTGTTTGAAGGACCTGTGGTGAGGTCACAGTCAGGTGACCAGTCAGCTGCTGGATTCGTGGGTGTGGCTACAGCCTTATAATGTGGCCTGCTCCTGAACCAGGTAGCTGTATGTGGGGAGGACTACACCTCCCAGCATGTGCTGAGACTCGCGGTCTGAGTCTGCAACCACGGACGTTTATGTTTTTGTTTGCATAAGCTAGAGGCTATTCTTGGTGACACGCTGTTTGATGGTTTATGACAGAAATAAACCGCATGCTCTGTTGAAGAACCTGTCTCCTGATTGTCTCCCGCTGCACCTTAGTGAGTCCCATCCCTACAGCAGTAAGAGGATAGATAAAACTCTAGTTGCAGTGAAGAGAATATGATTTATTGATCTGCATTAGAGATCATAGAAACATGATTCGTAGATCAGTTATTCTTTGCGAACTGAATGTTCCTTATTATGTTCTGGAGTCTCAGGGATAGGAAGTTAAAAAAAATTATTGCTCACATCACTGCAACCTGACCCTCCAACCTCCAGCCCGTCGTCCGATCCTCCACGCCTCTTCATTTCCTCTTTCACCCTGTCACATGCATTTGCTCTTTTCCCTCCAGGCTCTGGCTTCTGCCTTGAATAAGATCCGTATGTAATAATGGTGACTGGGGGGGTAGTTGTGGTGAGTTATTTAAAGGCACAGAACATAGACAGAGTCCACTGAGCAAACGATCTGTGAGCACCCTCCCCGGGCCCTTGTATATAGATAGATGGGACTAACACAGCTTTTCCCCACAGGTTACCTTCTCTTCCTCTGGTCACAGCAGTCCAGGCAATTAAGGGTCCGGGAATGCAGCTGTACTCCAACTGGGAAAAATAGCTTTTATTGAACAACCATGAAGGATGGACGAAAAGACAATTTCAACACTGGCTTCCTGCTCTCTCCCTGACACTTGCTGCGGCCGTACTCACAACGGCGGTAGCAGCTGAAGTTCGCAGTAATCCAATCGCTGGCATCTGGTCGCCTGAGACCTCTTAAGTGAAGGCCCTTCCAAAGTCCTGGGGGCCTGTGTTGTATTCCTTCAGTCCATATTAATCTTTGATCCGGGGCAACAGATCTCTCCCAAATGGGAGTCTGGCAATGCCCCTTGAGTAGCACACATTTGCCCTGGCCAACACACCCAGGCTTTCTCACTGGGAAGCAGCAGTTTCCTCTTCTCTTGAGGCTGCAAGTCCAGTCCCCTTAATTAACTAATTCTGTCCCTAACTATATACAGGCATTAAAGGTGAACAACACTATACCATGTATAGCTCATACTACAGTATTACACAAACAGTGCAATTAATACAAAAACACATACTGTACATTACACGGGGGTCACATGGAAGGAGGAGAGGGCGCAACTGAGGGGACCTGCCACCCCCTTACACATACGTTCCTGCAGCTGAGTACCGTGCTGTCACTCGGGCTATTCTTGTCACAATGTGCACAGGACGTAATGGCACACAGTGTCGACAGAGGCCTAGTTGAACCTGAGGTCAGAGTCTGGAGTAGCATTACTGGTGCAGTGCACGGACGCGCATGCCTTTAACTAGAGGCGTCAAATTCATTAAGTGCCTCTTAATGAATTTTTTGCCTTCTATTTTAGCAAGACTGGAATAAATAGACTGTGCTAGAAGGGGACTAGAAAGAGTAGTGGAGATGAGAAATGTTAAAGAGGTTGTTCCATGGCAACTTTTTACTTGTATGACCAGTTAGTCAGAGTTTATAAAGGTGAAGGCCAATTATTGATGAGATCAAGGGGCTCCAATTCCTAATTCTAGGCCTTAGATGAAAATGTGCTTTTGTTTTTCCATAGGAATAGAACGACATAGGAAACTTCTGGCTGTGCCAATTTGGCTGGTCTCCCATGTTCCCATTTTATTCACTGGAATTAGAGGTTCCAAGACCAGATCTACCCCTCCAGTGCTACTAAATATTATAAAAGATGCATTTCAAACCCCATATGTTTGTCATAATGGGGTGTCCACATTCTTATTTTTACATAATGTTTTTCACACAGGACTAAATGATTATAAGTTATATTAGTATTAACCTTTGTGAATAATGTGAATATATGAAAAATGTGAGGTATGTGAAATATTTTCCTAACAAGAGTCATTTTATACCATTGATCAAAGGCTATTAGCCACTAATGTATCCCAGGTTTCTATATGAAATACAAAAAAGTTGCACTCTATCGTGCTAAAACATGTCAATGTGAAATATATGAAATATGAATAGCGATATGGCTTCTGAATACTAGAAAAAAATGAGACGCTTTGCACATAATTTGGCCAAGTTATGTCTGCCCATCAACCAACATCATGGTGGTCTCAGAAAAAAAACTGATGGGTCCCTATCCAATATGAATACCTCTCTGAGCCTAAGGCTGGGGTCACGCTAAATGTATCGAAAATCGGTCTGAGTCTCCCTGCCAAGAGTCACACAAGTGTTCTCCATATAGTCACCCATGCCTAATGCATTTCCAATGTGATGATGCTATTTTCTCTCACCCATGTATCCGTATGACATCCGTATGACATGCGTATGGCTTTACATTTCTCACTGATTTTACCCATTGTATTTAATGGCTCAAAGGGCTGAAATGAGGAAAATGTGTGCGAATGTAAGGGATGTCTAAAGCCATGATATACGTGCCTTTTAATTCTTTGCATGCTTTGCTATTATCGTATTTATGTAGGGCAAGCGTAGTTCCCTAGTAGGCCCACTAGATGGGGATATAGCTATGCTCAGAATTTAAATGGTTAATGTAGGAGGGGCTAACTTTGGTTAAGCCAGGAAGCATCTGGCATTTCAGTCAGTTGGGCTTAGTAGCCCTGACAGGGCAGGTAGCCCCGTAAAGTTTAAGAACATGAGCCCAGCCGTTCAGGGCCTAAGGGCCACAGATGACAGTAGTGCAGAACATTTCAGTACCGAGCACTACGCTGCAGATGGTAGTGAGACAGTTGGCAGCAGTACGGCAGCACAGATCGCTCATTATGATGCAGCTTGCTACGTGGGCAGATGCCCTTTTGTCTGGGTCGAAACAGACAGGGGAACTTCCAAAGATGGTGAAGCTGGACAGGGAGGATGCTGTGATGCTGACCGGGACGAGACAACCCAGGAAAGTTCTGGAAGATGACAGTGAGAAACTAGGGAAAGTGAAGTAGGCAAATTGTGTGTTACCTGATGTGCACACTGTAACTGTACTGGACGGACTGAGAACACAAATAAGTAAAGTTCCTTGTTCAAAGTTGGAATTGGACTGTCTTCGCTTTTGCCAAAAGAGTTGGAAAAAATGCGCAACCACCTGGGGAAGGCCCTGAAGGTGAGAAGAATGGAGCGACAGGTATGGTGACAGAGAACTGTCATGTCTATGTGAGGGAAGACCAGGGCGTGCCTAAGCCGTTTACCTCAGCTACGACTATCGCCGTGGCCGACCCTTAAACATATTTGTTGCAAGCTACATTGATGGTCTGTGTGGTGTCCGAGTTTTTCTCGCACCCATAGGCTTGCATTGGAGAGTCCCGGACGATATACGCGTACAGTCGCAGCATGCTGCGATTTTACATGCTCGTCGAATATGCCTGAGAAAAAATACTGTGATGTGAACTGTCCTTTAGATTAACACTGTAGCGTCCATCCGCGGATCTGGGCTGCAGTAGGGACAGCACCCCGAGAAACCCCGAGACCCTTAACCCCTATACAGGGATCTGGAATTGTAGCAAGGCCCGGGGGGTGGCTGTCTAGAAGCAGTGCGCCAGAGCAGGATGGTCACCAATAGGGAAGAAGGCAGGGAACCAAAAACGTAGTCAGAAACCGGGCGAGCAGCGGAGGTACAGAAACGGCAGGCATTGGCAGAGTCAAGAGTCCAGGCCAAGGTCACAAAACGGGAGGGCGGTAAAGGTACAAAAATGGCAGGCAGTAGCAGAGTCGAATATCCAGGCCAAGGCCAAAAACCGGGAGAATGGCAGAGGTACAAAATTGTCAGGCAGTAGAAGGGTCAGAAATCCAGGCTGAGGTCAGAGCCAAACAATAGCAAATCACCCAGTAGCACATAGGGGAACCAAGAATATATCCGGCGGCTTGCAAGACCAGTCCCAAGGTATTTGAGGGATCAGGTCATCCCTCACAGGCTCCCGGACTGATGATGTCATCAGGACCGTCCCCAGGACCAGGCCAGATGGTGATGCACCAACCCCTCCATGACCAACAGAGGAGCGGAGCCTGCGTTCATCAGATTCCTGCGCAGGAGCCCCTTCTCTGTCGCTGCCATCACTCGGGGGCGAACCACGACACCTCCCAGTGGCTGAGGCAGGAACAGCAGACCCCGAGTCTGACGGCGATGTGACAGTCTGGCGCCTCCTAGTGGCCGAGGCTGGGACATCAGGCCCCGAGTCTGACAGTGACGTGACAGTCCGGCGCCTCCTAGTGGCCGAGGCCAGGACAGCAGGCCTCGAGTCTGACAGCGACGTGACAGCCCGGCGCCTTCTAGCGGCCGAGGCCGGTACAGCAGGCCCCGAGTCTGACGGTGACGTGACAGTACCCCCCCCTTCTAAGAGGGGCCTCCGGACTCTCAAACCCCAGTTTGTCAGGATGAAGGAGATGAAATCTCCTAATTAATGCTTTGGCATGGATGTTCCCCGCGGGGACCCAGGACCTTTCCTCTGGGCCGTAGCCCTTCCAGTGTACAAGATACTGTAAAGAGCCCCTCACAAGGCAGGAGTCAAGGATACCCTGGACTTCATACGCCAAGGTTCCCCCGACCGAAACAGGAGGAGGAGGGGACTGGACAGGGTGAATTGGGGAGCGATACAGCTTGAGGAGAGACTTTTGTAACACGTTGGGCAACTTAAATGACTGAGGAAGTTTTAAACGGAAGGCTACCGGGTTAATCACCTCTATAATTTCGTATGGGCCAATAAATCTGGGACCCAGTTTGGCAGACGGCACTTTAAGCTTGATGTTTTTGGTAGAAAGCCAAACCTTGTCGCCAACTCCCAGGTGCGGCCCCTTAGATCGCCATCTGTCTAACCTGGGCCCCTTTCAAGTTCGAGTTTACCTCAGACCAAATCGTTTTTACGCGATGTATATTTTTCTTTACCCCAGGGAGCTCCGACATCCTGGCCGAGAATGAACCAAAGCACGGATGCAGTTCATGGTTGCAGAAAAAGGGGGTAGTCTTAATGGAGTCCTGGTATCGATTATTTAGGACAAACTCAGCTAGTGGCAGATGCTCCACCCAATCAGACTGATGTTCTGACACATAACAGCGGAGGTATTGCTCCAGAGCCTGGCTGGTACGCTCGGTTTGACCATTGGTTTCGGGGTGGTAGGCAGAGGAAAAGGACAACTCAATACCAATGCGTTTGCAGAACGCCCTCCAGAATTTTGAGATGAACTGGGTACCTCTGTTGGACACAATATTCACTGGAGCACCGTGAAGACGTACAACATGCACAATGAACAGTTTACTCAAGGTTTCGGAGTTAGGTAACCCAGGCAGGGGAACAAAATGACACTGTTTGCTGAACCTGTCCACCACCACCCAGATACACGTTTTCCCATCTGAGGGCGGCAGGTCCGTAATGAAGTCCATGGAGATGTGGGTCCATGGACTCTCAGGGGTGGGCAAGGACTGGAGCCAGCCGGCAGGGCGATTATGGGGAGACTTGGCGCAGGCACAGACTTCACACGCTAAAACATAGTCTTTACAGTCCTTAACCACCGTCGGCCACCAAACGTTCCTAGTTACCAGTCTGGTGGTATTATTGAGACCAGGATGGCCTGCCAGAACAGAGTCATGCGATTCTTTAAGAACTTGTAGGCAAAACGTAGCCGGGACAAGCAATTTTTTGGGGGGTGTACTGTCAGGAGCTTGTTCTGGGGACCTACGGATCTCTTCCAGAAGGTTCAAAGACACTTCCGACACAGCGATCCCATTGGCCAATATCAGGACTGGTTCACAGTCCTCGGCTTGTGATGGGCAAAAACTGCGAGAGAGGACATCGGCCCTCACATTTTTAGTACCAGGGCGAAAGGTGATTAAAAAATCTAGAGAAGAACAAAGCCCACCTTGCCTGTCTAGGATTTAGTCTTTTAGCTGACTCCAGGTAGGTCAGGTTCTTGTGATCAGTAATTACAGTGATCTTATGTTTGGCGCCTTCGAGGAAGTGGCGCCATTCCTCAAAGGCCCATTTGATTGCCAATAACTCTCAATTACCTATATCATAGTTTTTCTCAGTGGCAGAGAATTTGCGGGAAAGAAAAGCACATGGGCGAAGCTGAGTGAGGGATGCAGTGCCTTGCGATAGCACTGCTCCCACTCCGATTTCAGAGGCATCTGCTTCTACAATAAATGGGCGGTCCAGATCAGGCTGAACCAAAACCAGGTTGGCCACAAAGCTCTCCTTTAGCGTAGAAAATGCCTGTATTGCCTCAGGGTTCCAACTGGCCACGTCTGCCCCTTTCCGGGTCAAATCTGTGAGTGGTTTGACAAAGTCTCTCATACAATCCTTATTGAAAAAATGACTAAGTATGGAATGGACAAGGCAACTGTTAGGTGGATTCATAACTGGCTTAGTAATCGGACCCAAAGAGTGGTCGTAAATGGCTGCACATCCAGTTGGAAGAATGTCTCAAGTGGGGTACCACAGGGCTCTGTCCTGGGCCCTGTATTGTTCAACATCTTTATCAACGATTTAGATGAAGGAATTGAGGGTAAACTGATTAAATTTGCTGATGACACAAAGCTAGGAGGGATAGCTAATACTAGAGAAGAGAGAGAGAGGATTCAAAAAGATTTAAATAAACTGGAGAAGTGGGCAGCAACTAACAGAATGGTTTTTAACAGGGAGAAATGCAAAGTACTACATCTGGGCAATAAAAATGAAAAAAGCATATATAGAGTGGGAGGAATAGGGCTAAGTGACAGCACATGTGAAAAAGACTTGGGTATACTAATAGATCACAGACTGAATATGAGTCAACAGTGTGATGCAGTAGCAAAAAAGGCAAATGCAATTCTAGGATGTATTAACAGAAGCATACAGTCTAGATCACGTGAAGTCATTATTTCCCTCTACTCCTCTTTGGTCAGACCTCATCTGGAATATTGTGTCCAGTTTTGGGCACCACATTTTAAAAAAGACATCAACAAACTGGAGCAAGTTCAGAAAAGAGCGACCAGAATGGTGACCGGTCTGCAAACCCTGTCTTATGAGGAAAGGTTGCAGGATTTGGGAATGTTTAGTTTGCAAAAGAGAAGACTGAGAGGAGACTTAATAGCTGTCTACAAATATCTAAAGGGCTGTCACATTGTAGAAGGATCAACTTTATTCTCATTTGCACAAGGAAAGACTAGAAGCAATGGGATGAAACTGAATGGGAGGAGACACAGATTAGATATTAGAAAAAACTTTTTGACAGTTAGAGTGATCAATGAGTGGAACAGGCTGCCACGAGAAGTGGTGAGTTCTCCTTCAATGGAAGTCTTCAAACAGAGGCTGGACAGACATCTGACTGGGATGATTTAGTGAATCCTGCTTTGAGCAGGGGGTTGGACCAGATGGCCCAGGAGGTCCCTTCCAACTCTACGATTCTATGATTCTATGATTCTGAGAAACCCCTGATGAACTTGCGGTAGTAATTAGCAAACCCTAAAAGTCGCTGAAGCGCTTTTAGCAATTTGGGTTGCACCCAAGCTTTAATAGGTTGGATCTTGGCAGGATCCATGAGGAACCCTTTGCCTGAGACCATGTACCCTAAAAACTGTACCTCCTCAGCAAAAAAACACATTTCTCCAGTTTAGCAAACAAGGAGTTTTTTCAAAGTCTCTGCAGCACAGAACAGACGTGTTGAGCGTGTGCCACAGGGTCAGCAGAGTAAATCAAAATGCCATCTAAATACACGACCACATACACCCCACAAGTGTCTCTGAAAATATCATTAACGAAGTTCTGAAACACGGCAGGTGCGTTACTGAGTCCGAACGGCATTACAAGGTACTCAAAGTGGCCAAGAGGTGTATTAAACGCGGTTTTCCACTCATCCCCATCTCTTATGTGGACCAGATTATATGCCCCCCGGAGGTCAAGTTTAGTAAACCAACGGGCTCCCATTAGCTGATTAAAAAGATCAGGGATGAGTGGAAGCGGATACTGGTTCTTTGTAGTGATTGCGTTTAATTCCTGGTAATCAATGCAGGGTCTGAGACCACCATCTTTCTTCTCTACAAAGAAGAACCCGGCTCCAACTGGTGAAACGGATGGTCTAATAAACCCTTTTTTTAAGCTGTCTGCTATATAGTCAGTCATGGCCTGACGCTCTGGACCGGAGATATTAAATATTCTCCCTTTTGGGAGACGGGCATCCGGAATTAGGTCTATAGGTCAATCATACTCTCTGTGAGGGGGTAGCTTCTCAGATTCTACAATAGAAAAGACATCCTCATAGTCTCTGAAAGCAAACTGTATGAGGGGGTTTATAACTTTATCTTGGTTTACTGCTAATGATATGCAGTTATCCTGACACTGCGAACTCCAGCATACTACATCACCCAGGTGCCAGTCGATGACAGGATTGTGCTGGCGAAACCACGGCATTCCCAAAATAACTGCAGAAGATAAATTATCCATCACAAAAAATGACATAAGCTCGGTATGTAATGCTCCCACAGACATAGCAATTTTGGCAGTAACAAATTTAACCCCCTCCTGAATAATAGATGTGCCATTAATAGCCGTGGTTTTAATAGGGACATTAAGTCTTAGTAGCGGTACACCAAGATTCCTAGCAACCAAAGAATCCATAAAATTTCCTTCAGATCCACAATCCACATAAGCTTTTAAACACATAGATTTGTGACCAAATGAAAGAGAGATAGGTAATAAAACTTTAGCCGCATCTGCGGGCAGTACCTGAGCCCCTGGACAACCATGGCCAGAGCTGCCCAGGGGCCGATGTCCCAGGAGTATGGATCTCTGACATTCAGCTTTCTCCCTGAAGTCTCCAGACTGCAGCATGCTTGTGCAGGAAGATGAGAGTGATCCTCCAGGCTGTGCACTGAAGCAAGTAACAGGTGTTCAGGCCAAAAATCATCTCAGGCAGGAGAAGGGGAAAAAAGTTCAGGGAGACTGCTTTTGTATATGTTGGATATATACACAAGAAGCAGTTTTTATGGCCGGATATAACGTAGCGTCCGTCCGCGGATCTGGGCTGTAGTAGGGACAGCACCCCGAGAAACCCTGAGACCCTTAACCCCTATACAGGGATCTTGAATTGTAGCAAGGCCGAGGGGGTGGCTGTCTAGAAGCAGTGCACCAGAGCAGGATGGTCGCCAATAGGGAAGAAGGCAGGGAACCAAAAACGTAGTCAGAAACTGGACGAGCATCGGAGGTACAGAAAAGGCAGGCAGTGGCAGAGTCGAGAGTCCAGGCCAAGGTCACAAAACGGGAGGGCGGTAAAGGTACAAAAACGGCAGGCAGTAGCAGAGTCGAATATCCAGGCCAAGGTCACAAACCGGGAGAATGGCAGAAGTACAAAATCGTCAGGCAGTAGAGGGTGTGACGAACAGCCCACCGCCGTTCGTCCACTTACGGGCGACACTAACGGGAGTCCCGCTGCCACCAAAACGCGACGGACAGCGGACCCTGTGTCACCACTATGTCACAGTCCCACCACTGACACGGGTGTATCAGCGGACGGAGGGGCGTGACACAATGCCGGCACACGGCTATCACAGGCGCAGTGGGGCTTATCTTAGTTATCCCAACACTGGCACCATGTGACCAAAAATATCCAGCAAGCTAATCTCGCTCTACAATTTGCCGCAGGGGGAGTTTAATTTGGATGCCCCACCACTGCTATCAATCTTCCAAGTACTGCGGGGATTTATGTATATCCCACTTTCTCAGTTCCACTTTGGAACTCGCAGCTCTCCGGCGCCCCCCTTACCCTCAGGTCAGTCAGGGAACTGCACCTAGGATAATTAGTCGCCGGACGGGCTGCCTGTTGTGAACCGGCAATTAGGCTTCTGCAGTAAGGGAATTATCAATGCTGTGGCTGAAGCCCCTTACTCAGCAATATAAGACCCTTCTAGACTGCCAGCAAGCCGTAATAGCCGTACACAACGCGCTGCCACCAGTCACGGTTACTTAATTCACAGTGTTAAATTAAGAGGGTCCGTGGCAAACCCCTTGAATTAGTAGCGATTATCTATCAAAGGCGTATAGTTCGATTCTTAGAGCATGGAGACAGATCTAAATAATTTCATTTATTTTCCGAAAGAGGACAGTGATTACAGATAAAAGTTGCTATAAAATTGAGACATAAAATATGTACAGTACAGGTATAAAATAAAAGTGGAGAAAACAAAGAGATTACACTCACAGTTCCATATTGTTCCTTAGGCAGACCATGCGGCTAAGGTGGGTGGAGGCGGAGCTGCACTTCTCCGCTCATTGGGGTCCTTCTAGCACGACGACTTGAGCTGTTCTGAGCTGGTTTGCCCAGGAAATGCCTTATAGACTGTCCTATGTGACATCACAGAGAGGTGCATTCTGGGTTGATCCCACCTCTCTTATCCAAGTTATGTTTTGGCTACAAAACTTAGATTAGCTATAACTTTATGGGAGAAGCTGGTATGGACTCATCAGTGGTATCATGTTTCCCAGCGTAATGAGCCCATCAAGAAAACATCAAACATCTATGCGATATGACCGTCCATTTGGGCGCAAATCCTATCTCATGTTCTGGACAGGGTAGAACTTCGAAACATACGCGGTCTCGAAGCTGGGACCGCTCAGGTTACAAAAATATGATTTTCATATCTCTAGGGTATTTGGTTCTTATGGTATAGTCTCTCATAGTTTTATTCGTTTCAAACAAAGAAGTTTTTCCCGCTCTGAAGAGGAGAGAAGGCAAATGGTGTGAGGAAGATGGTCTAGCTAATTAACATTCCTGCTCTTCCAGAGGAAGTGGCAGGGTTGATAAAACCTGGGGGGAAGGAATTCCTACTACTGAGAGTTTACAATGTCCTAGGATGGAGGATTTGTTAGCACATTGCAACAGAAAACATATCTTGCAGACATGGTACATCACAGAGGGGTCAGAAATCCAGGCTGAGGTCAGAGTAAAACAATAGCAAATCACACAGAGCACATAGGGGAACCAAGAATATATCCGGCGGATTGCAAAACCAGTCCCAAGATATTTGAGGGATTAGATCATCCCTCACTGGCTCCCGGACTGATGATGTCATCAGGACCGCCCCCAGGACCAGGCCAGATGGCGATGTACCAACCCTGCGTTCATCAGATGCCTGCGCAGGACCCCCTTCTCTGTCGCCGCCATCACTTGGAGGCGAACCACGGCGCCTCCCAGTGGCCGAGGCAGGAACAGCAGACCCCGAGTCTGACGGCGATGTGACAGTCCGGCGCCTCCTAGTGGCCGAGGCCGGGACATCAGGCCCCGAGTCTGACGGCAACGTGACTGTCCGTTGCCCCCTAGTGGCCGAGGCCGGGACAGCAGGCCCCGAGTCTGACAGCGATGTGACAGCCCGCTGCCTCCTAGTGGCCGAGGCCGGGACAGCAGGCCCCGAGTCTGACGGCGACGTGACAAACACTGGTCTGAGTGCTATGTGATGTTTTCTTGCATAGCACTCATCCGTATTCTACGGTAGTGTGACCCCGGCCTAAAATATGTATTCACATTGGATAGGGACCCATCATTTTTTCTGAGACCACCTTGACGTTGGTTGATGGGCAGACATAACTTGGCCAAATTGTGTGCAAAGCGTCTCATTTTTTTCAAGTATTCAGAAGCCATATTGCTATTGATATCTCAAATATTTCACATTGACATGCTTTAGCACAATAGAGTGCAACTTTTCTGTATATTATACATGGAGGTAACAGCTCCTAAGTTAGCACCTATTCACGCTAGCTTGGATGTGCCAGTCAGTTTTTTGTTATTTATTTGTATCCCAGATTTCAGATTTCTGACAGAGTACCAATTTAAACATGTTGAATATCTTTCAGCTTAAGTTTTCTGACTTTTACACACCAATTTCAGGAAAACTTGAATCATGACACCAAGTTTCTCAACACCACTATACTGGAATTGAGTTATTCTCTCTATTCTGCATATACAGATCCTTCCTAAAATGGTTAGTGAATGTATGTCTGATAATGAATTGGATTTTTGCCTTTATTTGCTGACTTGGAATCCTCAGATCCATCTGTGGTGATATGTAAACCTTGTGTTATTAATGCAGTCGTGATGAAAAGTTCCCCAGAGAAATCAAGTATTGACCTCAAATCGATAGAATAACTACGCTCTTCCACATCTCCCCAGGAGACCTCTCTTCAGACACTTAGAAGCACGGTTCTTCCAGCTGATTCTCCTCTGTCCATAAATCCATTCATCTACCATGATCTCGTCTTTGTTACTAGTCACTGAATATTTACAGAAATCCCTTATTAGTAATGGGACAACATCGATGTGCGGAAGAACTGAACAATTTCTATCTGGGCTACTGACGCACCACTCCTCTTTCATTTTGCTAAAATGCTGCAAATTTAATTTTGCAGCATTTCAAGGCCGCGTACTACAGAAAGCGCAGATGTGACACACATGTGATTCGATTAATGTAATAATACAAAGGAGTAGACCCTAAAAATCACATACACTTATCTACAGGAAAATAGAGGGGGGGCCTGTGTGCTTTTCTTGATAAATATTACAGGTAACTTATAAGCACAAGATTTTGAGATGGGACGTTGATCCAGAGAACTAATCTGATTGCCGTATGTGGATTAGGGAAGGCAAGACCCTCATTGGGGATCTTACCTTCCTCTGGATCAACATGTCAGGCTATAGGTTGAACTACATGGGATTATGTCTACCTTAAACTTTAACCTTAAATACTATGAAGATATGAAAATCAGATAAATCTGTTGTGTCCTTCTCTCTGGAACACATGCACAGGTCGTGAAAAAACAAACAATTTTTTATGTATTTCAAAGTATTTTGGTGGCTTTTTTCTATACATAATTTTCCTGCATTATTTTTCCTATAAGGAAGTCTATGGAAAATCGCGTGCAAAAAATGTCACAATGCATGCTCCGTTTGTTAAAAAAAGGGGGCAATCCCAAAAACTAAACAGATAAAAAGCAATGCACCAAAAAGCAAAAAGTCACATGTACAATTTGGGTGTTGCTTGCTAAGCTTGTATGGGACACAGCTCTGCAGTCCAGATAGGGCAGCTAGCTTGGGAAAAATATAGCGAGGCATTTAATATTCATGCCAGATTCCTGTGAAGTTTATGTAAGTGGACAAGGGTAAATGGCAGGCTCAGGTGCAACATCATCAATCAAAAAAGCACTAAGATGTACAACCAGCCTCATACATAACGGCCCCAGCTGCTACGCCGTATAAAGCATGGTTGACAGGAGCACAATGTATAAAGTTGGATTTGTGAGTGACAAAATAAAATATTAGTCACTTCCCCTTTCCACATCCTTCATTCTGATTTATCACTCAGGTCAGGGCTATTTTTTTCATGAAGATGTATATTATCTTTTTATAATTATAGTGTTACTGTTCATTAGACTACATTCACATGTCCGTATTTTCGGTCTGAGTGCCGTCCATGAAAATACTAACCTCACAAAGAGAGCACTAGGGCAAGGATATTCACTTGGGCTGTACAGATGACATTTTCTTCACACAGAGTAAATGTACACGTGAAAAAATGTCTCTTCCATATATTGGATAAAACTCACCTATTTAAATCTATAGGTGCACAAAAAAAAATTGGATCACATACAGAATATCCATACAGCATCCAATTTTTAGAGATAAATTGCAGTACTTAACAGAGGAAACTTCATTTGGACTTGAAAATTTTATTAACTGCTGATGTATAAAAATGGGGGATATAGAGATGTAAAAAATGGACTTATGGTTTGCATACGGATGACAATACAGAT
Organism: Dendrobates tinctorius; assembly: GCF_039654945.1. NCBI lineage: Eukaryota > Metazoa > Chordata > Amphibia > Anura > Dendrobatidae > Dendrobates > Dendrobates tinctorius. The sequence continues at coordinate 29,035,729 of NW_027361737.1, forward strand.
GAAAAATCTGTTTTTTCTGGATGACAACTGGACAATTTTTTAGACACTCATGTGAACTTATCCTAATCCTAATGTAAATCTCCAGCTTTAATAAAGATTTTGCTTCTGATTCATTAAGGCGACAATGCCAAAACTCTGTCTTAAATTACTTAGAAAAATTGCAAAATTTTACGCAAAAGGAGATGCTGAACAATGTGGCGACTTTTGGCAGTTTACATGTTAGTTTCAGTCAGCACCGCTAAAATGAGGGGAAATGGGAAGGGGCAGGGTGCGACAGGGTCGTGACACCACAGCTCTTCAGATTTGTCTAAGGTCTCACTCACACCGGCGTATATTCTCTCATGCGAAAGAATCAGACAGATTATGCTAATGACACATTGCTCACACACTGTCAGAGTCTTATCCAATTGTCACCTTTGTGTGATCCGATTCTCTCGTATTTGTCCATCTTCTGCATTGCCTCTGTAAGCATACACTGGACTGCACACAGATGACAACTGCACTGCCAGCATGTTGCAAATGTTCTCTAAGGGCCCTGTCACACATAGCGACTCACCAGCGATCCCGACAACGATATCAACGTATCAGGATCGCTGGTGAGTCACTACATGATCGCTGGTGAGCTGTCAAACAGACAGCTTCACCAGCGATCATGACCAGCGACGCCGAGCACGCGGCGTCACTGTGTACTTAGTTACCAGCGCGCTGATGCAGGGAGCTGGTAACTAAGTACACATCAGGTTTCTAAGGGATGTGCGTCACTTAGAAACCCGATGTATACCTTAGTTACCAGCTCCCTGCATCAGCGCGCTGGTAACTAAGGTACACATCGGGTTTCTAAGCACAGCGCCGTGCTTAGAAACACTGCATTTACCTTAGTTACCAGCTGATCGCTGGTCTCCCGCCTGTCACACGCAGCAATGCGTGCTGGCCAGCGGGAGACCAGCGACCAAAAAAATGTCCAGGGCTTTCCAACAGTGATGAGTGATCCCGGCAGGGGGGTCGGTCACTGATCACTGTCACACACAGCGATCTCGCTGGTAAGATCGCTGTTATGTCACAAAACTTGTGAGTCAGCAGCGATCTCGCTAGCGAGATCGCTATGTGTGACGGGGCCCTAATACCGTATCAGCATGAGAAAATAATTGCATATCTGTATTGATAGCACTCTGCCATGTTATATGTCAGTGAGAGGGAGCCCTAATTCTCACTGAAGAATTGTGGCAAGGCGCCCATGGAGGTGTGGCACCCCAGGAGTCTGGTTGCCACAGTGGCATTGCAAATGTGGTGCCCCCAGGAGTATGGTCGCGACAGTGGCATTACCTTCCTCCTAGGGAGTGTGATGTCATGCTTGGAAGCAATGAAGGATCTTTCTATCAGGTAAATCAACACACAGTATGGTTCCCAATCCAGGCCAACAGAGGGAGCTCTGAACCAAAACTGAAGGAGGATCTGCTCTCTGGGGGCCAGGAAGGGGAAGTTTAGTTAGTTCGTGTGAGGAGGGCGAAGTGTGTGTACGAGAGGAGAAAAACTGGAGGATTGAGCAGAGTTCAGGCTCACTTCTATCGTGGCGCATGGTTCTGGGGTCCGGTCCCCGAGGCTGTTTGTGAAACTGATGTTCCTGCAGCAGAAACCGGAGGAATAGGAAGCTGTAAATGCTCTGTTCCCACATAAGACTCGGAGGCACAACAGCAACGTGTGAGCCAGAAGAAGGAGGCTACAGCTGTCTGCCATATGAGGGGGTTCTAAAAGAGAGCAAGCAAGAGGAACTTCAGTGTAACTCAGTACTGCATGTACCTCAGATAAGCGCTAGAAAGGAGACTACACAACCCATCTGCATAGAGAGATTCCTGAGTTGCTTCCAGGCTGGCCAACTCCTGTTCCATCTGTAATCTGGATCCTGGACTGCACTGCAAAGCAAAGTAAAGGTAAACGAAACTGCACCCTGTTGTGTCATTGCCTTCTTCCTGCAACCCCTTCAGCACTGCTACATCTCTGTGCCTAACACTGCACCCTCTTCCTCAACACCTATCATTACTGCCCTGGGACTACAGCTCTACCTGTGGGGAGCTATTACATCTTGCTGCCTTATACCATCTGTCCCAGAGGATCTGCCTGCAGTGTCGGCTTAACCCCTTCATTGCCAAGCACCACAGGTGGCGTCGCGTATCATCCACTTATAAACTTTAATCAGCCACGTTCAACCCCTTTTACATGGACGCCCAGGGCCACGGACCGGGTCACCGCTACTGTGACACTTCCCTCTGAGATACCGGCCCGGTACTGAGTACCCCACTGCCCTGGTGGGCGATCCATTTCCCTCCCATAATAACTTGTTATGGGCTTGCGGAACACATCAAATAATATAAGATGGTATAAAGGTGCGTTTGCAGCCCGGGGTCCACTGTGCAGAGATGTTAACTGCTGCTTAGTAATGGCGGAGCACTAACTAGACACCGGCGGGATAACTTCTGACCCGGTGTTTACAGGGGCAAACTCCGTTACCTCACTGAGCCACTGGGATTAGTGCAAGAGCCTGTTTATCCTCAAAGGACTCAGCAAGAGAGCGCTAGTGTTAAGACACAGGACTCTGCCCAAAAGACACAGGGTTAGAGCCCCTCTAGTCCCACTAGTGCTCAGCACCACAGAAGCAATGCATGGAAAGAGACTAATAGAATGCTTTCCCCGGTTAGCAGTCACAGGGTGCAGCTGCACTTAGCTTATCGCACTACATATGTACAGAGCATCTCTGGAGGACGCTACTATCCAGCCTAAGCTCAGGACTGGAAAGCGCATAGGTCGCTGCTCTAACAGATGCTGCAGTACCTGCAGTAGCATAGTGCCTAAACACTCTGGCACTAGCATCTGAGAGATACAGGAAGCACTGCGGCGCTAGGCAGTGCCACAACTAGGCGCTGAGACCAGACTCTAATCCCTAACAACGTACGTATCAAAGGGAAGGGGTTTCATAATGAGTCATTTAGCGGTTCACAAACATCCATCATCACACACATCTCTACCAATTATTGTGTATACTAGCGCATGGCTGAGCAGCCATGCAAACCTTTTATAGCAGAGTCCTTCCGGGACCTTCCTGATGGTCCAATCTGAGCTGGAGAAGGACCTGAGCATGTGACCTCCGATCTCCAATGAGAGAACGTCCCACTGGCATGCTCAGTGGACTGAAAGGAGGATTTAGTCCCTGGAGTAGCTTGCAGCTGACCAGCAGGTGTTGCTATAGCTGGACCAGAGGTGGCAGCAGCAACCAAAGCCACAGTGCTGGTCTGAGCAGAGCACCGGGATCGATGAGTCTACTGAGCAGCTTCCTCTGCGGCCGGAGAGGAATGCGAGACCGCCTAAGGCAAGGCTTGGGATTCCTACTGTCCAGCAACAGGAACCAGACGCCTTACATTCTATTCCCTTCATCATTTGATTGCTTGCCCAGGGCCATGGACCGGGTCACTGCTGCCATGATATCCCCTGAAGTAACAGAACAACACCAACACGACTCAGAACCAACACGGCTCAGGAAGGAACAATGGACGATGACACATGGACTAGTCATGGACCTGGACTATTTTTGAGCTTTGTTTTTTTTGTAATTTTTATTTTTGAAATCTTGACAATAGTTATTTTTGTTCATCTGTTATTTATGTTATGTGTCATGATCCAGGTTGGATATGACAGGTTCTGAATAAGTAACCTTTTTTTTCCTTTGAGCTGGTTGCGTAGAGTTGGTTTAGCCCCCAGTGGCCATTAGGGTTATTACACAGTGGTGTCTTTTGTTCTAGTTTTCCCCTGGTGGTGGTGAACGTTATTGCACAGGAATCTCTAACAGGTGTGAGACTCTGGCTCCTAACTATAAAGGTGTGTCAGGTGTTCTCACTCACTGTTGGTGATATTGGTGTTTTCCAACTATCCTTGGTGATGGAAGGAACTTGAGAAGAGTCCCGGGCAGCCCAGTCAGAATCCTGGAGTGGCAGCTATGGTATCAGCGAGGAGTTATTGCAAAGCTTGGTGGAGTGGCAGCTATGGTGTCAACGAGGAGTTCTTGTAAAGCATGGTGGAGTGGCAGCTATGGTGTCAGCGAGGAGTTCTTGCAAAGTTTGGTGGAGTGGCAGCTATGGTGTCAGCGAGTAGTTCTTGCAAAGCTTAGTGGAGTGGCAGCTGTGGTGAAAGCTGCACTCAGATGCTGGACTCTGTTGCTGGAAGAGAGCTACATCAGATGCTGGACTCTGTTGCTGTAAAGCTGCACTCAGATGCGGGACTCTGTTGCTGGAAAGCTGCACTCAGGTGTTGGATCCGGTTGGAGGAAAAGATGCACTCAGGTGTCGGACTCTGTTGCTTGGAGCATAAGCAACAGAGCAAAGCTAAGTGGTGTTTCCCTGTTTGTCACTTTCCTCAATGTGTGTTTTAATGCAGTGGTGGGATTAGTTTCTGCACCATCCACTTCACTAGTAAGGGATTGGTTCAAGGCGATACTGATCGGTGCCTGGTGTGGAATCGGCCTAGGGATCGATAGGAGTGTAGAGACACTTGACTCAGGGGAGTGCAAGAGGTCTCCACATCCCTGTTCCCTATCACAGGGCCACCATTGTAATTGTTTTCCTGGTTTTCCCCTTTATTCTGAAATTCGCCTTCCTGGAGGTGGTGTATCCAGACATACGTGTACTACTGAAATTCGCCTGCTGGAGGTGGTGTATCCAGCTGCACATTTTATTATTTAAATTTGCCCTGCTGGAGGCGGTGTATCCAGGGTCACGCGTGTCATATAAATTCGCCCTGCTGGAGGAGGTGTGTCCAGTCACACGTGACCATGACATTATGTTTCCTCAGTCTGGGAGTACTGAATTTCACTGGGGGGAATGTGGCACCCCAGGTGTTTGGTTGCCACAGTGGCATTGCCTCCCTCACAGAGGGTAATGTCATCCCTGGAAGCAATGAGAGGATTACAGGCACCGAAGGTCTGGACAAGCGTCTGGATGCGGTCTGGTGAGTATCACTCTCTTTCTTGTCCATTTCCCCCTATTCTACTGTCGCATGGTATAGTGAGAAGTCAGGTTACAGGGGTTGTAGGCACAGTGTCAGTTTCGGGGAGTGTTGCAGCACCCCCTTTTGTTGCAATGTGTAACAGGGGTTCAGGATTCAGCACATAGTGGTTTACAGGGGATACTGGGTAATCTTAATATGGGCACTAATATGGTTCTGGATTGTGTGAGGGATATTTTGTCTAACATTAAAAACTTTTTGGAGAAGTTGAACGATGCTGATCGCCTTCCAGCTCAATTGTCGCCTTCGGTCATGCAAGGGGTAAGCACAACTAATGACATTAACAGTAGTTTGGATGTGGCATTTCAGGTGTTGGCACCTGTGTCGGTTTCTGTTCTGACCAAAACCAACAAGCATTATAAGATTCACTTGGATGATAAGACGCGAAGTGAAGTTTATGTTTGCTTCGAAGGCTCTTTAGGGGCCAAACTTAAAAAGTAGGCGAGATAAAAGATTTGGAAGGATGAGTATGTTGAAATTTTTTCAATTGTCGTTTCATCCCGCAGACTTTAACTAACAGGATGCAAGCATTTGCAATTTTGGCAAGTGTTATATGGGAATAGACACCTGAGAACTGTTCTATTTTTTGTTATTTTGATTCTATAAATAAGGCATATTGAGTTTGCTGGGGTCAAACCTGGCTGAGATATGACGAGCAGTTTCGTCAGCAAAAGGATCAAAAGGACATATGTTTGTGGTTGAGAGTAATGGCCCCATTTAGGTACAGGCTTCCTTTTCAAAGCTGGACCAGGTCCCCCAGCCAATCAGAAAGCTCGGGAGCAGGTAGCCAATCAGGACTGTCAGGGAGGCAGTTTGTGTTGACAGTTTGTTGAGAGCCAATGTAAATTTGTATACGAAAGTCAAAGATGGATCAGATGGGTATGGGTAAGCGAGTGTGTTTAGGGGCTGTTCAGGAGTCATTTATGTGCCCTGTATGGACTTTTTAATGTTTTAGGTGGTTTTGCAATAGTACAGCTGCCCGTTGCTGCGCCATGAGGATGATGCATTATAGTCAAAATATCAATTTAATTGTAAATTATTTCTTGCCTTGAAGCCTAACTCAACGGTGAGCTCTGCGCAGCAGGTTAAAATTGTCATCTCCTTGCTGCGCGGCGATCCCCATGACTGGGCGTTTTCTTTGACACCTGAAAATCCTATTCTGACTAACGTGGATGCATTTTTTCAAGCCTTGGGGTTGTTGTATGATGAACCTAATACTATTGATCAAGCTGAGAAAGCCCTATTGGCATTGAACCAGGGTCAGGATTCTGCAGAGTTATACTGTCAAAAATTCCGAAAGTGGGCGGTCCTTACTACATGGAATGATGGTGCCTTGGCAGCTCTCTTTCGCAAGGGTTTGTCAGAAACTGTAAAAGATATTATGGCGGGATTTCATGTGCCCTCTGGTCTTGACGATTCTATGTCATTAGTAGTGTTGAGCATTCCGATACCGCAAGTATCGGGTATCGGCCGATACTTGCTGTATCGGAATTCCGATACCGACTTCCGATATTTTTTCAATATAGGAATTCGGCATCGGAATCGGAAGTTCAGTTGATTGACGGCCTGACGTCATCATGATGCGCGGTGTGTGCGCATCATGATGCGCCGTCATTTCGGGCCTTCCGGGGGTCTCTGCCGGCCTGCCGGGGGGCTGTGCCGGCCTGCCGGGGGGCTGTGTGGACTGCCCGGGGTCTCTGCCGGCCTGCCGGGGGGCTGTGCTGATGTCCGGGGGTCTGTGCAAGCATCGTCCGATGGGACTACAAGTCCCATCGGGCGATGCCTGCTACCATGACAGTGATTGACACATTAGCCAATGATGGGACAGTAGTAGTCCCATCATCCGGCTAATGTGTTAAATGTTAAAAAAAAAAAAAAAAAAAAAAAATACTACATACATACTACATGCATGCTACATACATACTACATGCTACATACATACTACATATATACTACATACATACTACATACATGCTACATACATACTACATGCATGCTACATACATACTACATGCTACATACATACTACATGCATGCTACATACATACTACATATATACTACATACATACTACATACATGCTACATACATACTGCATGCTACATACATACTACATGCATGCTACATACATACTACATATATACTACATGCATGCTACATACATACTACATGCTACATACATACTACATATATACTACATACATGCTACATACATACTGCATGCTACATACATACTACATACATACTACATACATACTACATGCATGCTACATACATACTACATGCATGCTACATACATACTACATGCATGCTACATGCATGCTACATACATACTACATGCTACATACATACCACGTACATACTACATACATACTACATACTACATATATACTACATGCATGCTACATACATACTACATGCTACATACATACCACATACATACTACATACATACTACATACTACATATATACTACATGCATGCTACATACATACTACATGCTACATACATGCCACATACATACTACATACATACTACATGCTACATACATACTACATATATACTACATGCATGCTACATACATACTACATGCTACATACATACCACATACATACTACATACATGCTACATACATACTACATGCTACATACATACTACATGCTACATGCATGCTACATACATACTACATACATACTACATGCTACATACATACCACATATATACTACATACATACAATACATTCATACAATACATACATAGACATACAGTACATATAACATAGAGTAACATACTTACCAATACTTGTCACATTGTTCCCCGAAGCCATTGTCTTTCCGGAATAAATATTAACATAACAAACCACAAAAATACTCACCCACGATCCGAAGCAGTCCACGAGTGTGTCCCACGACGATCTTGGGTAGAGAACTGCAGCATCAGATGATGCTGCCGTTCTCTACGGGCTGCAGGAATCCAATGACGGAAGGTAGGTATCCTTCCGCACTGTATTCCTCCGCCACTTAAAAAAAAAAAAGTCCCTAGTCTCACTTTATGCCATTGCTGCGTGGGAATTTCCCACACAGCAATGGCATAAAGTGAGACTAGGGACTTTTTTTTTTTTAAGTGGCGGAGGAATACAGTGCGGAAGGATACCTACCTTCCGTCATTGGATTCCTGCAGCCCGTAGAGAACGGCAGCAACAGCTGATGCTGCAGTTCTCTACCCAAGATCGTCGTGGGACACACTCGTGGACTGCTTCGGATCGTGGGTGAGTATTTTTGTGGTTTGTTATGTTAATATTTATTCCGGAAAGACAATGGCTTCGGGGAACAATGTGACAAGTATTGGTAAGTATGTTACTCTATGTTATATGTACTGTATGTCTATGTATGTATTGTATGAATGTATTGTATGTATGTAGTATATATGTGGTATGTATGTAGCATGTAGTATGTATGTAGTATGTATGTAGCATGAATGTAGCATGCAATATGTATGTAGCATGCATGTAGTCTATATGTAGTATGTATGTAGCATGTAGTATGTATGTAGCATGCATGTAGTATATATGTAGTATGTATGTAGCATGTAGTATGTATGTAGCATGCATGTAGTATATATGTAGTATGTATGTAGCATGTAGTATGTATGTAGCATGCATGTAGTATGTATGTAGCATGCATGTAGTATGTATATGGTATGTATGTAGCATGTAGTATGTATGTAGCATGCATGTAGTATATATGTGTTATGTATGTGGTATGTATGTAGCATGCATGTAGCATGCATGTAGCATGCATGTAGTATGTATGTAGTATGTATGTAGTATATATGTAGTATGTATGTAGCATGTAGTATGTATGTAGTATGTATGTAGCATGCATGTAGCATGCAGTATGTATGTAGCATGCATGTAGTATATATGTAGTATGTATGTAGCATGTAGTATGTAGCATGCATGTAGTATATATGTAGTATGTAGCATGTAGTATGTATGTAGCATGCATGTAGTATATATGTGTTATGTATGTAGCATGTAGCATGCATGTAGCATGCATGTAGTATGTATGTAGTATATATGTGGTATGTATGTAGCATGCAGTATGTATGTAGCATGCATGTAGTATATATGTAGTATGTATGTTGCATGTAGTATGAATGTAGCATGTATGTAGTATGTAGTATGAATGTAGCATGTATGTAGTATGCATGTTGTATGTATGTAGCATGTAATTTTTTTTTTTTTTTTTTACATTTAACACATTAGCCGGATGATGGGACTACTACTGTCCCATCATTGGCTAATGTGTCAATCACTGTCATGGTAGCAGGCATCGCCCGATGGGACTTGTAGTCCCATCGGACGATGCCTGCACAGACCCCCGGAGCCTGCACAGCCCCCCGGCAGGCCGGCACAGCCCCCCGGCAGGCCGGCACAGCCCCCTGGCAGGCCGGCACAGCCCCCCGGAGCCTGCACAGCCCCCCGGCAGGCCGGCACAGCCCCCCGGCAGGCCGGCACAGCCCCCCGGAGCCTGCACAGACCACCGGCAGGCCGGCACAGACCACCGGAGCCTGCACAGACCCCCTGGCAGGCCGGCACAGCCCCCCGAAAGGCCCGTACAGACCCCAGAGAGGCTGTACAAGGGCAGGAAAGGGTTTTTCTTATTCCGATACCGGAAGTCCCATAGACTTGAATGGGACTTCCGGTATCGGAATCGGCGATACCGATACTTTTTTTAAAGATCGGCCGATACCATCCGATACGATACTTTGAAGTATCGGACGGTATCGCTCAACTCTAGTCATTAGCCATTCAAGTTGATCGGCGTTTACGTGAACGTAAAACTACACAAGAGGTGTTGCCAACTTTTCAACAAATGTCTGAACCTATGTAATGTGATAGAGTTTTGTCTAGGGTGCAACGTCAGGAGTATAGAAGGCGTAATAAGCTGTGTTTTTTCTGTGGAGATGCCTCTCATATTATTTTTGTCTGCCCTAAACGAGAGAAATGTTTTGCACACACATTTGCTGTGGGTGGCGTACAACCTAAGTTTCTTTTGGCAATTACTCTGATCTGCTCCTTATCCACATTTTCTGCCAAGGCTTTTGTGGATTCAGAAGCAGCTTTGAATCTGCTGGATTTGGATTTTGCTAAACGTTGTGGTTTTCCCATGATACCTCTGCGGACGCCTATTCCTTTGAGGGGTATTTATGCTACTCCTTTGGCGGAGAATAAACCTCAGTTTTGGACACAGGTGATAATGCGGGTCTCCCCAGACCACCAAGAAAATTGTAGATTTTTGGTACTGCATAATTTGCATGATACTATTGTTCTGGGTTTTTCCTGGTTGCAAATCCATAATCCAGTTTTGGATTGGAAATCTGTGTCTGTGGTGAGTTGGGGCTGTCGGTGTGCTCTTGGTGACACTCCTGTTTTCTCCACCTCTCCCCAGTCTCATGATGTTCCTGACTATTTGGCTGATTTTTACGATGTATTTAGTGAGAGTGAGTCTGCGTCCCTGCCTCCTCATAGGAGTTATGGCCTGGGTGTAAATTTCCCAAGGGTCGGCTTTTCAACTTATCTGTACCTGAACACGAGGCTATGCGATCTTATATTAAGGAGTCGTTGGAGAAGGGTCATATTAAACCATCCTCTTCACCCTTAGGTGCTGGGTTTTTTTCGTGGCTAAGAAAGATGGTTCATTAAGGCCTTGTATTGACTATCGTTCCCTTAACAAGATTACGGTTAAATATCAGTATCCGTTACCCCTGATTTCTGATTTATTCTCCAGAGTTAAAGGTGCCTGCTGGTTTACTAAGCTTGACCTCAGGGGGGAGTATAATCTTATTCGCATAAAGCATGGGGATGAATGGAAGACGGCGTTTAATACTCCGGAGGGACATTTTGAGTACCTGGTGATGCCTTTTGGGGTCACTAATGCCCCTTCTGTCTTCCAATCCTTCATGAATGATATTTTCCGGGACTTTGTGGATAAGTTTTTGATCATCTATTTGGATGATATTCTGATCTTTTCCAGCGATGGGGATTCTCATGTGGAACATGTTCGGACTGTGTTCCGGATTTTGAGGGAGAATTCCCTGTATGTTAAGGAATTGAAATGCCTTTTTGTTGTACAGAGGATTTCATTTTTGGGATTTATTTTGTCTCTGTCAACTATTGAAATGGACCCGGCCAAGGTACAGGCCATTTATGACTGGGTTCAGTCCACTTCTTTGAAGGCTCTCCAGAAGTTTTTGGGTTTTGCTAATTTTTATCGTAAATTTATAGCTAATTTTTCTGGTATTGCCAAACCACTGACTGATCTGACCAAGAAGGGCGCTGATGTGCTGAATTAGTCTCCAGAGGCTGTTTTGGCATTTCAGGAGCTGAAGCGGAGGTTCACTTCTGATCCGGTTTTACGGCAACCTGATGTCTCACTTCCATTTCAGGTAGAGGTAGATGCTTCGGAGATTGGTGCAGGAGCTGTTTTGTCCCAAAAAGATCCGGTGACTTCTAAAATGAATCCCTGTGCCTTCTTTTCCCGAAAGTTCTCCCCATCTGAACGCAATTATGATGTGGGGAATCGGGAAATGTTGGCCATGAAGTGGGCATTCGAGGAGTGGAGACATTGGTTGGAGGGAGCTAGACATCAAGTTGTGGTCCTCACTGACCACAAGAATTTGATTTACCTGGAGTCGGCCAAACGCTTGAATCCTAGACAGGCTAGGTGGGCCTTGTTTTTCACGCGTTTTGATTTTGTGGTCTCCTTTCTTCCGGGCACTAAGAATGTTAAGGCAGACGCCCTTTCTAGGAGTTTCTTTGCTGATTCTCCTATTGTGACCAAACCTACTACCATCCTAGGTGAGGGGGTAGTTCTTTCTGCCATCTCCCCCGATTTGAGACGTGCCCTGTAATAATTTCAAGAGGACAAACCTGAGCATTGTCCTATGGGAAAATTGTATGTTCCTGACCAGTGGATGAAGAGAGTGATGTCTGAAGTTCATTGCTCCGCGTTGGCTGGTCATCCAGGTATTTTTGGTACCCGAGATTTGGTGAGTCGGTCTTTTTGGTGGCCCGCCTTATCTCTTGATGTCAGGAATTTTGTGCAGTCTTGTGGGACTTGTTCCCGGTCTAAACCCTGCTCTCGTTCTAGTGGGTAGTTGATGCCCTTGCCGGTGCCCAAGAGGCCATGGACCCATATCTCAATGGATTTTATTTCTGATCTTCCTGTCTCTCAGAGAATGACTGTTATCTGGGTGATTTGTGATAGATTTTCTAAGATGGTCCATCTTGTACCACTCTCAAAGCTGCCATCTTCCTCAGAGATGGTGCCCTTGTTTTTACAACAGGTGGTTCGGTTGCATGGGATTCCTGAGAACATTGTGTCGGACAGAGGAGTCCAGTTTGTCTCCAGATTTTGGAAACCTTTTTGTTCCAAGCTGGGAATTCAGTTATCCTTCTCCTCTGCGTTTCACCCACAGACCAATGGGCAGACTGAGAGAACAAACTTTGGAGTCCTATTTGAGATGTTTTATATCTGCTGATCAGGATGATTGGGTCTCATTTTTGCCCTTGGCTGAATTCGCCCTAAATAATAGAGCTAGTTCTGCCACATTGATGTCGCCCTTTTTCTGTAACTTTGGGTTTCATCCTCGATTTTCTTCAGGGCAAGTGGAATCTTCAGCCTGCCCAGGTGTTGACACTGTGATAGAGAGAATGGAGCAGATTTGGGACCAAGTGGTGGATAAGTTGTCCCTCTCTCAAGAAAAGGCCCAGCGGTTTTCCAACCGGCATAGGACCATTGGTCTCCGGTTTAAAGTGGGTGATATGGTTTGGTTGTCCTCAAAAAATAACTCTATGAAGGTTGCGTCTCCAAAGTTCAAGCCAAGATTTACTGGACCTTATAGGATTTTGGAGATTCTTAACCCGGTTTCTTTTCGATTGGCTATTCTAGTTACGTTTAAGATCCATAACGTGTTTCATAAATCTCTGTTGAAGAGGTTTGTTGAGCCAGTGGTTCCTATGGCGGCACCTTATGACCCTGTGTTGGTGGAAGGTAATGTGGAATATGAGGTAGAGAAAATACTGGATTCTCATCTGGCTAGACGGAGACTCCAGTATTTGGTCAAGTGGAAGGGTTATGGCCAGGAGGACAATTCTTGGGTCTCTGCCTCTGACATTCATGCCGATAGATTGGTTTGTGCTTTTCACCGGGCCCATCCTGATCGGCCTGGTGGTGTGGATGAGGTTTCGGTGACCCCTCCTCAAGGGGGGGTACTGTTGTGAACTCATTTTCTGGTTTACCTCTGGCTTCTGGTGAGGGTGGTGGAGCTGGCTGTGTTGACAGAGGAGTCGTGGGTTCTCCATCCGGCTCCCTCTAGTGGTGACAGTAGGTAATGAAGCTGATCTAAATGGAAGAGACCTGCCACCTGAGGAGGAGGACTGTGAGTGGACATCAGGAGTCTCTGACTGGATTTAAGACAGCCGACTCCCTAATTTTGTGCTGGTGATTTTTTCCTGCCCTGAGGTTCTGGTTTCCAGTTCTGTTCCTGCCTTCTCAAGCTAAGTGTGCTCTGCTATTTTTTCACATGAGATTTGGTCTGGTTTACTCAGTTTTTGTGGTCAGCCAGCCCCTGCTGGGGCTGTGCTGAATTTCCATTCTTATGTCTCTGTTTATGCCAGTTTTCTTTTTGTCCCTGATCAGATTGGTCTGTTTTTGCTCTGTCTTCAGAATATACCAGAGTGCTGATATAGGGAATTGAAGTCTAGCAACTTCAGGGTTTTTGTTATCAGAAAGTTTTGGACATTTTTTGGCAGGGTTTTGTGCGTGATTGCAGACAGCATCTTTCCTTTCCTGTCCTTTCTAGTTAGTGTGGGCCCCATCGTTTGCTCAGCCTATTTTTCTATCTGTGTTTGTGTTTTCATCTTGTCTCACCGACAATACATGTTTGGGGGCTGTCTATTGCTTTGGGGTCTGCTCTGGGGCAGTTTAGATTTCCCCTTTTCTTGCTTTAGGCTTATTTAGTTCTCCTGCTGTGACGAGGCATCTAGGATCATTGTAGGTACGCTCCACGGCTACTGCTAGTTGTGTGGATAGGATCAGCTGTCTGCAATCCGCTTAGTTACCAACCTCTCTGGTTTTCTGTGGCTTAGCTTGTTTTTGTTTTTCCTCCTCGGTGACTCATTCATAACAGTCGTTACTTGCGACCCTATATTTACTAGGCATCGTACGGCACGGCTTTTGACCTCTGCCCATACCACTGGACACTGCGCTATCAGATCTTCGTGACTTCCACCACCCCGTGTGGTGGGCTCTGGCTCCGTGCGGTGTTCCCCCAGCTCTGGGTCCTCTGATTTTAATGGCCGACGGGGCAGGTTCCTCCTGCAACGAGGGCACTCTCGGGCGGAGTGTTCCAATCCTCCACAATCATAACAGGCGAGTGGTCGTGGGAACCGACTCTTGTGAGGGCCGCGATGGTTCGTGCTTTCTCTTCCCGGCCCCAGATGACTTCTTGTGGCCTCTTTCTTCGCTTCGGCCAATTCACCTTTAATACTTTGTAGCTCTTGCCTCATCTCTTGTACCCAGTGGGGTTCTTCCAGGTCGCTTACGGATGCTTCGACACTCCGAGCCATCCCCACAGGGACGTCACCTCTTGCTCCTGTTCTCGAACATGTGCCTCCTTCCCTATCTCCAAAAAGGTCAGATGCGAGTCCACTCGCACTCGCTCTCCCAGAGCCTGTTTCGTGGGGGTGTCTCTTAGCCCGGTCACTAAAAGGTCACGTAATGTTATGTCCACAGTCCCCACGTCGACCCCGTCCTTACTTTCAATGGCTACAAACAATTCCTGCAAAATATGGCATCACTGTTTCCCCCTCTTTCTGCATGCGACTAAACATCCGGGTTCTCAGTTCTCCCACACCAGTCGGGTCCCCATGGGTCTCCTCTAAGATCTGTAACACCCTGATGAAGGTATTTCGCTGCCCCGGGGGCCTCAACATTACAGAATCCTGGGCCTCCCCGTCCAATGCCATTAAGGCCACTTCTGCCTCTAGGTCAGGGGTCAGCGGATGCATCCTAAATAGCCCTCGCATTCGCTCCGTCCAGTTCCACAGCATAGTATTGCTGCTGGAGAACCTGTGTAGATTGCTCAGCATAGCCCCCAATGATAGGCTGGGCCGGGGCCCACCATTGCCCCCCTGGCCTACTACATCTATAGGGGCTATAGGGGCCTATAGGGGCTATCTTGAGCAGCCAAACAAGTTAACAGCAGTTATCCTCGCAGGGATCAACACAATAATACAATGGTAGTACAAACACGACTAACCCGGCAAAGACCGGTCACTATAGGGCCGCGGTATGGCCGACTACGGGTCTAGAATGTTAACTTGTTAACTACAACGTGCCACTTATCCTCTCTGATGTCCAGCGGAGCGATGGTTGATGATACTTCGGTGTATCAGCTGCTGGGCCTAGCCGACAAGGACTTGGCGGAGACTTTGGGCGTTCCTACGCCCCGGCAAAGTGGGGGCACAGCAGGCCCCTGAAGAGTTTCTCTGCGTCGCGCACCTCCCGGCGGAGGTGGGATGCCATTGTCCGGTGACGGATGGTGTAGGCCGCAGCCCCCAGCTGGTGTGGCGGCAGCGGACAGGCTGCACCCGTGGAGTGGAGTAGAGTGGCGGCGGCTGCTGGGAGCACGGGCAGGCGGTTGATGCCTCTCCATTGGACAGCTTGGTGCCGTCTCCCTTCTGTCAGCGGTGAGTCTCCCTTCAGTCTCTCCCGTCGCTGCTCTGCTCTCCTTGCTCTGGCTCTCTCTCTGGCTCTGGCTCTCTGGCACCCTCTAGCTTCCTTGCTCCTTCTCTCCTGCTCCGTCGACTGCCCTCTGCTGACGTCCTTAGCCCCTTTTATATTAGCTCCTCACCCGACCTTTCTAGAAGCCTCTGTGGTCCGTCCTCTAATTATGTCCCCCGGAAACAGTCCCCCTAGGAACCTTGGTGACGGCCTCCTTGGTTCCTGCCCGGACACACAGCGGGGACTCCTCCTCCTACATTGGTGCAACTGAAGCTACAGAGTGTGCTTTGAGTCCTGAGATTGTAATGTTTATAATAAAGGCCACTGTGGCAAATATGATTCATATTTTGGTGTCTGTCGTTATTATAGTTTTTTTAACGGTGGCTAATAGGTGTTGTTTTTCCATAATGGGTTTGATGGTTATAGGAACCAACTGAAAGTTGACAATAACATCGTCAAGAATATTACGTTTTAAATCTAAAGTATGTCGACGATTGGAAGCTCTGTATCAGGAAAACAAAGCCCAACCACACAAAGAAGTATTAAAGGAGTTGTCCACTTTATTTTGTGTTGGCAACATTACTTTGTGTCACCTACTAATATATATGTATTACAGTCTCTCCTCCTGTTTGTTAGTACTGTACAGTCTTCCTCACAGCCTGAACAACTCTGCTGTTTCCAAAATGGAAAGGATGGGGCCAAACCTGTACAATATCTTTCTACCATTGAGAATCAGCTTTCCCATCTGCAATGTTTTTTGGTGGAGGAGGCTCATGGACAGGTCCAGTCAGGGGTGAACCTAGCCTCTCTGCTGCCTGAGGCAAACAGCAAAATGACCCCCCCCCGCACACAAAGTAAATTTTTATATCTATATTGTAAAACTGAGTACAATAGTGGACATTTTGATTTAGATAAATAGAAAAAAAAGGTGCCCAAACACAAGGATGTCAGCGCCATCACACGCACATACAAGAACAACACAGAAGTATCCAGAACAGGGATCATTAATGGCAATAATAGGCCTGGCACAGGGCCAGACTGGGACAAAAATGCAGCCCTGCCCCACAAATCCCACCAGCCCACAAACTAGAACACTCATCAGCCCCAATCAGTGAATTTTTGCTATACTTTGTCGTCCCCTCATGACTCTCTTAAAGGGAATCTGTCACCCATATTTAGTGATATCATGTACAGATATCCCCCAATTGTACGTCCCATAAGGATTCTATTAGGGCATTTGACTCCCCCGACCCCGCACCTTTGAGGCATAAATACCTTTTTTATCTTGTTGGGGATGTATGCAAATCGCCGCGGTACGGTCCGATGGGCGTGGCTTAGTCGCCTTCTTCCCACTCTTCTCAGCTTGCTGCACGTAATCTTCATCTGTGAATATCACAGATAACGTTGGTTTCCGCGTTTGCGCATTGTAAAGCCTCCGGCGCCTGCGCAGTATGCTTTGCCCAACTGTGGGCGAAGCGTATAATCGCTATTGCGCATGCGCTGGTATTTTCCAGCGCGGTCTATGCCCCGGAAGTGTGTCCTGCATGTGAAGACTTCAGGGGCATAGACCACGCTGGAAAATACCGGCACATGTGCTGTAGCGATTATATGCTTCGCCCACAGTTGGGGAAAGCATACTGCGCAGGCGCTGGAGGCTTTACAATGTTCAAGCGCGGAAACCAACGTTATCTGTGATATTCACAGATGAAGATTACGTGCAGCAAGCCGAGGAGGGGGGAAAAGAAGGCGACTAAGCCACGCCCATCGGAATGGACTGAGGCAATTTGCATACATCCCCAACAAGATAAAAAAGGTATTTATGCCTCAAAGGTGCGGGGTCGGGGGAGTCAAAAGCCCTAATAGAATCCTTATGGGACGCACAATTGGGTGATATCTTTACATGATATCACTAAATATGGGTGACAGATTCCCTTTAAAGGAGTTATTTGAAGAGCCACATGTGAATGGCACCACAGTGCGTATGATTGACCACAGCTCCATTTACATGGTGCTCTTCAAAGCTACGTTTCCCAGGATCATGGAGGCCCAGCGGTCAGATCCACAACAAACAGAAAGTCATCCCCTATCCCAACATAATGCTCCATACAGTATTACTGCATACAGTATTATGGGCCCTATATATTACTGCACACAGTATTATGGGCCCCATATAATGCTCCATACAGTATATTGGGCCCCATATATTACTTCATACAGCATAATGGGCCCCATATATTACTTCATACAGTATAATGGTCACCATATATTACTTCATACAGCATAATGGGCCCCATATAATTCTTCTCACCATACCCCGCTGCTCTGGTCTCCTCAGTGTATTCAGATAATAATAATCTTTATTTTTATATAGCGCTAACATATTCCGCAGCGCTTTACAGTTTGCACATATTTTCATCACTGTCCTTCATGGGGCTCACAATCTAAATTCCCTATCAGTATGTCTTTGGAGTGTGGGAGGGAACCGGAGTGCCCGGAGGAAACCCACGCAAACACGGGGAGAACATACAAACTCCATGCAGATGTTCTCCTTGGTGGCTAACCACTGAGCCACCGTGCTGCCCATTCTGATCCTCCACACTGCTTGGCACAGGGACATCATTAACTTTATGTACAGTATATAATTGTCCACTTGCAGTGATAGTAATAGTGATTTGTTTGTACCCTGTTGTCTGGGGCTGGCCCACTTTATGGGGGTGCTCAGGGCATATGATTATACGCCAGTAAAAAGTATGAAAGGCTCAATGTGACCAGTGCCGCCTAGTTTCCTACCCCTCTTATTCTACCGGTACTGTGGGCACACTGACTGGTACTGAGGAAAAGAAAGAAAGAGAACAGAGAGAGAGAGAGAAAAATAGAGAGAGAAAGAAGAGAGAGAGAAAGAAAGAGGGGAAAGAAAGAAAGAACAGAGAGAGAAAGAAAGAAGAAATAAAGAAAGAACAGAGAGAGAAAGAAAGAGGGGACAGAAAAAAAGAACAGCGAGAGAGAAAAAAGAAAGTGGGGAAAGAGGAAGAAAGAGGGGAAAGAAAGAGAGAACAAAGAGAGAAAGAAAAAGAAAGAGGGGAAAGAAAGAAACAAGAGAGATAAAGAAAGAAAGGGGAAAGAAAGAAAGAACAGAGAGAAAAAGAGCGGACAGAATAAAGAGCAAAGAGAGAAAAAAAGAAAGAGGGGAAAGAAAGAACACAGAGGGACAGAGAAAGAAAGAGGGGAAAGAAAGAACAGAGAGAGAAAGAAAGAAAGTGGGGAAAGAAAGAACAGAGAGAAAGAAAGAAAGAGAAATAAAGAAAGAACACACAGAGAGCGAGAAAGAACAGAGAGAAAGAAAGAGAAAGAAAGGGGGAAAGAAAGAGAGCAGAGAAAGAACAGAGAGAAAGAAAGGAAGAACAGAGAGAAAGAAAGAACAGAGAGAGAGAAATAAAGAATACAGAGAGAAAGAAAGATTACAGAGAGAAAGAAAGAGGGGAAAGAAAGAGAAAGAATGAACAGAGCGAAAGAAAGAACAGAGAAAGAGGGGAAAGAAAGAGGGGAAGAAAGAAAGAACACAGAGATAAAGAAAAAAGAAAGAAAAAGAACAGAGAGAGAGAAAAAGAAAGAGGAGAAAGAAAGAACAGAGAGGGAGAAAGAAAGAGAGGGGAAATAAATAAAAAACAGAGAAAGAAAGAGGGGAAAGAAATAGGGGAAAGAAAGAAAGAACAGAGAAAGAGAAAGAAAGATGGGAAAGAAAGAGAACAGAGAGAGAGAACAGAGAGAGAAAGAAAGAAAGAACAGAGCAAGAGAAAGAAAGAATGAGGGGAAAGAAAGAGAACAGAGAGAGAGAGAAAGCAAGAAAGAAAGAACAGAGAGAGAAAGAAAAAGCAGAGAGAAAAAGAAAGAAAGATTATAGAGAGAAAGAAAGAGGGGAAAGAAAGAAAGAACACAGAGAGAGATAAAGGAAGAGAAGAAAGAAAGAACAGAGAGAAAGAAAGAAGAGAGAGAGAAAGAAAGAAAGATTCTATAAAGATACTATAGCAGCCCGGCTCCCACCTGAGCCTCCCGATGCAGGACATATGATCCGCTCACATGGCCGGCATCCCCGAGTCCAGGGCGATCCCGCTGTCTGAGGACATGGTGATGGATCTGAAGCATTCCCTGAAGTGCCTCCATGGTTCCGTCACAATCTCCTCCTGAAATTCCCTCATTTCCGGTCAGCTTCTAGCATGTCACTTCCAGTGGAACGTCATGTGCAAATTTTAAAGTGCTCCTCGGGGCTTCGCCGTGTACTCCTTTGTCCACGGGAAAAGTAAGCTCCTGGCCGGGGCAGAGGCGCAGACTCTCTCTCAAAATCGGGACTGTCCCGCTGGGAGGTATAGATGCTCCCCACCATACACCTTGTCCAGGTATGGCTCTGCACAGCTCATACACACACGGTTCTGCTTTTTATGCCTCGCACACACACAGCTCCACTCAGTACACACATGGCTCCAATCCGTAAACCTCGTACACATGCGACTCTGCTCTGTACACCTTTTACACACGTGGACACGCTCTGTACACCTTGTACACACATGGCTCCACTCCGTAAACATTGTACACATGCGGCTTTGCTCCATACACCTCGTACACACGCGGTTCCACTCCATACACACGTGGCTTCACTCCGTACACACATGGCTCTGCTTGGCTCCATACACTCACGGCTCTGCTCCACACACACGGCTCAGCTCCGTACACACAGGACTCCATTTTGTACGCCCCATGCACACACAGCTCCACTCTGTACAACCCTTACACACGCGGCTCTGCTCCGTACACCCCGTACACACGCGGCTCCATTCCGTACACCCCGTACACACGCGGCTCCACTCCGTACACCTCGTACACACGCGGCTCCACTCTGTACACCTCGTACACACCCGGCTCCACTCAGTACACGCATAGCTCCACTCCGTAAACCCCGTACACATGCGGCTCTGCTCTGTACACCCTTTAAGCTATGTGCCCACGTTAGCGTTTTTAAATGCTCAGAAAAACGGACTTCCCGTGCGTTTTTTGCACGATTTTTGCACAAAAAACATGCGTTTTTGATGCGTTTTTTTCCCCGCGGTTTCTGGGAATATTGGAAATGGCTAAAAACACAGACCTATGCAGAAAATAATGAGCATGCTGCGCTTTTAGCCGCTAAGCGTTTTCTGAGCGGAAAAAACGCATGCATTGGCACATTAAGCCAAAAATGCATTAAATTGAATGGAAAGCTTCTTTTAAGCGTTTCTGAAGCGTCTGATCCGGTACAAATGCTTCAAAAATGCTTAAAAAACGCAACGTGGGCACACATCCTCACACATGTGGCCATGCTCTGTACTCCTTGTACACACACGGCTCCACTCCGTAAACCTTGTACACATGCGGCTTTGCTCCATACACCTCGTACACACGTGGCTCCGCTCCATGCACACGCGGCTCCGCTCCGTACAACCTGTACACACGCTGCTCCGCTCCGTACAGATGCGGCTCCGTTCTGTACACCTCGCACGCACACGGCTCCACTCAGTACAAACATGGCTCCACTCCATAAACCTCGTACACATGCAACTCTGCTCCGTACACCTTTTACACACGTGGCCACGCTCTGTACACCTTGTACACATATGGCTCCACTCCGTAAACATTGTACACATGCGGCTTTGCTCCATACACCTCGTACACATGCGGTTCCACTACATACACACGTGGCTTCACTCCGTACACACATGGCTCTGCTTGGCTCCATACACTCACGGCTCTGCTCCACACACACACGGCTCAGCTCCGTACACATAGGACTCCGTTTTATACGCCTCATACACACACAGCTCCACTTCGTACAACCCTTACACACGCGGCTCCATTCCGTACACCCCGTACACACACGGCCCCGCGCCATACACCTCGTACACACGCGGCTCCACGCTGTACACCTCGTACACACCCGGCTCCACTCAGTACACACATAGCTCCACTCCGTAAACGTCGTACACATGCAGCTCTGCTCTGTACAACTTTTATGCTATGTGCCCACGTTAGCGTTTTTAAACGTTGAGAAAACCCTACTTCTTCCCAGAAACCGCACGTTTTATTTCCGCTCTTTTTTTGCGCGATTTTTGCACAAAAAAGTGCGTTTTTGATGCGTTTTTTTCCGCGCGGCTTCTGGAAACATTGGAAATGGCTAAAAACACAGACCTATGCAGAAAATAATGAGCATGCTGCGCTTTTATTAGCTAAGCGTTTTCTGAGCAGGAAAAAATGCATGCCTTGGCACATTAAGCCAAAAATGCATTAAATTGAATGGAAAGCTTCTTTTAAGCGTTTCTGAAGCGTCTGATCCAGCACAAACGCTTCAAAAATGCTTAAAAAAAGCAACGTGGGCACACAGCCTCACACATGTGGCCATGCTCTGTACTCCTTGTACACACACTGCTCCACTCCGTAAACCTTATACACATGCGGCTTTGCTCCATACACCTTGCATATACACGGCTCCGCTCCATACACACGCGGCTCGACTCCATACACACGCGGCTCCGCTACGTACACCCCATACACACGCTGCTCCGCTCCGTACAGACGCGGCTCCGTTCTGTACACCTCGCACACACACGGCTCCACTCAGTACACACATGGCTCCACTCCGTAAACCTCGTACACATTCAGCTCTGCTCTGTACACCTTGTACACGTGTCCATGCTCTGTACACCTTTTACACACATGGCTCCACTCAGTAAACCTTGTACACATGCGGCTTTGCTCCATACACCTCGCACACACGCGGCTCCACTCCATACACATGCGACTCCGCTCCATACACGCACGGCTCTGCTCTGCTCCATACACACACAGCTCAGCTCCGTACACTTCGTACACACAGGGCTCCGTTTTGTACGCCTCATACACACACAGCTCCACTCCGTACAACCCGTACATGCGTGGCTCCGCTCCGGACACCTCGTACACACATGGTTCTGCTCTGTACACCTCGCACACATGTGGCTCCGCTCCATAAACCTCGCACACATGCGGCTCCGCTCCGTACACCTCGCTCACACGCAGCTCCGCTTCGTACACCTCGCACACGTGCGGCTCTGCTACATCCACCCTGTAAACCCCTCCTGACCCCACACATAAACTTCACCTCATTCAGCACAATGACAACCAGCACAGCAGAGTCTTGCATACACTGAGGCCCCTGATCATGTGACCTCAACTCCTCCCCTCCTGTGACCTCATCACAGGTCCTGTGGCAGAGAATAGAAAATAGCGGCAGAGGAGAGCAGGGATGGAGATGAGCGATAGACCGAGGGCTGATGCGCACAGGACCTGTGATGACGTCACAGGAGGGGAGGAGTCAGGGGGTCACATGATCAGGGGGCCCTGACTCCTTCCCTCCTGTGACCTCAATTACAAGCCTTTGCACGCTATCAGCAGCACCAGCATGCAAGCTAAATTGTAGGTGCTGCTGGTAGCAGAGCGCATAATGCCACCCCCTGTGCATAGCAGCTGCCTGCCGCCTGAGCCACAGGCTCAAATGGCCTAATTATAGGTGCCGCCCTGGGTCCAGTCACATGCTTTTACAAGCAATTTTGAGAACAGGAGAGCCATGCAGTTTATGAGAACTTTTGTGATGAATCCACACCTCGCCACTCTGCCTCACATCACTATTACGTTTGTGGGATCCCGTGGAACGGTCTCCTCACTTGCACCAAAGTGACGTTCCACACCGCCTGTGAACACGTAAGGTCAGTTTGGCACAGTTTTACACATACACCCCTCTGTCCACACAAGCTCAGGGAGGCACGGTGAGTGAGAGGATGTGGCCCACTCAGTTGCTGATGTGGCACCCCACTTGCTCAGAACCCTGACAGGCTAAGAGGCACCTTTCACTTGCACCATTGAAACAGAACCTTATCAGCCAGGTATGACTGCCATCAGCTCATTAGATATAAACCCAGTCCGTAAATGGTATTATATCGGGCCAGAAACCAGCCCCAGTAGCATGGGAAGTTAAAAACGAGAACACAGACGTGAGGGATCATGAATTGACATAAAAGTGGAGCCCAAGATTAAATTATACACTTGACAATACACTTTATACACAATGGTTATACATACTGTATATGTAGTGAAATATGTAGAAGTATGGATGTATGACCAGCAGTAATTAACATCTGTCCCTAGACTGCAGGTCTCACAAAGGTCTCAACATATGTTATGCTGAGAAAGGCAGTCTCCTGTCTCCATTCTCCCCAGGGGGCCTTGCTGAGAACACACAAAGTGGAAACATTTCACACCTTCTGACTAGAGATGAGCGACTTTGCCTTTTTTTTTCGGGTCGAGTCGGGTTTCATGAAACCCGACTTTCTCAAAAGGCGGGTCGAACGAAATCAGCCCATTATCGTGAAAAGTCAAAGGCCGACTGAAACACGAAACCCAATACAAGTCAATGGGGAAGAAAAGTCGGCAGTTAGTGGAGGACAGGAAACACACCTACAGTGCCCATTTTAATGCCAAAAACATCAATTCTTATTACTTAAGCTTGTCAACTTTAATTTACTTTATAATAATAGTTAGACATTGAAAACTGGGGGTTATTTGGCTAAAGTTGTGGGGGGGGTAGGGCTGGCTCCAGATTTTCGTGGGCCCTGGGCCAAAGAGTGTCACTGGGCTCTTTTAACACATGCCACAATTCATGATACTCTGATACGGCAGAGAAATAGAGGTATAGTACAATGAAAAATACTTCACTTCTTACATCTCATGACTGATATCCATTTTAAATTCTCCAATAGCTCCAAAAACGGACAGTATATTACTCCATACAGTATTATGGCCACCGCATAGTGCGCTATACAGAGTAATGAGACCAATATATTTCTCCATACAGAATCATTGGTCCCATATAATGTTTGAAAACTGTTTGTATGATGAGCTCCACATAATGCTACAGTATATGATGGGCCCCATGGATGAAGCTCCACTGTCTTATGGGCCCAAATAATGCTCCATATATAATGGGCCCCATTTCTAATGCTCCAGTGCATAATGGGCCCTGTATATGCTGCTCCAGTGTCTGATGTCCACCTTTGGAATGCTCCAGTGTATGGTGGGCCTCATATATCATTCTGCAGAGTACAGTGCTCCCCAAAAATAGCTGTCCCAACATTGAAAACAATTAGATAAGTCTCCTCGCTAGGGAATTCCTGTGCTAGTCTGAACTCCTCGTCGTCCCCATCTTCCATTTCACTGCACTTGGACTGTTTAGGCAGAGGGCGTACAGACATGATGTCATCGCGCTCTCTGACCAGAATGTCACTGTCAGGAAACGCAGAAGGCGTCACGGCGGTGGAGCAGGGAGAGGTAAGTATTTTGACTTTGCAAGTGCTGTGATCCTGAGCAAGCAGGGGGGCCCACTCGTTGGCGACGGCACTGGCACAGGGCCCCTCATAGCACAGTGGTGTGTCTGACGGCGGGTGGGCCCTCCCACCGGCAGAGACACTTTTGCATACTATGAGGGGCCCTGTGCCAGTGCCGTCGCCAATGAGTATGCCCCCCCACCTGCTCAAGGAACCTGCACTTTCATCTGCACCTTCCTCTTTGTCACCGTGTAAGGTGATATAGTATGCGGGAAGGCGAACCTGAGTTTCATCAGGGTCAGATTCTGGCTGTGTAGAGTGAGAGGGGAATGTAGTGGTCTGGGTCAATGTACCAGCAGAATCATCTAGCAGTGGCTGGGCATCAGTGCACTTGTGGCGCCCCCAGGAGTATGGTCGCCACAGTGGCATTACCTTCCTCCTAGGGAGTGTGATGTCATGCTTGGGAGCAATGAATGATCTCTCTAGCAGTTAAACCAACACACAACACAGTTCCCACTCCAGGCCAGCAGGGAGTCCTCTGAACCTGACTGCTGAGGAGCTGCTCTCTGTGTTCGGGAGGAGGTAAGTTAGGGCAGTCTGTGAAGGGAAGGGGAAGTGTGTGGACATGAGAAGGGGAGCAAGAGGATGAGCAGAGTTAAGGCTCACTCCTAGCTGGTCGGGATTCCGGTCTCCGAGTTTGTAAGGACACTGACGGTCCTGCAGCAGAAACTTGAGCAAGTAGCAGCTGTAAATGCTCTGTTCCCAACTAAGGCTCGGAGGCCCCAGCAGCGACGTGTGTGAGCCAGAAGGAAAAGGCTATGGCTGCCTGCCATACGAGAAAGTTCCAAAAGAGAGTCAACAGGGGGAACTTCAGTGAACTCAGTACTGCGAGTACCTCAGATAAGCGCTAGAACGGAGGCCACACTACCTATCTGCAGAGAGAGAATTCCTAATTTGCTTCCAGGCTGACCAACTTCTTCTCCATCTGTACTCTGGGTCCTGGACGGCACTTACCAAGTACAGGTAAAGGAACTGCACGACTGTGTCTGTCATCTTTCTCCTGCGCCTGGCGCACGGCTCTGCTACATCCTGCACTGCACACCATCTACCATCTCTTTCATCTGCCCTGCGACTACGGCCCTACCTGTGCAGGGCTTCTACATCTTAGCTGCACCACAACATCTGTCCCAGAGAAGCGACACTGCAGCGCGCATCAATCTGATCAGAAACCACAGGTGGTGTCACCTATCATTCACCTATAAACTTTATTCACTCCTTTGCATGGACGCCCAGGGCCACGGAACGTGACACATCCCTCTGAGACACTGGCCCGGTACCGATTAACTCCACTGCCCTGGCTGGCCACCCACACTCCATGTCAGATTCATCTTGGACTGGGGAATTCACAATTTGACTTGATAACCCAGGCATGGTATGATAGAAAGATCTACATGGACTAATGTGAAGTGTGGCCTGCTGCATCATTCACTTTTGGTGGGGGTGAAGGACACAAGGAAAGGGGTTCTTCCTGACCAGGAGCCAGCACTTGACAACTCAGTGCTTGCATTTTTTGAAACTTCAGAAGAGGAGGGCATATTTGCTGGAGTCTGTTTCGGCAATGTAAGCCAAAACCAGTTCCTGATGCTCCGGCTTTAAAAGCGGTTAACCTACTCCCAGAAAAGGTAGCCTTCCAGGCGTTCCAGAGCCAGACCATGATGCAGGCTCAACACCTCCTGCCTTAGCTGCTATTGTGCTTTTGCCACTACCAGCAGATGCACAACCACTATCAGCACCAGCTGGCCCCCCCACGTCCACATCCGCGGCCTCTTCCATCAAACTTCAAAATGTTGCAGAAAATGAACCCAAAATAACATCAGATATACAGCTATGGCCAAAAGTATTGACACCCCTGCAATTCTGTCAGATAATACTCAGTTTCTTCCTGAAAATGATTGCAAACACAAATTCTTTGGTAGTATTATCTTCATTTAATTTGTCTTAAATGAAAAAACACAAAAGAGAATGAAGCAAAAAGCAAAACATTGATCATTTCACACAAAACTCCAAAAATGGGCCAGACAAAAGTATTGGCACCCTCAGCCTAATACTTGGTTGCACAACCTTTAGCCAAAATAACTGCAACCAACCGCTTCCGGTAACCATCAATGAGTTTCTTACAATGCTCTGCTGGAATTTTAGACCATTCTTCTTTGGCAAACTGCTCCAGGTCCCTGATATTTGAAGGGTGCCTTCTCCAAACTGCCATTTTTAGATCTCTCCACAGGTGTTCTATGGGATTCAGGTCTGGACTCATTGCTGGCCACCTTAGAAGTCTCCAGTGCTTTCTCTCAAACCATTTTCTAGTGCTTTTTGAAGTGTGTTTTGGGTCATTGCCCTGCTGGAAGACCCATGACCTCTGAGGGAGACCCATCTTTCTCACACTGGGCCCTACATTATGCTGCAAAATTTGTTGGTAGTCTTCTGACTTCATAATGCCATGCACACGGTCAAGCAGTCCAGTGCCAGAGGCAGCAAAGCAACCCCAAAACATCAGGGAACCTCCGCCATGTTTGACTGTAGGGACCGTGGTCTTTTCTTTGAATGCCTCTTTTTTTCTCCTGTAAACTCTATGTTGATGCCTTTGCCCAAAAAGCTCTACTTTTGTCTCATCTGACCAGAGAACATTCTTCCAAAACGTTTTAGGCTTTTTCAGGTAAGTTTTGGCAAACTCCAGCCTGGCTTTTTTATGTCTCGGGGTAAGAAGTGGGGTCTTCCTAGGTCTCCTACCATACAGTCCCTTTTCATTCAGACGCCGACGGATAGTACGGGTTGACACTGTTGTACCCTCAGACTGCAGGGCAGCTTGAACGTGTTTGGATGTTAGTCGAGGTTATTTATTCAACATCTGCACAATGTTGCGTTGAAATCTCTTGTCAATTTTTCTTTTCCATCCACATCTAGGGAGGTTAGCCACAGTGCCATGGGCTTTAAACTTCTTGATGACACTGCGCACGGTAGACACAGGAACATTCAGGTCTTTGGTCTTCTTTCTTTTCTCCATGCTCAATGTGGTACACACAAGGACACAGGACAGAGGTTGAGTCAACTTTAATCCATGTCAACTGGCTGCAAGTGTGATTTAGTTATTGCCAACACCTGTTAGGTGCCACAGGTAAGTTACAGGTGCTGTTAATTACACAAATTAGAGAAGCATCACATGATTTTTTGAACAGTGCCAATACTTTTGTCCACCCTCTTTTTTGTGTTTGGTGTGGAATTATATCCAATTTGGCTTTAGGACAATTCTTTTTGTGTTTTTTCATTTAATGCAAATTAAATGAAGATAATAATACCAAAGAATTTGTGTTTGCAATCATTTTCAGGAAGAAATTGAGTATTATCTGACAGAATTGCAGGGGTGTCAATACTTTTGGCCACAACTGTATGGTACTATATCAGAAGCGTACAGCTCTATACAGTCAAAGGATGATTATCAATCTCCCTATATATACACCATCAGTCACACAGAGACGCTCACAGGCTCAGTATGGATTTGACAAGAATATAAAAAGTAGAAAAAGTGTACAGTATCATCAGATAGCAGGTATGTATAGTATAGTTTAAACATTCTAAATCTCCGTAGATATTTCAGGAGGCAGACACAGACGCTCTCAGGCTCAGTATGGATTACAACACAAAAAGCCATAAAATGGTAATGGATCTGAAGAGTACAGCTGTACACACTGTAGGGGTCATTGTTGTCAATCTCAGTATTTATTTCCACAGTCAGAAAATAACGCTCACTTGGTCAGTTTGGATTAGACCAGAATATAAAAAGCAGTAAATGGGTAATGTGTCACAAGTGTAGAGCTGTATACACTAGTGTTGGGGTAATTTTTAAATGTACATCTAAATTGCAGGAGTAATCCACAGACTGTCACACGCTCAGGATGGATCACACCACAATATAACAAGAAGATCCACAAGAAATAATCACACATGTGGGACAATGTTCCAGGTGTCAATGATACACTTAGAGTGGTGGGTGGAGGAGGACTTCCTGGCAGAAAGGGTACAGTATCACCAGATACCAGGTATATATAGCATAGTTTAAACCAGTGGTCCCCAACCTTTTTTGCACCAGGGACCGGTTTCAAGCAAGACCATTCTTCCATGGCCCGGCAGGGCGGGGATGGAGGTGTGGCAGGGGCGGGGCTTTGGCCATAAGGGGGCGGGGCTATGGACACGGTTGTAGTGTAGCAGTGCATACTTATAATTAAATAACATTTATAATGTGACTCAACTCACCATAGGTTTTGAATGAGTGCTCCATCACCCCCTTCTCCCCATCATTGCCTTCACCCCATCACTCCCCTCTCCCCATCATTGCCTTCACCCCATCACTCCCCTCTCCCCATCATTGCCTTCACCCCATCACTCCCTTCTCCCCATCATTGCCTTCACCCCATCACTCCCTTCTCCCCATCATTGCCTTCACCCCATCACTCCCTTCTCCCCATCATTGCCTTCACCCCATCACTCCCCTCTCCCCATCATTGCCTTCACCCCATCACTCCCTTCTCCCCATCATTGCCTTCAGCCCATCACTCCCCTCTCCCCATCATTGCCTTCACCCCATCACTCCCTTCTCCCCATCATTGCCTTCAGCCCATCACTCCCCTCTCCCCATCATTGCCTTCACCCCATCACTCCCTTCTCCCCATCACTCCCCCCTCCCCATCATTACCTTCACCCCATCACTCCCTTCTCCCCATCATTGCCTTCATCCCATCACTCCCTTCTCCCCATCATTGTCTTCAGCCCATCACTCCCCTCTCCCCATCATTGCCTTCACCCCATCACTGCTGTCTCCCCATCATTGCCTTCACCCCATCACTCCCTTCTCCCCATCACTCCCCTCTCCCCATCATTACCTTCACCCCATCACTCCCTTCTCCCCATCATTGCCTTCACCCTATCACTCCCTTCTCCCCATCATTGTCTTCAGCCCATCACTGCCGTCTCCCCATCACTGCCGTCTCCCCATCACTGCCGTCTCCCCATCACTGCCTTCACCCCATCACTGCTGTCTCCCCATCACTGCCTTCACCCCATCACCCCCTTCTCCCCATCACTCCCTTCTCCCCATCACTCCCCTCTCCCCATCATTACCTTCACCCCATCACTCCCTTCTCCCCATCATTGTCTTCAGCCCATCACTCCCTTCTCTCCATCATTGTCTTCACCCCATCACTCCCTTCACCCCATCACTCCCCTCTCCCCATCACTGCCTTCACCCCATCTCTGCTGTCTCCCCATCATTGCCTTCACCCCATCACTCCCTTCACCCCATCACTCCCTTCTCCCCATCACTCCCCTCTCCCCATCATTACCTTCACCCCATCACTCCCTTCTCCCCATCATTACCTTCACCCCATCACTCCCTTCTCCCCATCATTGTCTTCAGCCCATCACTCCCCTCTCCCCATCATTGCCTTCACCCCATCACTCCCCTCTCCCCATCATTGCCTTCACCCCATCACTGCTGTCTCTCCATCACTCCCCTCATGGCCTTCTCCTCATGTCCCCATCTCCTCCAGGGCCAGGCTACACAAACACAGACCAACACACACATACATACACACACACATACACACACACACACACACATACATACACACACACACATACATATTATACGTACACACACACAGACACCACCTCTCTCCTCTCACCTGCCCGCCGCCCGCGCTTCCTTGCTCTGACACAGCAGCGGCCGCGCTCTCCTCTCTGTGTCAGTCAGAGACAGGAAGCGTGGGCGGCGGACAGGAAGCTGGATGGGTCCTTGCAGCTCCGCTCCTGCTATTACCTCTTGCAGGCAGCGGAGCTGCTTGGATCGCCCCCTGCCGCCGCTACACACGCCGCCCCAGCCCCCGCTACGCCACTGACCGCCCCTGGCTCCCCTTGTGTCCGCGGACCGGCAAGGGCACTGCAGCGGCCCGGTGCTGGGCCGCGGACCGGCGGTTGGGGACCCCTGGTTTAAACATTAAAAATGTACGTCTATATATTCAGGAGTAGTGTTGAGCCACCCCGCTAGTGTTCCAGTTCGTTTTGGTTCGTTGAACACGAGGCAAATTCATCGAATGTTTGTCGAACGTTCGACGAACAATGTCGAACACCATTGAAAACAATGGCAGGCAAACACAAACACATACAAACACATAGAAAATGTCACGGTCCCGGCTGCTGCGCGCTCCTCCCGGCGCGTCCCTGTGCCCCAGCGCGTCCCCGCGCCCGGCTTCCGGGTCCCTCAGCATCGGGCACCTGCGCACTGTGGGGATCCCGGCGCTCTGCCTCCTGGGAGTAATGACGCGGTGGCGCCGCCCCCAACATGGCGGCGTCCACCGGCTATTTGGGATCTGTGTTTAGTCAGGTAAGGTGCCTGACTGTCGACTTCGGTGATGCTGTCTCCTGCAGCATTCACTGTGTCTCAGGCCGTGCCTCTTGTCTGCGCCTTGCTGCGCCATCCCTGTCTTGTCTGCACCTTGCCTGCGCTCTCCCTGTCGGCTCTCGCTTTGTCTCTTCTGCCTGCCCTTGCCTCCGTTGTCTCCTGTGTCTGCCTCTGTCCGCTTGTCTCCTGCCTTGTCTCCCAGTCTGTGCCTTATCCATTGTCCCTCTCTATTGCAGACTGCCGCCTGTGCCATCCGCCGAGTATGTCTCGCAGCCCCTTCTCCGTTATTCCAGGTCCTTCTCTGCATCAGCCCTGATTCCCTGTGTATCCTCTCCAGGCGTACCCCAGTCTCCCCTTTGGTTTCGGCCGTCACGGTTCTACCCTCCGTGGGCCTGCCCCTAACACTCCCTGTATAGGGGGTGGCCACACCTGGGCCACTCGCCCTCTGGGGCTCTGGAGCCGTGACCCAGAGTGTCGACTTCCGGGTTGTTCCTCATCGCCCCTGTAACAGCAACTGTAACAGTAAAGTCAGGCCATGGACCCCGCTGGAGCCTCGGCTGCGCAAAAAGAATTAGTTTTCCTTTGGGAGAATCAGACGCGCATTATGTCCTTTATGAAAACCATGGACTCGCGTCTGTCCGCTCTCCAGTCCTCTGATCCTACAACAAGAACTAGCTCAGCAGCGTGATACTCAGACCCATATCCTTAGTTACATGGCGTCTGTGGACGCCCGATTACTTTCCCTGCAGTCGGCCGCCTCTGCCTCCTCCCCAGCTCCAGTTTCTCACCCACCTCCGCCGCTAGCCAAGCCACCTCGGTATAACGGTGATGCCAAATTATGCCGGGGTTTTTTAAACCAGTGCCTTCTCCATTTTGAACTACTGCCCCAGCAGTATCCAACAGACCGAGCCAAAGTGGCCGTCATCATCTCCCATTTGGAGGGGGACGCCTTGGCTTGGGTCAATCCCCTCTGGGAGCGTGACGACCCTGCGGTCACCCAGCTATCCGTAGTTTTGGACACTTTTCAGTGAGTTTTTGATGAACCAGGCCGTCTTGCCTCCATCACTGAGGCAATGTTCAACCTTTGCCAAGGTTCTCAGACTGTGAGCCAGTACGCCATACAGTTTAGGACCTTGTCCTCCAATTTAGGCTGGAATAACGAGGCGGTGGTGGGTGCCTTTTGGCGAGGCCTCTCGGGTCGTATTAAGGGCGAGCTGGCTGGTTGTGACACCCCCACAGCTCTGGAAGATCTGATTTCCCTGGCCACCCGGATTGATCTCCAGTTGCAGGAACGAGCCCGGGAGAGAAGGGTTCCCCGTCCTATATCTTCAGTTCGCAGACCGCCCAGTCCTCGACCGAGGACCCCCGCTCCTGCTTCTGTGCCTGAACCCATGCAGGTGGACCGCCTTAAGCTCTCGGACCAGCGTCGTAGGGAGAGAAGTCTCCAGGGCCTTTGTTTCTATTGCGGCAGCAACTCCCACCTACTCCGATCTTGTCCAGAGCGTCCGGAAAACTTCTCCGCCTAGGCCAGGTAAGAGAGGCTTCCCTAGGCATATGTGATACCTCTCAACCCCTCACTTTATCTGTCCTCTTGCATGTTGGTGGGAAGCGGGCTTCTCTAATGGCCTATGTGGACTCGGGCGCCGCCGGAAATTTTATTAGACTTGAGGAAGTTAATAAACTTTCTGTCCCTGTGAGGGTCTTGGAGAACCCCCAGGTTCTTGCGTCCGTTGATGGCCGACCACTACAGGAGGCCGTTACTCATGTTACTCTAGAGGTAGAATTTCAGATAGGGGCCCTGCACAGGGAGAAAGTTACATTTTTTGTCTTAGCAGGGATCTCCCATCCTATCCTCCTCGGTCTCCCTTGGCTGCGGCTCCATGAGCCCACGTTGGATTGGCATACTGGCAACGTCTTGCGCTGGGGGGAGTCCTGTCGGGCTCGGTGTCTGCTGTCGGTGCATCCCGTAGGTAACCCCTCTCCTTCCCCTGTTCCCGCCGGGTTGCCGTTGACTTACATTGCTTTTTTGGATGTCTTTGACAAGAGAGAAGCTGAGACTCTTCCTCCGCACCATCCCTACGACTGTCCCATCGAGCATGTTCCAGATACCACTCCTCCTCGTGGTAGAATTTATCCCCTCTCCTCGGCAGAGACTCAAGCAATGTCTGAATACATTCAAGACAACCTGGCCAGAGGATTTATTCGGAAGTCTTCGTCCCCTGCAGGAGCAGGCTTCTTTTTTGTGAAAAAGAAGGATGGGTCTCTGCGTCCGTGCATCGACTACCGTGGCTTGAATCGCATCATGATCAAGAACAAATACCCCCTCCCGCTCATCTCTGAGCTCTTTGATCGCCTGAGGGGAGCACGAGTTTTCACCAAGCTCGATTTACGAGGAGCCTACAACCTCGTTCGCATACGCTCAGGGGATGAGTGGAAGACCGCGTTCAATACGCGAGACGGACACTATGAATATGCCGTTTGGTCCCTGCAACGCCCCTGCAGTGTTCCAGGAACTCGTTAACGACATCTTTCGAGACCTCCTCTACTCTTGTGTCATGGTCTACCTGGACAATATCTTGGTCTACTCCCCCGATCTAGCCACACATCGTTGAGATGTTCGCTAAGTTCTCCAACGTCTCAGAGAAAACCACCTTTTTGCTAAGTTGGAGAAGTGCACTTTTGAGCAGACTTTGTTACCTTTTCTTGGTTACATCGTCTCGAGATTGGGGTTGGAGATGGACCCTGAGAAAGTCTCCACAGTTCTCAATTGGCCACTTCCTCTTGGTGTAAAGGCAATTCAACGTTTTTTGGGGTTTGCCAATTATTATAGGCAATTTATTCCCCACTTCTCGTCTTTGACTAAACCTATTTCCGCTCTTGTCCGCAAAGGAGTCAATCCCAACCTCTGGCCTCCTGATGCGCAAGATGCTTTTGAAGCTTTGAAATAAGAATTTGCGAAATCTCCTGTACTCCATCACCCGGATACCAACAGGCTGTTTATTCTTGAAGTCGACGCATCCTCAGTGGGAGCTGGAGCTGTTCTGATGCAAAAGTCTTCTTCCGGCCATACTTTCACCTGCGGGTTCTTTTCTAAAGCCTTCTCCACTCCTGAATGAAACTATGCAATTGGAGTTAGAGAACTGTTGGCCATAAAGTTGGCTCTTGAGGAATGGAGTCATCTGCTCGAAGAAGCCATCCATCCGTTCACCATCTTCACGGATCACAAGAATTTGGCTTACCTTCAGTCCGCTCAAAGGCTTAATCCTCGGCAGGCCAGATGGTCACTGTTCTTCGAACGTTTTGACTTCGAACTCCACTTCCGGCCCGGGGACAAGAACATCAAGGCCGATGCCCTATCACGGTCATTCTTATCAGTGGATAAGGAGGAGGGTCCTGCACATCTCATCACCCCTGCCAAAATCCTTACTGTGGCTCCACTGAACATAGTGTCCCCACCGTCCGGTAAAACCCTTGTTCGAAGTAAAGACAGACTGAAGGTTCTATGTTGGAGCCATTCGTCTAAGTTCTCTGGACATGCAGGAGTTAAAAAGACTCTCTCGTCTCCCATCATTATTGGTGGCCTTCCCTTTGCAAAGACGTCTTGGATTTCATCGCATCTTGTCCTTCCTGCGCCCGAAATAAAGTCCCTCGACATCCTCCTTCGGGTCTCTTGCATCCATTACCGGTGCCTGCCAAACCTTGGACCCATGTTGCTATTGATTTCGTCACCGATTTGCCTCCGTCTTCCAGATGTACGGTGATATTAGTGGTCGTGGATCGATTTTCCAAAATGGCCCACTTTATAGCTCTGCCTAGCCTGCCTACTGCTCCCGAGTTGGCGAAGATCTTCCTACTCCACGTTTTCCGCCTCCATGGGTTTCCTCAGCATATCGTCTCGGATCGGGGAGTTCAATTTACCTCTCGTTTTTGGCGAGCACTCTGCGGATTGTTAAAGATAACTCTGGATTTCTCCTCCGCCTATCATCCCCAGTCTAATGGTCAAGTGGAATGAGTTAACCAGGCTCTCACGTCATACCTTCGGCTTTTCACCAATGCTCACCAAAACGACTGGGTCTTTCTGCTTCCTTGGGCAGAATTCGCCTATAACAACCATCCCGGCGAGGCCTCCTCCAAGTCTCCTTTTTTTGTAGTTTTTGGCCAACACCCCAGCATTCCTCTTCCTGTTTCCCCTGCCTCGGGTGTACCGGCAGCAGACTCCTTGTCCACAGACTTTTATCTGATTTGGAGGGAGACTAAAGTTGCCCTAGAAAAAGCCAGCCTTAGAATGAAGAGGTATGCTGACAAAAAACGGTTGGACGCTCCCCCGTATACACCTGGAGAGAGGGTTTGGTTATCCTCACGGCATATCAGGTTAAAGATTCCTTCCTATAAGTTAGGTCAATGATACATTGGTCCCTTTGAGATCCTGAGTCGTATCAACGACGTGGCCTATAAGTTAAAATTGCCCCCCTCTCTGAAAGTTCCCAATACCTTTCATGCCAGCCTTTCTAGAAAACACCGGCAATTGTCTAAACGTTGTGTCTAACATCATGTCCTCACTATATCTGAAACTGAACCTGTCAAAGACTGAACTCCTTGTGTTTCCTCCCGCTACTAATGTACCTATACGCGACATTGCCATTTCCGTGTGTGGTTCTACTATTACTGCCCAGCAACATGCCCGCTGTCTTGGGGTCATACTTGACTCTGAGCTTTCCTTTGTCCCCCACATCCGATCACTGGCTCGCTCTTGTTATCTGCACCTCAAAAACATTTCTAGAATTCGACCTTTTCTTACTTTTGACTCTGCAAAAACTCTGACTGTTTCTCTTATTCATTCTCGTCTCGACTATTGTAACTCCCTTCTAATCGGTCTCCCTCTTACCAAACTCTCCTCCCTCCAATCTGTTTTGAATGCAGCTGCCAGGATCATATTCCTCGCCAATCGTTACACCGATGCCTCTACCTTGTGACAGTCATTACACTGGCTACCCATCCACTCCAGAATCCAGTACAAACTTATTACCCTCACCCACAAAGCTCTTTATTGCTCTGCACCACCCTACATCTCCTCCCTTGTTTCAGTATACTATCCTACCCGCGCCCTCCGTTCTGCTGATGACCTGAGGTTAGCATCCTCATTAATCAGAACCTCCCACTCCCGTCTTCAAGACTATACACGTGCTGCGCCAATTCTTTGGAATGCACTTCCCAGGTCAATACGATTAGTCCCCAATCCCCACAATTTTAAGCGTGCCCTGAAAACTCATTTATTCAGACTGGCCTACCGCCTCAACACATTAACCTAATCTATCTCTATGTGGCACAGCCAAAAGTTTTTTACCATAACCAGGTTCCCCGCATCATGTTCCCACATGCTTTATGCATCCATTAGCCCTCTGCATCCGTACTGTTACACACTTAACATTATGGCTGGTCCATACAATCAGGGCAACTGTTACCACTGACCTTTCGTGTCTTCCCTTTTTTCCTCATAGATTGTAAGCTTGCGAGCAGGGCCCTCATTCCTCTTGGTATCTGTTATGATCTATGTGATTATTGTTATGCTGTAATGTATATTGTCTGTACAAGTCCCCTCTGAAATGTAAAGTGCTGCGGAATTTGTCAGCGCTATAGAAATAAAATTTATTATTATTTATTATGTATCCCTCCTCAAGCCTGCAGTATTCAATCATTTTCACTCTGCGTCAGCTCAGACTTCCCAACCCTGTAGCTCAGATAACATTTTCGAGGTGCAGGACATTTTAGCCATGAAGACAGTCAGAGGAAAAACTTTATTTTTGGTTGATTGGAAGGGTTTCGGCCCGGAGGAGAGATCTTGGGAACCCCGGGAGAATATTAATGCTCCTCTTATTATGAAACAATTTCTCATCAACAGTAGGTGGGAGGGGAGTAAGAGGGGGGGTACTGTCACGGTCCGGGCTGCTGCGCGCTCCTCCCGGCGCGTCCCTGTGCCCCGGCGCGTCCCTACGCCCGGCTTCCGGGTTCCTCGGCGTCGGGCACCTGCGCACTGTGGGGATCCCGGCGCTCTGCCTCCTAGGAATGATGACGTGGTGGCGCCGCCCCCAACATGGCGGCGTCCACCGGATATTTAGGATCTGTGTTTAGTCAGGTAAGGTGCCTGACTGTCGACTTTGGTGACGCTATCTCCTGCAGCGTTCACTGTGAATCAAGCCGTGCCTCTTATCTGCCCCTTGCTGCCCCATCCCTGTCTTGTCTGCACCTTGCCTGCGCTCTCCCTGTCGGCTCTCGCTCTGTCTCTTCTGCCTGCCCTTGCCTCCGTTGTCTCCTGTGTCTGCCTCTGTCCGCTTGTCTCCTGCCTTGTCTCCCAGTCTGTGCCTTATCCATTGTCCCTCTCTATTGCAGACTCCCGCCTGTGCCATCCGCTGAGTCTGTCTCGCAGCCCCTTCTCCGTTATTCCAGGTCCTTCTCTGCATCAGCCCTGATTCTCTGTGTATCCTCTCCAGGTGTACCTCAGTCGCCCCTTTGGTTCCGGCCGTCACGGTTCTACCCTCCGTGGGCCTGCCCCTAACACTCCCTGTATAGGGGGTGGCCACACCTGGGCCGCTCGCCCTCGGGGGGGCTCTGGAGCCATGACCCAGAGGGTCCACTTTCGGGTTGTTCCTCATTGCCCCTGTAACAGCAACTGTAACAGAAAACAATTACAAAACACCTTAAAACGTGTCCCAAAGCAGACAAAATGCTCAGAATACAAAAATAACATATGGAAAACGGCAACTACATATAGAAGGTGGAGGAGTAAAAGGAGGAGGAGGAGACACAGATATAGGCATGTCATGCCCTTATGAAGTCAAGAAAGGCTGGAATAAAAATGTAAAATACAAAAAAACAGTAAAAATCTGAAATCGAAGACGATCATATACCGTCGGACTTCCCACCATAAATTAGGCCAACTGCTGATCGGGCGGCGTTAATCCCACGAACCTCCGAACAGCGTCCATGAAGGCAATGTGTTTGGTTTCCAGGGGCAGTATGTTTGCAAAGCTGAACCTTAAAGGAATGTCCAGAAGGGCACCACCAGGAGTGGAGCTTGCGGCTTAATTCGACTCCACCCGGGAAACCTCAACCATGCCAGCTACAGAAAATATTGACAGATTGCAAGCTTTGTTGATTCTGTGGGTGGTGGTGGATGTCCGTTTTTAGTTGTGGTAGCGATTTGTCAGCTTAATTCCGTTAACGAACGAGACTCCAGCAAGCCCCCGCGGTACGCGTCAAGCTTACTAGAGGGACACGCGAGGCTCTGGCACGCGAGATCGATCAATAACAGGTCTGTCATGCCCTTACATGTCCGGGGCTGCATGCGCGCTACACTGAAAAGTCCAGCGTGTGTCGCTTACAGGTGCAGATAACCCGCTGAACCCCGTTAGTGATGGGGATCTGGGAAAACAATTCTTCAACAATACTGGCACAGGGCCCTTTATAGTATGCCGGTGTGTCTGAAGGCGGGTGTGCACGCCCACCATCAGAGACACTTGATTCTACTAAAAACAGAAATGCTAGCTAAGTCCAGAAAACCAGAGCAGTTGGCAGCTATCGGATTGCAGACCCCTGATCCTATCACAACAACTAACAGTAGCCGTGGGGGGTTCCTACGATGCCCTAGACCCCTCGATCACAGCCGGAGAATTAAATAGGCCTACAGAAAGAAAGGGGAAATCTAAACTGCCCCAGAGCAGACCCCAAAGCAATAGGCAGCCCCCAACATATAATGACGGTGAAGCAAGATGAAAACACTAACACAGACAGAAAGATAGACTGAGCAAAGACGGGGCCCAAACTACCTAGATAGGAAAGGACAGGAAGGCTGCTGTCTGCAATCCGTGAAAAACCCTATGAAAATAAGAGCCAACAGACTGACAGTGAAAAAGGCCCTGAAGACGCTAGGCTTCAAAAAGCTATGTCAGTACTCAGGAATATTCTGAAGACAGAGCAACAGGAAAAGGAGATTCAGCTCACCCCATAAATGCAAACAGGCAAAGCAGAAAACTTAGCTTTAGGGAAGCAGGAATCAGACTGGTGTCCTAGAAGTCCACAGAGAAATCACCCGCAGGGCAGAAGGGCGTCGGCAGCCTTATATCCAGTCAGTGACTCCACTCAGCCAGTCATCCTCATTAGTCTCAGGTGCCTGATAATCAGGCTCATTACCTTCCTTTACCAGAATAGGGAGTTCACCAGACCTCAGTGACAAAGGGGAAAATGAACTCACAACAGTACCTCCCCCTTGAGGAGGGGTCACCGAACCCTCAACCACGCCACCAGGGCGATCAGGGTGAGCCCGATGAAAGGCACGCACCAATCTTTTGGCATGAATATCAGAGGCAGAGACCCAGGAATTATCCTCCTGACTATAACCCTTCCACTTAACCAAATACTGGAGTCTCCGTCTAGCCAGACGGGAATCCAGTATTTTCTCTACCTCATATTCCATGTTACCTTCAACCAATACAGGGTCTGGAGGTGCCACCCCAGGAACAACTGGTTCAACAAACCTCTTCAACAAGGACTTATGGAACACATTATGGATTTTAAATGTGACAGGAAGAGCCAAACGAAAAGAGACCGGATTAATAATCTCCAAAATCTTGTAAGGTCCAATAAATCTAGGCTTAAACTTAGGAGAAGCCACCTTCATAGCAATATTTTTTGATGATAACCACACCATATCACCAATCTTAAACTGGGGACCAATGGTCCTATGTCAATTGGAAAACCGCTGGGCCTTTTCCTGGGAGAGAGATAACTTATCCACCACTTGGTCCCAGATCTGGTGCATTCTCTCCACCACAGTGTCAACACCTGGGCAGGCAGAAGGCTCCACCTGCCCTGAAGAAAATCGAGGATGAAACCCAAAGTTACAAAAAAAAGGTGACATCAAAGTGGCAGAACTAGCTCTATTATTTAAAGCAAATTCGGCCAAGGGCAAAAATGAAACCCAATCATCCTGATCAGTGGAAATAAAACATCTCAAATACGACTCCAAGGTCTGGTTTGTTCTCTCTGTCTGCCCATTGGTCTGAGGGTGAAAAGCAGAGGAGAAGGACAACTGAATTCCCAGCTTGGAACAGAAAGTCCTCCAAAATCTAGACACAAACTGAACTCCTCTGTCAGATACAATGTTCTCAGGAATCCCGTGCAAGCGAACCACCTGTTGCAAAAACAGGGGCACCAACTCAGAGGAAGATGGCAACTTAGGGAGTGGTACAAGATGAACCATCTTAGAGAACCTATCACAAATCACCCAAATAACAGTCATTCTTTGAGAGACCGGCATATCAGAGATGAAATCCATTGAAATATGGGTCCATGGCCTCCTGGGGACCGACAAAGGCATCAACACCCACTAGAGCGAGAACAAGATTTAGACCGGGAGCAAGTCCCACAGGACTGCACAAAATTCCTGACATCATGAGACAAGGTGGGCCACCAAAAAGAGCGACTCACCAGATCTCTAGTACCAAAAATACCTGGATGACCAGCCAATGCAGAGCAATGAACTTCAGACATCACTCTCTTCTTCCACTGGTCAGGAACATACAACTTTCCACTGGGACAACGCTCAGGTTTGTCCTCCTGGAACTCTTGCAGAGTAAGTCTCAAATCGGGCGAGATGGCAGAAAGAACTACCCCTCCACCTAAGATGGTAGCAGGCTTGGTCACCACAGGAGAATCAGCAAAGAAACTCCTAGAGAGGGCGTCTGACTTGACATTCTTAGTTCCAGAAAGAAAAGAGACCACAAAATCAAAACGTGTAAAAAACAAGGCCCACCTAGCCTGTCTAGGGTTCAAGCGTTTAGCCGACTCTAGGTAAATCAAATTCTTGTGGTCAGTGAGGACCACAACTTGATGTTTAGCTCCCTCCAACCAATGTCTCCACTCCTCAAATGCCCATTTCATGGCCAACAGTTCCCGATTCCCCACATCATAGTTACGTTCAGATGGAGAGAACTTTCGGGAAAAGAAAGCACAGGGATTCATTTTAGATGTTACAGGATCCTTTTGGGACAAAACAGCTCCTGCACCAATCTCAGAAGCATCCACCTCTACCTGGAACGTGAGTGAGACATCAGGTTGCCGCAAAACCGGGGCGGAGGTAAATCTTCGCTTCAGCTCCTGAAAGGAAGCAACAGCCTCCGGAGACCAATTCAACACATCAGCACCCTTCTTAGTCAGGTCAGTCAATGGCTTGGAAATACTAGAAAATTTTGCTATAAATTTCCGATAAAAATTAGCAAAACCCAAAAACTTCTGGAGGGCCTTCAAAGAAGTGGGCTGAACCCAATCATAAATGGCCTGTACCTTGGCCGGGTCCATTTCAATAGTTGACGGAGACAAAATAAATCCCAAAAATGAAATCCTCTGTACTCCAAAAAGGCATTTCGATCCTTTGACATACAGGGAATTCTCCCTCAAGATCCGGAACACAGTCCGAATATGTTCCACATGAGAATCCCAATCCTTGGAGAAGATCAAAATATCATCCAGATAGATAATCAAAAATTTATCGACAAAGTCTCGGAAAATATCGTTCATGAAGCACTGGAAGACAGAAGGGGCATTAGTGAGCCCAAAAGGCATCACCAGGTACTCAAAATGTCCCTCCGGAGTATTAAACGCCGTCTTCCATTCATCCCCCTGCTTAATGCGGATAAGATTATACGCCCCCCTGAGGTCAAGCTTGGTAAACCAGCAAGCACCTCTAACTCTAGAGAATAGATCCGAAATCAGGGGTAACGGATACTGATATTTAATAGTAATTTTATTGAGGGCACGATAATCAATACAAGGCTTTAAAGAACCATCCTTTTTGGCCACAAAAAAAAAAACGGCACCTAAGGGTGAAGAGGATGGTCTAATATGACCCTTCTCCAACGCCTCATTAATATAGGACAGCATAGCCTCGTGCTCGGGTACAGATAAATTGAAGAGCCGACCCTTGGGAAATTTACACCCCGGGCTTAGTTCAATTGCACAGTCATAACTCCTATGAGGAGGCAAGGACGCAGACTCATTCTCACTAAATACATCATAAAAGTCCGCCAAATAGTCAGGAACATCATGCGACTGAGGAGAGGTGGAAAAAACCGGAGCCTCACTAAAGGCACACCGACAACCCCAACTCACCACAGACACAGACTTCCAATCCAAAACTGGATTATGAATTTGCAACCAGGGAAACCCCAGAACAACGGCATCATGCAGACCATGCAACACCAAAAAGCTGCAATTTTCTTGATGGTCTGGGGCGACCCGCATGACCACCTGGGTCCAAAACTGAGGTTTATTTTTAGCCAAAGGAGTAGCATCAATCCCCCTCAAAGGGATAGGCGTCTGCAGAGGTGTCATCGGAAATCCACAACGTTTAGCAAAATCCAAGTCCATTAGGTTTAGCGCTGCTCCCGAATCCACAAAAGCCTTGGCGGAAAATGTGGACAGGGAGCAGATCAGAGTAATTGCCAGAAGAGACTTAGGTTGAACACCACCAACAGAAAACGTGTGTGCAAAGCGTTTCTCTCGTTTAGGACAAACAGAAATAATATGCGAGGCATCTCCACAGAAAAAACACAGCTTATTACGCCTTCTGAACTCCTGACGTTGCGCCTTAGACAAAACTCTATCACATTGCATAGGTTCAGACGTCTGTTCAACCGGTGGCAACACCTCTCGTGCAATCCTGCGTTCACGTAAACGCCGATCAACCTGAATGGCTAATGACATAGAATCGTCCAGACCAGAGGGAACAGGAAATCCCACCATAGTATCTTTTATGGCTTCTGACAAACCCTTCCGAAAGAGAGCAGCCAAGGCATTATCATTCCAGGTAGTAAGGACCGCCCACTTTCGGAACTTTTGACAGTACAACTCTGCAGAATCTCGACCCTGGTTTAATGCCAACAGGGTCTTTTCAGCCTGATCAATAGCATTAGGTTCGTCATACAACAACCCCAAAGCTTGAAAGAATGCGTTCACATTAGTCAGAATAGGATCATCTGGTTTCAAAGAAAACGCCCAATCCTGGGGATCGCCACGCAGCAAAGAGATGACAATTTTAACCTGCTGCGCGGAGCTCCCTGACGAGTTAGGCTTCAAGGCAAAAAATAATTTACAATTATTTTTGAAACTCAAAAATTTAGATCGATCCCCAAAAAATACATCAGGTGTAGAGATCTTTGGTTCAACAGCATGCGAACGATCAAGGTAGGCGGAAATTCCCCGCACTTCCGCAGCGAGCTGCTCCACACGATCAGACAATTGCTTTATCTCCATTGAGAGAAAAAAAAAATTCCCCCTACGGCCTCAGAGATATAGAGGAAAGAATATACACACACTTTTTTTTTAAACACAATTCTTTCCTGCTATTGAGTACCCTAGGATCTGCGGTATGGCGGGTGATTCTGTTATGATTGAGTCACCGTAGGAGGCAAAAACAGAAATGCTAGCTAAGTCCAGAAAACCAGATCAATTGGCAGCTATCGGATTGCAGACCCCTGATCCTATCACAACAACTAACAGTAGCCGTGGGGGGTTCCTACGATGCCCTAGACCCCTCGATCACAGCCGGAGAATTAAATAGGCCTACAGAAAGAAAGGGGAAATCTAAACTGCCCCAGAGCAGACCCCAAAGCAATAGGCAGCCCCCAACATATAATGACGGTGAAGCAAGATGAAAACACTAACACAGACAGAAAGATAGACTGAGCAAAGACGGGGCCCAAACTACCTAG
Source organism: Dendrobates tinctorius (assembly GCF_039654945.1). Classification (NCBI taxonomy): domain Eukaryota; kingdom Metazoa; phylum Chordata; class Amphibia; order Anura; family Dendrobatidae; genus Dendrobates; species Dendrobates tinctorius. Next base: position 29,080,162 of record NW_027361737.1, read on the forward strand.
ATAGGAAAGGACAGGAAGGCTGCTGTCTGCAATCCGTGAAAAACCCTATGAAAATAAGAGCCAACAGACTGACAGTGAAAAAGGCCCTGAAGACGCTAGGCTTCAAAAAGCTATGTCAGTACTCAGGAATATTCTGAAGACAGAGCAACAGGAAAAGGAGATTCAGCTCACCCCAGCAGGGAATGGCAGAATCCAGAAAAGCAAGGAAAACAAAAACAAAACATAAATGCAAACAGGCAAAGCAGAAAACTTAGCTTTAGGGAAGCAGGAATCAGACTGGTGTCCTAGAAGTCCACAGAGAAATCACCCACAGGGCAGAAGGGCGTCGGCAGCCTTATATCCAGTCAGTGACTCCACTCAGCCAGTCATCCTCATTAGTCTCAGGTGCCTGATAATCAGGCTCATTACCTTCCTTTACCAGAATAGGGAGTTCACCAGACCTCAGTGACGAAGGGGAAAATGAACTCACAACACCCACCCATCTGTCCAGGGCAACGGCACTCACACATGTGCGTGCGCCAGGTGGTGACCCCGGCCCTGTGGGGGGAGGCATCCCAGTTAGGGAGGTGGAAAAAATGGCATATGTTGATGTTGGACATTCAGCAGCTGCAAATGGAGTAATTGGAGAAGTCCGCAGAAGAGTAGGACAAAAGCAAGCCATTTTTCTGGCAACCTAAGTGTCAGCAGGGGAGGGTGGGACAAAATCCTTTGAAACCCATGCATGGTTCATTTTAATGAAGGTTAGATCATCAACATTTTGGGTCGACAGATGGGTCCTTTTTCTGTCAGGATTGATCCAGCAGCACTGAAGACTCGTTCAGATAACACACTAGCAGCAGGGAAAGCGAGCTCCTATAAGGCATATTGTGCCAATTCAGGCCATGTGTCAAGTTTACTGGCCCAATAGTCAAAGGGAAATGACCGGTGAGGGAGAACATCGATATGGGAGGAGAAGTAGTTTGTTACCATAGTTGACAACTGCTGTCTCCTGTCACTTTGGATCGATGCAGTATTACCAATCGTCTGAGCGGTACTTGAAAAATCAGTCCACAACATGGTCATGAAACCCCTGTGTCCAACGCCACTTCGGCTGTGTGCACCATGAACACCTCTTCCATGTTGCCCTCTACGGCTCGTTGGAAAAACATCACCGCCGCTGTGTGCTGGGAATGCCTCAAACAAACGGTTTACCAAAGTTGCTTGTTAGCCAATATTAGCTCTAGGTTCTCCTGTGGCATGATGTTTTGGAATTTGCCTTTATAGCGTGGATTCAGGATGCTGGCCAACCAGTAGTCGTCATCGTTCATCATTTTGGCAATGCGGGGGTCCCTTTTTAGGATCTGCAAGGCATAATCAGACATGTGGGCCAATGTTCCAGGTGTCAATGATGCACTATGAGTGCTGGGTGGAGGAGCACTTTCTGGCAAATCCACATCCCTCCAGTCATGCACAAATCCTGTACCTGACCTTGCCACACAAACATTTTTTCTTGCCCCCTGAGAAGCATCCTCCTCCCCAAAGTAATCATCCCCTTCATCCTCCTCCTCCTCCTCTTCCTCTTCTTCCTCCACCTCGTCCACGAGACTTCCCTGAGCAGAAAATGGCTGACTATCATCAAGGCTTCCCTCCTCCTCTTCGGCTGCAGACGCCTGCTCCTTAATGTGCGTCAAAGTTTGCATGAGCAGACGCATAAGTGGGATGCTCATGCTTATGATGGCGTCGTCTGCGCTTACCAGCCATGTGCATTCCTCAAAACACTGAAGGACTTTACAGAGGTCTTTCAGCTTTGACCACTGCACACCAGACAACTCCATGTCTGCCTGCAAACTGCCTGCCCGTGTATCCTCCCACAAATGAATTACAACCTGCCTCTGTTCGCACAGCCCCTGAACCATGTGCAGGGTGGAGTTCCACCTTGTTGCAACGTCGATAATTAGGCAGTGATTGGGAAGGTGGAGCAATCTCTGCAGCTTTTGCATACGACTGGAGTGTACGGGCGACCGGCGGATGTGCGAGCACAGTCTTCGCACCTTATGGAGCAGGGGTGTTAACTCCGGATAATTATTGAGGAAGCACTGCACCACCAGGTTCAAGGTGTGAGCCAGGCAAGGCATGTGTCTGAGTTTTAAATGGGCTATGGCTGCCACAAAATTCTGGCCGTTATCACTAACTACCTTGCCTGCCTGAAGATGTAGACTGCCCAGCCATGACTCAGTTTGATGCTGCAAGTAGTCGGCCAGTACCTCCGCGGTGTGTCTGTTGTCACCCAAACATATCATCTTCAACACAGCCTGCTGATGCTTACCACTAGCTGTTCGATAGTGGGACACCTCGTGTGCAACACTGGCAGCTGCGGATGGAGTGCTCGTGCGACTGCGCTCTGTGGACGAGCTTTCGCTTCTGGAGGAGGAGGAGGTGGAAGGTCGAACGCCTACAGCCAACTGTTTCCTATACCGTGGGCTAGGCAGCACTGTCCCACCACCGCTGTCCCCTGTGGATCCTGCATCCACCACATTAACCCAGTGCGCAGTGATGAACACGTAATGGCCCTGGCCATGCCTACTGGACCGTGCATCTATTGTGAGGTGCACCTTTCCACTCACTGATTGCTTGAGTGCATGGACAATGCGGTCTTTCACATGCACGTGGAGGGCTGGGATGGCTTTTCGTGAAAAGAAGTGCCGACTGGGTAGGTCATAGCATGGTACTGCGTAGGCCATGAGCTCGCGGAAAGTACTCATCCTCTCATCCGCGTACACTGGCTTTGAACGCCCATATTGCCAAACAAATCTCGTTAGAGATGATGCCCTACCGGTTGGTTGAAAGCAAAGCCGAGGTTTTTTCTATAATATTAAATCACAAAACTCAAGATAAAAAGCGGACGGCACCGCTGTTACCGTGTGACTTCAAATGATGTGCGGCATACAGAAGCCCAGCAGCTGGGAATCTCGGGTGCCAGACCTGGAAACAGTCAATCCTGGGAATCCATGCAAAGAGAAAAGGTCGCACTCATCGAGATGGAAGTTTCACTGATTTATTGACATATCATAAACATGTCAAGTCGGGAGAGTGACATAAGGAGTGCAAGAAAGGCTGACAACGTCCGTTTTGCGCTGCTCTAGCGCTTCACCCGTTGAAGCGCTCGAGCAGCGCGAAACGGCCGTTGTCAGCCTTTCTTGCACTCCTTATGTCACTCCCCCGACTTGACATGTTTATGATATGTCAATAAATCAGTGAAACTTCCATCTCGATGAGTGCGACCTTTTCTCTTTGCATTTTTCTATAATATGTTCTAATTTTTCCTCTGAGCACCAGACTGGAGCAGTGAGCACCCCGTCACCCCGTCACCTTCTAACCTCAATGTAACAGGCTGAAATTGGATGGTGTATGACAAGGTGGAGGGTGTCTATAGTATTGATGAGAATTTGAATCTCACTAGAGATTTGAGGACGTAGAACTATTGTCTCAGGCACAGGAGAGATTACACCTCAATGTAACAGGCTGAAATTGGATGGTGTATGACAAGGTGGAGGGTGTCTATAGCATTGGTGAGAATTTGAATCTCACTATAGATTTGAGGACGCAGAACTATTGTCTCAGGACCAGGAGAGATTACAGCTCAATGTAACAGGCTGAAATTGGATGTTGTATGACAAGGTGGAGGGTGTCTACAGGATTGGTGAGAATTTGGATCTCACTAGAGATTTGAGGACGCTAAACTACTGTCTCAGGCACAGGAGAGATTACACCTCAATGTACCTGGCTGAAATTGGATGGTGTATGACAAGGTGGAGGGTATCTATAGGATTGGTGAGAATTTGGATCTCACTAGAGATTTGAGGGCGCTGAACTATTGTCTCAGGCACAGGAGAGATTACACCTCAATGTAACAGGCTGAAATTGGATGGTGTATGACAAGGTGGAGGGTGTCTATAGGATTGGTGAGAATTTGAATCTCCCTAGAGATTTGAGGACGCAGAACTATTGTCTCAGGACCAGGAGAGATTACACCTCAATGTAACAGGCTGAAGTTGGTTGGTGTATGACAAGGCTGAGGGTGTCTATAGGATTGGTGAGAATTTGGATCTCACTATAGATTTGAGGACGCAGAACTATTGTCTCAGGCACAGGAGAGATTACACCTCAATGTAACAGACTGAAATTGGATGGTATATGACAAGGTGGAGGGTGTTGTGAGAATCATGTGGGAATAGTGGATGAGGGCAGGTATATCTCGCCCAGATTCCTTTCCTATGTGGCCTAGTCTGGTCAGTATCGCACCTGCTTACTAATGAATAATGGGAGGTGGATATAAAAGGATGCCAGGTGGTTGTGTGAGTGTCTCAGCCTGGGAACACAGAAAGCCTGTCTGTGTGAGAGACACACGTGAGTGAAAGCAGTGCCCACTGCAACTGTGGTTTGGCTGGACGGGAGAAGCCCGCCAGTTGGTAGTTAGGTTGTACTTTGTTTAGTTAGTGCCGGACAGGCAAGGATTTGTTTTATGTTTTATTTCTTTATGCATTGCTTTCACCATTAATAAACCTGACCCAGTGTCAGTTATACCCGAATCCCAGCTCTGCGCCTGAGTTTCATGCTGAACGCACGTGACCTTTGACCCCAGCAAAGGTGGTCCCGGAGTGTTTTATCACATTGTGGTGGAGAACGCGGGCATCACGTTGCAAGCATGAGCATGGAGGACGTGGTGAAAGCGCAGGTACAGTCCACCGCCGTCCAGCAAGAAGCTAATCGGGTGATGATGGCCCAGCTGAAGGAGTTGGTGGACATGACAGCTACCGATCGTTCGCTTCTCCAGCAGGTGGCGCAGCGCCTGGCAAGCCTACATGAGGTTAACCTGGAAGCCGAGTCTAGAGTGATTCACGTGAGTCGGTACTGGCAGAAGATGACGACTGAAGATGACGTCGAGGCATACCTGACCACGTTTGAACGGACGGCGGTGTGAGAAAAATGGCCGAAGGCACGATGGGCCGGCCTGATTGCCCCGTTTCTTTCCGGTAAGGCCCAAAAGGCTTATTATGACTTAGAGCCTGAAGCTGCGCAGGACTTTGACAAACTGAAAGCCGAGATCTTGGCCCGGCTGGGAGTGACGACCTCTGTGCGTGCACAGAGAGTGCATCAATGGACTTATCAGCCGGATAAACCACCGCGGTCACAGATGTTCGACCTGATCCACGTGACGAAGAAGTGGCTACAACCCGAGGTGCTGACAGCGCCAGAGATAATCCAGAGAGTCGTCATGGACAAGTACCTGAGAGCTCTACCGCCAGCCCTGAGGAAGTGGGTAAGCCATGGAAATCCTACGACGGCAGATCAACTAGTGGATCTGGTTGAACGTTACTCCGTGGCGGAAGGACTCCGAGACGACGCTACCCCACCTCGTTCTTCATCGTCTCCACGTGGAACCGGTAAGACTGTTCCAGGGAGTAGGGGAGATGGAAAAATCCCTAAGACAGTGGGGAGGAAAACGGGACTGCCCGCACTGCGAGGCCGAGAGTAACGAACTATGGTCTAAGCAAGGGGCCCGTTAGGTGTTTCCGCTGCCAAGAGATGGGACACATTGTTGCGAACTGTCCGCTCACTATTGAACCCATGCAGTGCGATGTCACAGACTCTAAAAACCGCATGTCTATGGTTGCATGGGTAGTGAGTGTGAATGCTGGTCAAAAGGAGGTGGAAAAACACTTGTGTGATTTAACTGTTGATGGAAAAAATGTGGTGGCATTGTTAGACTCGGGAAGTGTGGTGACTCTGGTGAAGGCCAGTCTGGTGTCAGCCCCGACTGGACCAGCAGACAAATTTTCTGTAACGTGTGTGCATGGAGACACCTGTTTGTACCTCACCACGGTCATATGCATTACTACTTCCTATGGGTCTGTGCAACATAAAGTGGGACTCGTCCCGGCGTTATTGCATGAGGTTATCCTGGGCCGGGATTTTCCCCACTTCTGGCAATTGTGGGAGAATCAGTTGATACCCCAGGGTAATAGTGTACATGATTCTTCTCCCAGGGCGCGTGTGGGTCCCGAACCCCTGGAAGAGGTCTCCCCGGAAGACTCGGGGGAAGAGTCTGCTGGAAATGACCTGCAGTTCCCGTTTTCAGTCATGGCGGGTGATACGGAGGAGACCAGGGTAGAGGAGGAGGCCGACAGCCGTCCACCTCCCCGTTAGCCGGATTTAGAAGTTCAGAAAGATGACGTCCAAAGCGAGAAAATAAAGGATCCTACCCTTTCTCAGGCTAGGACAAATGTAAAAGTAATAAATGGGGTACCCGTAGAACCTGGCTCTAGGCTGGCATATCCTTACATGGTTCTGGAGAATGATTTACTCTATCAGATAGAGAAAAAGGGGGAAGACACGGTGCAACTATTAGTCGTGCCAAAACCCTACCGGCGGAAGGTGCTGGACCTGGCCCACAGACATGTGATGGGAGGTCACCTCGGAGTCCAGAAAACCACCAAAAGGATATTACAGTTTTGTTTGGCCAGGCATGCATCACGATATTCGTGTATATTGCGAGTCTTGTCCTGACTGCCAAGCCTCTGCGCCTAAGCCCCGGTTCTGTAGCCCTTTGGTACCCCTACCTATTATTGAGGTCCCGTTTGAGAGGATTGGGATGGATTTAGTTGGGCCCCTTCCACGGTCTGCACGTGGACACCAACATATCCTGGTCATCTTGGATTATGCCACTCGTTACCCGGAGGCCATCCCTTTGCGTAACACGGCCACCAAGACGATTGCCAAGGAACTGGTGCATGTGTTTAGTCGGGTCGGTATACCAAAACAGATACTCACCGACCAGGGGACCCCCTTTATGTCCAGGGTAATGAAGGAGCTCTGCCGGTTGTTATAAATCGAACCGTTACGCACATCCGTGTATCACCCTCAAACAGACGGGTTGGTCGAACGGTTCAATAAAACTCTGAAGCAGATGCTGAGAAAGGCGATAGACAAGGATGGGAAGAACTGGGACTATTTACTTCCGTATATGCTTTTTGCCATCAGGGAAGTGCCCCAGTCTTCCACGGGGTTCTCGCCTTTCGAGTTGTTGTACGCCCGACGTCCTCGTGGACTGTTAGACATCGCCAAAGAATCCTGGGAGGGTCAGGTCACTACGTTTAAAACGGTGATAGATCACGTCACACAAATGCAGGACCGTATTGCGGCTGTTATGCCTATAGTCAAAGAACACATGATGCAGGCTCAAGGAGCCCAAAAAAGAATCTATGATAGGGGCGCCAAGATCCGTACGTTTTCACCCGGAGATAGGGTGTTGATCCTGGTCCCCACCGTGGACAGTAAGTTCCTGGCATAGTGGCAGGGCCCCTTTGAGATTAAGGAAAGAGTTGGTGAAGTAAACTACAAAGTATACCAGGCAGGTAAAAAAACCTGAACAGATTTATCATGCAAATCTGATAAAACCCAGGAAAGATCGGTCTGCCTTGTCAGCGGAGCTGGCCCGTCCCGTCTGCTCGCATACCGTACCGGAGGTATGGGTTGCAGAGACTCTCTCGGAGCGGCAAAAGACTGAGGTCAGGCAGTTTCTACTTCACAACCAAAAGTTTTTCTCAGAAAAACCAAGGCAGACTACGCTAATGAAACATGACATCGTAACGGAACCTGGTGTCACTGTTCACGTGAAACCCTACAGAATTCCGGAAGCGCGCCGTGAAGCCGTTTCCCGAGAAGTGAAGGCAATGTTAGAGTTAGGTGTCATTGAGGGATCGCACAGTGCTTGGTCCAGCCCGATTGTGTTAATTCCTAAACCGGACGGCACAATCCGGTTCTGCAATGACTTCAGGAAACTGCATGCGGTCTCAAAATTTGATGCCTACCCTATGCCCCGGGTCGACGAGTTAATAGAACAGTTAGGTAAAGCCCGATATATTACGACCCTAGACCTAACAAAGGGGTATTGGCAGATCCCTCTGGCGGAGGCTGCCAGAGAAAAGACGGCATTTGCTACGCCGGAAGGTCTATTTCAGTATGTGTATATGCCGTTTGGACTGCATGGAGCACCGGCGACCTTCCAGAGACTAATGGATCGAGTCCTGAGGCCACATAGGCAGTACGCTTCGGCCTATTTGGATGACATTGTCATTTACAGCTTGGACTGGGAGACTCATCTCCAGAAAGTACAAGCTGTGATTGACGACCTGTGGGAGGCAGGTCTAACCGCGAACCCCAAGAAATGTCATATCGGGCTGGAAGAAGCCCGGCATTTGGGGTATGTAATAGGGAGGGGTGTTGTTAAACCCCAGCTCGATAAGATTCAGGCGGTTCAGGACTGGCCGCAACCTGTCAACAAGAAGCAGGTGCAAGCCTTTCTGGGGATCACCGGCGATAATAGTCATACCCAAATTTGCAGCCATCGCTACCCCCCTGACGGATCTTACAAAAGGGAAAGACTCCATCATGATTAAATGGAGTTTAGCGGCTGAAGAAGCCTTCCATAGCCTAAAACGGGCACTTTGCTCTCAGCCCGTACTGGTGACTCCGGACTTCCGCAGCGAGTTTGTGGTACAAACGGATGCCTCTGATACCGGTATCGGGGCCGTACTCTCACAAGTGAGGGACGGAGTGGAACACCCAGTCCTCTATCTCAGCAGGAAGCTGAATAAACACGAGCAAAGGTATGCAGTCATAGAAAAAGAGTGCCTCGCCATTAAGTGGGCTCTAGAGGCCCTCAAATATTACCTGGTGGGCAGAAAGTTCAGGCTGATCACTGACCATGCCCCTCTCAAGTGGATGCACTTGAACAAGGAACGGAATAGCCGGGTGACCTGGTGGTTCCTTGCCCTGCAGGCCTACACTTTTACGGTGGAGCACCGCCCAGGGGTACAGATGGGGAATGCAGATGCCCTGTCCCGAGTAAACTGTTTGGCGGGTGTCATTGCTTGACCTGAGTGGTCTGAGCAGAGGGGGGGGATATGTGAGAATCATGTGGGAATAGTGGATGAGGGCAGGTATATCTCGCCCAGATTCCTTTCCTATGTGGCCTAGTCTGGTCAGTATCGCTCCTGCTTACTAATGAATAATGGGAGGTGGATATAAAAGGATGCCAGGTGGTTGTGTGAGTGTCTCAGCCTGGGAACACAGAAAGCCTGTCTGTGTGAGAGACACACGTGAGTGAAAGCAGTGCCCACTGCAACTGTGGTTTGGCTGGACGGGAGAAGCCCGCCAGTTGGTAGTTAGGTTGTACTTTGTTTAGTTAGTGCCGGACAGGCAAGGATTTGTTTTATGTTTTATTTCTTTATGCATTGCTTTCACCATTAATAAACCTGACCCAGTGTCAGTTATACCCGAATCCCAGCTCTGCGCCTGAGTTTCATGCTGAACGCACGTGACCTTTGACCCCAGCAAAGGCGGTCCCGGAGTGTTTTATCACAGTGTCTATAGGATTGGTGAGAATTTGGATCGCACTAGAGATTTGAGGATGCTGACAATGATGCTCTCAGTCCAAGTATGGATGCAGGCAGCCTAATAAGCAGGACTGCTGCACAGTGCACACACTAAAGGGTGGAAAAATGAACACTTGGTAACTGTGCAGAAAAGAGGAAGAAAAGTATTTTTTCTTTTAAAAAAGCCGTTTGCACAGCAGTGTGTAAACAGCAATGCAACTATCAGGGAGCCTTATAAGGCAGCCTAATAACCAACAGAGTTGATGCACAAAAATAGAGCCTCCCCTGTCACTGCACACGAAGTGTTGTGTTGTAAGTGGAAATCGCTGACAGCAGAAGCAGTTTTTTTGTTCTTCGTCCCTACCTAACGCTCTCCCTACAGAATCAGCAGCAGCTCTCCCCATGCTAAGATCGGCATAAGTAAGATGGCGGTTGGCATTCACGCCCTTTTTTAGCCCCTGTGACGCCTCAAGAAGCCAGCCAATCACTTGCATGCCCTTCTCAAAGATGGTGGTGACCGATGCCTATGTCATCGCGTTGCCCACAGTGTGCGTCCTCCATCATTGGCTGAAAAAGGGCGCTGGAAGCATCTTTTGAAACGCGACTTTGGCGTTCTGGTCGCCGACCTCGTGGCCGACCTCACGCTATGGTCGGGTTTTGTTTCATGAAACCCGACTTCAGCGAAAGTCGCCGACTTTTGAATATGACCCACCCGTTTCGCTCAACTCTACTTCTGACTCTTCTAAGAGAGATGCCAATTGCAGCTTGACACTATCTATCTATGAGAAAGGTTACACCAAGAGTTTTCAGAGAAAATAATGTATTCATTGGCAGAGTCGCCATGGTCCAGTCACAAACCAGCAATTAGAATATTTACATGAGAGGCTGGTCTAGAAATCAGATCTCCATGTCAAATCTATAAATTAGACCTGTACACAAAGAAAGATGTTCACAGTGAGGGGCAGCTAGGCTGATGTGTTCCAGTTCATATTTCTCCCTCCCTCAGGGATAGAATTCCAGAATGCAAAGTTCGATATTTCTGTAAGTTTTCTCCATTTTATTTTATCACTGTTTTTCATATTTGCATGTCACTTTTTATTTACATATTTTATATATCTTTTTATTGTAAGCACTGTACATTTTCTATTAAAGCTTAAAACTTTTATGAGTTGAACCTTGTATGCTCTAAAGAATTCATAGCCTTAAGGTGTGTGACCCTGGTGATTGGCAGACAATAGTAGTAATATTTCTGGGGCTCATCGCCCGTGTATTCGGTGAGTGGTGGCAGCGTGTATGAAACGGAGTGTGTGGTCTGTGTCGGGGTGGGAATTATGCTCCCACTGCAGCATAAAACAGAGGTTGAATGCTGGACTGAGTGAGAGTAGATAGATTAACCCTTGCAGGTGCAACCCTAAGTACGTGACAATATACAATAGTCAGATATGCAAATACAGGAGAAGTATAAAAGAATTAAGCAGATATGTAGTTGATACAAAAGTCAGTGAAAGCAACACCCATTTTGGTTTGTGTTGATATTATTTCAGCCCCATATCATAATATGGGGGATAATTTGATTTTATTCTGTATAAATCTTATCTTTTTTAATTTTGTTAGTCCCCTTAGAGAACTTGAACCTGCAATCGTCTGATCACTTATACTACAGCTCTGGCAAAAATTAAGAGACCACTGCACAGTTTTATAAAAATCAGCTTCTCTGCATGTCTGACAGCCATTCTATTCCAGTTTTAGTTGAATTCCAATCAGAGTACACCTCACTGTACTGAATGTACTTCTGATTAGGTGATCACCTGAACAAAATCTTATTTAACGAAAGAAAGTATAAAAAACCCTAGTGTGGTGGTGGTGTTCACAATCCTCTTGCAATAGGACAAGCTGGATGGCAAAACAAAACAAGTGCTAGTAATATCCCAAAAGTAATAGGAATGAAAAAAAGTCTTGAGTAAAGAAAAGAAGGGTTCAATTCTGGCTTTACTAACAAGAGGGATACAGTGAGCGACATGTTGCCTTCATCCTTAAAATTTCTAAGACAGCAGTCCATTACAACAAGGTCAAGCAGCAGACATTGGGGACAACGAATTACCGACCGGCAAAGGGCGAAAACAACTCTCTACTGACCGGGATGACCGTCATCTTATTCGAATGTCACTCAGCAACCACAGGATGACATCAAGTGACCTACAAAAGGAATGGCAAATGGCAGTTGGGGTGAAGTGCAAGACAAGAATAGTTTGTAACAGGCTACTAGAGGCAGGGCTCAAGTCATGTAAATCTAGAAAAAAGCCTTTCATCAATGAGAAGCAAAGAAGAGCCAAGCTGAAGTTTGCCAAAGACCATAAGGATTGGGCAATAGAGGAGTGAAGTAAGGTACTCTTCTCTGATGAGTCCAATTTTCAGCTTTGCCCAACACCTGGTCATCTAATTATTGGACGGAGACCTGGAGAGGCTTACAAGCCACAGTGTATTGCACCCACTGTGAAATTTGGTGGATGATGGGTGATAATTTGGGGATGCTTCAGCAAGGCTGGAATTGGGCAGGTTAATCTTTGCGAAGGACGTATGAATCAAGCCGCATGCAAGGTTATCCTGGAAAATCAGTTGATTCCTTCTGCTCAGGCAATGTTCCCCCAACTCTGAGGACTGGTTTTTCCAGCAGGACAATGCGCCATGCCACATAGCTAGGTCAATCAATGTGTGGATGAAGGACCACCACATCAAATCCCTGTCATGGCCAGCCCAATCTCCAGACCTGAATTCCATTGAAAACCTCTGGAATGTAATCAAGAGGAAGATGGATAGTCACAAGCAGTCTAACCCTAACCCTAAGCAAAGAACTGCTTAAATTTTTGTACCAGGAGTGGCATAAGGTCACCCAAAAGCAGTGTGAAAGACAGGTGGAAAGCAGCCAAGACGCATGAAAGCTGTGATTAAAAATCATGGTTATTCCACAAAATATTGATTTCTGAACTCTTCCTGAGATAAAACATTAGTATTGTTGTTTCTAAATAATTATGAACTTGTTTTCTTAGCATTATTTGAGGTCTGCAAGCACAGCTTTTTTTTTTGTTATTTTGACCATTTCTCATTTTCTGAAAATAAATACAAAATTTAGTGCTTGGAAATTCGAAGACATGTTGTCAGTAGCTTATAGAATAAAAGAGCAATTTACATTTTACTCAAAAATATACCTATAAAGAGAAAAATCAGACAAACTGAAAATTTTGCAGTGGTCTCTTAATTATTGCCTGCGCTGTATATACTGGAGTATATAGTTAAAATTACAGATTCATATGAAACAGTCCATGGCTGAGGTTCACATAGGAGTACCAAGATGGCAGTAAGCGGGGATTTCAGCTTGTCCCTGGCTGCCATTGAACCCATTGGTAATGCTCAATGTTTCTTCTTGGTGCACAGTACATAAAGGGAAGCTTACTCTCATATGACAGATTTTTTTTATCATGCAACTACTTTGTGTATTTTGCTCTCCTGACAATTCTGTGTAAAGGAAATGCTCTGCTGGAAGGCTAATATGATATTTTTGGATGTGCCTCCCGCCTTTTACTAGCGTGTTCTTTTCCCTAAAAATGACATTGTATTTCTAGAACTTTATTCAGTGTGCGATCATACTTTTTGTTTTACGTCCAGTAAAACAAGGATGGATTTAATTTATAAGCAAAGAAACAAAATCAACATGGGTGTTCTTCGGTATGAAAAATAAGAATGAAGCACTCAGAATGGCAATTTAAGCCTGTAGTAAAATCTCAATGTGCTTATGGCAGCTGGATCAAACTTGTAGGGTCACCAACAGTCCATTCCTTCTGTAAGCAACTTCACTTTAACTTGTTCCATTGTTACAGGAAGACATTTCCCCTAATGTGCATCCTCCCAGTCATTGCTTGTGCATTCTCACTAGATGCGTCCTGTGACTCCGCAGAACATTATCACAATTGCAATGCAATGCTTCATTGGAAAACAAGACTAAATCCTGGGATAACATTCGGAATTCCTTGCATCTCTGGGGTCTACCTCTAAATACCCATAGATGGAATGAAGCATATAAATGTAAAGCTCTACTGATAACTTTAACATCTCCAATATGGGGCTGCAGTAAGACCCTAAACAGCCCCATATGTTCTCCTGTACAGAATCACTGCAGGCCTGACCTCAGGTACATTCTCATTAACTCCATAGATACATCCCATAACAAAGCAGTAAGATCTGGCTCAGCAAACAGTCATTCACTCAAATAATTGTTCATGGTCTCAGTAACCACACATTGCTCTTTTTCCCCTTCGTCAAGTATACCCAAGCCGGGGTGTGATTGGGTCATGGAATTGTTTGTCTCGAAGACATGCCTAGTAACAGGCCCTGGAGATCGCGCTTCGAGAATGTTTCATTGTGAGCTGTTTACTTAACAAACATAAGGAACTCAACAACTCCAGACGGCGATCCAAGTCCTTTCTGCTAACATTTTGCTTGGTCCTGACGTCATCCCTTACAGACTGTATTTCAGATCGATTACACAAAAACAGTCTCCTAAAGTTGTAGTTGTGTTAAAGATTACTCCGAAGTCCTAAAGACAAGAAATCTCAGCATCTTTCTCACCTTCCAGAAGTTTAGAAAACCGAGATATAGGAGATTGTTCCCTGGGCATCCTCTCATTGACAGCATATGACATGGAGACCAGGGTTGACAATTTGACTATTTATTTTTCCTGGACAGCTTATGGAAAAATCACGGACAGACAATATACATTAGGCCGGAGTCACACTAGTGAGAAATACGGACGAGTGCTATGCGAGAAAAAATCGCATAGCACTCGGACCAATGTTAATCTATGAGGCAGCTCCCATCATCCGTTTTTTTCTCGCCCGAATTATACGTGCGGTTGAAATCGTAGCATGCTGTGATTTGCACCGTATCTACAAGTCTATGGGTGCGAGAAAAAAAAGGATAACACACGGACCACACATGTGACTTGCGAGAAATAAGCACCAGTGTCCTATAGAAAAGCCGGCAATTCAATGCGCTATACTGTAAAATCACACTGACAGGTTAAAATAGAATAGATAGAATACATGTAAACACATAGTATAGGTATATATATATGTCATTGACACATATATATATATATATTTCATAGAGATATAGATAGCAAAATAGGTGATAGTTCAATTATCCGCATCTGTGAAATCATTACCGAATCCGACAGGATATGAGACATGGTTTACATACAGTAACCTTTGCATATCCGTTAGATTCGTGTATGTCCCTCACTAATAATGTCAGTAAAATTATAGTGTTAGTCCCCTTTAAAATAGTCTGGGTGACTTTTTTCAACAGTATTTACACAAGAAAATCCCATGACGGATAACATGATCAGCGATAAAAAAAATTCTCCATTAAATGTCACCTGCTTAACCAAGCAGGAAGTACAGCGGCATCTAAAAATCACTAAAATTCACATATCCCCAGTCCCGGATGGGATAAACCCCCAAGTACTGCAGGAATTAAATACTGTTAGGGATGATCGAGTATAATCGCGAGTATTCGGTACTCGGCGAGAATGAAGTACTCGCGGTACTCGGAACATAGCGAGTATTTCACTACTCGCCTTGCAATATTCAGATCTCCCTCCCAGCATTTGCCAATCACAGTAATGCCGCAGCCTTCTTGGTTGTGGCATTACTATGATTGGCTGGCCGCCCAGAGTCATACATGAGTCATAGTCTCTATGTAAGCCCTGCCGCCGCCATTTTCTGCACATTGCATGCAGAACACAGCTAGTGTAGGGAGAGTGTGAGCAGCTGCTAGGGAGAGTTGTGTTTGTGCAAATCATCCAGAAATTTTCTGTAAAACCCAAAAGCTCTATTCAGAGCTGAAAGTATAAGGTCAGGTACTGAGGTGACAGTTTTCACAGATATTTTTGGGGTCTCATTTACCCATGCAGGGCAATTTTTTTGTGCTGTTGCAGTGCTGTGTTCACAGCGAATAGGACGCACGGTACTGCAAACTGACACACAGACAGCAACACTGTCTTGTGTGGTGACTGGGGTGCGTAATCTCGCCTTAAACCTCAGGGCAATTTTTTACTGGCAGCACCGCTGTCTTGTGTGGTGAAAAAAATCTGCCCCCAGCCACCCCAGAAAAGGTGCATCTGCAAGATGTGCCAATTCCGGCACTCACCCTCTCTCTTCCCATTGCCCTGTAGCGGGTGGCATATGGGGTAATAGGGGGTTAATATCACTTTGCTATTGTAAGGTGACATTTAGCCTGGTTAGCAATGAAGAGGTGTCAATAAGACCTATCCATTATTAATACACTAGTCTTAAAGGGTTAAAAAAACACAGACATTAAGATAAAGACTTTTAATGAAATAAACACACATTTTTCCATCTTTATTTCACTCCCAATCCAAAAGAAAGCATCATTCTCCTGCAAAAAATCCAAAATAAAAAAGCAACAATATCCCATACCTGTCCGCTGTATAGTCAAGTCCCACGCTGCAATCCATCTGAAGGGGTTAAATAGTTTACAACCGGGAGTGGTGCTAATATGACCGTCCCGGCTGTAAATCACGGAGGAAAGAAGAAAAAGCTGCCTGCGCAGCCTCCTCGCCTGACCGGAGATGAACTGAATAACGTGGGAAATTTTCTGAACATTTTCCCATGCTGTCAGTTCACCGCGGGTCAGGCGGGGAGATTGCGCAGCCTCAGTGACGTTAGCGGTAGTCAGGCTTGAGAAAGGCTCAGTGTGAGCCTAAACGTTGCCACAGCATGTGGGTTTGAAGTAAACCACATTTTGTCACTTAAATCTATTGAGTGCTGTCTTCATTTTTTCCTTTGTCTGGATTGTGGCAAGTATTGGATACTTTGTTGAGCAGGTGTGCACCCACCTATTGGTATTGTGCTATTCTTTTTTTTGAATATCTATCTATCTATCTATCTATCTATATATAGAGAGAGAGGGGATTATTTGTTTTTTAAATGATGTGTACAGTTTTTTTTACAATGTTATTTTAACATGAGTTTTTACATACAGAGAACTGCTGTATGTAAAAGCTTATGTTAAAATCGCATGGCATATGCATGTCATACAGATGTTCCGTGGAAAAATCGCATGGAAATCGCATTACACTTGCATGACACTCGTCCGTTTTTTCGGTCCAAAAATCGGACCGTGATTTTTCTCGCAAATGGGTATGAGCCCAAAATTGCATCCTCATATTGCACACGGATGACATACGGATCACTGTTCAGGAAACATTTCTGCGATTCTCGTCCGTAGAAAACAGACCGTATTTTTTTACGTTGTGTGTGACTCCAGCCTTACAGATATCTTTTAAAACCGTAATAAATCATTATGATAAGTGATACATTACTACAGCCCATTATTCTGCTAAGCAGACATCAGCTGTAAAAGGATGATAATTACTGTCACAATAATCCATATAAGTTTCTACAGCTTATAAAGAGTTTTTTTTCACAGATAGGACAAAAAAATAGTGATCAATTTTTATTGACTGTCATGGAATTTTGGGATGGATAGCAACCAAGATGGAGATGACACTTTGGCCGACATATACTTTCCATAGAGTGTCTGATATTTGGGATTATGTAAACTTCCATCTGATATTTCTAATAATTTTATTTTATTTTTCTTAAACTGTAAAGGTTTTCAACTAATAGTATATTGAAGGGATATTCTTAGGTCAGGTTATCAGTTTAAGAGTGCCATCTTCCGCTCATTTCTCCTCCAGCAAAAAAATTAATAGAAGGTTATCAAAAATTCTCTAGAGTAGTACCAATACACACTACAACAGCAACTTGCCTCATAAATCAAAACCCAAAA
This sequence comes from Dendrobates tinctorius, assembly GCF_039654945.1. Taxonomy (NCBI): domain Eukaryota; kingdom Metazoa; phylum Chordata; class Amphibia; order Anura; family Dendrobatidae; genus Dendrobates; species Dendrobates tinctorius. The sequence continues at coordinate 29,097,447 of NW_027361737.1, forward strand.
TGCCTTAGAAAATGCAATTAATTTTTTAAAAACTGTAAAATGTAATATCTATCTATCTATATATATTTAGCGTGACAAAATTAATAAACACGGTATGTCCAGAATATACACACTGTGTGTGCGATTAATGAATACATGAACTTCGCTATTGCTATAAACTCGTTACTTAGACCACTATTAATAAATCAGGTGAGGCGCAAGGCATTGCACCTCTATGTGAGCCCTGCCACAAATCTTACTGTAGTATGAGACTGAAGTAAGATTTTTGGCATAATAACCACCTCAGCTCATCATGAATTTGACAAGAAGCGGTTGCCATACTCCACTGCACCCCTGTCCTCTCCCTGCTCTGCCCACTGGGAAAAAATATCATAAAAAAACAAAAGTCTTTACATTTTTGTGCAGCCTTGTGTCTTCCCAAAATGTCATGCCTTTTCATTACTTTTTGCAAAATTATAGTTATTATATTTTGATCAAAAATAATAAAAGCCATCCAGTCACACCAAGGTGATCTCAATCTAGTGACTCACCTCTCTATGGGCTCAGACAGGGCTCAAATGTAAAGGGAAAGTGGTACGAATGAGACTTAATTTGTAAGAAAACCTCATGAATCATAATGTGCTGATGCATACCCCTCTCTCAGGGTGCTTTCCTCTCCCGGGTTGTGAGCACTAATTTACCCATCTTTCACATAAGTGTGTTCCCATACTTCCCAACAAAAAGAGGGATAGATCATGCGGTGACGCAGCAAATTTTGACCACGCCCTTGGCTTAACCCCAATCCAGATCCATATTTAATTTCTTTCTCCCCTGGCAGGAGGAAATGTCAGAGGGGCGGTAGTAGTGAGGGATATTTAGCCGTCTCAGACTACTTGGCAGAGACCAAAATCCGGGACTGTCCACTGTATCTGTGATAGCTGAGAAAAAAGATGAGTGGAACGATTCACGGGACTCCGGTCCAGGGTGCAGGTCAGTGCTGCCTAGCGGCTGGTTGGAAGACCGTGAGTCTCTTACCTTTTGGCGTCCCCAGAGCGTGTATTGATTAGCCAGGGCTGGTGTGATGTCTTCTTTCCGTCCTGTGGATTTAATTTTCATTCTCGCATTCACAGTTGTAGCTGCCAAAATGGTCTCATCTTTATGTAGCTTCACTATATGACTTCTGTTTTTTTTGGTGTCTGTAAGGCCGTGTTCACATGTACCATAAATCCTGTTGTTTTTGTTTGTTTCTGCAGGTGTCCTCACCAAACTGCACAATAAAAAGCTTCTCTGTATTTTGCATTATTGCTTGCTGCATGTTTTAGACTTTTCCCCCCTTATTTGATGCATTTTTGGTGCAGATGTGAAGCCTTATTTTTAAAGTTTCTTTTTATAATACTGAAAATCCTTGATTCTGCATTTAAATAAGTATCTGCGGCTTTTTAAATGAGTTTATTGTTTTAGGCTCTACATAGAAGCCTCTAGAGCAGTGTTTCTCAACTACAGTCCTCAAGACCCACCAACACGTCAAGTTTTCAGGATTTCTTTACTATTGCACAGGTGATGGAATTATCACCTGTGCAAAACTAAGGATATCCTGAAAACTTGACCTGTTGGTGAGTGTTGAGGACTTGAGTTAAGAAACACTGCTCTAGAAAAAAAGAGCACTAAAACCACACAGTTTAGCAGCGTTTCTAGACACACGGTGGGCGCAGTTTTCAGGAAATCACATCCACTTTGCTTGGTCAGTTAAACATCAGAATTTCTGTGAAAAAAAAAAAGCAGCAGAAAAAACACAGCATTTTCACTACGTGTGAACATGGTTCAAATGTCTAAGAAAAATGGATGTGATCCCATGAAAACTCTTCCCTCGGTACATCTAAAGACGCTGCTGAACTCTGCAGTTCTGGTGCTTTGTTTCACCATAAGCTGATACAATAAGTAAGTGATACATTACTACAGCCCATTATTCTGCTAAGAAGACATCAGCTGTAAAAGGATGATAATTACTGTCACAATAATCCATATACGTTTCTACAGCTTAAAAAGAGTTTTTTTTCACGGATGGGACAAAAAAAAGTGATCAATTTTTATTGACTGTCATGGAATTTTGGGATGGATAGCAACCCAGATGGAGATGACACTTTGGCCGACATATACTTTCCATAGAGTGTCTGATATTTGGGATTATGTAAACTTCCATCTGATAGTTCTAATAATTTTATTTTTTTTAAACTGTAAAGGTTTTCAACTAATAGTATATTGAAGGGATATTCTTAGGTCAGGTTATCAGTCCCTTGCTGTATTAGCCTGTTGCTAGCCGCCAGTTCACACCTGAGTGCTGATATAGTGGGGGCGAGGTTGTTCAAACCTCAGTTTTTTTGTACATCAGTCATGTTGGAATTATTAGGGTTTTTGCGTGATTGCAGACAGTGCCTTTTCTGTCCTGTCCTATCTAGTCAGTGTGGGCCCCATCATTTGCTCAGTCTATTTTCTGTCTGTGTTTGTGCTTCATCTTGTCTCACCGACAATATAAGTTTGGGGGTTGTCTATTCCTTTGTGGATCTGCTCCGGGGCAGTTTAGATTTTACCTTTCTGTCTTTAGGCTTAGTTAGTCCCCGGCTGTGACGAGGCATCTAGGGCAACATAGGAATGCTCCACGGCTACGGCTAGTTGTGTTGTTAAGATCAGGGGTCTGCAATCCGCTGAGCGACCAACCTCTCTGGTGTTCTGGTGGCATAGCATATTGCGCTCTCCTCCTTGGTGACCCATTCATAATATGGCCCACATTCACGGTATGCAAGAAGAATTGATAACACCTCAGGCTCTGCAGCTGACTGTCAAACAAGGGGACCCTTGGATGGTGACTGTGGATATTGCTTTGTCACCTGACCCTCAACATTTGAAGGAAGGACGCCGTATTCTGGAACAGGTGAGAGCAGAGCTGACTGAACTTACATCACAGCAGGTACAGCAGGTGGAGGCGTCGTTGGGAATATACCAGGAGGTGTTCGCGAGACACAAGGACAATTTTGGGTGCATGACAGCAATCACACATGAAATATCGACTGGATGTTCTGCGCCTATAAGGCAGCTTTACCATCAAATTACTCCCCAAATGTACCAGGAGGTGAAAGGTACTGTATGTTGGCCCAGATGTTACAGAAGGGGGTAATTCGTGAGAGTCAAAGCCCCTGGGCTGTCCCCATTGTGCTAGTGCAGAAGAAGGACGGAACATTACGTTTGTGTAGATTACTGCCTGCATGGTACGGGATTCTTATCTGCTGCCGAGGATTGAGGAGACCCTGTGCGCCCTGGGAAATGCTAAATACTTTTCCATGTTGGACTTCGCCAGTAGCTACTGGCAAGTGCCGAAGTCCGAGCAAGATTGAGCCAAATCAACCTTCATACTTCCCATGGGGTTATTCGAGTTTGTTCGGATGCCATTCGGCCTAGCCAATGCCCCAGGTACGATTCAGCGTCTCAAGGAAAGGTGTTTGGGGGATTTGAACTTCAAGGCCACCCTGATCTATCTGGATGACATAATTGTCTTTGCTCCCTCGTTTGAAGAACATCTCCGAAGGCTGGAGCAGGTGTTGCGTCGTCTTCATCAGCTTGGACTGAAAGTGAAGCCCCAGAAGTGTCATCTGTTTTACACCTAAATTGAGTACCTGGGACATGTTGTCTCAGCAGAAGGAGTGAGACCATCTCATGAAAAGATTGCTGCAGTACAAGATTGGCCTACCCCAAAAACTGTGAAAGATGTGTGGGCTTTCCTGGGGCTCACTGGATTTTTCAGACGTTTTGTCAAAGATCTTTACCCACATCGTGAACCCGCTGCTGGAGCTGTTGAAGGGGGTACCATCTAGTGCCCTAAACAGAACTGTACAATGGGGTGAGCGACAAGAATAAGCGTTTCAGGCCCTGAAATTTGCCTTGATGGAGGCACCATTGCTGGCCTATGCAGACATTACGCAGCCGTTCATTCTACATACGGATGGAAGTTTGCATGAACTCGGAGCAGTGCTGTCCCAGATTCAGACAGGAGAAGAGAGAGTAATCGCTTATGAAAGTCGATCTCTTCATGACTCAGAAAAGAACCCAGATAACTACAGTTCTTTCAAGCTGGAGTTGTTGGCGTTGGTGTGGGATATGACAGAGAAATTTGCTGAATATCTGTCCGGTTCTGAAGTTCACATGCGCACGGATAACAATCCGTAGGCTCATCTGGAAAGAGCGAAACTTGGAGTGCTAGAGCAATGCTATGTAGCTCGTATGGCGAAGTTTCGTATTAAGATCACCTATAAGAGAGGAGCAGAGAATACCCATGCCAATGCTTTGTATCGAGTGAACTACAGGGAATCAGGCCCTAACTGTGATGAGGAACTGGAGGCTGAAGAGGCACATAGATTCCGAGACTCTGCCAGGACGGTGGCAGCCACGCTGGAGCAAGTACAGATGGCATCCCATGCGTGTCTACTAGGACAACCCCGTGAAGAGTGGGTCTGGATACACAAGGAAGATGAAGAACTGGCTCAAGACAGTGGGTGTCATTCAAACAACTGACCAGCCAGCAAGAAAGAGATGCTCTGTCCCCTGGTGATCTGTGGATGTTGCGGCAGTGGGAGAGACTGCAGCTACATGAATGAGTACTGTACCAAAAAGTTCTACTTCCATGGGAGCTGGGCGTCACCTGGCAAATGGTGATCCCTGAAGCGTTGCTGCCTCAGGTGGCTGCAGCGGCCCATGAAAAAGGAGCTCACTTCGGACTGGAAAAAACCTTCCAGTGGTTGCAACGACTAATATACCATCCTCGATTAAAAACTGTAGTGGAGGAAATCTGTCAACTATATCGGAGCTGCGAGTTGGCCAAGACACCTGAACAAAGGACCCCATACAGGTCATAGTGACGTCTGTTCCCCTGCTGTTTCCTTGGAAAAGTGATGGCGGAGTTACATCGGTTGTACCAGATCAGGAAGTCTAGGATAACACCCTATCACCCCCAAGGAAATGAGGCCTGCGAGCAGTTCAACCGTACTCTGTTTCAAATGCTGAGGACCTTGGAAGAGGATAGGAAGGTTCGGTGGCCTGAATACATGGCCGAGTTGGTATGGGTCTATAACAATCTTAACCACAGCACCACAGGTTACACGCCTTATACCCTCCTGTTTGGTCGACCAGAAAAAGAGATTACTGAGCTGGAGCTAGAGCCCGAGGAAGACTACCCACGGATGGGGGTGTCCACTTGGGTTTGAGAACATCGACATCGGTTGCAGACTTTGCATCGTCTCATACAGACTAAGTTTCAAGAAATGGAACATCCCAGGACTGCTCCTATGCATGGGACAGCTCTCCAAGCTGGGGACCGTGTCCTAGTGCAGGAAAGGCGCCTTTGAGATAAGCTGGAGTCCCGGTGGGAGAAGAACCCGTATAGGGTGAAGCGTAGGGTCCACACTAATGGGCCCATTTATGAGATTCAGCCAGAGGGAAGAGAAAATGCCCCCACTCGCATAGTCCATCGAAATATGTTATGACCCTGCTTGTCCAGAGGTCCCGACCAAGTACAGGAAACACAGGATGCTCCAAGTCTAGTTCCACCAGCTCTGGTTGAGTGTGGCAAAGAAGAATCCGATGCCGACAGTTCAGTCAAAGAAAATATGCCTTCCATTCCCTGAGGACAACCTGTTTCAGCTACTCCTGTGGACTCTACTACTCCTTCTACTCTACGGCGCTCTGAACGATCTACAGCAGGTGTACCACTGAACCGATACAATCAAGATCAGTTTGTTTGGCGGAAAATAGCTCAAGGATTGGAAGAGTGTCAGCGTGAGCTAAGAGAACTCTCGCCCATGGAATGGCAAGCTAAAAGAGCAGGGGAATGTAAGAGGAAGGATCAGATCAGGGGTATCTTTCTCATTCCGGTTCTGGAACTGCCGGGACTGTCACCAGTGTTGCAGGGGGAAGACTTCCAGAGAGGGACCGACTCTTACATGTGACTGAGGTAGGCAGGGTGGAGTTAAAAAGCACTATGCACGGGAAGAGGGCCAGAGTGCAGGTGGGAAACTGAAGCAGGCAGTCGAGTACCGTGACGGCCGTGAAGACAGAGCCTCCCATGAGCACAGGCCGACGTGACAGTTTACCTGCATACAGGTCCGCTGACAGTAGCCAACGGACTGCCTGTTCCCCGCTAGCCTCTGTGTTGGGAGGTGACTCACAAACGAGACCAGAGACTGTAACGCTCTTGCTCCGATCTAAGCTGCAGGTGACTAGGCCAGAGCCTTTCAGCCAAGATCCCGATACACCACGGAGTGATGCCTTACTCTGGCGGTTACTTGTACTGAACTAGCAGTGTTTGGAGTTCCTGGGTACAGGAGCTTCTCGCACCTTTTAGAGACTCTTCTCCTGCTCCATGGATTGGAACCTGGTCCTCTACAGACACCTCCAAGACATCACGTGCTGGTGCCACCGCTGAAGAACCGAGATGCTGCAATCAAGAAGACTACAAATAAGTTTTCCCTTTTCCTTCTGAACTATCGTACGTCCCTGTCCTACCCCGTTCAAACTCCCAGTCCCGTCCTTTGTCCTATCATACCCCTCCGTGTCCTGCCACTCCCTGCATGGGGTATACTTATTGTTAATAAAACCCTATTAACTCTTGATCTGTTTCCTGTCTGTGACAACATCCCGAGTTCATGCAGGTTCAACATGGAGCCTGAAAAAAATGCATTGAAAAAAAAATGCTGTTGCATTTTTAAGAGGAACATCAATGCTTTTCTGTAGTATTAAAAGCGCAAATTCACAACTGCATCAATAATGCATTAAATATGGGGGAACACGCATAAAAGAAATGCAGCAAACATACAATAATCAGAGGAGATTGTTATTCTGTCGACTGGTGCAGATGCCTGCAGTAAAAATCCAGCATTTAGGCTACATGTGAACACAGCCTCAGCATTGCAATTTTACTACATTTTTATGGGTTTAATTGATATTTGTTCTCTATTATGCAATTTTTTACGCCATTTACCAGTCGCGGTAAATAATCTGATCACTGTCTTGTGCGGGTCTTTACGACTACATGCACACCAAATATGTCTGTGATTTGTGATGTTTATTATTTTTTAATAAATCAAATTAAAATTGACATTATTGTAATTGTTTATATATTTATATTTTAGTCAAAGTATAGGACGAAAAAAATAAATTCTTTTAATTCTCCCTCTAGAATCCAGGCAAATAGAAATACTCTTCTCTATACAATATATCAGTACCACCTTCCTGTAGAATCAGGGCCTGCAATACAGATCAAGTACACTAAATTCTCCCCAGTATATCACCAGAGCCTGTGGCTCAGCAGCTTTAGCTCCTGCCTGTAATGGAAGGCTGTGAGTTCATGACCTGGGGAGACTCACAATAAAAAAAAACAAAAACCTCTTTTTTGTAATTGCTTTTTATTATTTTTAGTAGTTTTGTAGGAACATAAAAATCTGACTTTTTCTTCACCTCAGTATACAAGTACAAAGAAATACACTGCTGTGTACAAAGTACATTTATAATCTGCTTCTGGGTTCACTGATAGAGATTTCCAAAATATTCTATTTGCAACATTGTGGGTTGGGGCTCATAGCTAAATCTGCCTCCTAAAGAACATGGAAATATGAGTTCTGGGGAGTTTGGTCCAAGGAAGAGAAAAAGGGTGAATATTTAATTTATGCAGAGAGGTGGCCCTGCCCCCAATGGAGGAGGAGCTACAGAGCAATTAAGACATCTGTGAGTACTAGAAGCTAGGACAGATCCACTTAATCTGGGAGGGTTGGAAGCTATGGTGTTGCTATAAACCAAGCCTGGTTCCTATCTTTCCCTCACTTCATTTGAGGCCTGGCTTGGGATATGTGTAGGAGTCCCAACCATGTGTCCGGAACCAAGGGGGTCATCACTAAGGTTCCTAGGGGGACTGTTTCCAGGGGACACAATTAGGGCACGGACCGCAGAGACTTCTAGAAAGGTTGGGGAGGAGCTAATATAAAAGGGTTTGGGGACGCCAGCATCAGTCAGTTGACGGAGCAGGAGAGAAGAGGCACGGGAGCTAGAGGGCGCCAGGGAGCCAGAGTATGAGCCTTTGCAAGAGACCAGAGAGGAGAGCAGCGGCAGGCGAGACGAAAGGGAGACTCACCGTGGGCAGGAGGACGGCACCGAGCCATCCAGCAGAGGAACACCGACCATTCGCCCGCCTTCCTAGCGGCTGTCACCTTTCCACTCCAGCCCACGGATACGGCTTGTCTGCTGCCACCCGCGGCCGTTGCTGCCCCACTCCAGCCCATGGTTGCGGCCTGCCCGTTGCCGCCCGTGGGCGTCGCCACCTCATTCCAGCCCGCGGTTGTGGCCTGTCCGTTGCTGCCCACGGTCCCCATAACGCAGCTCTGGGCTGCGACTGCGGCTTGCCTACAGCCACCCAAGGCTGCCACTGCCCATTCCCATCTTGGGGCTGCGACCTCCATTCTCCAGCCCCCAGGCAACACTGCACTGCCTCCGCCGGGGGGAGCTACGCCGAGGAACTCTCCAGGGGCCTGCTGTGCCCCATCTTGTCTGGGCCTACGAGTGCCCAAAGTCTTCACCAAATCCTCATCAGCTGGGCCTAGCGGCTGAAACGCCGAAGCACCGCCGATCAGTACTCTGACGGACGTCAGAGAGGATAAGTGACACATTATAATTAAGGACCCTTAGTCGGCCATACCGCAGCCCTATAGTGACCGGTCTTTGTTAGTCGTGTTTGCATTATTAGTGTATTCTTGTGTTGATCCCTGTGAGGACAATTATTGTTAGCTTGTTTGGTTGCTCAAGATAGCCCTAAAGGCATATATATATAAAGGTATGTATATATATATATAAAAGTTACACTTTGAAGTTCAAACCGTCTCGCGTCTCGTCACTGCATCCCGCATACCTGCGATTACTACATATGTAGAGGTGAGTTACTAGTCAGGCATATCTCCAGGGTCCAACAAGATTGTCCTGAATTAGGGGAGCTATTCCAGGAGGTCAGGAACATGTCTAGATTTAACCTGTATCTGTGTCCTAAAGTCAAAAACACAGCTGAATACAATAGTGGGGCAGGGAGTTGACAAGTGTTTCCTCCATCATTCCGTCTATAAAGACTGAAGATCCTGCCTGGACCTTTCTGTCATATGACAGTCTCAGGTCACATGACAAGGAGGATTTGTTACTGTGTGATGAGGACTTCTTCATGTGGACGGGGAGGGCCTGTAGCTATGGTGGGTGGGGTTGTTGCTATAGAGGGCATGTTTGGAGTAGAGTAGGAGGTTTCGACTAGTTCTCATTTCAAAGCCATAACACCCCCCCTTGGACGTTCTGTTCAGAATATCTAGAAAACCGTGCAAACTAGTGACAGAAAGTAAATTACTTATTGTCAAAATTCTGCAGCCCAGATATGTACTGAGATTATGTGAAAAGCCCGGACAACCCCTTTAGCTATCCTTGTGTGTGGCACAGTCAAAAGTTTTTACCATAACCAGGTTCCCCGCATCATGTTCCCACATGCTTTATGCATCCATTAGCCCTTTGTGTCTGTACTGTTACACACTTAACATTATGGCTGATCCAAACAATCAGGGCAACTGTTACCACCCACCTTTCGTGTCTACCGTCTTCCTCATAGATTGTAAGCTTGCGAGCAGGGCCCCCATTCCTCTTGGTATCTGTTATGATCTATGTGATTATTGTTATGCTGTAATGTCTATCGTCTGTGCAAGTCCCCTCTGAAATGAAAAGTGCTGCGGTATATGTCGGCACTATAGAAATAAAATTTATTATTATTATTTCCCTTTGCAGATAACGTACATGAGAATTCAGCACAGAGGAGCGGTTTATATCTGCACAAAGTGATGGACTTAGTGTTCCGCCTTTAGGAGGTTGTTAAGAGTTAATGAAGCAGGTGCTTTCCATATATGGAAATAAGGTCACATAATTAGACCACATGATCAGGGTTCTGGGCCTAGCAGTGAAGGGAAGGAGACATTTAGTCCTGTAGAAGCTGAAGGAGCAGGTAGGTGAGTAGCCATAGCTCCTATATATGAGGAACCACGGCCCATCTGCAAACAGCTGTGTGATAAGGACTGTGCAGACAAGTAAAAGGTAGTGCTGCGGGATTACCTTACCCACTGGCGGACATAGACAGAAAAGGGTCCCTGTGCAAGAACAGTATATGGGCCCTTTGCAGCCCATGAGCTCATCATAATTCACAATTCCACCTGCTTTGGAGGTAGAAATGAGTCCCTTAACCTCTTGGGCTCCAATGCGGCTGTACAAGTTCCCTGCCCCTGACTGCACCTGGTATATATCTGTATTACTAGACTGGATAGTAACTGATTGCTGCAGACGAATTGAGTCTGTGTTCAAGCATCATTAATGTGGATGTACCTATGAAAACTTACAAGTAAACGTTTTCTATTGCTCTGTGGCCTCCCTTTCTGGACTATTTAGAGTGCACCACATTACATCACACTTCCAGGAAGCAGAGGTTAATTTAGTGCACCCTGGCATCACAATCTTTCTTTTATTTTTGTCACTGCCATAGCAGAGTAGTAACTTCCACACACCACATGGCGCATGGTACATTGTAATATGCCTTTTTCGCTAACATTTTTAAGTCCTATAGAAAATTGCATTGGAAACACATCATAAATTAACATCAAAAATACTACCAAAGCTACAAAAACAGGTACATGTGAACTATGCAAATATGGATTATATGTTTTTAAATTCAATCTAATTTCTTTCATGGGAACATGCTGTTTATTAAAAAAAAAAGTTCCCATATGCCTTAAGTAGCAGCACAATATATGGAATTCCTGTCCCCCTGTGGATTTGTGGGACAGAATGAAATTTTACTGATCAATTGAGTAACTTCCCCACCCTACTATAAATGCCACTCTAACCCCACCCACTGTGATTTTTTTCTGTCATTTTTTTCTGTCATTTATACTTATATATGGGTTAGAAGGTTTTTTTTTAGCCCTTCCTGTACTTTGCTTCAGGGAATTTTGCCCCCTTTCATTTTTACAGCTTTTCTCTTTGTCCTTTTCTCCTCTTGAGTGAGACCTTTTATTACCTGTTTTTCAGTTGCTTTTTAGCTCTTATGTTATGCCCTTTCTCTTTTTAGAGGGTAGGAGTAACCTCTGAGTTTTCCAGTGAAATAAATCAGCCAAAATTAAAAAGGATGCTGCAGATTATTTTTTCCAGAGAGTGAGTATCAGACACCAGACCAGACCTTTGAAGAAAAAAAATCCAGAGTTTTGACATGAAATTTTTTTTCTAGCAATTCCTCGAGTCTCTTCAGACCCAGAGCCAGCTGTGAAAGGTTGCCTTGCCTTCTTTCTTCCAGTTTGGGAATAGTCAATTTCAGACCCTTGAGTCTGTAGAATAAATTGTTTAAATTTCAATTTTAATTTTTATCTCTTCCTCCTCAGAAAATGTTGGAGACTCTTGACGCTTGTTCCTTCTCCAGTGAGACAGGATGTGCTAGAATCTTAGAGAAGAGTTTCTTCTGAAAACATCTTTGGAAGATGTTCCCTTTCACGAAAGAGGGTCAGGGGATTGTTCTCCTATCTTTCTTGTTCTCAAACGATCTTGGAAATGGAGAATGATAATAGCTGTAAGATTCTTCTCAATTAATCCTTAAGAAGAAGTGCAAAATAGAGGCTGTCAAATATATAGTTTCTGATCTAGATCAAAGATATTACATGAAATCCTTGGCCCTCATGCAGACCAATCTGCAGGTTCCAATTTTTCCTCCTCAGGGGAAACATCTCAGGATTGCAATGCAGTTCAAAGGTATCTTCAGATATCAGCACTTTACAGATCCCCACACCTTTACAAAGGTAGTAGTGGTTTTGTTAGTTATTCTCAAATCTGAGAGCATTACTCTAATACTGTATTTGGACAAATGACTCATAAAGGCTACTTCCTTCTATTTCATTTTTTGGCTCACCTACAGAGTACTATACAACTCCCTTGTCCTTAGGGTGGAAAACTAATTGGCAAAATTCTGAAAGGGTGAAATGGCTAATAATAGGAAAATTCAGTTCTTGGTCTCCCAAACTATGGCTATCTCTCTTCCTTATTCAAAAAACATTAAAATTCTGGATTTTATTTCCAAACTACAGAAGGTTTCTATCAAGCAACCAAAGCGCATACATGATTTCATGTCTGGGGCTACAGAAGCAGCACTCTAGGCCCTTTGTCATCTTTCTCCTCTTCAGAGAGAAGTCCACGCTTTACCCTTTGTAACCACAGCCTTTTAGGTCTATTCAAGTTCACTAGTCACTTTTATGGTTGAAATATCTGAAAGATGGAAAGTCCATGATCAAGCCTTACCACATAGTATTGACAACCAATAAGTTACAAACATGGTGTGGGGGCTCATCTTCATTACAAAACAATTCAAATTTTTTGGTCTCATCTTGAGAGTTATAACTTATGGCAGTCTGATATGTTCTTTTACAGTTTGCACCCATCATAATCGGAAAAGCAGCGAAGGTTTGTCCAGACAAGAGTTGTGACCTTGAGATAAAACAAGTAATGTAAATGTACCAATATGTGTGAAATTAACTATAAACCAAAATTCACGGTCTGGATATGGTGATTCCCACACCAACCATGAAATCTCCTAAACTGAATATGACACCCATTTATATGAGGCTGTTGAGTTCAGGTCAGAAGACCATTGACTCCTCCAGGAAATCAAGGTCCATACTTGGATTGTGAAACTTGGACAACTGAATTCATGTTGAGGGAAAGAACAGATGTTGTGAATTTGTGGTGCAGAATCCACAGTGTATTACACTGCAATGCATATGGATGGGGTTTGGAAAACACAACCCACATGCAATGTAAAAATTCAGAGTGAAACACAATCATGTTGTGGGTATGTAAAATTAGAAGTATAAAAAAGAACTATATGTCTATATACAAATCCTGCCCATGCAGTAATGGAGGGGTGTTCTCACCTCATGGGTTGTGCATCCCAATATCCAGCTATTGATTACACATTCATAATATGTGACATTGGTGGTAATTGGTCTAATTATAGTATTGTTCTGTGAGGGAGGATAGTGAATCACATAATAACTGTAAAGCTGTTACATGTGCTGTGCTGTAATGGCTTCTTTTCTTTCTTGTGTTTTCCCTGATGCAGCATAGCTGTGGTTTCCCTCTCCTACCGACATGGCCCGTGCTGCTGGAATCCTTCATAGTTGTGTTCCCCAGACTCTATTTTCTAATGATTTCCATCCTCTCAGCCTGACCTGCTCCAGCAGCAATCTTATTTCATGATCCAAGATCCCTAGAACTATCACAGGGTACATTTTTAGGTTATTGTTTCCTAAGCAGCGGTACCTGGGCCTCTCCTCTGATCATCTCTGTCTGCATAGTACAAGCTTTTCTAATAAGGGGTGATGATATGATAAGATCATTATCTTATTCCATTCATGCTAATTACATATCGATTTCTTCTCCATTAGGCGTGGTTTTTACATACAAGAAAAAACAGAACCTTTTTTTTAATATTAATTTATCCTTCCTTTTTAATCAGCTCACCCTTATGGAGATCCACTTAAAGGGAATCTGTCACCTATTTTTTCGTATGTAAGATGCGGCCACCGTCATCAGAGGGTTATGTACAGCATTCTGTAATGCTGTAGATAAGCCCTCGATGTAACCTGAAAGATAAGAAAAACGAGTTAGATTATACTCACCGGGGGGGGCGCGGTCTGGTGCGGTGGGTGTCGCGGTCCGGTCCGGCGCTTCCCGTCTTCTAGCGATGATGTCCTCCTTATTACTTCTGCCGTTGCTCCTGTGCAGGCGTACTTTATCTGCCCTGTTGAGGGCAGAGCAGAGTACTGCAGTGCGCAGGCGCCAGGAAAGGTCAGAGAGGTCCGTCGCCTGCGCACTACAGTACTCTGCTCTGCCCTCGACAGTATGCTGTAGATAAGCCCCTGGTGACGGTGGCTGCATCTTATATACGAAAAAATAGGTGATAGATTCCCTTTGATGGAGACTTGCAACAAGAAATTGAAGAAGCAATGCCAACATCAGAGTCTTTCCTAAAAAGCCATACATTTTTTGTTAAAATTGGAAAAATTCCAAAATCGGAAATCTACACCACCACTGCTATAAAATCAATAAAATACAGAGCAAACACATTTCAGACTAACATCCTTAATCAGTGCATATCGAAATATGAAAAGGACGGCTTGTTCAGTCATATCCTGTCATGACACATGATGGTCGGTGGCGATCACACAGCTAAACCATTACAATGGTCAGAAAATTAATATTAAATCAAAATAAAAAAACAAGTATTGTCACACGAATAACAAAGAATTTACTCATAATGGTATATAAGATCTTTAAGTAAAAAATATGAGTGTGAAATATGATAGACACTGAAAGGCGAGTCGCATTTAACATTTTACAGCTTTGGCGGCCATATTCTTTGACGTCACATTTGGACCCTTTGTGGTAACCCTATCTTGGTAAACTTTTAGTATGTTTTTCCCTATATGTAATACTACAAAAAAAAACAATAAAATGCTTTCTTGGAATTTGTTCAGGGTAAAGGTTTTTTTTGTCGTATTTTGACTGGACTAGTGACATTTAAAGCACCCGTTACACATAGCGATATCGCTAGCAATATCGCTGTAACGTCACCGATTTTGTGACGTAGCAGCGATATTGCTAGCGATATCGCTATGTCTGATACTTACCTCTGACCGGCTCCCCCGCTGCTCATCGCTGGTCACGCGAGAACATCCTGGACCATTTCTCGTCGGGCGCTTCCTGTGGCGCCGACGAGCGACGCGTGGACGCGGGCGGGAGGACGTCAGGATCGCCACGTCTGACAGGTAAGTAGCGACCCCCGACCGATGCTCTGTCGCTGGTGAGATCTGCCTGTGTGGCAGCTCACTAGCGACCACTTAGCGATGTACCAGCGATCCATATCGTTGTCGGGATCGCTGGTGCATCGCTAAGTGTAACGGTACCCTATCTCTAATGAAGATCTAATCTGCTGCGTATAGATCAACCACGATTCCCTATTCAGCAGCTTTTGTTTGTTATCATCTCCCTTAATTGGTTGTTTATCTTTCTCAATGACGATCACTTGAAATGTGTATACATTACCATTATATCTTTTCGCAAAATGTCTAGAGACTGCTGAGAGTTTGAACACTTATTTACCTCATCGGAAAGGTGTTTTCCTGAATGTGGGATGTTATTCTTAAGTTCATGTAATCTTGATCGATATAACTCAAAAATCCGATGCCAATGCCCTAGGTCCATCCCATATCAGGAGCAAGTCATCAATATAGCGACTATACCTCATGATATGGAAGGAGAGGGGTTTGGCATTGGGAAAAAATAAAAATTTCCTCCAATATGGACATATAGATATTAGCAATGGATGGTGAAAAACCTTCCCCCATTGACGCACTTTGTTTTTGAAGAAACAATTGACGACAAATGAAAAGTAATTATGTCTCAATAAAAATTACACCAACATGAGTATAAATTGTTGGATTTGTGCGAATAAGTACTATATTTAATCAAATGATTTGAAAGTGCCTATAGTGTTAAATTTTGTAGGATTTAAGGGTAAAGTGCAATACAATCAGATGATTTTCATATGCAAAAATTGATCTACTCAAGAAATAACATGCTTATTATCACAAATATAGCTTGGGAGTCTAATAACTAGCGGTTGTAAATAAAGATCTATCAGAACTAAGCTTTGCCCTAAACTCCCTGTTCCTGCCACTATGGGCTTAAGTGGTGGAGGAAATGTGCTCTTGTTGATTTTAGGTAAGGAGAGAAAAATAAGGGTGATATGAAATTGTACAGCAAGATCTTTTGACATATTTTTTTTATAAACAGCTCCCATAGCTAACACCTCAAATAATAGTAGCATCAATTTCTCTTGCAAGCCAAGAAAAAATATAACTTTTTCATCAGTATGCTGGATCTGATTTTCATTCGTGTTTGGACCACATATCTGTTTTTACCATCAGTGTGGCATACGTTTTTTGAATGCAAAAACAAAAATTCCTATCCAATAAACAGTAAAACAAAGAGCAGTTCTTGGAAGATATATAGATTTTATCCATGTCCTGTCTAATTTTGATATTTTTTTTCTGGCAGACTTATTCACTTGAAGTCTCAATTTTTTCCAGACCCTTTTAAGAAGTTAAGGGATAACCCCTTTAAATAAATTAGACAGTCATGATACTGAATACGTGATTTATATAGTGATATTCAAGTAAACTGGCTATTGGATCTGGATATTCAATGTTAATAGCTAATACTTGATTATCAAACTTTACGTCTTTGCCTTGTATCCTGTTACATAGTAGCTGTTAATGTGTAATTCCAATATAAAGTCCAAGCACATTACAACATACTGTAGATATTTACCCCTTTTGAGATTACAATATTACAAACAGAAGGTCCCAAAAGCATTTCCAAAATACCTTATGGTAACAAATAATGGTGATCGAGGCAAAGCCAAACTGTGGTTTGTAGCGTTTGCCCCTTATCAAGTTGTCCCGCTCTATATTGAAGCATGTAAATATGTAATCCACATACTAGAATCAGTCAGCGCTGCATGAATTTAACGAGGCAGAAGCTGATAACTCAATACTGGCTCATTACGTGTGTTGACTTTGGACAGACATGGATTCTGCACTCTCCCATATTTTGTCTATATGAATTAATATTTGCAGGTCCAGTCATATGGAACCAATTCTTACTATTGCACCACTGTAATTTCTAATATAAGCTACATAAGAAACAGATTCTCACATTATTGGCTAGAGCCATGGGGGAATTTCACATTCTGAAGTTTTTGTTTCATTTACTGGCACATCAGTTGGCATATGCAGGCATAAACTGTCAAGCTCGGTTATCTAAATCTAACCCTGTGTATAAAGATATAGGCTCTGTTCACACTATGTTTTCATTATACATATTTATTACTAGAGGTGATCGAATCTGCTGAGTTTAAAATTTTGCAAATTACTCGAATTTGACAGGGAAATTCGATTTCCATCGCAGCTACTTGATGCAAGTTGAATGTTCCTTATTATGCTCTGGGGTCTCTTTAGACCTCAGAGCGCAATAAAGTAGGATGTATAGAAAAAAGTCCAATACTCACTGCTCCACTGCCGGCTGTCTGGTCCTCTGCACCTCTTCTTCTTGTCTTCCCTCCTTCAGACTCATCATCTACGGCCTGACAAGGCATCTGATATCACTGTGCACCATCATGGTATATGTCATGACATCAGGAGTTTACCACATGCGCTGCCCAAGATCTAGAGAGCGTCTCAGGAGATGCACGCCGTGATGTCATCATGAGGTGTGACGCAACAGCAAGAATCATAGTGACATCAGACTCCTAATTGGTGTCAGAAGCCCTGGAGCAGAATGAGGCAGTCTTAATTGGAACCTGTCAGGTCCTCCCTGCCCTCCAATCCAGCAGCATTCAGCTATTTGTGATTAAACTGCCTCCCTAGCCACCCCTGTATAACATAATTCAATTAAATAAATGCTTTAAAAAAGCATTTGTACCCTCCGGTGAATAGGATAGGGAATAGCTTACTTTTTTGCCTCCATATAGAAGTAGCTAGTTTTATATTTCTCATATGTGATTATCGTTTATTTCAAAGGGAATGGTGCCATTAGTTACTTATATTAGAATATCACTGATGATGTATGGAGCCCGTGAGGGTTCAGTTGCTGCAGAGGTACTGTGTCACGTGGTCCCGTCCTGTGTGACACGACCCGCAGGACGGTAACTAAAACAACAAGACACGGGGGAAGAAGAAACAATGGCAATGGTGGGCCCTGCGATAGGGAATGGGGACGTGGAGACCTCCTGCACTCCCCTGAGTCAGTGTCCCTCACACTCCTAACGTTCCCTATACAGGCTCCTCACCTGTCGCGGAGCCGGAACCTATCACCCTAGCACACCCTACACCTGTCCCTTGCTAGGGAGCTGGGTGGTGCAGGCACTGGCCCCACCGCTGTACTAATACACACCAGGGAAAAATATAAACAGGGATACACCACTTAGCTTTGCTCTGTTGCAATTGCTCCCAGCAACAGAGTCCACCACCAGAATGCAGCTTTCCTCCAGAATAGCTGCTACTTCTCCAAGCTTTGTCAGAGCTGCAAGGAACACCTCTCTATAATTCCTTCCCTCACCAGACTTTACA
The DNA here is from genome assembly GCF_039654945.1 of Dendrobates tinctorius. Classification (NCBI taxonomy): domain Eukaryota; kingdom Metazoa; phylum Chordata; class Amphibia; order Anura; family Dendrobatidae; genus Dendrobates; species Dendrobates tinctorius. The sequence continues at coordinate 29,115,707 of NW_027361737.1, forward strand.
CCAGAGCTCCCCTGAGCTGCTCTCCGTAGTTCCTTCCTTCACCAGTCTTGGCTGGAAATGAGCAATATCACCAACAGTGATTGCAACCACCTGACACTCTTTTATACGTAAGAGCCAGCAATCACACCTGCTTCATAATCACGTGCACTAAACTAAAGTAACCAGAGTACAATGACCCTAATGGCCACCGGGGGCAAAACTACCTTTAAGCACACAGCTTAAGGAAAAAAATAAGGTTACTAGTGCTTTTATCTGTCATGATCCAGCATGGATCATGACAGTACCCTCCCCCAATAAGGGGCCTCTGGACCCTCCAGACCGCTCCCCATCAGGGAACCACCTACAGAGGGGACACCCAGATCCAGAGTTCACCCCTGCAACTACCTGCACGTCAATTAGATGACAAACGAGCACCGCTGGTTTTGGCAATGTATGTTCTGGAGGCACCACACATCTCTGAAGCGCCGACCTGGGGAACGAGTTGTGTATGTACATGTTTGGGGGTAACTTGCACTGGTAAGACTCCGCAACACACTTCCACTGGATGTTTTTTGGTGGACACCCATACATGCTCGCTCACACACAGGTCCGGACCTGAACGTTTATTGCCACACATTCGTTTGTCACAATTCGGTGAACTCTTTCTGGAATTGACAACAGAGGCGTCCCCCTGTGTCACCACACTCACACCCCCGCAATTCACCACGGGGTACACCACCCTCCAACCCCTTCCACCACGAGGTCTGCGCCTCCCAGGGTTGGCTAATGGCGAGGGTTGAGATGTGCCCCTACTCTCCTGCAGCACATCTGCTGCTCTCACTGGAGAGAAAGGGGTCTGTTGAAGAGAGACGGCAGAGACAGTAGTCCCTAGGCAGCAGCCCTCACATGACTGCCCCCAGCTGACCATTTCCCTCGCCCGCCAATCTATCACCTCCGGTACTCCACCAGCCAACACCTCTGCTGACATAGTACCTTGGGAGGGCAAAATGGAGGAAATATACACTCAATGGTCGCCTCCCTCCGAGTGACTAGGGGAATGCGGCTTCTGAGATGGCACAGATAATTTGGCGCGCATTGGGCAAGCCTTAACCCCTTCATGACCAAGCCTATTTTGACCTTAATGACCAGGCCATTTTCTACAATTCTGACCACTGTCCCTTTATGAGGTAATAACTCTGGAACGCTTCAACGCATCCTAGCGATTCCGAGACTGTTTTTTCGTGACATATTGGGCTTCATGTTAGTGGTAAATTTAGGTCGATAATTTTTGTTTATTTGTGAAAAAATCAGAAATTTGGTGAAAATGTTGAAAACTTTGCCATTTTCAAATTTTTAATTTTTATTCTGTTAAGCCAGAGAGTTATATGACACAAAATAGTTACTAAATAACATTTCCCACATGTCTACTTTACATCAGCACAATTTTGGAAACAAAATTTCTTTGTTAGGAAGTTATAAGGGTTAAAAGTTGACCAGCAATTTCTCATTTTTACAACAAAACTTATAAAACCATTTTTTAGGAAACACCTCACATTTGAAGTCACTTTGAGGGGTCTATATGGCAGAAAATACCCAAAAGTGACACCATTCTAAAAACTGCACCCCCCAAGCTACACAAAACTACATTCAAGAAGATTATTAACCCTTCAAGGTGCTTCACAGGTACAAAAGCAACGTGGAAGGAAAAAATGGACATTTTAATTTTTCCAACAAAAATTTTCTTTTAGCCTCAATTTTTTCATTTTCACATGGGCAACAGGGTAAAATGGATCCTAACATTTGTTGGGCAATTTATCCTGAGTACACTGATACCTCATATGTGGTCATAAACCACTGTTTGGGTGCACGGCAGGGCCCGGAAGGGTAGGAGCACCATTTGACTTTTTGAATGGAAAATTAGCTCCAATTGTTAGCGGTTGCCATGTCGCATTTGGAGAGCTCCTGTGTGCCTAAACATTGGAGCTCCCCCACAAATTACCCCATTTTGGAAACTAGACCCCCCAAGGAACTTATCTAGATGCATAGTGAGCACCTTGAACCCCCAGGTGCTTCACAAATTGATCCGTAAAAAAGAAAAAGTACTTTTATTTCACAAAAATTTTGTTTTAGCCTCAATTTTTTCATTTTCACATGGGCAACAGTGTAAAATGGATCCTAAAATTTGTTGGGCAATTTCTCCTGAGTACACTGATACCTCATTTGTGGTCATAAACCACTGTTTGGGCGCACGGCAGGGCTCAGAAAGGATGGAGCGCCTTTTGACTTTTTGAATACTAAATTAGCTTCAATCATTAGCGGGCACCATGTCGCTTATGGAAAGTATGTAGTGTAAGTCAGGTTGGTGTGTGTGGTGTAGTATACACCACACACACACCCCAAACTGATGTACACTATGCCACACACACCAAAATGACACACTACTCCACACATACCAACTTGACACACTACGTCAGGTTGATGTGCGTGGTGTAGTGTATGTCAGGTTGGTGTGCATGGTGTGGTGTAGTGTACATCAGGTTGGTGTGTGTGGTATAGTATACACCAAACACACACCAACCTGGCGTACACTACGCCACACACACCAACCTGACACACTATGTCAGGTTGATCTGCGTGGTGTAGTGTATGTCAGGTTGGTGTGCATGGTGTGGTGTAGTGTATGTCAGGTTGGTGTGTGTGGTATAATATACACCAAACACACACCAACCTGACATACACTACGCCACACACACCAACCTGACGCAAACTACGCCACACACACCAACCTGACACACTGTCAGGTTGATGTGCGTGGTGTAGTGTATGTCAGGTTGGTGTGCATGGTGTGGTGTAGTGTACGTCACGTTGGTGTGTGTGGTATAGTATACACCAAACACACACCAACCTGATGTACACTACGCCACACACACCAACCTGACATACACTACACCACACACACCAACCTGACATACACTACGCCACACACACCAACCTGACGTACTACGTCAGGTTGGTATGCGTGGTGTAGTGTATGTCAGGTTGGTGTGCGTGGTGTAGTGCAGTGTACGTCAGGTTGGTGTGTGTGGTGTTGTGTATGTCAGGCTGGTGTGGGTGAGTTCTGTCGTGGAATGTCAGGATGTGTTTAGTCCACGGACGTGTGATGAATTCTGAAACATTCATTCAAGCACAGTCCAGGTTTGTCGGGACACGTTTCACATTGGAACGGAGTTTCCCTTCTTGTCCCCCTTTTATAGCACACCCGGCACCTTTTTTTTTTCTCTCCTCACAGGGAAAATGTTGCCCTAGTACTATATGGGAAACTTGAGTTCCAGGGGTGCTGGGCCGCGCTCTGTCCTCGTCTCCAAAAATCATGGCCTTTATCACCACCTCCTGGAACTCAAGGAAGGCGTGGTTTTGGCCTGTACATCGTGATAGCACGCATGCGTTATACAGTGCCATTTGTACGATGTGCACAGCCAGTTTTTTGTACCACACCGTCGCCTTCCACATGGCACTATAGGGCTGGAGGACTTGATCAGAAAGATCAACTCCCCCCATGTGATGGTTGTACGCCAGGATACAGTCCGGTTTGTGGATTGGTGCTGGGGTACCTCGAACGGTGGTGGCCGTGGTGCCGGCACCATGGATTGTGATCAAGATAAAGACTTCTCTTTGTCTTTGAACTTGACCACAAGCATGTTGCCACTACATTGGGCTCGGCTCTCACCCTTTGGGAGAACCTGCTCAACTAGCGACAAAGGGAGACCCCTCTGGTTTCTGCGCACGGTACCGCAAGTGACGGTAGCTCTGGCAGAGAGGGATTGAAATAGTGTGATGCTTCTATAAAAGTTATCAACGTACAAATGGTAACCTTTATCAAGCATTGGGTGAAACAGGTCACACACTATTTTCCCTCTCACACCCAGAGCAGGTGAACATTCTGGGGGATGGATCTTGGTGTCCTTTCCTTGGTAAACTCTAAAGCTGAGAGTGTACCCTGAAGTACTCTCACACAACTTGTAGAATTTTATCCCGTACCTCGCCCTTTTGCTGGGCAGGTACTGACGGAACTGAAGCCTCCCTTTGTAGTGGACGAGGGATTCATCCACACAAATTTCCCTTTCGGGAATGTACACTTCAGCAAACTTGTTGCTGAAGTGTTCGATGACTGGCCTAATTTTGAACAGTCTATCAAAATTTGGGTCATTGCGGGGAAGGCTTTCAGTGTTGTCCCTGAAATGAAGAAATTTATGAATCGCCTCAAAACGTCTGCGACTCATAACCATGTCAAATACTGGAGTTTGATATAAAATATCAGTACTCCAGTATTGGTGAATTTCTGGCTTCTTCACAATCACCATGTGAAGAACCAGTCCCCAATATTTAATCATTTCTACAGAGTCCACGGGACTCCAAGTAGAGAATGAAGAAATTGAGTGTTGGGCCAAAAATTGCTGGGCGTACAAGTTTGTTTGCTCCACCATGAGACTGACGATTGACTCAGAGAAAAAGACTTTGCCAACTTCAGGGAAATAGACTTTTTCAGTCTCAAACTGGATTCCTGATTGGGGAATGAAATCAGGAATCCGTGGAGCAAAATTTTCAGGGACGGGGGTCCAGGAGGGAGAACTAGTGCTAGGTTGGGCGTGACTAGCACTAGGTTGGGGGAAACTCACATTTGGCTGTGGGACTTCCTCCAAGGTACCCGACTCTTCCTCCAAGGCCTCCGACTCTTCCTCCCTGGGCCCTGGACGATTTCTCATCCTGCGACATCTCGGTGGTGGTGAGTATGTGTTGCTGGAAGAGGAAGAGTGGGAGGAATAGAGAAAGGTGGGGTCCTCTCTCTCACTATCAGTTTCGGAGGCAATAATTTCATATGCCTCCTCAACTGAGTAGACCCTTTGGGACTGGGATGACAGGGACATTGTGCGTGTGGTGTGTGTGCGTGTGTAAAAAAAGCTTTATTATAGTGTGCATATGTATGTGCGAGTGTTTGGTGAAACTTTACTTCAGGAGGTGGCTGTCAGGAGGGAGCTGTCAGGCACGCGGGGGACAGAGGAGATGCAGCAGCAGCAGGGGGATGATCACCGGAGGGCAGAAAGGGCTGTCAGGCGTGAGGGGGCAGAACGGGGCTGAGGAGATGGAGGTGGATATGCAGCAGCAGGGGTTGATCACCAGGGGCAGAAAGGGCTGTCAGACGCGAGGGGGCAGAAAGGGGCTGAGGAGATGGAGGTGGATATGTAGCAGCAGGGGTTGATCGGGGGGGCAGGGGGTGATCATGGGGGACAGAAAGGGAAGTCAGAAGCGAGGGGGCAGAAAGGGGCTGAGGAGATGGAGGTGGATATGTAGCAGCAGGGGTTGATCAGGGGGTGATCAGGGGGGCAGGGGGTGATCACGAGTGGCAGAAAGGGCTGTCAGAAGCGAGGGGGCAGAAAGGGGCTGAGGAGATGGAGGTGGATATGAAGCAGCAGGGGTTGATCAGGGGGGGCAGGGGTTGATCACTGGGGGCAGAAGGGGGCTGTCAGGTGCAGGGGAGCAGGAGAGGGCTGAGGAGCTAGATCTGGATATGCAGCAGCAGCATGGGGGGTGATCAGGGGTGATCACTGGGGCTGAGGGATGATCACCGGGGCAGAAAGGGGCTGACAGGCATGGGGGGGCAGAAGGGGGCTGAGGAGATGGAGGTGGATATGCAGCAGCAGCAGGGGTTGACCACGGAGGCAGGGGTTAAATCAGGGGGCTGAGGGGTGATCACGGGAGGGGGGGCAGGAGGGGGCGGTCAGGCACAGGAGAAAGGGGCTGTGGAGCTGGCAGCAGCAGGTGAGATTATCAGTGGTGCAGGGGCTGATCAGGGGTTAATCAGGAGTGCAGGGGGCGGTGATCGGAGGTTGGGGGGATGGAAACAGGCGGTGGGGGAGAGCCGGTGTATACTTAGATCAGTGGCAGTGGCGGCTGCAGTCAGAGGCGGCAGCGGCGGCAATCACCGGGCAGAGCAGCGGTCAGTCACGTCCTTCCTTAGCTTCCACAGACAGGATGAAGCTGAGGAAGGAGGCAGCCATCATTATACTCCGCCCCTCCACATCTGATTGGAGGGCTAGCGTCACATGGATGCTAGCTCCAATCAGATCTGTGGGGGGTGACTAAAAGGTCACCAGGAGTGATCGTATCCCCGGGGGGGCGAAGCCAGCCCCCTGGGGTGAAGTCTAGGTCCCCCTGCAACGGCGGGTCGGGTGACCTTTGATTGAACCCTGTTACCCGACCCGCAGGAGCGCGATCTTCTCATGATGCCACATAGGCGTCACTGGTCGGATTGGTACTGACTGGCGTCATTGGTCGTGAAGGGGTTAAGGACATGACCAGTCTGCCCACAGAAAAAACATGCCGCCACCACTCCCTGAACCGTAGGCAGGCCTGTACACAATCTAGCTCCTCCTACTTGAATGGGTTCGTCTGGAGACTTGGCACGAACTTGACAGGCTCTCATGAAATGGCCCGGCTTCCCACAGGAAAAGCATACCCCCCCACCACGGCGAACCGCAGACAACCCCTTTTTTGTACCAACAACACCGGCTGCTTGGGTTCCTTCATCCGCACTGGTGGGTCCTCCTCCCTAGTGAGGACTACAGGGGGCACATTTTGTGTATGTCTCTCCCTAAGGCATCTATCTACCCGGATGGCAAGGGACATGGCGGCCTCCAGCGACCTGGGGGCGGCGTACTGCACCAGAGTATCCTGCAACTTTGGAGACAGACCCTGCACAAATTGACTAATAAGTGCAGGGTCATTTCACTGAGTGTCAGTGGCCCACCTCCAAAACTCTGAGCTGTACTCCTCAGCAACCCGGGCTCCCTGTTTACACCTACGGAGTTGGGATTCCGCTTGGGCGACGCCATCAGGATCCCTATACACTAGCGCCAAAGCTGCAAAAAACTCGTCCACAGACTCTAATGATGATGAATCATCCGGTAGGGAGAAGGCCCAGGATTGGGGATCCCCTTAAGAAGGGACATAATGATTCCCACCCGTTGCTCTTCATTCCCTGATGAACGAGGGCGCAGCCTGAACTATAATTTGCAGGCTTGCTGAAATACCAAGAATTGATCTCTCCCTCCAGAAAACCTGTCAGGGAGGGATATCTTGGGTTCTGGCTGAGCCTGAGCCTGACCCAAACCTCCAAAACCCACGAACAGCTGCTGCAGCAACTCACCGCGCAGCCCCCTAATCTCATCAGTAAAGATCTGCAGCATTTGGGCAAAGGTCTGCATTGGGTCCATGGCTCAGAAGAAAAAAATGTTATGGTTGGTGTTAATGTCACATGGACCCGTCCTGTGTGACACGACCTGCAGGTCGGTAACTAAAACAAGACACGGCACATGTAACTGTCCTTTGTGACAGGACCCACAGGCCGGTAACTAAAACAACAAGACACAGCGGAAAGGGAAACAATTACAACGGTGGACCCTGCGATAGGGAACAGGGACGTGGAGACCTCCTGCACTCCCCTGAGTCAGTGTACCTCACATTCCTAATGTTCCCTATACAGGCTCCTCACCTGTCGCCAAGCCGGAACCTATCACCCTAGCACACCCTAACCTATCCCTTGCTAGGGAGCTGGGTGGTGCAGGCACTGGCCCCACCACTGTACTAATACACACCAGGGAAAAATACAAACAGGGATAACACCACTTAGCTTTGTTCTGTTGCTATTGCTCACAGCAACTGAGTCCACCACCAGAATGCAGCTTTCCTCCAGAATAGCTGCTACTTCTCCAAGCTTTGTCAGAGCTGCAAGGAACACCTCTCTGTAATTCCTTCCTTCACCAGACTTTACACCAGAGCTCCCCTGAGCTGCTCTCTGTAGTTCCTTCCTTCACCAGTCTTGGTTGGAAATGAGCAATATCACCAACAGTGATTGCCACCACCTGACACTCTTTTATAGGTAAGAGCCAGCAATCACACCTGCTTCATAATCGCCTGCACTAAACTAAAGTAACCAGAATGCAATGACCCTAACTGCCACCGGGGGCAAAACTAGAACTGAAATCACCACAGTGCAATGACCCTAATAGCCACTGGGGGCAAAACTACCTTTAAGCACACAGCTTAAGTAAAAAAAGGTTACTAGTGCTTTTATCTGTCATGATCCAGCATGGATCATGACATACTGCACCTCATCCAGAGGTGTGGTATCCCACTCTCAGGTAAGGAGGGAGCACTACCCAGGACTCTAACACTCGCACCCAACACACACCATTTCAGTCAGGGCATCTGGGTGTACCCTTGGGGAGGATGGCCTCATCTCAGGCTGGCTAGGAAAGGGTGTTGTGGAGTAAGTGGGGAAGGTAGGAAAAAGGGGAGGAGCTTAGAAGGTGAGAGTGAGTGAGCAGTGACAGTTAGTGGGAGGAGTTAGTGCTGAGGTAAGAAGATTGTTCTGGAAAGAGTCAGAGGGGAGTGAGAGAAGGAGTGAGGGCTGACAGAGTCTGAGGAGAGTTGGTGAGGAGAAGGAGAAGAACTGCAATAGGAAAAGCTAGAGAGAGTTGTGTGAGGAGCCTGAAGGAAGCTCCTGGGAGGATAGAAGGGGTCCTTGGGGCACGGGAAGTGCGGAAGCCACCCGTGGGGCCCGTATCCAGAAGTGGAGGGACCAGGTCCCAGAGGGGGAGTGGCCCCAAAGACTAGTGGAGGACTACAAGACTCAGCTAGCAAGCCGGAGGCTGAGGTAACTGTACGTACCTCAGCCGCAACCACATTCATTCACCAAAAAGGCAGCCATATAGGAGCAAGGGGACTCAGAGAACGTTGCCTGACAAGGTTCGTGGCTGCTGGCTTGGGGACACTGTTTGTGAAGGTGCTGGGCAAAAGAAGTGGAAACCAGTGCAGTGAGACAGCCAGGAGAGAAATACATAAAAGGGAGTCCTGGAAAGGTGTATCCCAATCTACCTGGGAGTTTGCTGGACCCCTCAGCTGGAGGACACGGCACTAAGCAGGCATCTGTGCACAAAAGAACTGTGAGTAAAATATTAGAAACTGCACCCTGCTGTGTCATCTGTGTCATTCGCGTCTCATCTGCCCTGCACTGCACTCACCACCACAGCCAACATCTTTTCTTATAACATCCTAACTGCCTTGGGATACAGCTCTACCCGTGGAGAGCTTAACCAACTTTGCTGCCCTAACACCATCCCAGAGGATCTGCATTGCAGCGTCGGCTACCCTTGCCGAATACCACGGGTGGCGTCACGACTAAATCCCCTATAAACTACCCCATCATCATCATCTTTTATTAATTTTACTGGACGCCCAGGGCCACGGACCGGGTCACTGCTGCCGTCACATCCCCTTTAAGAACTGATCATCCCAGGACTGAGTAACCCAAGGCCCTGTGGGGCGCTCCAGATGCAGTTCTCTACTGCAAATTAATATGTACCACTGAGTAGAGATTTTCTACACACTTAGGCCATCAAGATCGGCATTCCTCATGCTGGTCTTGATGAGGATATTGGCTGGAGTAAGCTTCTTCATGAATGAGCAGTGGTGTATGAGTGTTGTACACATCCATGTGTGCATGAACAGAAATTCTACTCCAGTCCCTGCTGGACTGATCTGTGGTGTAGGGAACGCCGCTGCTCATCATGTACTTGACGAGTGTTGGTCGCCAAATCCCAATCCCACACCAGCTCTGGCCACTTTGTCATCGCTGGCGTGAAGATGCCAAAAGTTGCATCATTGTAGCTCAGCCTTGAGTTGCTGCAAAATGATGTAACGTTTCAAGGCTTTATACTCCAGAGCACTGGCATAAAAGCTATGGTGAGTCTGGCCCTTAGTTTTTAACTTTCAGTGTCAAGATAAAGAGAGCCGTAAGTAAACTTTTGATATCTATTTTTAGAATTCATTGTGCGTATAATTGCATCATAATAATAAAATAATTTCTATTTCTTTAGCGCTGACATATTCCAGAGTACTTTACATGACTTATGGATATGGGACGGACCCCCACTCCATCTTAAAATCACCATAACTACAGTAAACCTAGGCACTAGAATAAATGCACAACACATTATTTTGGTTGTCAAAATGGCCACAGCATTATTTAAATCACAGGACTAAAACAATCACAGTAGGAGTCAGGTGAAGTGCTAGTACATTGGGATTCACAAGTACTGTGATATCCCAGCTGTCTGACATACAGAACCAGGCCAGACAGCCATAAAGGGGCGGCACACACTGGCTTGCCGTTCAAGCAGAGCCAGTAAACTTTCAGAGCACCAATGACCCTATTATCCTCACTCCTGTGCTTAACCACCGTGCCCGCCCCTGATTGACGTTACTATTACAACGTCCTTGAGGCTGGCCACCAAAGCCGAGCCTGTTCACCACCATGAGGTTTTACTTCCTCTATTAGTTAAAATGAGTCCACCTTAACTTGTCTGCAACTTCCACCTGACTCCTAAACCGCAAAGCTGTGACGGGTTATAAATTCACATTTGACACCTTTTTTTTTTAATAAATCACTTTAGTAAACTTATAAACTAGAAGGCCCTGCAAGAGCATTAAGGGGACTAACTTGGCAAACCTCCGACTCACAAAGAGTCATCCTACAGCACTCAGGAGAGGAAAAACCCCCTGTGGAGGAAACCTCTAGGGAACCATGGCTGAAGGATGGCCCTTCCCTTGGGCTTAGAGGTTAATGCTGTTAACTCTTTATAGCCATGATAAAATTGAACCTGGAACAAAATATACAATGGTAATTTCAAAAATACAATAAAGCATTCATCATACAAGCAATAATTAAAAAGTTTTAGGACAATGATTATAAACAAGGGCGGGAGGGCAGGAAATGCTTCCTCCTGTTCATCCTGTGCATGAAAGAGGGAGAGAGACAGATTTCCTGTTCTATATAAGCCCCAGGCACAGACATACTGTGCTTCTTCCTCTGAAAGCAACATCACTCTTGCTTAAAATCTATACCACTATACCAAAAAAGCTGGATGAGTAAAGGTCCACCCATCTCCAAGTCATGTCCTCCTCCGCCTATGGCTCCAGTGGTTTCTTTACAGAGGGGACATGTACAGAAAATAAAGGCATAACAGAATAACACATAATTCATCACATAGTAAGAGGAGTGCTCGATTAGTGATCTAATATTACTAAGGTTTAGTCACCCTTTAGCCTGAATAAAAGCATGTGAGGCTGCAGATAATTTAGGGGGTGGACACTGACAGCTTGGGGCCCCTGTGCAAGAAATGTGTCTAGGTCCCCCTCCTTTTATGGCATCAAAGCTCTCTCTCTCTATATATATATATATATATTGTGAGAATCATGTGGGAATAGTGGATGAGGGCAGGTATATCTCACCCAGATTCCTTTCCTATGTGGCCTAGTCTGGTCAGTATCGCACCTGCTTACTAATGAATAATGGGAGGTGGATATAAAAGGATGCCAGGTGGTTGTGTGAGTGTCTCAGCCTGGGAACACAGAGAGCCTGTCTGTGTGAGAGACACATGTGAGTGAAAGCAGTGCCCACTGCAACTGTGGTTTGGCTGGACGGGAGAAGCCCGCCAGTTGGTAGTTAGGTTGTCCATTGTTTAGTTAGTGCCGGACAGGCAAGGATTTGTTTTATGTTTTATTTCCTTTTGCATTGCTTTCACCTTTAATAAACCTGACCCAGTGTCAGTTATACCCGACTCCCAGCTCTGCGCCTGAACGCACGTGACCTTTGACCCCAGCAAAGGCGATCCCGGAGTGTTTTATCACTATATATATATATATATATATATATATATATTGATATTCTATAGCCACACACACATACATGTATATATATTACAAAGTCTCCTTTATTATGTATATTGCTGTCCCTTACACAGTGCCCTCTCTTATGTACAGTACCGTCCCTTACCTATTGAATTATATAGGGCCCTGTTTTTTATTACATACCGTCCTGTCTTGTTAGCTGTATAATGCAATGATGGCTGATAGAGCATGGGAAAGCTTCCTTTCTAATGGAGGAGCTGATGGACTGGTAGTTTGGTCACCGGCTGCTCCATCAGCAGTTATTTTATATCTAACAAGAGAAGGGACTAGGTAATAAAAGAGGGCACTGTAAATAACAAAATTAACAAGAATACACTATGTAAGAGACAGCACTATACATAACAGCAGAGGAAGCTATATAATAAGGGACGGCACCATATATAACTAGAGAGGATGGTACGTAATAAGGGACGTGTTATACATAATAAAAGAGGAAACTATGTAACTAAGTGTGGTGTTATACAGAATTAGTGAGTCTACTATATACTAAGGGACTGTGATAGACATAATAAGCGATAACGTCTTCCTCCACCTCCCCCTGCTCCTAAGGCCATTATAAGTTCCCCTTCCTAACATCCCAATCCCCCACACCCCTCACTGTCCTCCCCTCGCATCCCATTATTGTCATCTCCCCCACCCCATCATTGCCCTCTTCACCACCTCCATCATTTAATTCTCCCCCACCACTCCCATCATTGCCCATTCCACCACCTCTATCATTTCCTCCTCCTCAACCACCCCCATTATTGCTCTTTCCACCACCACCAGTGCATTCTCCCCACCACCCCATTATTTATTTTTCCCCCACCACCCCATCATTGCCCTCTCCATCACCCCCATCATTGCCTTCTCCCCATTACTCCCATCATTGCCTTCTCCATCATCCCATCACCGCCTTGTCCCCATCACTCCCATCATTGTCTACTCCCATCATTGCCTGCTTCATCACCCCATCACTCCTATCATTGCCTTCTCCCCATCACTTCCATCTTTGCCTGCTCCATCACCCCATCACTACCATCATTGCCTTCTCCCCATCATTGCCTGCTCCATCACCCCATCATTGCCTTCTCCCCATCACTCCCTTCTCTCCATCACTCCCATCATTGCCTTCTCCCCTTCACTCCCTTCTCTCCATCACTCCCATAATTGCCTTCTCCCCTTCAATGCCTTCTTTCCATTACCCCCCATGGCCTTCTCCCATTACCCCTCATGGCCTTCTCCCATCACCCCGGGCATCATGGCCTTCTCTCCTCATCACAGTATTCTCATGTCCGCATCTCCTCCAGGGCCAGGCTAACCTACACACACATACATACACACAGACATACACACACAGACATACACATATACATACACACAGACATATATACACACACAAATACATACATACATGCACACACATACACACAGACATACACACATACATACACACACATACACACACAGACATACACACACAGACATACATACACATATATATACACACACACACACACGTACACACAGACACAGACATACACACATACATACACACACAGACATACACACACATATACATACATACACACATGCATACAGACATACACACACAGACATATACATACACACACAGACATACACATACATACATACATACACACAGACATACACAGACATACAAACATACACACAGACATACACATATACATACACACACACACACACAAGTGACTGACTGACCTGGCTGCAGCCACCGACTGGCACCACAGGCACAGTGAGTGAGACAGTCTGTCTCCTCCTCTCCTCCCCCACAGCAGCATCGCAGCACAGCGTGACTGACGCTGATATCATCTCACCTCAGGGCTGGCTCCTCTCCTCCTTGCGCCTGGCGCTCCACATGGCTAATTTGAATAATTAGCTATGCGGTGCTGGAGGGGCCCCCTATCCCCTGGGGCCCGTGCAATGCACGGGCTGCACGGGTGGTAGGTCTGCTCCTTCTGCAAATCATGGTTAGGTGAGTTTGTTTATGAATAGATGTCGTTATTATGAATGTCAGTTTTTTTTTTCTATTTTAATTTTTTTGTATGAAACAATGATACATATGTACCTAGTGTTTTATATACGCCTTCCCCCTTATTTTCCATCACATAAACAATTTCTAATATTATTGTGGATAATTTATTGCTTCTACTATTGTTTATCTTGTTTATCAATTTCTCCTTTTCCTGCAGGTCCATGGGCTCTATACATTTGCAAGCTGGGTCTGTTTCTCTGTAGTATATAGGCTCTTCTTGTTGCCTTGCTGGTTAGTGTTTGCTGCGATTCTATTATTATTGTTGCTTATTTATAAAGTGCTATTTTGTTCCACAAGGCAGGTTATTTAGGCAGGCAGGGAAATATTTAAATCAGTTTTACACACCCACTGCGAGCTAGCCATACCGTACAGAAATAAAAGGGCTAGGAAGAGGAGAACACCAATGTGGCTAAATAAGGATGAAAAAAGGGCAATAAATGACAAGAACAAGGCATTTAAGAAGCTAAAACAATAAGTTATAGAGAAAAAAATAAAATGTGTAAAAAAACAAATACATTTAGCAAAAGTGGAAACTGAGAGACTCATTGCTAAGGAAAGTAAAACAAACCCCAAACTATTCTTTAATTATATAAACAGTAAACTGATTAAAATTGATGGTGTCTGCCCTTTAAAGAACAATGAGGGTGAAATCATAGAGAGCGATGTGGGAAAAGCAAATGTTTAAAATACTTTTTTCTCAACAGTGTTCACACAGGAAAAGGATTTGCCAGGGAAATGCAGAGTGATAATGTAAACTCCCCATTAAGTATTACCTGCCTAACCCAGGAAGAAGTGCAGAACCGCCTTAGTAAGATTAAAATTGACAAATCACCAGGCCCTGATGGCATTCACCCTCGGGTATTAAGGGAGTTAGGTAATGGGATAGACAGGCCTCTATTCTTTATATTTAAAGACTCTATAGAAACAGGGTCTGTTCCTTTTGATTGGTAGCAAGCAAATGTGGTACCAATATTCAAAAAGGGGTGTAAAAGGGAACCTGGAAATTATAGGCCGGTAAGCTTAACATCTGTTGTGGGTAAAATTTTTGAAGGGTTTCTAAGGGATACCATTATGTAATATCTCAATGTTAATAAATGTTTAACTCCATATCAACATGGATTTATGAAGGATCGCTCCTGTCAAACTAACCTGATCAGCTTCTATGAGGATGTAAGCTCTCAAATGGACCAAGGAGAATCATTGGATGTCATTTATCTCGACTTCTCTAAAGCATTTGACACTGTCCCACATAAAAGATTGGTAAGTAAGATGAAAAAGCTTGGGCTAGGGGAAAATGTGTGTAGATGGGTAGGTAGCTGGATTAGTGATAGAAAACAAAGAGTGGTTATTAGAGTTGAGCTAAACGTGTCGAAAAATGTCAAAAGTCGCCGACTTTTGGCAAAGTCGGGTTTCATGAAACGAAACCCGACCCTAGGATGAGGTCGGCCACGAGGTCGGCGACTTACGCGCCAAAGTCGCGTTTCAAAAGTTTGTTTTGCGCTCTTTTTCAGCCAATCAGGATCCACGGACACTGTGGGCAACGTGATGACATAGACAGGGGTCACCACCATCTTTCAGAAGGGCATGCAAGTGATTGGCTTGCTTTGGTGGGCGTCACAGGGGTTATAAAAGGGCGTGCACGCCGACCGCCATCTTCTGCCGATCTTAGCATAGGGAGAGGTTGCTGATTCTGTAGGGAGAGCGTTAGGCAGGGAAGAAGAAAAAAAAGCTGCTTCTGCTGCTAGCGATTTTGCCTGTACAACACACTGTGTGTGCAGTGCAAGGGGAGGCTATATTGTGGTGGATCAGCGGCATTGGTTGTTAGGCTGCCTTCTAAGGCTTCCTGACAGCTGCATTGCTGTTTACCCACTGCTCTACAAACTGCGTTTTTAAAAGCAATCCCAATTTTTTTTTTTGTCCTGCTGAGGTACTGAGCGTGCATTTTTTCACACCATACAGCGTCAGTGGGCCTCACCCAATCCAAAAGTGTCCAGTGTCCACTAGTGTGTGCAGAATTCCAAAATCTCCCTTATCCTGTAGTCACTTTTTTCACACCTGTGCCATCGAGCCTGTGACATAGCGCTCTGATATTCAGTGGGCCTCACACAATCCAAAAGTGTCCAGTGTCCACTAGTGTCTGCAGAAATTCAAAATCTCCCTTATCCTGTAGTCACTTTATTCACACCTGTGCCATCGAGCCTGTGACATAGCGCTCTGATATTCAGTGGGCCTCACACAATCCAAAAGTGTCCAGTGTCCACTAGTGTGTGCAGAAATTCAAAATCTCCCTTATCCTGTAGTCACTTTTTTCACACCTGTGCCATCGAGCCTGTGACATAGCGCTCTGATATTCAGTGGGCTTCACACAATCCAAAAGTGTCCAGTGTCCACAAGTGTCTGCAGAAATTCAAAATCTCCCCTGTCCTATAGACACCTTGTACCTTGTTTTACATTACTATATAGTTTGTTGGATTTTGTCTACATTTCTACCAAAAATGAGGAAGGCTGGTGGAAGAGGCCGTGGAATTGGGCGGGGGTTGGCAGCTGGTAATGATGGTGTTGGTGGTGGATCTGATGGTAGTGGCAAAAGCAAAATAGGACCGAATGCAGGAGGTGTTGAGCCTGCGTCATCGTCTGGCTCCACAAGGCCTCGAAGGCTTAGTTTTCTAGGAGTTGGCAAACCGCTTTTAAAGCCAGAGCTTCAGGAAAAAGTTTTGTCTTACATTGCTGACTCAGCCTCCAGCTCTATCGCCTCCTCTTCTGAAGTTGTAAAAAATAAAAGCACTGAGTCGTCATTGGAGGCTCATGTTCATGAACCACACTTTTCCTTGTGTCCTTCACCCCAACCAAGATTGAAGGATGACGCAGGCCATACTACTGATTACTCCATGGAGCTGTTTTCACATACCATGCCTGGATTATCAAGTGAAATGGTGAATTACCCAGGCCAAGATGAATCTGACATGGAGTGCACTGATGCACAGCCGCTGATAGATGATTCTGCTGGTACATTCACTCAGAGCACTACATTGTCCTCGCAGTCTACAGAGCCAGATTCTGACCCTGATGAGACTCAGGTACCCCTTCCCGCACACTATACCACCATACACGGTGACACAGAGGAAGGTGCACATGACATTGAAGAGGAGGTGATGGATGACCCAGTTGTTGACCCAGATTGGCATCCATTGGGGGAAGAGGGTGCTGCTTCCAATAGCTCAGATGAGGAGGAGCATCCACAGCAGACATCGACATCGCAACAGCTGTTACCTGGCAGGCCCGGAGCACTCCAAAGACAGGTTCCAAAAATCAAAAGAGTTGCTGGACAGCTTGTCCAGACGGTCAAAAGATGACAGCATGCTAGGCCGCAAAATGTCTGCCAAAGTAGGAAGAGTGCAGTGTGGCACTTTTTTGAACAAAATCCTCATGATCAGGCCAAGGTTATCTGTAAGAAGTGCGCAAAGACCTTTAGCCGAGGGAAAAATCTGAAAAATTTGAATACCAGTTGCATGCTTAGACATTTAACCAGCATGCACTTGCAAGCGTGGACACAACACCAAACCTCAAGTGCCACATGTGCAACTGATCACAAAGAAGGTAGTCAACAACGCTACATTGTTTCCCCCACTGTAAGCCCACCGGTTAGCACAGCAGCAAATGTTGAGGTGTCGTTGCAAGGCCACAGCAGTCAGGGAATCCCACTGTTATTTCAACGAAATACTGAATCTAGGCCATCAGAAAGAACACCAACTCCATCACCATCATCAACCCTCTCTCAGTCCGCCCTGTCCACCGCTACTTCCACCATATGCAGCTCTCAAGTCCAGCTCACCCTCCCAGACACTATGAGTAGGTCAAGAAAGTACTCAGTCTCTCATCCGCGTACACTGGGTTTGAACGCCCACATTGCCAAACTAATCTCGTTTGAGATGATGCCCTATCGGTTGGTGGAAAGCGCAGTTTTCCGCGAACTCATGGCCTATGCAGTACCACGCTATGACCTACCCAGTCGCCACTTCTCTCGCAAAGCCATCCCAGCCCTCCACCATCATGTAAAAGACCGCATTGTCCATGCACTCAAGCAGTCAGTGAGTGGAAAGGTGCACCTCACAACTGATGCATGGTCCAGTCGGCATGGCCAGGGCCGTTACGTGTCCATCACTGCGCACTGGGTTAATGTGGTGGATGCAGGGTCCACAGGGGACAGCGGTGGTGGGACAGTGCTGCCTAGCCCACGGTATAGGAAACAGTTGGCTGTAGGTGTTCGACCCTCCTCCTCCTCCTCCAGAAGCGAAAGTTCGTCCACAGAGCGCAGTCGTACGAGCACTCCATCTGCAGCTGCCACTGTTGCACACGAGGTGTCCCCCTATCGAGCAGCTAGTGGAAAGCGTCAGCAGGCTGTGTTGCAGATGATGTGTTTGGGCGACAGACACACCGCCGAGGTGCTGGCCGAGTACTTGAAGCGACAAACTGAGTCATGGCTGGGCAGTGTACATCTTGAGGCAGGCAAGGTAGTTAGTGATAACGGCCGTAATTTTGTGGCAGCCATAGCCCTTTCAAAACTCAGCCACATACCTTGCTTGGCTCACACCTTGAACCTGGTGGTGCAGTGCTTCCTCAAAAATTATCCGGAGTTAACAGCCCTGCTCCAGAAGGTGCGAAGACTGTGCGCGCACATCCGCCGGTCGCCTGTACACTCCGTTCGTATGCAGAAG
Source organism: Dendrobates tinctorius (assembly GCF_039654945.1). Taxonomy (NCBI): domain Eukaryota; kingdom Metazoa; phylum Chordata; class Amphibia; order Anura; family Dendrobatidae; genus Dendrobates; species Dendrobates tinctorius. Next base: position 29,134,265 of record NW_027361737.1, read on the forward strand.
CTGCAGCGATTGCTCCACCTTCCCAACCACCGCCTCATTATCGACATTGCAACAAGGTGGAACTCCACCCTGCACATGGTGGAGCGGCTGTGCGAGCAGAGGCAGGCCATAATGCATTTGTGGGAGGATACACGGCCAGGCACTTTGAGAGCAGACATGGAGTTGACAGGTGTGCAGTGGTCGAAGCTGAAAGACCTCTGTAAAGTCCTTCAGTGTTTTGAGGAATGCACACGGCTGGTAAGCGCAGACGACGCCATCCTAAGCATGAGCATCCCACTTATGCGTCTGCTCATGCAAACTTTGACGCACCTTAAGGAGCAGGCGTCTGCAGCCAATGTTGATGAGGCGGAAGAGGAGGAGGGAATCCTTGATGACATTCAGCCATTGTCTGCTCAGGGACCTCTCCTGGACGAGGTGGAGGAAGAAGAGGAGGAGGAGGATGATGATAGGGATGATTACTTAGGGGAGGAGGATGCATCTCGTGGGGCAAGTGAAAATGTTGGCGTGGCAAGGTCTGGTACAGGGTTTGTGCGTGACTGGAGGGATGTGGATTTGCCAGAAAGTGCTCCTCCACCCAGCACTCGCAGTGCATCATTGACACCGGGAACATTGGCCCACATGTCAGATTATGCCTTGCAGATCCTAAAAAGGGACCCCCGCATTGCCAAAATGATGAACGATGAGGACTACTGGTTGGCCAGCATCCTGGATCCACGCTATAAAGGCAAATTACAAAACATCATGCCACAGGAGAACCTTGACCTAATATTGGCTAATAAACAAGCAACTCTGGTAAATCGGTTGCTTGAGGCATTCCCAGCACACAGCAGCGGTGATGGTTCTCACATGAGCCGTACGGGCCGGGGGCAGCTTGGCAGAGGTGTTCATGGTGCACACAGCAGAAGTGGCGTTGGAGACAGGGGTTTCATGACAATGTTGTGGACTGATTTTTCACGGACCGCTCACACAACTGGTAATACTGCATCGATGGATAGTGACAGGAGACAGCAGTTGTCAACTATGGTTACAAACTACTTTTCCTCCCATATCGATGTTCTCCCACACAGGTCATTCCCCTTTGACTATTGGGCCGCTAAACTGGACACCTGGCCTGAATTGGCCCAATATGCCTTACAGGAGCTCGCTTGCCCAGCTGCAAGTATGCTATCGGAAAGAGTCTTCAGTGCAGCTGGATCAATCCTGACAGAAAAAAGGACCCGTCTGTCAACCCAAAATGTGGATGATCTAACCTTCATTAAAATGAACCATGCATGGGTTTCCAAGTATTTTGTCCCACCTTCCCCTGATGACACATAGGGTGACAGAAAAATGGCTTGCTTTGGTCCACCTCTTCCTGGGACTTGACCTATTTTGCCTTTTGCATCAGCTGAATGTCCAACATCAACATATGCCACTTTCTAAAACTCCCTAACTGTGCTGCCTCCCCCCCCATGGCCGGGGTCACCACCTAGAGCACGACACCATGCGAGTGCCGTTGCCCTGGACAGGTGGGTAGGCCGACTCTTGGGCGCGGGCACTGGCACAGGGTCCCTCATAGTGCAATCAAGTGTCTCTGACGGTGGTGGTGCACACCCGCCGTCAGACACACCGCCGTACTATGAGGGGCCCAGTGCCAGTACCGACGCCCACGAGTGGGCCCCCCTTGCTTGGGCAGGGCCCCAGCATTTGCAATCTTTACCTCTCCCTGCTCCTCCGCTGTGTAGTCTGGGCCGTCAAATCCATACTGTTCCTGACACCGTCTGAGCCTGCCTCCTGATGTATAGACATATATTTTGAATGTGTACGCTATCCATACATGTTATCTGGGGATACGGTACCCTTTCTCACCTTTGTGCAATCACGTGCAAGCCATACTGGGCCTAACACCGTCTGAGCCTGCCTCCTGATGTATAGACATATATTTTGAATGTGTACGCTATCCATACATGTTATCCTGGGATACGGTACCCTTTCTCACCTTTGTGCAATCACGTGTAATCCATACTGGGCGTGAGAACGGCTGGCGAGCTGTTAAGCAAGCTACAGCACCTGTGGTTTGCACACGTAAGTTTTTCATTTTTTCAGTAATGACGGTTAGGCCTAATTCCGGAACTGTGGTTGACCTGCACTTACTGGGAAATCATCGTTCGCGGGTAATAATTGTAATCAGTGATCCCCATCACTAACATTGTTCAGCGGGTTATCTGCACCTGTAAGCGACAAACGCTGGCCTTTTCAGTGTAGCGCACATGCAGCCACGGACATGTATGGGCATGACACACCAGTTATTGGCCAATCTCATGTGCCAGAGCCTCACGTGTCCCTCTAGTAAGCCGGACTTGGACCGCGGGGCATGACGGAGTCTCGTTCGTTAACGGAATTAAGCTTGCAATGTGTGCATCTGTTCTGTAGCTGGCATGGTTGAGGTTTCCCAGGTGGAGTCGAATTTAACCGTAGGCTCCACTCCTGGTGGTGCCCTTCTGGACATTCCTTTAAGGTTCAGTTTTGCAACCAAACTGCCCACGTAAAACAAACACTTTGCCTTCATGAATGCTGTTTGGAGGGTCATGACTCGTGGGAATAGTTAACCTGCTAGAGAGATCCTTCGTTGCTCCCAAGCATGACATCACACTCCCTAGGAGGAAGGTAATGCCACTGTGGTGACCGTACTCCTGGGGGCAACACAAGTGCACTGATGCCCAGCCACTGCTCGATGAACCTGCTGGTACATTGACCCAGACCACTACATTCCCCTCGCACGCTACACGGCCTGAATCTGACCCTGATGAAATTCAGGTTACCCTTCCCATATACAGTTCCATCTTACACGGTGACAAAGAGGAAGCTGCAGATGAAAGTGCAGGTTCGGCCCACCCGCCATCAGACACACCACCGTACTATCAGGGGCCCTGTGCCAGTGCCGTCGCCAACGAGTGGGCCCCCCCTGCTTGCTCAGGATCACAGCACTTGCAAGGTTGAAATACTGTGCAGTGAGATGGAAGATGGGGACGACGAGGAGTCCAGACTAGTACAGGGATTCCCTAGCGAGGAGACTTATTTGATTGTTTTCAATGTTGGGACAGCAATTTTTGGGGAGCACTATACTCTGGAGAATGATAGATGGGGCCCACCATACACTGGAACATTCCAAAGGTGGACATCAGACACTGGAGCAGCATTTACAGGGCCCATTATACACTAGAGCATTAGAAATGGGGCCCATTATGTTTGGAGCATTATTTGGGCCCATAAGACAGTGGAGCTTCATCCATGGGGACAAACATATACTGTAGCATTATGTGGAGCTCATCATATACTGTTTCAAACATTATATGGGACCAATGATTCTGTATGGAGAAATATATGGGCCTCATTACTCTGTATAGCGCGCTATGCGGTGGCCATAATACTGTTAGGAGTAATATACTGTCCGTTTTTGGAGCTATTGGAGAATTTAAAATGGATATCAGTCATGAGATGTAAGAAGTGAAGTATTTTACATTGTACTATACCGCTACTTCTCTGCCATATCAGAGGATCATGAATTGTGGCATGTCTTAAAGGAGCCCATTGACACTCTTTGGCCCTGGGTCCACGAAAATCTGGAGCCATCCCTACCCCCCCAAACTTTAGCCAAATAACCCCCAGTTTTCAATGCCTAACTATTATTATAAAGTAAATTAAGGTTGACAAGCTTAAGTAATAAGAATTGATGTTTTTGGCATTAAAATGGGCACTGTAGGTGTGTTTCCTGTCCTTCACTCACTGCCGACTTTTATTCCCCATTGACTTACATTGGGTTTCGTGTTTCGGGACGACCCCGACTTTTCCCTATAATCGGCCGATCTTGCTCGACCCGACTTTTGGAAAAGTCGGGTTTCACAAAACAAAACTCGACCCTAAAAAACCAAAAGTCGCTCAACTCTAGTGGTTATTAATGGTGCATACTCATATTGGGCCAGGGTTACTAGTGGGGTACCCCAGGGTTCTGTATTGGGCCCCCTACTATTTAATATATTTATTAATGATCTAGTGGATGGCTTACACAGTAAAATATCAGTATTTGCAGATGATACAAAACTATGTAAGGTAGTTAGCACAAAGGAGGACAGTTTGCAACTACAGACAGATTTGAGTAAATTGGAAAATTGGGCTGAAAAATGGCAAATGAGGTTTAACACAGATAAGTGTCAGGTTATGCACATGGGAATGGAAACAGATGCTACAATTACTTACTAAATGGGAAACTGCTGGGGAAATCAGACATGGAAAAAGACTTAGGCATCTTAGTCAATAAGAAGCTAAATTGGAGTGCCCAGTGTCAGGCAGCTGCCACCAAAGCAAATAGGGTCATGGGATGCATTAGAAGAGGTCTGGGGACACGAGATGAAAACATAATTCTCCCTCTGTACAAATCAGTCGTCAGACCACACTTGGAGTATTGTGTGCAATTTTGGACGCCGGTGTTCAAGAAAGACATTACTTAACTTGAAATGGTTCAAAGGCGGGCTACTAAAATGATAAATGGAGTTGGTTCACTACAATACCCAGAAAGGTTATCAAAATTAGGTCTATTTACTCTAGAAAAGAGAAGACTTAGGGGAGACTTAATATATATGTACAAGTATATCAGAGGGCAATACAGAGATCTCTCCAATGAACTGTTTGTACCAAGGACTGTGACAAGAACAAGGGGGTATTCTCTTCGTTTGGAGGAAAGACAATTTCTGCACCAGCATAGAAGAGGGTTTTTCACGGTAAGAGCAGTGAGGCTCTGGAATTCTCTTCCTGAGGAAGTGGTGATGGCTAGAGTTGAGCGACTTTTGCTTTTTTAGGGTCGCGTTTCGTTTCGTGAAACCCGACTTTTCCAAAAGTCGGGTCGAGCAAGATCGTCCGATTATAGGGAAAAGTCGGGGTCGTCCCGAAACACGAAACCCAATGTAAGTCAATGGGGAATAAAAGTCGGCAGTGAGAGGAGGACAGGAAACACACCTACAGTGCCCATTTAAATGCCAAAAGCATCAATTCTTCTTACTTAAGCTTGTCAACCTTAATTAACTTCATAATACAAGTTACGCACTGAAAAATGGGGGTTATTTGGCTAAAGTTGTGGGGGGGGAGGGCTGGCTGCAGGTTTTCATGTGCCCTGGGCGAAAGAGCGCCCCTTTAACACATACCACAACTCATCATGCTCCGATACGGCAGAGAAATAGCGGTATAGTACAATGAAAAATACCTCACTTTTTACATCTCATGACGAGGCCCATCTATTTCTCCATACAAAATCATTGGTCCCATATATGCAAATTGCCTCTTCAGAAAGAAAGAGGACTTTTACTCTACAGCGCCACCTATTGGTAGTAGCGATCCTACAAGTCACAATCAACCCTTTAACGAGTCTTGTAGTATGACTTGGGATACAAGCCAAATCAGAATCTCAATTTGCAGACACGGTGTTTCGAGCTGTTGGCTCTCGTCAGTGCAAAGTATGAGATCTGATTTGGCAAGGTGAGAGGCTCTGGACTAGGGTCTAAGAAGTAAGGTTTCTCCTTGCGGAGAGTGACATGCCAGCTGTGGCTTGTCAAGGTAAGGAGACTTATTCGCCGTGCAATGCTCCTCTGGGAAAATAATATGCAAATTGCCTCTTCAGAAAGAAAGAGGACTTTTACTCTACAGCGCCACCTATTGGTAGTAGCGATCCTACAAGTCACAATCAACCCTTTAACGAGTCTTGTAGTATGACTTAGGATACAAGCCAAATCAGAATCTCAATTTGCAGACACGGTGTTTCGAGCTGTTGGCTCTCGTCAGTGGTCCCATATAATGTTTGAAACAGTATATGATGAGCTCCACATAATGCTACAGTATATGTTGGTCCCCATGGATGAAGCTCCACTGTCTTATGGGCCCAAATAATGCTCCAAACATAATGGGCCCCATTTCTAATGCTCTAGTGTATAATGGGCCCTGTAAATGCTGCTCCAGTGTCTGATGTCCACCTTTGGAATGTTCCAGTGTATGGTGGGCCCCATCTATCATTCTCCAGAGTATAGTGCTCCCCAAAAATTGCTGTCCCAACATAGAAAACAATCAAATAAGTCTCCTCGCTAGGGAATCCCTGTACTTGTCTGGACAGGTGCTGTAGCTTGCTTAACAGCTCGCCAGCCGTTCTCACGCCCAGTATGGATTGCACGTGATTGCACAAAGGTTAGAAAGGGTACCGTATCCCTGGATAACATGTATGGATAGCGTACACATTCAAAATATATGTCTATACAGCATGAGGCAGGCTCAGACGGTGTTAGGCCCAGTATGGATTGCACGTCATTGCACAAAGGTTAGAAAGGGTACCGTATCCCTGGATAACATGTATGGATAGCGTACACATTCAAAATATATGTCTATACAGCATGAGGCAGGCTCAGACGGTGTTAGGCCCAGTATGGATTGCACGTCATTGCACAAAGGTTAGAAGGGGTACCGTATCCCCGGATAACATGTATGGATAGCGTACACATTCAAAATATATGTCTATACAGCATGAGGCAGGCTCAGACGGTGTTAGGCCCAGTATGGATTGCACGTCATTGCACAAAGGTTAGAAGGGGTACCGTATCCACGGATAACATGTATGGATAGCGTACACATTCAAAATATATGTCTATACAGCATGAGGCAGGCTCAGACGGTGTTAGGCCCAGTATGGATTGCACGTCATTGCACAAAGGTTAGAAAGGGTACCGTATCCCTGGATAACATGTATGGATAGCGTACACATTCAAAATATATGTCTATACAGCATGAGGCAGGCTCAGACGGTGTTAGGCCCAGTATGGATTGCACGTCATTGCACAAAGGTTAGAAGGGGTACCGTATCCCCGGATAACATGTATGGATAGCGTACACATTCAAAATATATGTCTATACAGCATGAGGCAGGCTCAGACGGTGTTAGGCCCAGTATGGATTGCACGTCATTGCACAAAGTTTAGAAGGGGTAACGTATCCCCGGATAACATGTATGGATAGCGTACACATTCAAAATATATGTCTATACATCAGGAGGCAGGCTCAGACGGTGTCAGGCACAGTATGGATTTGACGGCCCAGATTACACAGCGGAGGAGCAGGGAGAGGTAAAGATTGCAAATGCTGGGGCCCTGGCCAAGCAAGGGGGGCCCACTCGTGGGCGTCGGTACTGGCACTGGGCCCCTCATAGTACAGCGGTGTGTCTGACGGCGGGTGTGCACCACCACCGTCAGAGACACTTGATTGCACTATGAGGGACCCTGTGCCAGTGCCCGCGCCCAAGAGTCGGCCTACCCACCTGTCCAGGGCAACGGCACTCGCACGGTGTCGTGCGCTAGGTGGTGACCCCGGCCATGGGGGGGGAGGCAGCACAGTTAGGGAGTTTTAGAAAGTGGCATATGTTGATGTTGGACATTCAACTGATGCAAAAGGCGAAATAGGTGAAGTACCAGGAAGAGGTGGACCAAAGCAAGCCATTTTTCTGTCACCCTATGTGTCATCAGGGGAAGGTGGGACAAAATACTTGGAAACCCATGCGTGGTTCATTTTAATGAAGGTTAGATCATCCACATTTTGGGTTGACAGACGGGTCCTTTTTTCTGTCAGGATTGATCCAGCTGCACTGAAGACTCTTTCCGATAGCACACTTGCAGCTGGGCAAGCGAGCTCCTGTAAGGCATATTGGGCCAATTCAGGCCAGGTGTCCAGTTTAGCGGCCCAATAGTCAAAGGGGAATGACCTGTGTGGGAGAACATCGATATGGGAGGAAAAGTAGTTTGTAACCATAGTTGACAACTGCTGTCTCCTGTCACTTTCCATCGATGCAGTATTACCAGTTGTGTGAGCGGTATTTGAAAAATCAGTCCACAACATTGTCATGAAACCCCTGTCTCCAACGCCACTTCTGCTGTGTGCACCACGAACACCTCTGCCAAGCTGCCCCCGGCCCGTACGGCTCGTGTGAGAACCATCACCGCTGCTGTGTGCTGGGAATGCCTCAAGCAACCGATTTACCAGAGTTGCTTGTTTATTAGCCAATATTAGGTCAAGGTTCTCCTGTGGCATGATGTTTTGTAATTTGCCTTTATAGCATGGATCCAGGATGCTGGCCAACCAGTAGTCGTCATCGTTCATCATTTTGGCAATGCGGGGGTCCCTTTTTAGGATCCGCAAGGCATAATCTGACATGTGGGCCAATGTTCCCGGTGTCAATGATGCACTGCGAGTGCTGGGTGGAGGAGCACTTTCTGGCAAATCCACATCCCTCCAGTCACGCACAAACCCTGTACCAGACCTTGCCACGCCAACATTTTCACTTGCCCCACGAGATGCATCCTCCCCACGAGGAGGAGGAGGAGGGTCGAACGCCTACAGCCAACTGTTTCCTAGACCGTGGGCTAGGCAGCACTGTCCCACCACCGCTGTCCCCTGTGGACCCTGCATGCACCACATTAACCCAGTGCGCAGTGATGGACACGTAACGGCCCTGGCCATGCCGACTGGACCATGCATCAGTTGTGAGGTGCACCTTTCCGCTCACTGACTGCTTGAGTGCATGGACAATGCGGTCTTTCACATGATGGTGGAGGGCTGGGATGGCTTTGCGAGAGAAGAAGTGGCGACTGGGTAGGTCATAGCGTGGTACTGCATAGGCCAAGAGTTCGCGGAAAGCTGTGCTTTCCACCAACCGAAAGGGCATCATCTCAAACGAGATTAGTTTGGCAATGTGGGCGTTCAAACCCAGTGTACGCGGATGAGAGACTGAGTACTTTCTTGACCTACTCATAGTGTCTGGGAGGGTGAGCTGGACTTGAGAGCTGCATATGGTGGAAGTAGCGGTGGACAGGGCGGACTGAGAGAGGGTTGATGATGGTGATGGAGTTGGTGTTCTTTCTGATGGCCTAGAATCAGTCTTTCGTTGATATAACAGTGGGATTCCCTGACTGCTGTGGCCTTGCAACGACACCTCAACATTTGCTGCTGTGCTAACCGGTGGGCTTACAGTGGGGGAAACAATGTAGCGTTGCTGACTACCTTCGTTGTGATCAGTTGCACATGTGGCACTTGAGGTTTGGTGTTGTGTCCACGCTTGCAAGTGCATGCTGGTTAAATGTCTAAGCATGCAACTGGTATTCAAATTTTTCAGATTTTTCCCTCGGCTAAAGGTCTTTGCGCACTTCTTACAGATATCCTTGGCCTGATCATGAGGATTTTGGTGAAAAAACTGCCACACTGCACTCTTCCTACTTTGGCAGACATTTTGCGGCCTAGCACGCTGTGATCTTTTGACTCTCTGGACAAGCTGTCCAGCAACTCTTTTGATGCTTGGAACCTGTCTTTGGAGTGCTCCGGGCCTGCCAGATAACAGCTGTTGCGATGTCGATGTCTGCTGTGGATGCTCCTCATCTGAGCTATTGGAAGCAGCACCCTCTTCCCCCAATGGATGCCAATCTGGGTCAACAACTGGGTCATCCATCACCTCCTCTTCTATGTCATGTGCACCTTCCTCTGTGTCACCGTGTATGGTGGTATAGTGTGCGGGAAGGGGCACCTGAGTCTCATCAGGGTCAAAATCTGGCTCTGTACACTGCGAGGACAATGTAGTGCTCTGAGTGAATGTACCAGCAGAATCATCCATCAGCGGCTGTGCATCAGTGCACTCCATGTCAGATTCATCTTGGCCTGGGTAATTCACCATTTGACTTGATAATCCAGGCATGGTATGTGAAAACAGCTCCATGGAGTAATCAGTAGTATGGCCTGCGTCATCCTTCAATCTTGGTTGGGGTGAAGGACACAAGGAAAGGTGTGGTTCATGAACATGAGCCTCCAATGACGACTCAGTGCTTTTACTTTTTACAACTGAAGAAGAGGAGGCGATAGAGCTGGAGGCTGAGTCAGCAATGTAAGACAAAACTTTTTCCTGATGCTCTGCCTTTAAAAGCGGTTTGCCAACTCCTAGAAAACTAAGCGTTCGAGGCCTTATGTAGACAGACGATGACGCAGGGTCAGCACCTCCTGCATTTGGTCCTATTTTGCTCTTGCCACTACCATCAGATCCACCACCAACACCATCATTACCAGCTGCCAACCCCCGCCCAATTCCACGGCCTCTTCCACCAGCCTTCCTGATTTTTGGTAGAAATGTAGACAAAATCCAACAAACTATATAGTAGTAATGTAAAACAAGGTAAAAGGTGTCTATAGGACAGGGGAGTTTTAGAATTTCTGCACACACTTGTGGACAGTGGACACTTGTGGATTGTGTGCGGCCCACTGATATCTGAGCGCTATGTGACACGCTCGATGGCACAGCTGCCTGTGACCAAAGTGACGAGAGGATAATGGAGATTTTGAATCTCTGCGTACACTATTGGACAGTGGACACTTGTGGATTGTGTGCGGCCCACTGATATCTGAGCGCTATGTGACACGCTCGATGGCACAGCTGCCTGTGACCAAAGTGACGAGAGGATAATGGAGATTTTGAATCTCTGCGTACACTTTTGGACACTGGACACTTGTGGATTGTGTGCGGCCCACTGATATCTGAGCGCTATGTGACACGCTCGATGGCACAGCTGCCTGTGACCAAAGTGACGAGAGGATAATGGAGATTTTGAATCTCTGCGTACACTATTGGACAGTGGACACTTGTGGATTGTGTGCGGCCCACTGATATCTGAGCGCTATGTGACACGCTCGATGGCACAGCTGCCTGTGACCAAAGTGACGAGAGGATAATGGAGATTTTGAATCTCTGCGTACACTTTTGGACACTGGACACTTGTGGATTGTGTGCGGCCCACTGATATCTGAGCGCTATGTGACACGCTCGATGGCACAGCTGCCTGTGACCAAAGTGACGAGAGGATAATGGAGATTTTGAATCTCTGCGTACACTTGTGGACAGTGGACACTTGTGGATTGTGTGCGGCCCACTGATATCTGAGCGCTATGTGACACGCTCGATGGCACAGCTGCCTGTGACCAAAGTGACGAGAGGATAATGGAGATTTTGAATCTCTGCGTACACTTTTGGACACTGGACACTTGTGGATTGTGTGCGGCCCACTGATATCTGAGCGCTATGTGACACGCTCGATGGCACAGTTGCCTGTGACCAAAGTGACGAGAGGATAATGGAGATTTTGAATCTCTGCGTACACTTGTGGACAGTGGACACTTGTGGATTGTGTGTGGCCCACTGATATCTGAGCGCTATGTGACACGCTCGATGGCACAGCTGCCTGTGACCAAAGTGACGAGAGGATAATGGAGATTTTGAATCTCTGCGTACACTTTTGGACACTGGACACTTGTGGATTGTGTGCGGCCCACTGATATCTGAGCGCTATGTGACACGCTCGATGGCACAGCTGCCTGTGACCAAAGTGACGAGAGGATAATGGAGATTTTGAATCTCTGCGTACACTTTTGGACACTGGACACTTGTGGATTGTGTGCGGCCCACTGATATCTGAGCGCTATGTGACACGCTCGATGGCACAGCTGCCTGTGACCAAAGTGACGAGAGGATAATGGAGATTTTGAATCTCTGCGTACACTTGTGGACAGTGGACACTTGTGGATTGTGTGCGGCCCACTGATATCTGAGCGCTATGTGACACGCTCGATGGCACAGCTGCCTGTGACCAAAGTGACGAGAGGATAATGGAGATTTTGAATCTCTGCGTACACTATTGGACAGTGGACACTTGTGGATTGTGTGCGGCCCACTGATATCTGAGCGCTATGTGACACGCTCGATGGCACAGCTGCCTGTGACCAAAGTGACGAGAGGATAATGCAGATTTTGAATCTCTGCGTACACTTTTGGACACTGGACACTTGTGGATTGTGTGCGGCCCACTGATATCTGAGCGCTATGTGACACGCTCGATGGCACAGCTGCCTGTGACCAAAGTGACGAGAGGATAATGGAGATTTTGAATCTCTGCGTACACTATTGGACAGTGGACACTTGTGGATTGTGTGCGGCCCACTGATATCTGAGCGCTATGTGACACGCTCGATGGCACAGCTGCCTGTGACCAAAGTGACGAGAGGATAATGGAGATTTTGAATCTCTGCGTACACTTTTGGACACTGGACACTTGTGGATTGTGTGCGGCCCACTGATATCTGAGCGCTATGTGACACGCTCGATGGCACAGCTGCCTGTGACCAAAGTGACGAGAGGATAATGGAGATTTTGAATCTCTGCGTACACTTTTGGACACTGGACACTTGTGGATTGTGTGCGGCCCACTGATATCTGAGCGCTATGTGACACGCTCGATGGCACAGCTGCCTGTGACCAAAGTGACGAGAGGATAATGGAGATTTTGAATCTCTGCGTAAACTTTTGGACACTGGACACTTGTGGATTGTGTGCGGCCCACTGATATCTGAGCGCTATGTGACACGCTCGATGGCACAGCTGCCTGTGACCAAAGTGACGAGAGGATAATGGAGATTTTGAATCTCTACGTACACTTTTGGACACTGGACACTTGTGGATTGTGTGCGGCCCACTGATATCTGAGCGCTATGTGACACGCTCGATGGCACAGCTGCCTGTGACCAAAGTGACGAGAGGATAATGGAGATTTTGAATCTCTGCGTACACTTTTGGACACTGGACACTTGTGGATTCTGTGTGGCCCACTGATATCTGAGCGCTATGTGACACGCTCGATGGCACAGCTGCCTGTGACCAAAGTGACGAGAGGATAATGGAGATTTTGAATCTCTGCGTACACTTTTGGACACTGGACACTTGTGGATTGTGTGCGGCCCACTGATATCTGAGCGCTATGTGACACGCTCGATGGCACAGCTGCCTGTGACCAAAGTGACGAGAGGATAATGGAGATTGGATTGCTTTTAAAAAAGCAGTTTGCAGAGCAGTGGGTAAACAGCAATGCCAGCGTGTCAGGAAGCCTTAGAAGGCAGCCCAACAACCAACACCACTGATACACCACAATATAGCCTCCCCTTCCACTGCACACACAGTGACTTGTGTGTTGTGCAGGCCAAATCGCTAGCAGCAGAAGCAGTTTTTTTGTCTTCTTCCCTGCCTAACGCTCTCCCTACAGAATCAGCAGCAACCTCTCCCTATACTAAGATCGGCAGAAGTAAGATGGCGGTCGGCGTGCACGCCCTTTTATACCCCCTGTGACGCCCACCAAAGCAAGCCAATCACTTGCATGCCCTTCTGAAAGATGGTGGTGACCCGTGCCTATGTCATCACGTTGCCCACAGTGTCCGTGGATCCTGATTGGCTGAAAAAGAGCGCAAAACAAACTTTTGAAACGCGACTTTGGCGCGTAAGTCGCCGACCTCGTGGCCGACCTCATCCTAGGGTCGGGTTTCGTTTCATGAAACCCGACTTTGCCAAAAGTCGGCGACTTTTGAATTTTGTCGACCCGTTTCGCTCAACTCTAGTGATGGCCAACTCACTGAATGAATTTAAGAAAGGAATGGATGCTTTTCTTGTGAGTAACAGTACTGAAGGTTACGAATAACATAATATTATAGGTAGATGGTTGACCCAGCTTAGGGGAAGGAATTTTTTTCCCTATGGAGAAAATTGGCTTCTACTCTGTGGGCTTTTTGCCTTCCCCAGGATCAACAATGCAGAACAGCTGCACTAAAAATAGGCTGAACTAGATGGACATAAGGTCTTTAGCCTTCAAAACTATGTTACTATGTTATTCTGATGAGCACAATGCACCATGACAATGCAATAAGTAGCCAAGATGACAAAAAGCCCCAGATGATATTAGATTATTATTCCACCAAAGGGCAATTAATAAATTAATACACCAGATCAACAAATAGCTATGTACACAAGCAAATGCAAAACCAGTCGGTGGCCAATGACTTTATTTTACAACATTCTTGATGTATCTGCCTATAACACATTTGTTTTTGGTGTGAAATAACTCCCGATTAGAATGCCAATAAACTGCATGAACAAAGACTCTTTCTGGAAGAATTAGAAAAGTCACTTGTTATGCCGTTTGTTTTAGGAAGTAAAGTAAAATCCTGAAGTGAAGGAGCAGCAGCCATAGTAAGCCGTATCCATCAGCTCAACAACGCGAACCTATGGCCTGCAACACTGGAAAGAGACTGAAAAGGAAAAGATGCATCATTTGTCCGTCTCCTGTGATAAAACACATGTTACATGTTCTAGTCGTAGTAAATACAGTTAGGTCCATAAATATTTGGACAGAGACAACATTTTTCTAATTTTGGTTCTAAACATTACCACAATCAGCGTCGGACTGGCCCACCGGAGAACCGGAGGATTCTCCGGTGGGCCCTGGCATCTGGTGGGCCCTGGCACCTGCTGGCATACAGGGCCAGCAGTTGCCTAGGGCCCCCGCTGCTCCAGGGGCCCCCAGCCAGTGGTGTGTCGCACACCATGCAGCTGCTATGGGGGCCCCTGCCAGCGGAGCAGCAGCGGGTGTCAGGAGGCAGGAGCCCCTGTCCCCGCTGCTAAAGAGAAATGAATATTCACTGCGAAGCAGTGAATATCATTTCAGGTCTCCACACCCCCAGAGGCCCCGCCCCCAGCCCAGTAAGCTGCTCTGCATCTATAAATCAGGGCCGGCGCCGCCCTCAGTCCTCTCTGCTCCTGGCTCACAGCCAGTGCGCGATGACGTCACTACATCGCGCACCCGCTGTGTGTCTGGCAGAGGGGGCAGCTCCTGACACTGAAGCCGGGATCAGCGTGGGAGCGAGGAGGAGAGGTGAGTATTGTGTTTTGTTTTTTTTTTTATATCTCGCTCTCTCTATCTGTCTCTATCTATCTATCTATCTATATCTCTATATATCTCTCTCTCTAGCTCTCTTATATCTATCTATCTTTCTATCTCTATCTATTATCTATATCTATCTATTTCTATATCTATCTCTATCTATCGCTCTATCTTTATATCTATCTTTCTATCTCTACATCTATCTCTATATCTTTCTATATATATCTATCTATTATGTCTATCTATCTATCTCTATATCTATTATCTCTATTTATTATCTATCTAGCTACCATCTATATCTATCTATCTTTATCTATATATATCTCTATCTAATATCTATATCTATCTATCTCTATACCTATCTATCTATTTATCTATCCGTTATCTATCTCTATATCTTTTCTCTGTATCTATCTATCTCTATATCTATATCTCTCGCTATCTATCGCTCTATCTCTCGCTCTATCTCTATATCTATATCTATCTCTATATCTATCTTTATATCTATATCTATATATCTATCTCTATCTATCTCTATATCTATTTCTCTCTATATCTATCTCTATATCTCTCTCTATAGCTATCTATCTATCTCTATATCTATCTCTCTGTATATCTATCTATCGCTCTATCTCTATATCTATCTTTCTATCTCTATATCTATATATCTATCTTTCTCTATCTATTTATCTCTATATCTTTTCTCTGTATCTATCTCTCTCTATATCTATCTATCTATCTCTATATATATCTATTATCGCTATATCTATTTCTCTCTATATCTCTCTATATCTATCTATCTATCTATCTATCTATCTATCTCTATCTCTATATTTATCTCTCTGTATATCTATCTATCTTTCTATCTCTATATCTATCTCTATATCTATCTATCTTTATCTATCTATTTATCTCTATCTATTATCTATATCTATCTCTATCTATCTATCGCTCTCTCTATATCTATCTTTCTATCTCTACATCTATCTCTATATCTATCTTTCTATCTATCTCTATATCTATCTATATCTACAGTATATCTATCTATTATGTCTATCTATCTAGCTATCTCTATTATCTATATCTACCTATCTCTATATCTTTCTATCTTACTCTATCTCTATATCTATCTGTTATCTCTATATTTATTATCTATCTTTATCTATCTATCTATCTATCTCTATCTATTATCTATATCTATCTCTCTATCTATTTATCGATCTCTGTATCTATCTCTCTCAATATCTATCTCTCTCTATCTACCGCTCTCTCTATCTATCTTTATATCTATATCTATCTATCTCTATATCTATCATCTCTATATCTATCTACCTATCTCTATATCTATCTCTATATCTATATCTGTTTCTCTCTATATCTATCTCTATATCTCTCTCTATAGCTATCTATATATTATCTCTATATCTATCTATCTCTATAGCTATCTATCTCTATATCTATCCGTTATCTCTATATCTATCTGTTATCTCTATATCCATATCTATCTATCTCTATCTATATATCTCTATATCTATCTTTCTATCTAACACTATATCTCTATATCTATCTCTATATCTCATTATCTATCTCTCTCTCTTTATCTATCTATCTATTGATCTATCCATCTATCTCTATATCTATCTATTATCTATATCTATCTATCCATCTATCTATCTATCTATCTATCTATCTATCTCTATCTATCTCTATATCTCTCTCTATATCTTTCTATCTTTCTAACTCTATATCTATCTATCTCTATACATATCTCTATATCTAGCTATTATCTCTATATCTATCTCTATATCTATCTTTCTATATCTATCTGTCTCTATATCTATCTATCTCTATATCTATTATCGCTATATCTATCTATCTATCTCTATATATATCTCTATATCTATTTTTATTTATAGCCATCTATCTATATATATTTATCTATATATCTATCTATATATGTCTATATTATTATTATTATTATTATTATTATTATTATTATTATTATTATTATTATAATAATAATATCTGTATATCTCTATCTATTATCTATATCTATCTCTATATCTTTCTATCTATAGCTATCTATCTCTATATCTATCTATCCATTATCTATTTTCTATCTATCTCTATATCTATCTACCTATCGATCTATCTATCTGTCTATATTTCTTTCTATATCTATCTTTATATCTATCTCTATCTATCTCTATCTATCTCTATGAATCTTTCTATCTATATCTATCCATTATCTACTTTCTATCCATTATCTACTATCTATCTCTATATCTATCTATTTCTACATCTATCTTTCTATCTATATCTATCTAACTCTATATCTATATATCTATATAGCATTATTCCCTATGAGGGGGTGCATTATTCCCTATGAGGGGGGCAGTATTATTCCCTATGAGGGGGGCAGTATTATACCCTATGAGGGGGCAGCATTATACCCTATGAGGAGGCAGCATTATACCCTATGAGGAGGGCAGCATTATTCCCTATGAGGGGGGCAGCATTATTCCCTATGAGGAGGGCAGTATTATACCCTATGAGGAGGCAGCATTATACCCTATGAGGAGGGCAGCATTATTCCCTATGAGGGGGGCAGCATTATTCCCTATGAGGGGGGCAGTATTATACCCTATGAGGGGGGCAGTATTATACCCTATGAGGGGGCAGCATTATACCCTATGAGGGGGTGCATTATACCCTATGAGGGGGGCAGTATTATACCCTATGAGGGGGGCAGTATTATACCCTATGAGGGGGGCAGTATTATACCCTATGAGGGGGTGCATTATACCCTATGAGGGGGTGCATTATTCCCTATGAGGGGGGCAGTATTATACCCTATGAGGGGGGCAGTATTATATTCTATGAGATGGCTGCATTATACTATGTGAGGGGGCTGCTTTATATTCTATGAGGGGGCTACCCCAACTCCTGCTACATAATTAAGACATGTACAACCTTATACCCGGATATTAGCGTGTTTTACCGCATAATTGGTGGTCTGGTATTTAACTCTATGCAGCTACATAGTGGGCCCCAAGAATGATTTTCTCTGGTGGGCCCAAGGTGTTCCAGTCCGACGCTGGCCACAATGAATTTTAAACAAAACAATTCAGATGCAGTTGAAGTTCAGACTTTCAGCTTTCATTTGAAGGTATCTACAACCAGAACCAAAATTAGAAAAATGTTGTCTCTGTCCAAATATATATGGACCTAACTGTGTATATGTAAGGAACATGTGAGTTATTTCTGTGCAGAATGTAAGAATGCCTGAACATAGCAATAAGTGAACCTGCACAACCCGTTGCTTTATTTTCTTTAGAAAACTGAAGTTTTGATTTTTATTTTTCACTTGTTTTTGACCAACCATGTTCACATACAGTTTAATAATGCAACTGATATTAAAATAATGCTCTTAGAGTAGCTAAATGTAAAAATTAACAGGTTTTAATAGGTCTTATTGACCAAACAGAACAAGTGTAAGGCCATTATGAACAGAACAAGGGAATCTACCTGGGCGCCTCACTGAAATCACAGCTAACGGAAGGAATTGTACTTACCGTATATACTCGTGTATAAGCCAAGGTTTTCAGCTCATTTTTTTTTTTAGCTGAAAGTCCCCCTCTCGGCTTATACACAAGTCACATACCTGGGGGTGGGCGGGGGAGGGGGGAGCGGGGGTGTCAGAGATCTTACCCCCCCGGCGCTGTCTCTGCAGCCCCCCGATTCTCCCACAGTCTCCCTGCATGCAGTAGTCACGTGTTACCGCGCATATTCATGAATTTAATGAGCAGTACCACGTGACCGTTGAAAGCACGAAGGGAGACCGTGGGAGAAGCGGGGGGCTGCAGAGACCACGCCAGGAGGGGTGTATTTTGTATGGAGAATCTTATGGGGCCCATCATGAACTGTATGGAGCATTAAGTGTGGCTCCTGATTCAATATGGATATTCAAAAACATCTAACCTACTGATGTCTCAATTAATTTTACATTTATTGGTATGTATTTTTATTTTTGAAATTTACCAGTAGCTGCTGCATTTTTCACCCTAGGCTTATACGTGAGTCAATAAGTTTTCCCAGTTTTTTGTGGCAAAATTAGGGGGGGTCGGCTTATACTTGGGTCAGCTTATACATGAGTATATATGGTATATCCTTCTGGAACCCCCTCGCTTTCAGTCATCAGTGTGGTGCGGAGAGAAAATTTGTTGTATTTATTTATTATGCTTTGCTTTTATACCGCAGCGTATCCCTATCTGTATGTCTTTGGAGTGTGGGAGGAAACTGGAGAACCCGGAGGAAACCCACACAAACACTGGGAGACCCTACAGACTAAAGTGATCACTCGCTATTCTGTGAGCAGTGAATGCAATCACTCCCTGGTATTATGATTGACAACCTGCACCGCAGCTTTTATGTGCAGAATGAGCTGTCAAAGTGCCGGAGAGTAATTGCAAACACTTATAATCGCTCTCTGCACCGTCCCGATGACAAGTGAGCGGCTCCCGGGAGTATGTAATTTTATTTCCTCCCGGTAGCCATTCTTTCAGTATTTTTAAACTTGTTTAAGACTATTCACCTGCAGATTAACCATAGATAGGCAGGTGAATAGTGCTTTTGCCCATGACAGGTTCCCTTTAATAGTTAATAGACATAAGCTGACTATGTATTTGGAAAGCTTTTAGTATACGAGGATCGGAGTGACTGCATCGGCAGAGCAGTCATTGATACAGGTAGGATTTTGGGGGATGTCAGGGATAGCTACGGATCAGGGGTATCCTGCAGAGCCTCTTCTGTCACTGTACATACCACTAATCCCAGCCATAAGATCCCGCAGCTCAAGGGACGGCGTTATTTATAGATCTCCAATGCAGACAGGCCTCATGGCCAAGTCTGCCATTCCCTGCTCACGGCCAACATGCTGCAGTCAGAATACAGCTTGGGATCATTTACTGCAGAAAACACAGGGGAGACTGCACTAATATATTATGACCAATGCAGTGGATGTGCTCTCCCTCCAACCTAAAACTACAATTTACAATATTTCAATGGTATCCTGCAGGACAAATACACAGCACATTGTAGGAGAATAGCTAAAGAGGAGATATCTGCATTGGCCTGGAGATGAAGAATATCAACTTACTTTATTAGAGCCTTTTTTATTTTTCTTAAAAAATGTTTGCAATCAGGTTGCATTTATCCCTTAACCCTTTCTCGCCACTGTCAATTTCCATTTTTTTTTTCATTTTCGGATTATTTCCCCCTTCTTCCAAGAACCATAACTTTTTTTTTATTTTTCTGTCCCCATTGGCATATGAGGGCTTGTTTTTTGTGGGATGAGTTGTTCTTTTGAATGACACCATTCATTTTACTATATAATGTACTGGAAAAGGGTAAAAAAAAAAAAATTCCAAGTGCTTCGAAATTGCAAAAAAAAGTGTAATTCTACATTTTTTTTTGGGGGGGGGGGGGTTTATTTACCTTTACCATGTTCACTATATGGTAAAACTGACCTGGTAATATGATTCTTCAGATCAGTAAGGGTACACAGAGATTTATTTTATTTAGATAGTAAAAAAAAATTGTAAATTGTAATTTTGAAAAAAAAATACTTTATTACGTTGCTTTTGTCGCCGTTTTCCAAGACCACTAACACTTTCCTTTTTTTGGGCTATGGAGCTGTGTGAGGGCTTATTTTTTGTGCCCTGAGCTGAAATTTTTAATGATACCTTATTGGGATAGATTAAATCAGCCATCAAGTGCGGGGAAAGATGCGAGCACGGCGTGAGAACCCACATCCAAGGCAGGGACCCTACTTTTAATGTAAAAGTCAGTCAAAAGTAGTGAAGGGGTTAAATTGATATCCTCCAATATTTATATATTTTATGAAGCTAGACTCCTGGAACATTGTCAAAATGCCCCTGAGAGACACCTTCATACTTTTCTTCATCAAAGAAAATGTTTTTTTGGAAAAAAAAAGTCTCTATGACTTGACAGCGCCATTTCATATTTTAACGGTTGCGGTCAAAGCTCCGCTCCACCGGCGTCTGTTAGAGGCAGATGATGGCTGAATTATTCATCCATCATCTGCTGGGAAAGTTGGGGGCACTGTTTGCGAGCCTGCATCAAAGTCAGGGACCTGACAGACATAACTGTATGTCATATTTTGGGAAAGGGTTAAGTACTGTGTGAATTATGTATTTTTGCACTTTCACTGTTTCCTCTTTCTTCTGAGAGCCATAATTTTTTAATTGTTTTTCATCAACATAGCTATCAAATCCTGAAGATCCCGTGCGCTACTTCTATGAACTTTGAGCTTCAGAACAGCAAAGAGAGTGGAGGGACCACATGTCTCTATAGCACAGCACTTAGCACTTTATCTCCTGGTACAAGCTAGTCCCCTGATGAATAGGTTTGAATGAAACGCTTTGGGACACCATCTAAGGGAGAGTGAGGGCTTGTTCAGCACAGGGGTACAGGGGTAGTTGTGGACTGCCCTTGTCAGAGTGGGAGTCTTGGTGATAGGTTACTGCAAGCCCCATAGGGTCCGGCAGGGTATTATCCGTCTCAGGAATCTTCTGATGATCCCACCAGGAAACTAGATTCACTCCCTGTTAGGGCTGGCAGAACGCACCAAATTATAAAAGAATATTAGGTGCGTTCGCAGCCCGGGGTCCACCGTGCAGAGGTGGTACACTGCTGCTAGGTAATGGCGGGAGTATATAGCAGTATGGAAAGGTCACACGTGGGTTAACGTCACCCAGTGTGAACAGGAGCGAACTCTGGTAACTCTCAGAGCCGCACTACCACAGAACGTAATTGCCGGAGCCTGTTTAGCTCACAGAGCCCGGCCAATGAGCGCACAGAAAGCTGTCACAGAACTGTGCCCCAAGGACACAGGGTCAGAGACCCTCTAGACCTTCTGAGCGTGCGGCGTTGCAACTGCGGACGTCGCTATAGACGCTGACTACGGAGTGTAGAGCACATGCACTGTGGCGTGCTGAGTCACTGATGGAGACTGATGCCTGTCTCAGACTGTCCTACCTTCACCTAAGCCTGGGCGCTTAACAGGCTAGGCTGCACAACACATGCGTACCAAGGGTAGGGGTTTCTTAATGAGTCATTCACCAGAGACATTCATACATGCATACAACACTCACTCCTCATAGTCTGATAATGCAGTCTATGCTAGCGCATGGCCGAGCGGCCATGCAAACCTTTTATAGCTGCGTTCTTCCAGGACCTTCCTGGCTTTTCAAATGGACCAAACCGAGCTGGAGAAGGACCTGAGCACATGACCTTTGATCTCCAATGGGAGATCACTCCACGGGCATGCTCAGTGGACCGACAGGAGGACTTAGTCCCTGGAGAGACTCGCTGCTGACCAGCATATGCTGCTATAGTTGGGCCAGAGGTGGCAGCAGCAACCAAATCCATGGAGCTAGTCTGGGTAGAGCGCCGGGACCGACGAGTCTGCTGAGCAACCTCCTCTGTGGCTGGAGAGGAATGGGAGACCACTGGAAGGAAGGCTCAGGATTCCCGCTGTGCAGTGACAGGAACCCGACACCTAACATTACCCACCCTCCTAGGGCCCCCTCCTCTCTGAGCCTCGCTCCGCTCAAATTCCGCAATGAGAAGTGGAGCGTGGATGTTCTCCACTGGCTCCCAGGTCTGAGCCTCTGGAACATGACCCTTCCAATCCACCAAATAAAACTTTTTGCCCTGCATCACCTTGCATCCCATGATGGCATTGACCTCAAACTCGTCCGAAGACAGGTCTGATGTCCTGGCAGATGACTCGGAGAACCGGGACATGTGAACAGGCTTAAGGAGGGACACATGGAATGTGTCAGAGATAGCCAAGTGTGGTGGTAGGGCCAGATGGTAGACCACAGGGTTGATCTGCTCAAGGACCTTGAAGGGGCCAATGTAGTGCGGTGCAAACTTAGCGGACTCAACCCGCAGCCTGATGTTTCAGGCGGCGAGCCACACTAAGTCGCCAGGGGCGAAGGTCGGAGCAGGGCGCTGGTGTGGGTCAGCAGAGGTCCTCATTCTCTCCTTGGAGGCCCGGATAGCATCCTGAGTGCGACCCCAAATGTTACGTGCCTCCACCGCCCAATCTGCCACCCTAGAGTCGGTGGATAACACGGGCATGGGCACAGGGACGCGCGGATGCTGGCCGTAATTTAGGAGGAATGGGGTCTGATCGGTGGAGTCAGCCACAGCGTTATTCAAAGCAAACTCCGCCCACGGCAGCAAGGATGCCCAGTCATCCTTCCTGGCCTAGACAAAATGTCGT
This sequence comes from Dendrobates tinctorius, assembly GCF_039654945.1. Classification (NCBI taxonomy): domain Eukaryota; kingdom Metazoa; phylum Chordata; class Amphibia; order Anura; family Dendrobatidae; genus Dendrobates; species Dendrobates tinctorius. Next base: position 29,157,377 of record NW_027361737.1, read on the forward strand.
AGATATGTGACCAGGGTCTGGTCTCTACCAACCCTTTTGTCTCGGGATGATAGGCCGAGGAGAGATTTAGCTCAATGCTGAGCAGGGAACAGAGCTCTCTCCAGAACCGAGACGCAAACTGAGGACCCCGGTTGCTGACAATCTTATCCAGCATGCCGTGCAGGCGGAAAACATGCTTAATAAACAACACTGCCAGGCCCCGTGCAGAAGGTAGCCGAGAGAGTAGTACTAGATGCACCATCTTGGAGAAGTGGTCGGTGACAACCCAAATGACGGTGCTGCCACTGGACTAGAGCAGTCCCATCACAAAGTCCATACCGACCATCTCCCAGGGCCTGTCCACTACTGGCAGGGGGTAGAATAGCTCAGCGGGCTGCTGCCGAGAGGACCGATTCTGGGCGCAAGAGACGCATACCCGAATATAGTCCCTGACGTAACGGGCCATATGCGGCCACAAGTAAGTCCTCGCCAGATGCTCAGAGGTCTGTTTGGTCCCAAAATGTCCACCTACCCTGGACGAATGAGTCCAAGAGAGGACCTCCGGTCGCAGATGGGCAGGGACAAAAGTCTTGCCCGGAGGTACAGACTCGAGGGCGACCGGATCCACGGTCCTAAGGCTCTCAGATGGGATTATCAGCCGAGGCTCCTCCTCCTCCGATGACACCACAGAGCGGGAGAGAGCAGCGGCCCTGGCGTTCTTCCCGGAGAGAAAATGCAGGGTGAAGTGGAATCGGGAGAAGAACAAGGACCATCTGGCCTGGCGACAATTCACCCACTGGGCTGTTTGTAAATAGACCAAATTCTTGTGGTCAGTGAACACCTCACCTGGAAAGGGTGGCGAGCCCCCTCCAGGAGGTGTCTCCTCTCTGAAAAGGCCAACTTCATCGCTAGCAACTCCCTGTCCCCGATGGAATAATTCCTCTCCGCCGGTGTGAAGGTCTTGGAGAGGAAGAAGCATGGGTGCTTCCAACCTTGCGAGTCCTTCTGGAACAGGACCGCTCCAGCACCGACGGAAGAGGCATCCACCTCCAGAATGAAGGGTTTATTCACATCGGGGCGATGTAGAATGGGAGCGCTAGCGAAATGGGATTTAATAGAGGAGAAGGCCTTGGAGACAGGTTCCGACCACAACTTGGGGTTTGCACCCTTCTTGGTGAGGGCCACCAAGGGCGCTACCAAAGTTGAGAAGTGGGGGATGAATTGGCGATAGTAATTTATGAACCCCATAAAGCGCTGCACCGCTTTGAAAAAATGGGATTCCTACCAATCCATCACCGCCTGTAGCTTGGCAGGATCCATGGCCAAACCCTGGGCAGAGATCATATAGCTCAGGAAAGGCAAGGACTCCTGCTCAAACACACACTTCTCCAACTTGGCATACAGGGAGTTTGCCCGCAGGAGGTCGAAACTTTGCAAACATCTCTCCGGTGGGAGTCAATATCTGGAGAGTAGATGAGAATATCATCCAGATTGACTATTACCGAGGTGGTAAGCATATCCCGGAAGATATTGTTCACAAAGTCTTGGAAGACGGCTGGGGCATTACAGAGCCTGAAGGGCATCACCAGGTATTCATAGTGCCCGTCCCTGGTGTTAAATGCCATCTTCCATTCATCCCAATCACGGATGCAAATCAGGTTGTAAGCCCCCCGCAGATCAAGTTTGGTAAACACTCTCACTCCCCGTAGCCTATCAAACAGCTCCGATATCAGGGGCAGAGGATACTTATTCTTAATGGTGATGGCGTTAAGACCCCTGTAATCGATGCAAGGACGTAGTTCCCGACTCTTCTTCTGGACGAAGAAGAATCCCGCCCCCGCTGGTGACACTGATTTCCTAATGAATCCTCTTGCCAGATTCTCCCTGATGTATTGAGACATAGTCTCTGTCTCCGGGAGAGATAGGGGATAGACTCGACCACGGGGAGGCTCAGCACCAGGCAAGAGGACAATAGGACAGTCATAGGGGCGATGCGGTGGAAGGGTCTCCGCCGCCTTTTTGGAGAACACATCCGCATACTGTCGATAGTGTTTGGGAAGCGAGGAAAGATCTGCGGGGACCTCGGTGGAAGCAACCTGGACACACTTCCTCAGACATCTACCCTCACATGACTTACTCCAACCAAGAATTCTCTCCGAGGACCACTATATGGGGAGAGTGATACTGCAACCAGGGGACCCCTAGAAGGACCTGGTCGATACCCTCGGGCATGACGAGGAGGGATATCGTCTCCTGATGAGATGGAGACACCGAGAGTAACAGTGGAGTGGTTTGGTGGGTAATCTGTGAGGGCAAAGTCGCGCCGTTCACTACTCTGACGGTGACTGGCTTGGACATCATAACCAGTGGTATTGCGTGCCGTTGAGCGAAGGCAGATGACATAAAATTGCCCTCCGCTCTGGAATCCACGCAAACTTCCACCGCCAGAGTGGAAGAACCAAACCCAAGTGTCCACTTAAAGGACAACTTGGAGGAAAAAGCCGTGGATTCTAGTGAGCCACCTCCTACAGCCACTAGGGGCGAGCGTCTTCCCAGCCGCTGTGGGCACCGGTTGGCAAAGTGACTGGACTGCCGACAACCATGACAGATCACAGGGGCTCGAGCGGGCCGGGGCCTGGATCCCTCGCGGGAAGCCCCCTGACGCTCGGACGCTCGATCGGGAGATTCCAAAGGTTTAGCAAAACTGGGTGCCAACCTAAACCTCTGCCTACCCTGGGACTGCTGCGACCTTCGCTCGGCAAAGCGAAGGTCTATACGGGTGGAGATGATGATAAGCTCCTCCAGTGAAGCAGGAATCTCCCTAGTGGCCAGAGCGTCCTTCACATGGCCAGCCAAACCTCTCCAGAATGCCGGAATGAGGACCTTATCTGGCCACTCTAACTCCGAGGCCAGCGTCCGGAACTGGATGGCAAAGTGGCTGACCATGGACGAGCCCTGTGACAATGCCAGCAGCCAGAGCGCTGTGTCATGGGTGACTCGTGGTCCCAGGAAGACCTGCTTCAGAGAGTCCAAAAACCGTGAGGCACTTTGCACCATATGATCACCACGCTCCCACAGCGGTGTGGCCCACTCCAAACCCCTGCCCGACAAGAGGGAAATAATAAATCCCACTTTGGCCCGCTCGGAGGGGAATCGTGCTGCCAGCAGCTCCAGCTGAATAGAGCACTGGCTCATGAATCCCCTACAAGAAGCACTATCACTCAAGAACTTCTTGGGCAGCGGGAGGCGGGACAAAGTCGGGGCAGGGATGGCAGTGGTCATATGGGAGACAGTCTCTGTGGCTGCCTGAACAACGACCGCAGTAACATCCGCAGCTGAGGCTCAACACTCGAGAGCCGTCAACCTGCCCTGCAGCTGCCGGATGTACTGCAGCAGTCGCTGTCCGTCCGCCATTATTATCTAGACCCCGGCGCTAGTATAATGTTAGGGCTGGCGGAACGAACCAAATTATAAAATAATAGTAGGTGCGTTCGCAGCCCGGGGTCCACCGTGCAGAGGTGGTACACTGCTGCTAGGTAATGGCGGGAGTATAAAGCGGTGTGGAAAGGTCACATGTGGGTTAACGTCACCCAGTGTGAACAGGAGCGAGCTCTGTTAACTCACAGAGCCGTACTACCGCTGAACATAAATGCCGAAGCCTGTTTAGCTCACAGAGCCCGGCCAATGAGCACGCAGAAAGCGGTCACAGAACTCTGCCCCAAGGACACGGGGTCAGAGTCCCTCTAGACCTTCTGAGCGCACTGCGTCGCAACTGCGGATGCCGCTATAGACGCTGACTACGGAATGTAGAGCATGTGCACTGAGGCGTGCCGAGTCACTGATGGAGACTGATGCCTGTCTCAGACTCTGTCCTACCTTCACCTAAGCCTGGGCTCTTAACAGGTTAGGCTGCACAACACATGCGTACCAAGGGTAGGGGTTTCTTAATGAGTCATTCACCAGAGACATTCATACATGCATGCAACACTCACTCCTCATAGTCTGATAATGCAGTCTATACTAGCGCATGGCCGATCGGCCATGCATACCTTTTATAGCCGCGTGCTTCCGGGACCTTCCTGGCTTTTCGGATGGACCAATCCGAGCTGGAGAAGGACCTGAGCACATGACCTTCGATCTCCAATGGGAGATCACTCCAAGGGCATGCTCAGTGGTCTGACAGGAGGACTTAGTCCCTGGAGAGACTCACTGCTGACCAGCATACGTTGCTATAGTTCGGCCAGAGGTGGCAGCAGCAGCAACCAAACCCACGGAGGTAGTCTGGGCAGAGCGCCGGGACCAACAAGTCTGCTGAGCAACCACCTCCTCTGCGGCTGGAGAGGAATGGGAAACCGCCGGAAGCAAGGCTCGGGATTCCCACTGTGCAGCGACAGGAACCCGACGCCTAACACTCCCCTGTGAAAGCATACGTCTGATTTGGTGAGAACGTTCCTTATCGTGTACTTTAACACCTGATCATTATATGCCCTTTATCTATTATAAGCGGTGACATATTGTTGTCATAGATGGTATACCAATCTGGCTACATACAAATAGGATCATTTTGTCATGTATTGGTGACTTGTCTCTGTTCTACTTGAAGTGAATTACCCAGGAAAAAAAAATCCAAATGAATGGAAAATACTTTATTATAGCTCTTTTTTTAAAAAACAGGGAGAAGAATCCAGCAAGCAATAAACATATATCGTACCATAAGACGTAGCGTTTACATAATGGATACAAGGGCCAAAATATATGAAAACCAATTACACATCATCCTCTTAATAATTAATATAAAGTGCAATAGCAATCAACAGATAAATCTGAAATAAAGTGCATAGCAAAAGTAAACAGGATTATAAATACCAGTGGTAAAGGGCCCAATGAATATCCAGCTCCAACGCACGTTTCGCCTGTTGTGGCTTTCTCAAGGAGTGAAGTAACAATGAATTGGGGAAGTTTTTATATGTTAACCGGACCGATGGAAATTATGGTTCCTATGTGCTTGATTAAATAATCTAATCATCCTAAATAATCATAATAGAATCCCATATCTAACATACTGTGCCCTAATAAAGAATAACAATCAGACCAGGAAGAAAAATATATATTAAATGACAAATTGCATATCAATTCATGTAGCGTGCGTTCCACAGTGGAACGCACGCCACCGCCGCCAATATCGCAGGACCCGGAAGCAGCATCATATGGTCCAGCGTGAAGCACAGGCCGGATCGATATATCCGGAACCAGAAATGACGTTTCCCCATCAATGCGCTCCAGAGTGAAACGCAAGCTGCAGACGGCTCCCCCGAAACCGGAAGTTGTTTGTCACCATTACAGCGCCCCAACTCGGTACATAAACTAATGAACATAATAATAGGGCCGGATAAAATATGCCCCAACAACACCAGTGGGTAAAGATTGGTGGACATGAAAGTAATACAAAATAGGGGGAAATAACATAGCAGCAAAACCGGGACTGGAAATGACATACCGCAACCTATGCATACTAAAATAGTACACAAATATGTACACAAATGAGCGGCACCTGGAAAACAGGAATTTGTATATAAGGCGCCCTACCCTGAGAACACAAACAAATGTATACAGTAATTAAAATATATAAATATATAATTGCGCTAATAATATCCACATAAGTTAAATTCCTCGCTTCCAAAATGCAATTAGTAACCATCTAAAAAGGTGTAGTAAGTGACTTTCATCCAGATTTATAAAATAATATCTACACATATGAATCCCTAAATGCACTGAGACAATAGTACTGACTGGGAACTTGAGACCATTTATATGGATGGAGGCTCACGGGCAAGCCTGGTGCTATGGCGTCATTTTATTGACGACATTTTCTTTATTTGGTCAGGTGGTGAAATTTTAATGAATTAATTTTTAAGTGAATTAAATAAAAATTGTTGTTTTTTAAATTTTACTGCCACCACCAGCCATAAAGTGGTGAATTTTTTAGATCTGAGGGTTTTTATTGAGGAAAACATTATTCAGACCCAAGTATATCATAAACCCACTGATTCGAACCATTTTATTTCTCTAGACAGTTGTCACCTTCCGAAGTGGCTTCTGAATGTTCCTTAGAGTCAGCTTATAAGAGCTCACAGAAATTGCTCTAGACAGCAAGATTATGAGAAAGAAGCCGAGTCCATGAGTATGAAATTTAAAGATAAGGGTTATGACATAGAATCTTTGGAAAAAATAACAGAGGAAGTTAGGAAAATACCAAGAGATCAATCACTGAATCCCACAAAAAGCGCACGCATGATGATTTCTTTGCCCAAGATGAGATTCCAATCATTTTGCAATACAATTCCAATATTAAGATTATGAGAAACATTGTTAGTAAACATTGGAATATTTTGCAAAATGATAAGATTATTTCGTGAATCATTGCCTGCGCATCCTAGATTTGTGTTTCGGAAGGCAAATAATCTTGGGAACATGATTGCACCTCCAATTCCAAGATTTTTAAAAAAGAAAAATAGCAGTGAATTAAGCCTTCCTAGTTGTTTTTTTCCATGTAAAAAATGTGGACCGTGTAAAAAATTGAACACAAAGACGCAAAAGATGATTAACAGTAAAGATATTGAGAGCAAAATAACTGATTTTATCAATTGCAACACTAAAGGGGTTATTTATGGAATAACATGTCCATGTGGGAAATTATACATAGGAAGAACTATCCGTCCAATGCGTGTACGAATTGCTGAGCATCTTCCGAATATTGTTAATAAATTTACCGGTCATCCCCTTTCTAATCATTTTTTTAAACATCATGGAAGTTCTATTAGGAACATTACGGTAACTGGCATCAAAATAGTTAAAAGAAAGCTGGAGAAAAGGCAATTTCATTGAACAGATGTCAAGAGCAGAAAGTGAATGGATATTCAAAATGAATACTCTCATACCGAATGGATTAAATAGCAAAATTGAATTATTTGCTTTTAATAAGTAGGACTTTTTGCTATACGGGCTGGGTATATAAGTGTCACCTCAACGACATGGACCATCCCTGATGAAGGAAGCAGTAAGCTCCCAAAACGCGTAGGATTGTTTTTTTGGTCCTGTTAGCTTTCCATAAGCCGATCACGTGCCCTAACACGTGACTGTGATGTCACGCAAGGTCCTGCACCTTGCCGGCTCTAACTACATCTACTGGCGCATGATCCGCTTCTGACGGCGGGTTAGCATCGGAGAGCAGGGTGATTGCTACCGGCCGGAGCATCGCCCGACATTTTGGATTGTAGTAAAGGTGAACATTTTTATTTATCTGCCCTCCGTTTGTGACTTCTACCATCACCGCTAATATTGGTACCTGGAAGGAACTATCACCTGAGCACATAGAAGCACAGTAAGAGAAGCATTTTTCTGGACTGAATCTCAGGCCGGTAATACCGCGTTTGGTATGAACAGTGACTTGAACGGTCAGTACTATTGTCTCAGTGCATTTAGGGATTCATCTGTGTAGATATTATTTTATAAATCTGGATGAAAGTCACTTATTACACCTTTTTAGATGGTTACTAATTGCATTTTGGAAGCGAGGAATTTAACTTGTGTGGATATTATTAGCACAATTATTTATTTATATATTTTAATTGTTTTATTATTCAGACAATTAGGTGGTGTTGTCTGTTAATTTGCAGCTGTTATATCCTCTACGCAGCGCCACTGGTTGCATAAAATCTTTTCCATAAATGAACACAGTACTATAATAAAAAAGCATACCCTGGCAGGTAAAAAAAAAAGGATAATGTGTTTGGATCACGGGGCTTAAAATGGGGTTGTCGACCGTGTGGATCATGTGTAGCATGCCCTAACGTAGAGAGATGTGACAATTTCTCAAATGCTGATGAGAGTAAAACATTCAAAATACTCTACCACATAACACGTACAACTACGGCAGTAATTTATTGTGCTAGGTGCCCCTGTAACTTGAAATATGTCGGTCCTACATCAAGGGAATTTAGACGTAGAGTGAGGGAACACGTCTTGGATATTAGAGCAGCACAGGATGCCTCTGACATTGATTCTCTCAAAACACTGCCAAGGCATTTTAAATTATTTCATCAATGCAATGATTCTCTGCTAAAGTGAGGGGGATTGATCATATCACATGAAATACTAGAGGGGGGATATCAAGAAACGCCTTGCACAAGTAGAAGCCAAATGGATATTTAGATTGGATATGATTGCGCCTAAGGGTCTCAATGAACAATTATCTTTCAATGCATTTTTATAATATTTGTTTTAATACTTTCCTTATTCTGTTTTTCTTTCCTTTTTTTCTTCTGCTTTTAGCTTGTACCCGGCCCTTGGATTTCTTTGAAAAAGAATATATCAACCATGATACTTGCACTTTATTGATATACTTTATATATGATATTTTATTTATTAATTATAATACTATTACTTTGTGTAATTGTTTATATATCTATATTCACCAGAGTTCACTCGTGCGCACGCATGTTGCACTGTACTATTCACTTTTAATTATTATTTTTTACATATTATTGTTTGTTTATAGTGTAATATATTTATAGAACTTTATTAACTATTTCACATAATATTATGTGTATATATGTATTCACATTGATGTATTCTATTTCCTATTTATTCTTTGCCCTGTATATATTGCTATATATTTAAATTGACAATATTGTATTTTATTACTCTCGACCTGGTCTCTTTTGCTTCCGATTTGCAGGCCAGCGGTGTATTTATACCGCTGTTATGCAATTCTGTGAAGTTTTTCTCGCTCCTATATGTGTTAATCATGCGTTTTTTAGTCTGTGTACACAGGCACCTATGTTAATCACCTGCCAAGGTATGTTATTTCCGGCCATAGTACTGTATTCATTTGTTTGTATTCTCAGGGTGGGGCGCCTTATATACAAATTCCTGTTTTCCAGGTGCCGCTCATTTGTGTACTTATTTGTGTACTATTTTAGTATGCATAGGTTGCGGTATGTCATTTCCGGTCCCGGTTTTGCTGCTATGTTATTTCCCTCTATTTTGATTTACTTTCATGTCCACCGATCTTTACCCACTGGTGTTGTTGGGGCATATTTTATCCGGCCCTATTATTATGTTCATTAGTTTATGTACCGAGTTGGGGCGCTGTAATGGTGACACACAACTTCCGGTTTCGGGGGAGCCGTCTGCAGCTTGCGTTTCACTCTGGAGCGCATGGATGGAGAAACGTCATTTTCAGTTCCGGATATATCGATCCAGCCTGTGCTTCACGCTGGACCATATGATGCTGCTTCCGGGTCCTGCGATATTGGCAGCGGAACGCACGCTACACGATTTGATATGCAATTTGTCATTTAATATATATTTTTCTTCCTGGTCTGATTGTTATTCTTTATTAGGGCATAGTATGTTAGATATGGGATCCTATTATGATTATTTAGGATGATTAGATTATTTAATCAAGCACATAGGAACCATAATTTCCATTGGTTCGGGTAACATATAAAAACTTCCCCAATTCATTGTTACTTCACTCCTTGAGAAAGCCACAACAGGCGAAACGTGCGTTGGAGCTGGAGATTCATTGGGCCCTTTACCACTGGTATTTATAATCCTGTTTACTTTTGCTATGCACTTTATTTCAGATTTATCTGTTGATTGCTATTGCACTTTATATTAAGTATTAAGAGGATTATGTGTAATTGGTTTTCATATATTTTGGCCCTTGTATCCATTATGTAAACGCTTCTTCTCATGGTACTATATATGTCTATTGTTTGCTGGATTCTTCTCCCTGATTTTTTTAAAAAGAGCTATAATAAAGTATTTTAATATTTTCCATTCATTTGGATTTTTTTGTCCTGGGTAATTCACTTAATTTGTTGAAGGTTTAACATTTTGTATTGTGAAAATCCTAATATGATATAGATTTTGAGTAGGTTGATCCCACTAAGTTGTTGGTATATCTGTTCTACTTGAGTACAATTTATTCGCCACATGACAGTGGGTTTTATTTCATTACGGATTCAGTCTCTGCCACTGCAGGAGGAATAATTTTTGATATCCTAGGGGAGGTTGGACCCTTGGTTGATGCTCAGAGCTAAGGCTCCTTGGCCTAAAGTCTCCCCCGTCACTCCTCACTCCAGAGGTGGCACTTTTTTGTTTATTTTTAATCATAGAATCATAGAATCGTAGAGTTGGAAGGGACCTCCTGGGCCATCTGGTCCAACCCCCTGCTCAAAGCAGGATTCGCTAAATCATCCCAGTCAGATGTCTGTCCAGCCTCTGTTTGAAGACTTCCATTGAAGGAGAACTCACCACTTCTCGTGGCAGCCTGTTCCACTCATTGATCACTCTAACTAAGTTTTTTCTAATATCTAATCTGTGTCTCCTCCCATTCAGTTTCATCCCATTGCTTCTAGTCTTTCCTTGTGCAAATGAGAATAAAGTTGATCCTTCTAAAATGTGACAGCCCTTTAGATATTTGTAGACAGCTATTAAGTCTCCTCTCAGTCTTCTCTTTTGCAAACTAAACATTCCCAAATCCTGCAACCTTTCCTCATAAGACAGGGTTTGCAGACCGGTCACCATTCTGGTCGCTCTTTTCTGAACTTGCTCCAGTTTGTTGATGTCTTTTTTAAAATGTGGTGCCCAAAACTGGACACAATATTCCAGATGAGGTCTGACCAAAGAGGAGTAGAGGGAAATAATGACTTCACGTGATCTAGACTGTATGCTTCTGTTAATACATCCTAGAATTGCATTTGCCTTTTTTGCTGCTGCATCACACTGTTGACTCATATTCGGTCTGTGATCTATTAGTATACCCAAGTCTTTTTCACATGTGCTGTCACTTAGCCCTATTCCTCCCATTCTATATATGCTTTTTCCATTTTTATTGCCCAGATGTAGTACTTTGCATTTCTCCCTGTTAAAAACCATTCTGTTTGTTGCTGCCCACTTCTCCAGTTTATTTAAATCTTTTTGAATCCTCTCTCTCTCTTCTCTAGTATTAGCTATCCCTCCTAGCTTTGTGTCATCAGCAAATTTAATCAGTTTACCCTCAATTCCTTCATCTAAATCGTTGATAAAGATGTTGAACAATACAGGGCCCAGGACAGAGCCCTGTGGTACCCCACTTGAGACATTCTTCCAACTGGATGTGCAGCCATTTACGACCACTCTTTGGGTCCGATCACTAAGCCAGTTATGAATCCACCTAACAGTTGCCTTGTCCATTCCATACTTAATCATTTTTTCAATAAGGATTGTATGAGAGACTTTGTCAAATGCTTTGCTGAAGTCAAGATATACTATATCTACAGCATTTCCTTGATCCACCCAATCAGTGATACCGTCATAGAAGGAAATTAAGTTAGTCTGACATGACTTATTAGTTACAAACCCATGCTGACTCTGTTTAATCACTTCATTCTTATCCAGGTATTGACATACATGTTGTTTAATAATTTGTTCAAAGATCTTTCCTGGTATAGAAGTCAGACTCACCGGCCTATAGTTACCTGGGTCCACCTTCTTCCCCTTTTTGAAGATAGGAACAACATATGCTCTTCTCCAGTCTTCTGGCACTTCTCCTGTTCTCCAAGAATTTTCAAAGATTATAGAGAGGGGTTCAAAAATTTCTTCTGCTATCTCCTTCAGTACTCTGGGGTGTAATTCATCTGGACCTGGAGACTTGAATTCATTTAGGCTAGCTAAGTGTTTCTTCACTATCTTTCTGTTTATAGATATCCTGGATTCTTCTATTCCCTTAATAGGACAGTGAATAACAGTTGATGTTACATTTCCTTTCTGAGAGAAAACAGATGCAAAATAGGAATTTAAAAGTTCAGCCTTCTCAACATCCTGTCTTACCATTTCATCATTTTCATCCTGTAAAAATCCTATAGCATCTTTGACTTTTCTTTTACTTTTGACATATCCCCAAAATCCTTTATTATTGCTTTTGACATCTCTTGCAAGCCTCAATTCATTTTCAGCTTTAGCTAATCTGATTTGTGCCCTGCAGGTTCTGCAGACAGCATTATATTCTTCTTTAGATATGCCTCCCTCTTTCCATTTTATAAACATTTTTTTCTTCCTTTTTAGCATGTGCTTAAGTTCTGTGTTCATCCATCCTGGTTTCCTTAACTGCTTCCTATTCTTCCCTCTTTTCGGAATTGTTAACAACTGTGCTTTGAGAATTTCATTTTTCAAGATTTCCCATCCTTCCTGGACATTTTTGTCTTTAAGGATATCCAGCCATTGGATCCCTCCAATTCTCTTTCTGAATCCCTTAAAATCTGCCTTTCTGAAATCTAACCTTGACGTCTGAGTCTTCACAGGTCTTCCGCCTCTAGTTATCCAAAATTCTAAAATAGCATGGTCGCTACCTCCTAGGGTCCCAGCCACTTTTACCTCCTCAACCATTTCCTCCCTGTTTATAAGGATTAGATCCAAGGTAGCAGTTCCCCTTGTTTTCTCCCTTACCTTTTGGAAGATAAAGTTGTCAGCAAGAGAGGATAAGAATTTCCTTGACCTGTTAGTTTTGCCTGAGAGAGATTCCCAACAAATGTCTGGATAGTTGAAATCTCCCATGACAACTATGTCATATTTTTTGGAGAACTTGGCCATTTGATGCATAAAGAGTTCATCCATATCTTCAGCTTGCACAGGCGGCCTGTAGTAAATGCCTACAATGGTGTCCTTTCCATTGTTCTGTCCTTGTATTCTTACCCAAACAGTTTCCACAGAACTCCCAGTCTCTGAAGCTTCAATCTCTGTGCAGATATACGCGTTTCTAACATACAATGCGACACCCCCTCCTCGTTTATCAAGTCTGTTTCTTGCAAATAAGTTGTATCCTTCTAGTCTTGATTTCCAATCATGTGTATTGTCCCACCAAGTTTCAGTGATTCCAATGACATCATATTTCTTTTCCTGTGTTAGTAGTTCCAATTCTCCTTGTTTGTTGCCCATGCTTTGTGCATTAGTATAGAAACATTTTAGTTTGTGATTGGTTTCTCTTTCTCCAATATTTTTATTAATTAGATTCTTTCATCTTTGTTCTTCCTTTCCACTTCTAATAGCAGAGTTCTCAATAGCATTTGTCAGGTGTATGGCTTTTTCTGGTCTTTTGCTTCCCTTCCCATGTTGTTCTAGTTTAAAGCTCTCCTTACAAGTGTAGCAAGGCGACTTCCAAATACATGCTTACCAGTCTTCGTAAGGTGCACCCCATCTCTAGCAAGTAGTCCATCGTATAAGTAGTTCACTCCGTGATCCAGAAATCCAAATCGTTGCTGACGGCACCATCGACGTAGCCAGTTGTTCACCTGCAGAATCTTATTCCACCTCCTTGTTCCATGGCCATCCACTGGGAGGATGGAAGAGAAGACCACCTGCGCTCCCAGTTCTTTCACTTTCTTGCCTAAGTCTTCAAAGTCTCTGCAGATGGTTTCCAGGTCGTTTCTTGCAGTGTCATTTGTCCCCACATGTAGTAGCAGGAATGGGTAGTCATCTGTAGGTCTGAAGAGTCCTGATATCCTGTCAGACACATCTTTAATTTTTGCACCTGGAAGACAACACATTTCTCTTGAAGTAATATCCGGTCTGCAGATAGCGGCCTCTGTTCCTCTCAACAGGGAATCCCCCATGACCACCACTCTCCGTTTCTTCTTCACAACATTTTTCTTTCTCCATCCAGGAGGACTCTGAAGGCGTACAAGGTTGCTGCTTGTTGGCAAAGTCTTATCCTGATGTATTTCTTCATTGTTTTCCTGCGTGAGAGCATGGTACTGGTTTCTGAGCAGTATGGGTGCTGACTGCCTCCTGATCCTCCTGCTTCTCTGGGTCACATGTCTCCATTCCTCTGTTTCTTCAGGTGAGAGTATTAAAAGTGATATTTTAATGCACTATTCTCACTTTATGCTATATATGTACTTTTCTTGTTAAATTTACACACCTATGTTCCTGCTGGTGGGCAGTACTCCCATTAGGCTAGCTTCACACTTGCTTTTTTTTGCAGCGCGTTTTCCCGCAAAAAAACGCATTGAAAAAATGCATACAAAAGCATACAACTGCTGCGTTTTTTTCAAGCATTTTTATGAGCATGCATGAAAAAAACGCAGTGTTTTTATGCGTTTGTATGCGTTTTTAGTGCGTTTTTACCGCGTTTGCGTTTTTTTCCAACATTAGGTGGCCCCTCACACTAACCCAAACCATGACTTTACTAACCCTAGCCCTAACCCTAACCCTAACCCTGACCCTAACCCTTAACCAAACCATACTTAACCCTAACCCAAACCCTAAACCCTAACTAACCCTAACCCTGACCCTAACCCTAACCCTGACCCTAACCCTTAACCAAACCATACTTAACCCTAACCCAAACCCTAACTAACCTTAACCCTAACCCTAACCCTGACCCTAACCCTTAACTAAAACATACTTAACCCTAACCCTGACCCTAACCCTTAACCAAACCATACTTAACCCTAACCCTGACCCTAACCCTAACCCTGACCCTAACCCTAACCCTAACCCTGACCCTAACCCTTAACCAAACCATACTTGACCCTAACCCTAACCCTAACCCTGACCCTAACCCTTAACGAAACCATACTTGACCCTAACCCTAACCCTAACCCTGACCCTAACCCTTAACCAAACCATACTTAACCCTAACCCAAACCCTAAACCCTAACTAACCCTGACCCTGACCCTAACCCCAACCCTAACCCTGACCCTGACCCTAACCCTAACCCTAAACCCCCTTAACTAACCCTAACTCTAACCCAAACCCCTAAATTCCATGGTTAACAAAAAAAAACGCATGTGCAAAAAAACGCATACATAAGCATGCCAATGCGCACATATGCGCACCCATAGACTTATATTGGGTGTCTTGCTGTAAAAAACGCATTGTGCGCGCATGCGTTTTTTTGAGGCAAATCGGACGCACAAAAAATGCAACAGGTTGCATTTTGTGCGCCCGAGCGCATACCGCAAAAAAACGCATGCGCGGTAAAACGCGTACAAACGCATGTGTTTGCGCACATAAGCGCATCCCATGCAAAGTATAGGAAAAAAACGCATGCGCTATTTAGCGCTAAATTACCACAAAAAAAAACGCAAATGTGAAACCAGCCTTACTTGCTATTTTTCATTCAAGCTTTAGTTCCTTCCAAATATATTCTATTGGATTCCGGTCAGGAGATGGGCTGGGTCATTTTAGCAGCTTTATTTTCTCTCTCTGATTTTCTTTATTTCCCCATGACTCACAATCCAGAAATGTCAGTGGCTGGATAATTGATGCAAGAGTCTGTCTGGATCCCAGAAACTCACTCAGCTTTTATGCACACACACTGATTTCAAGCAAACAGGTCACAGGTGAGAATGTTACCTTTAGTAGCCATTCAAACCCATTTGTGTAAACTTCTGTGCATGTTATCAGGCCAAAATCACCAGGGTATATAAACTTTTGATCAGGGTCATTTGGATGTTTTGGGTTGTCATTATGATTTAAAAAGAGAAAACACAGTAGTTTGACAATAAATGGCTTCACCCAACCACTAACCCTGAGTGGAGAAAAAATGTTGATGTTATCACTCATATTCTCTGAAGAAAGGCTAAAAAAGCAAAATTCTGCTGGGGTATGTAAACTTTTGAGCACAACTGTATATACGACATAGTTCAAAGTAGAGCGAGGCGTCAGACAAGACTGCATCCTGGCATCATTTCTCTTTAATTTATATACAGAAGCTATTTTCAGGATGTTGGACTTGCAAAAAAAAATAAGGAATGAAAATAGTTGGATGAATCATCAAAAGTCATATGTACGCAGACCATGCAACATTGATAGTAACAAGTGGAGACGTGAAGGACTTATTATGGAGTGTCAAGCTGGAAAGCTTGAACATGGATTTTCTATTCAACACAAAGAAGACAAAGATATTGACTACTTTCAGGTATGATCAGGACAAATTTGAGATAGATGGCGACAAACTAGAAATTGTAAAGGACTTCAACCTACTCAGATCAATGATCACTCAAGAAGCAGCAACAACACCGGAAGCCAATAGGACAAGAGATATGGGCAAAACAACAATGAAGTAACTGGACAAGGTATTCAAATTGAGGAACACTTAACTGGCGACAAAGACATGGCTCAAACATAGATTACTCTTTTCTGTTTTAAGGTACGGATGCGAAACCAACAGAAATCAGACAGAAAAATAATTGACATCTTTGAAATTTGCTATAAGAGTATGTTATCAATACAATGGATGACGAGAAGAACAAACAAATCAATCCTGGAACAAATCAAGCCAGACATGTCACTCGGAACAAGGATCACCAAGCTATGACTTGCCTATGTGGCGCCCCTGAGGGTTCAGTCACCACAGAGGTACTGCACCTCCTCCTGAGGTGTGGTACCCCACTATCCAGGTAAGGTGGAGACACCTGACCACACTCCAACACTCACATCCCACATGCACACCAGTAGTGTAGCAGAGGAACCTTTGTGGCTCCCTGCTTGGAACACGAAGAGTGCTGGGGGGGTGGGTGGAGCTTAGACTGCACAAGAGAGCGGGAGAATATTAAGAAAAGGTCAGTCTGTGAGAGAAGATCCCCTGAGAGGGATGGAGTGAAGGAAGTGCTGCAGCAGACTCCTGTGACCTGGAGCTGCTGGCACAGGAAAGAGCCAGAGAAAGCCTGATTATTCAGAGGGAAGAAAGATTAGTGTGGAATGTAAGGAGAAGAGAACTAAGGACTAGGGTCAGAGCAGAGCCCTTCCTCAAGTTTGAAGTGCATGGCCAGGGTCCGGTCCCTGAGGTTGTATGGATACTGATGTTCCTGCAGTAGCAACCAGAGGAATAGAAGTCGTCACCACTTTATTCCCATCTAAGACTTGGGGGCACAACAGCAACTTTGGTGAGCGAGCACATGATAGCAAGGAGTCCCCGAAGCAGGCTACAGATGTCTGCCGTACAAGTAGAGTTCTAAGTAACATCAAGAAGGAGGAACTTGAGTTTAATAAGCAACTACAAGTAATTCAGATTATGCGCTAGTGTGGAGACGTTCAGAGAAGGCACATGTTGGAGGAGTGCTGGAAAACTGTACTTTACATTACCTGGGAGTTGGCTGAGCCCCTGACCTGGAGGACATGGCACCGAAGCAGGCATCTGTGTGCACCAGACTGTGAGTAAAGCCTTGGAACTACACGACAGGCAAAACAAACCGCATTCACTGGTACCTCTCATGTCCTGATCTGATCATGTTGTTGAAAGTTACCCCCTTTCTTAGATATTGGGAATAAGTTCTGCAGGGAGCTAAAGGGTGGAGATTATTAGCCCACTCTCTTGCACAGGGGGAGGGACCTAGCGTGCTCAAGAACTAGCAGCCCATGGCAGAGAGTCTCTCACACAGAAGAACCAGACGATGATGATCTAAGAAGGAACTGGGGACAGATCTGCCAAGGGGAGCAGCGGCCCATGCTTTTGGGTCTGTCAACTAAGATTCTTGTACCTGTGGACTGCAGTGCTCCCGGCACCCACATGCAACCTACAATCTGGTAAATTGACCTCCAGCTTAATATCTCTAATTCTTGTACCCTTATTGTTATATTTTATTCTGACTGCAAATCCACTGTAATTCCATTATATAGCTTAATGTATATTTCTGTAATTATCTAGTGCGCCCTTAAGGCAATTAAACCATAAAATTAATCTTGGGCTGATGCTTTTACTCTGATTCCGAATTTTAGAATACCCAGCGGGTAACAGGACATCCTCCCTGGCGGCCATTTGCTCTAGGTGCAGTTCCCTTACTGACCTGAGCGACAAAGGGGGCGCCGGAGAGCTGTGCCAGTGTAGTTACGTCACATTGGTGACGTGGGAGGAATGGGTCAGACTATCCACCAGCTGGCAGCAGAGCAGCAGGAGCAGGAGCAACGGAGACTAGCAGTGCTGGGCCCTGACCTCGACAGGAAGCAAAAGGCCCGCGCCGGACACTATGGTCCCCGGGACTCGGCATGGTGGGGTCAGGTCCTGAACTTTAACTTGGAAAGGGGGTTTGGATTCATTGCGGACACCCTGAGGATCTCCGACCTCTTCGTCAGCCGCAGGGATGTAGAGTCCCACCTCCGGAGAGGACACCCCGCTCGTGATCTATACCCGGGAGATTACGTCACCTTCACCCGTCATGAGGGGCTACGCGGCTGGTATGCTCTGAATGTGCGCCGCATCCCGGAGGAGTTCATAGCGGCATACAAAAAGGACAAGGCTTATGCTCCACCGGCAGAGGCAGTTCCTACTGTGGTATTTGTACCCACCAAGGCCAAGCAGGCCACATCCACGGAAGTAAAGCACCCCCTGGTACAAGTTGCTATACCTGCTGTGCTACAGGCAGCAGTTCCACCAGCTGTCAGGCCAAAGACCAGGGCAGCTACCGCGCCATCAACAGCTGCTGAGCTACCACCGCAGGCAGCCATTCCCCAAGCTCAAAAGGAGGACTATGGACCATATGTGATGCCACCAGGTAGCGGCCATCCTAAAAGTCTTCCCTGGAAACAGAAGAAACCTGCTTCCACCACCCCAGGAGAAGAAAAGCAATGAAAATGATTGCAACTAACTGAACTGTTACCCAGGAGGGTATGGGCACTGTTGTGCCCTCATTTTCTGTGTTTTGCCAGTTCACCCAGTTGGCACCCATTTTATTGAACTGAGCGATCATGAACTTGGAGTGATCCACAAACTTTGCTTGTTAGAGTTGAGCGACTTTGGTCGGATTGGGTTTCATGAAACAAAATTTGTTTCAGATGAAACTGGTCCGACTAGAGCAAAAAAAGTCGGAGTTTCATCCGAAACCTGACCCCAATGCAAGTCAATGGGAAATAAAAGTCGGCATTGAGCGGATGACATTCATCCGCTCAATGCCGACTTTTATTCCCCATTGACTTGCATTGGGGTCGGGTTTCGGACGAAACTCCGACTTTTTTTTGCCCTAGTCGGAACAGTTTCATCTGAAGCAAATTTTGTTTCATGAAACCCGATCTGACCAAAGTCGCTCAACTCTATTGCTTGTAAATAATTTGCGCCTCTCTCTTGGTTTTACATGAACAGCCTTCAACAAGGACTACCTCAGACCCGAGTTCTATTTCAGCTACAGAGACACTGCAAGAAATCCCGGCTGGGAGCAGTGTCCAGCCCTTGCAAGAATTATTGCTGTCTTACTGTGAAGTATTTTATAATTTGCCTTTTGAAAATGTTGGTAGCAATGTTTAGCTGCAGTATTAGGAATGGATGTTTTGCAGAAAGTAGTTTAGAAGTAATCTTTAATAAAAATGTGGGGTTTTGAATAAAAATTTGAATCCAGGTGACAAACCAGGAGTCAGCGGTTGTCACCTATGGGTCTAGAAGAAACAGCAGAATGTGAAAATGTGAATGATAAAGGAAAATATGTTGATATGTTGCAGCAGGGATAGTAGGCCCTGAACTGGTAGTGAACTTCTTAGCAACGGTTACTGCCAATAGCACTTTAAATTAGGTAAGATGTTAAATTATAGGTAGTCTGTTAACTTGTTCTGCAACGTTTAAGAATCAGTGCCTCCCATATTGGGAAGTTTAGTTTAAAAATTGTTTACCTGTTAAAATGCATTTTAAAAATTTTGTATGTTCCTCATGTAACATCTTTGTTTCACTTGCAGCCCGCGGACGTGCTGTGTTTAACAGGGGGGGTATGTGGTGCCCCTGAGGGTTCAGTCGCCACAGAGGTACTGCACCGCCTCCTGTGGTGTGGTACCCCACTATCCAGGTAAGGTGGAGACACCTGACCGCTATCACGATCCAATTCTTGGAGCCGTGTCAGCTTCTGGATTAACGCATGTAAACCTTTTTTTTTCCTTCAAGCCTTTGGCTTAAGGTTAGTTTTTCCCCCGGTGGCCACAGGTGTCATTGCATCCTAATAGTTGCTTTGGTTACCTTTTGACCCCGGTGGCCACAAGTGTCATTGCACTTGATGTTTTCTTTGCTTTGCCTTTTGCCCCCGGTGGTCACTGGGGTTATAGCAGCTTTTTGGCCCCTGACCATTCCCTTTTCCTATCTAGGGTCACAAGGTCTATGAGCAGGCTGGTGATAGCGTCCTTTTGGATTCCATCCACGGTGAAGGGGGGCAGCTGGCTAAGGTGTGAAGCCACTGCAGAAACCTGGTGAAGTTAGCAGCTGGCTTGAAGGTTGGAGCCACTGCTGAAACTGGTGTTGAACTCTGTCTGCCCGGTGTCTGCAGCAGAGTGAAATGGTGAAGGTGGCAGCTGGCTCTGAGGTGTCAAGCCACTGCAAAAAGTTAATCCGGTGATGCACTCTGCTGCCTGGTGCTGCAGCAGAGCAAGATAAGGGTTTTTGGTGTTTCCCCTGTTTGTATTTTTCCCTGGCGTGTATTAGTACATCGGTGGGGCCAGTGCCTGCACCACCCAGCTCCCTAGCAAGGGATAGTTGTAGGGTGACAGGTATCCGGCTCGGCGACAGGTGAGGAGTCTGTATAGAGAACGTTAGAAGTGTGAGGGACACTGACTCAGGGGAGTGCAGGAGGTCTCCACGTTCCCATTCCCTATCGCAGGGCCCATCGTTGTAACTGTTTCCCCTTCCCCCGTGTCTTGTTGTTTCAGTTACCGGCCTGAGGGTCGTGTCACACAGGACAGTTAAACGTGCCATTTTTGTTGCTTTAGTTACCGACCTGCGGGTCGTGTCACACAGGACGGGTCCATGTGACATTATCACCAACCTTACATTTTCTCTGGTGAGCCATGGGCCTAGTACAGTCCGGTGAGCAATTGCTGCTGGTTCTCACTGAGGAGAGTGAGGAGCTGCATGGTGTGTTGGAGCAGCAGCAGCACTTATCAGGGTCTGGGGCCTCCCCTCTGGCTTAACCAGAACCACAATGTGTGGCTTTGGCAAATATGCCCCCTAGAGTCCCTGCTGGGGAGCGGGACTTGCTCATACACGCGGACGCACCCGGGCAGGTGGGAGGAGTTGGTGTCTCCATGGTGCTGTCTGGGGTTCGCCGAGGTGAAGGGGTACGTCCCTGTAGTGAGCAGACTGGTGATTTAGTCCGCGGGGCTCACGCCAAAAATTCTCTAACATAAGAAGCCGCCCCCTCCTGGTCGTGTGGAGGAAGACGGCCAGGAAGAGTATATTTCCTTCTTCCTTCTCTTCCCAATTGCGGCTCTGGCAGATATGCCCCCTGGAGTCCCTGCTGGGGAGCAGGACTTGCTCATACAGGCAGACGCACCCAGGCAGGTGGGAGGAGTTGGTGTCCCCATGGTGCTGTCTGGGGTTCCCCAAGGTGAAGGGGTACATCCCTGTAGTGAGCAGACTGGTGATATGGTCCGCGGGGCTCACGCCGAAAATTCTTTACCATCTAAGAAGCCGCCCCTTCCTGGTCGTGTGGAGGAAGACGACCAAGGAGTGTATATTTCCTCCATATCCCCGTCCCCTTCTTCTCCAGTAGTGGCAGCAGGGGTGCTGCCAGGGAGTAGGGGTAAGTCGCAACCCTCACCACAAGCTGCCCCTCTGAGTCGGAGTCCTCTTAGGAGGGGGGGGCAGAGAGGAGAGGTTGCCTCTGAGCCTTGTGGGGGTGTGAGTGTTACGACACGGGGGGACGCCTCTGTTGTCGGTGCTGTGAGGTGTTCACCATCTAGTGGCAAGAGAGTGAATGGCAATAAACGTTCAAGTCCAGACCTGGGTGCGTATGTGTTTACATGGGTGTCTGAGTTATCCTTTGTTTACCAGGCTTAGCTCGTTCCCCAGGTCGGCGCTCTGGAGATTTGTGGTGCCTCCAGAGTATACGTCTTCGCCTCCATCTACCCTCTCTTGCCATGACCCGTAGTGTCAGATGATGGTTGAAGTGAACTCTCATGGAACAAGGCGTCCGCACTGTAGGTGGTATGCAGTGTAATACGGTGTTGAGGGTCCAGAGGCCCCACATTGAAGGAGGGGTCCTGTCACGATCCAAATCTTGGAGCCGTGTCAGCTTCTGGATTAACGCATGTTAACCTTTTTTTTTTTCCTTCAAGCCTTTGGCTTAAGGTTAGTTTTGCCCCCGGTGGCCACGGGTGTCATTGCATCCTAATAGTTGCTTTGGTTACCTTTTGACCCCGGTGGCCAAAAGTGTCATTGCACTTGATGTTTTCTTTGCTTTGCCTTTTGCCCCCGGTGGTCACTGGGGTTATAGCAGCTTTTTGGCCCCTGATCATTTGACCATTCCCTTTTCCTATATAGGGTCACATGGTCTATGAGCAGGCTGGTGATAGCGTCCTTTTGGATTCCAACCACGGTGAAGGGGGGCAGCTGGCTGAGGTGTGAAGCCACTGCAGAAACCTGGTGAAGTTAGCAGCTGGCTTGAAGGTTGGAGTCACTGCTGAAACTGGTGTTGAACTCTGTCTGCCCGGTGTCTGCAGCAGAGTGAAATGGTGAAGGTGGCAGCTGGCTCTGGGGTGTCAAGCCACTGCGAAAAGTTAATCCGGTGAAGCACTCTGCTGCCTGGTGCTGCAGCAGAGCAAGATAAGTGTTTTTGGTGTTTCCCTTGTTTGTATTGTTCCCTGGTGTGTATTAGTACATCGGTGGGGCCAGTGCCTGCACCACCCAGCTCCCTAGCAAGGGATAGTTGTAGGGTGTGCTAGGGTGACAAGTATCCTGCTCGGTGACAGGTGAGGAGCCTGTATAGGGAACGTTAGGAGTGTGAGGGACACTAACTCAGGGGAGTGCAGGAGGTCTCCACGTCCCCATTCCCTATCGCAGGGCCCACCATTGTAACTGTTTCCCCTTCCCCATGTCTTGTTGTTTCAGGTACCGGCCTGCGGGTCGTGTCACACAGGACAGTTACACGTGCAAATTTTGTTGTCTTAGTTACCGACCTGCGGGTCGTGTCACACAGGACAACCACACTCCAACACTCACATCCCACACGCACACCAGTAGTGTAGCAGAGCAACCTTTGTGGCTCCCTGCTTGGAACACGAAGAGTGCTGGGAGGTGGGTGGAGCTTAGACTGCACAAGAGAACGAATATTAGGAAAAGGTCAGTCTGTGAGAGAAGATCCCCTGAGAGGGGTGGAGTGAAGGAAGTGCTGCAGCAGACTCCTGTGACCTGGAGCTGCTGGCACAGGAAAGAGCCATAGAAAGCCTGATTCTTCAGAGGGAAGAAAGATTAGTGCGGAACGTAAGGAGAAGAGAACTAAGGACTAGGGTCAGAGCATGGTGCGAGGGCTGTCCGATTTTTTTCTCGCACTCATTGACTTGCATTGGAGAGTCTCATCCGATTTTTTTCTCAGTCCGATGTTGGCTGAGAAAAAACTCACAAATGAGATGTTACTTATTGAATAACATTGGTCCGAGTGCAATCTGATTATTTTATCGGATTGCACTCATCTGTATTTCTCGCAAGTGAGTATGAGCCCTTACGGACATAATTGGTAAAATGGCTTTTAAAAAAACAAAACCTCATATAGTGAAACTTGCATAAAAATAAAAATGTTATAGCTACTACAACTATGAATGAATGAGCGAAAAATAAATCTATTATTCCCATCCATTCCGTCCAGTCCCAGATTTGGGTTTATACCCTGCGG
The DNA here is from genome assembly GCF_039654945.1 of Dendrobates tinctorius. Lineage (NCBI taxonomy): Eukaryota > Metazoa > Chordata > Amphibia > Anura > Dendrobatidae > Dendrobates > Dendrobates tinctorius. Next base: position 29,180,984 of record NW_027361737.1, read on the forward strand.
TCCCAGTCAGCCTGCTTAACCCCTTCCCGACTTTTGACGCCACGTAGGCGTCGTGAAAGTCGGTGCCAATCCGACCTGTGACGCCTATGTGGCGTCATGAATTAATAGCCCCCCTACAGGTCGGGTGACCGGGGTCACTGAAAAGGTCACCCGATCAGCGCGCGCACACACAGGACCCTTTCTACTTCACCCCAGGGGGGGTGGCTTAGCCCCCAAATGGCTACGATCGCTCTGATTGGCTGTTTCACTTTTAACAGCCAATCAGAGAGATAGTAATATTTCATCAATGAAATCGGCATTTCAAAAGGTCACTACTTCACTTCCGAGCCCTGACGTGTCTTCAAAAAGTGGTTCCCCCCCACATTTGGGGTACCAGCATACTCAGAATAAACTGGACAACAACTTTTGGGGTCAAATTTCTCCTGTTACCCTTGTGAAAATTTTTTGTGGAAAACATAATATTTTTATTTTCACGACTCTGCATTATAAACGTCTGTGAAGCACTTGGGTGTTCAAAGTGCTCACTATGCATCTAGATAAGTTCCTTAGGGGGTCTAGTTTCCAAAATGGGGTCATTTGTGGGGGAGCTCTAAAGTTTAGCCACACAGGGGCTCTCGAAACACGACATGGTGTCCGCTAACGATTGGAGCTAATTTTGCATTCAAAAGGTGAAATGGCGCTCCTTCCCTTCTGAGCCCTGCCGTGCACCCAAACAGTGATTCCCCCCACATATGGGGTACCAGCATACTCAGGACAAACTGGACAGCAACTTTTCAGGTCCAATTTATCCTGTTACTCTTGGGAAAATAAAAAAATAGCGGGCTAAAAAAAAAATCATTTTTGAGGAAAAAAAATGAATTTTTATTTTCATGGCTCTGCGTTTATAAACTTCTGTGAAGCACTTGGGGGTTCAAAGTGCTCACTACATATCTAGATAAGCTCTTTGGGGGGTCTAGTTTCCAAAATGGGGTCACTTCTGGGGGGTTTCTACTGTTTAGGCACATCAGGGGCTCTGCAAATGCAACATGACGCCCGCAGAACATTCCATCAAAGTCTGCATTCCAAAATGGCACTCCTTCCCTTATGAGCTCTCCCATGCACCCAAACAGTGGTTCCACCCCACATATGGGGTATCGGTGTACTCAGGACAAATTGCACAACAACTTTTCTGGTCCAATTTCTCCTGTTAACCTTGTGAAAATAAAAAATAGTGGGCTAAAAAATCATTTTTGAGAAAAAAAAAATGATTTTTTATTTTTACTGCTCTACGTTATAAACTTCTGTGAAGCACTTGGGGATTCAAAGTGCTCACCACACATCTAGATAAGTTCCTTGGGGGTCTAGTTTCCAAATTGAGGTCACTTGCGGGGGAACGCCAATGTTTAGGCACACAGGGGCTCTCCAAATGCGACATGGTGTCTACTAACGATTGGAGCTAATTTTCCATTCAAAAAGTCAAATGGCACTCCTTTCCTTCCAGGCCATGCCGTGCACCCAAACAGTGGTTTATGACCACTTTATCCTGTTGCCCATGTGAAAATGAAAAAAACTGAGGCTAAAAGAAAATTTTTGTGAAAAAAAGTACTTTTTTTATGGATCAATTTGTGAAGCACCTGGGGGTTCAAAGTGCTCACTATGCATCTAGATACGTTCCTAGTAGGGCCTAGTTTTCAAAATGGGGTCATTTGTGGGGAGATCCAATGCTTAGGCACACAGGGACTCTCCAAATGCGACATGGCAACCGCTAAATATTCCAGCATATTTTCCATTCAAAAAGTCAAATGGCGCTCCTTCCCTCCTGAGCCCTGCCGTGCGCCCAAACAGTGATTTATGACCACATATGAGGTATCAGTATACTCAGGAGAAATTGCCCAACATATTTTAGGATCCATTTTATCCTGTTACTCATGTGAAAATGGAAAAATTGATGCTAAAATAAAATTTTTGTTGGAAAAATTAAAATGTCCATTTTTACCTCCCACGTTTCTTTAGTTCCTGTGAAACACCTGAAGGGTTAATAATCTTCTTGAATGTAGTTTTGAGTAGCTTGAGGGGTGAAGTTTTTAGAATGGTGTCACTTTTGGGCATTCTCTGCCATATAGACTTCAAATGTGAGGTGGTCCCTAATAAAAATGGTTTTGTAAATTTTGTTGTAAAAATGAGAAATCACTGGTCAAATTTAAACCCTTATAACTTCCTAACAAAAAAAATTTTGTTTCCAAAATTGTGCTGATCTAAAGTAGACATGTGGGAAATATTATTTATTAACTATTTTGTGTCACATAACTCTCTGGTTTAACAGAATAAAAATTAAAAATTTGAAAATTGCTAAATTTTTGCCAAATTTCCGTTTTTTTTCACAAATAAATGCAAAAATTATCGACCTAAATTTACCACTAACATGAAGCCCAATATGTCACGAAAAACAGTCTCAGAATCGCTAGGATGCATTGAAGCGTTCCAGAGTTATTACCTCATAAAGGGACAATAGTTAAAATTGCAAAAAATGGCCAGGTCATTAAGGTCAAAATAGGCTGGGTCAAGAAGGGGTTAATGTCCCTCACTGCTACTATGTCTCCTACTATCAGGGTAGAACAAAATGGTAAATGAGTGTAGCTTGGGGTGTGGTACAGTGCCACATAATGTGTCCCTCTTTCTCTTCTTTAACCACTTCACGACATCTGTCCTATGTGTAAGGTGGTGGCGTTGCTATGGACTGTAGAGATAAGCTGCCACTTTAAGAGACAGCAACCCCCTTGGTTAGAGCAGTGGGACATTCTGATTGTCCCTGCAGTAAAGACTGTGGTGGTTTCTTCTGCCAGCAATGGAGAGGGGAGGGGCTGCTTTTCTGTGAGAGAGACAGCTGTGAATTCTGCAGGAAGGAGATGTGCCTAAGCTGTGAAGGAAAGACTTTGTTAACTCTTTTGTGATAACAAGGTGGCTTTCCTGTGTTGCTGTGTGGAGCCACGAAGAAAAGACAAGAAAGGAATCCAGAGGAGGGAGTCCCCACCATTTCTAGGAGCATCACTGTACCTGCACACAAGGAAAAGACCACGTTGCACAGAGCTTCCAGGAAGAAGTGCCCACAATCTTGCAAAGCTGCAGGGCCCCGGGATGGGACTGAGATATCAACACTACTGTGAGTGTTAACCTCTTCTGTGCACATGCTAGGATTTAGGATAGGCTGCAATAGATAGAGCACGGCAGCCATGTGGCCTGGTTAGCAAAGGCCAGCTAGGTTATAGTTAGTGTGGCATCATACATTGCTTTACTGTGTTGTCTTGCCAGTTGGATAAATACACTGAGCTGTTTTAGTTGGTGCTCCGTGCTGTTTGATGGCCCAGCTAGAGAATATTATCCTTGTAAATTGTCTGTTTTTATTGCATGTCCCTGTCTCTGCATTTTCCTAAACACTGCATTCCTTGCCTGCAAATAAATTAACCCTTTGTTGTTTGCACCTCATCTTGAGTACCATAGTCTCCCTGCATTGTGGTGGTCCCCCGGCGATCACTTCATGTGGCGCTGCGAGCAGGGTTACTGTCACCAAGATGCAGGCAGCAGGCGGCAACAGCGAGAGTGTATCAGGATCCTGTCAGCGTCGGCGAACTGCCACGGCTGAGCAGGGTGACTCGCCCACACTGCGGGAGGGCCCGGGTTCTGATACTGCAGGGAAAGTTCAGGCAGATGGGACCTGCGACGCTGAAGGTAGTAAGAAGCACAAGGACCTACGATCATGTGACCGCAAGGGGCGGGGCTTAGCGTCCTACTGCTGGAGATGATTGTAGGATACTTACTACAGGGACTCTGTAGTAGAGGAGAGGGAAACTCAGGTCTGACAAGCAGAGGTCATACATGGAGAGGGCTGCATAGTACAAGAGGGGCAATCAGAGAATAGTCAGAAGGTAAGCAATGAGTCATACACGGAGATAGCAGCACAGTACAAGAGGGGCAATCAGAGAATAGTCAGGTCATAGGCAATGAGTCATACATGGAGAGGGCAGCACAGTACAGGAGGGACAGGCAGAACTCGTAACAGAGACAGAACCGGATCAAAACCAAGCAAGCATAAAGTAGCACAGGCACAAAGCACACCAGGGTCACACACACTCGGCCAAGGGTCTGAGTATAAGCGACAAGGAATGAGCCCACAATGAGGCTATAAAAAGCCTCCCAGAAACTCAGAGTGAGGCCCGTCCAGATTAACCTCTGAACTACCTAATCCCACAAACTAAGCAGATCATGACAGAGTGCTAGTGTTAGTGGGGATGCTGTGGGCATTGGTGCATTGCTGGAACGCCTGCAAGGACACTCCCTATGGGCACCATATTTAGTGTGCTCCCAAAGTTTGACGACGATAATATGCCCCTGTCTGATTCTGTGTCCTGGCTGCAAAGCACCCTGAAGATTTATAACATCAGCACAGACCTTGAAGTGGACATTGCGTTGACTGCCTTGAAGGGAGAGGCCCGTAAAAACGTCTGTCTACAGCCAGAAATCACCCGTAGTACCCTGAAGGAGTTAGTGGAATTCTTGGAAGAGATCTACAGCGAGATTGCTAGCGTGGGACACCTTCGTGCCAAATTTTTCTCTAGACTGCAGCGGGAAAGAGGAAGGGATCTCCCAGTATGTGACAGCACTGCAAGAAGTGTTGGCAGAAGTGCAGAGGAAAGAGACAGATGGGCTCAGTGGCATGGGCTCCAAAGACCGGATACTCCGGGAACAATTCATTTTGGGACCGCACAACACATCCTTGAGAGCACTGTCTGAATGGGTCAGTGAAGATCCAGCTCTTTCATTCTATCAAAGAAGCAGTGTCCTGAAGCAAGCAAGACAGCTACGCTTCTGGGGTGATGCGTGTCCAGGGTGCCAATACCAGAGGGGACCCAAATCATCAGGAGTAACTGGTCCAGGTAGTGCAAGACTTGCAGCGGTCTCTTGTCAGTATGCAAGATAAATTAACCCAGATGGAGCAAAGAATGGGGGAACAACAGTCTGACCCATCGTACTCATATAACCACTCTTCGGGCTGACCCATAAGGGATCAGTGGGTGCAGGTTCCCTCCTGTCAGACATCGGAGGCACGAAGACAGGCTCGGGGTGCCCCTCGGCGGAGAAGAGGCATCCAATGCTGGGAATGTGGAGGACAAGGGCACCTTGCCTGAGACTGCCGAAATTATGCTCAAAGCCAGCCACAGCCACCGTTAAACTATCAACCACCGCAGTAACGCGGCACTCTGCGGGGGAGGCAAAAAGAGAGGCCGCTTCTTATCATAATGAACATTTGATTGCTGGGAGTCCCATCCTGCGTGCTGAATTTGAGGGTGTCCCAGTGGATTGCTTGATAGATACCGGGTCACAAGTGACAACGATGCCAGAATCATATTTCAAACAGCATTTTCAGGCCCTGGCCAAGACAGAGAAGTTTGCCGGCTTCTTGGCAGGGACCAAGATTCAAGTTTGAACGGACAATAACCCCCTGGACTACCTTGAGAATGCTAAAATAGAGGCCTTGGAACAACGGTGGGAGGCTTGCCTGGCCAAGTTTGACTTTACCATCCGTTATCACTCTGCCACTGAAAATGCAAATGCCGAGGGCCTGTCACGAGTGATGGTAGAAACACCAGTGGGGGATCTCAATGAACAACTCAAAGAGGAAGAAACCCCAGACTTTCATAAGTTCTGGACCCCAGTGGTTGCTGTCCAGTCAAGTAGGGAGGTCTGCATGCTACCCCGATCTCTGGGGAGAATGAAGAATGGGGATGTGCTCAAAACGAAGGGCTGAGACAGATGAAATTCTGGGTAGCGCAGAAGCGGAAGCCAGGCAAACAAGAGAGGGATAGTCTGGACACTGAGATGAAGAGTGTCTTACACCAGTGGGATAGGCTGTAGGTGAGAGAATCATCGCTATATAGCAAGAAACAACAGCCGAAAGACACTGAAGTAAGGTTGCAGGTGGTCATCCCAGGAGGAATGGCCCAGGAAGTGGCTAAAGAAGCTCACAAACTCGGAGCCCTCTTTGGGTCCACAAAGACCTACCAGTGGTTACAACGGTATGTGTACTGCCCACGGTTGTAGTCCATGGTAGAAGAGGTCTGTTGGCAGTGTCGGGTATGTGACCTCGTTAAGAGTACTGAACAAAGGGCACCCATCCGGACCATACATACTAAGGAACCACTGGAAGTCTTGATGATCAACTATCTCCTCATGGGACACTCAGCCCGGGGGCCACAGTACTGTTTGGTGATCACCGACCATTTCTCCAAGTTCGCAGTAATCACCCCGTCTAGAGATCAGACTGCCGAGTCGGCGGCGCGGGCCATTTGTCAAGACTTCATCTGAGTGTATGGGTGCCCAAAGTGCATCCACTCTGACCAAGGTGCATGTTTCCAAGGCAAGGTGATGAAAGAACTGTATCGCTTGTATGGCATCGAGCGGTCCTGGACCACCCCTTACCACCCTCAAGGCAACGGAGCATGTGAACGCTTCAACCGCACCTTGCTGCAAATGCTGAGGACGTTGGAAGAGGACAAGAAGGCATGCTGGCCAGACTACCTGCCAGAGTTGGTCTGGACCTACAACAATCGGGTCCATTCCACCACGGGTTACACCCCATATCTGCTGCTGGATGAGAGATCATTGAGTTGAAGTTAGAACAGCCAGAAGAGCTGATGGAGCGAACCCTCACTTCATGGGTGAAGGAACATCAGCAACAATTGCAAACAATACGGCGGTTGGTGGGTCAGCAGCTACAGGAGAAAGAACATACGGACCGTAAATCGATTCAGGAGATACCGCTTCGTCCCGGGGACCGAGTATTAGTCAGAGAGAAACGTCCCAGGGATAAGCTAAGTGAGAGATGGGAAATACAGCCTTACAAAGTAATCGAGCGAGTATATGCTGACGGCCCGGTCTACAGGGTGCAGGTTGAGAATGGGGCGTCTGCCCCTAGAGTGCTCCACAGAAATATGCTGCGGCCATGCCGGTCCGAGGCCCGTCCTGTACCAGTGCCGCTTGAGTGTGATGCTCCACCTCTTGAACCTGTCTTGCCTGCTAGTGAAATTAATGATGAATGGTGGATCGGCCTTGACACCTTGGGGGGCCCTCAGCTGGACAGAGATGGTAATCTTGTGAAGGTACCACTGCCGCCATGTGACAATGAGTCCAGACAAGAGCCTACTACAGCTCCTTCAACAAGTATTCCTCTGGAAGATAGTCAAGACATCCATAGATCCCAGAGGTCTACTGCAGGAGTTCCACCAGCTCGATACATAGAACAGTGTTCTCTGTCTGTTCCTCCGCTTATGTTTTCTCCCCTATAGGTGCTGTTCCGCATTGCAAGTGTCTCTATCCTACTGCAACCTTGATGCTGTGATGGTCAAGGACGACCATCTTTAAGTAGGGAGGCATGTAAGGGGGTGGTGTTGCTATGGACCGTAGAGATAAGCTGCCACTTTAAGAGACAGCAACACCCTTGGTTAGAGCAGTGGGACATTCTGATCTTCCCTGCAGTAAAGACTGTGGTGGTTTCTTCTGCCTGCACTGTGCTGTACCTTACATGAAATCACCTGTGATCACACCACAAACTCTATGATGCACCACATCTTAAAGGTGAGTAAAGGTAAGAGTTCCTAAAGGAACTGTAACTGCAGAATAGGTGGAATGCCATAATTTTCTCGGTGCCAAGAATAGGGGCCTATGCGTAGTCAGTACCAAGGCAGCTGCACCTTCTACTTCTTGCAGTTCTTTCTGCAGCTCTTGACTGACACTCTTGATTCATGTGTTGCAGGTGTCAACTTTTCCTAAGCACAGATATTCCATGGGATCTTAGAATTCCTTGAAATTCTGCAAAAAAAGCTATCTTTCTTGTATTCCGACCTCATTGATGCTTATCATATGGGAAGGTAAAGCAGTCATGAAATCTTGGACAGACTATATGGTAAGAGAAAGCTTTACCTATCTCTACACCAAATTTCTTTGAGGTATCGATGGAGGATGTGACTGGAACAATTTTTCAGGGGTTCCTCATGGTAGTATGGTTAGGAATTTCTCTATTAGATAAAATGGGACTAAGATATGACCTCAGTTTACTATCTGCCAGACCACTTTATCCCTAGCATCTATATATGACAAACTATCGTACTTCTTTACAAAGCTGGCTTCACACTGTGAGTTTGGATAGACAGTGTAAATCATTATCCTCTGACTGGTGGCAAATATCTTTGGAACTGTTGATCTGCAATGTTGGATTTTTTTCATTCTTGTCAAGAAAATGATTCATGCCAAACAACAGATCTGCATCTTATCAACGGCAGAGACCAAGCCACATATCAAGAACGGGATCAGTTTTAACTCATGGTGCTGTCGTCCAAATGGAAAACCTTTACAGAAGAACCAGGAACAGCAAGCTTTTCAGACATCTGCAATCTGAAATCATTGATCTGTGGCCAGCTTTGGCTGTCTTTTATTAATCCCCTTCCTTCTTCAAACACGTTTTCCTCCAAATTTCATATTTCACATGCCATTCCATTCTCTCTTGTCAAATGCTCTTTTCTTGCACCAAATCTTTCACAGTTCTCCAATGAAATGGAGTTCCACACATTATGAACATGGCGTTGTTTCATTTTAGAAAGTCCTTCAGCTAATTTAGAGAAATAGTGATACATAACTATAGGGAAATTTATGAAAGTGCGAAAAATTTAAATTGCTTATGTTGCCTATATCAACCAATCATAAGATATCTTAAATTTTTACTGAGAACTTGACAGCTGATAATACTGCTCGATCCATGGCTGCATATATCAGAAACTGGCTGAAGGTGGCTTCTTCCCGCCACTGAAAGCTCTCTACCTGTGTGCTCTTGTAGGGAGAGACCTGTCACTTCTGGGCAACGAGTTGGGAGGTATTGCCAGCGACCCGCCTGTCTGACCTCCCATGTTGCTCGATCTCCAGCGGCTTTTAAACTATGTTTTTCTCTGAAATGCCGCAGCGTTTCACAGTCAAACATATCTGGCTGAAATCATCTAGCTGGTGCCTGATACATGCTGCCCGTGATTCGGGCTGCCTGTATCAGGTGTCATGTTCTCTTTAAAATATCAAAATGAAAAGAAAAAAATGAGCTGTGATTGTTGCATTGGACTACAAAGACAGTTTTGCTTTCAGACACAAGTTTTAGGGTGTCCATAATTGTGTTTTTATTCTATGCAATGCTGCTTCTGATCTAAAATATCACTGAAAGATAAATCATACATAATTTACCTAAAACAATACACATAGCTCTAAATATCTAATGCAAGGAAAAATGATGGAAAAGTATAAGATGTCTACTTTTGTTAATAACTTAACCTGCACGTCAAACAAGAATCAAGAACTGAATGATGGCTGTATTACCACCGTTTCTATTTTCACTTGGATTTAGAAATAATATTAAGTTTATTATGTCTCGATCCGCCAGGTAAGAACAGTTAATACACTAGACAGATTAGATCCAAGCCTTAGCATAGGAGAATTATAACGTGTCAAATCTGGCAAAGTATTCAGCCCCTGTGGCCGCTGTTGGGCTTACACTTCAGCTTAGGTTGACCTCTTTATTTTCCCTTGGGTTTTGAAGCCTTTTGTAGGGCTTTCCCTATCCAAAAGCACAACAGTATGATACAATGGATGAAGAACCAACACATGAGTCATTTCAACTTTCTCTCCAGAGAATAGGATGAAATTTGGTGTAAAGTGTTCTGATCCCTCAACTTGAGAAGGGAGTGTGGTGGCATGGACCAGCAGCAGGAGAATGGCCAGATGACTAGGACAAAACAATAAGATCCTGACTTTGTAGGTTGGTAGCAATGTAAGAAAGGCAGATATTTTAGAAATCTAATATGTGTCAGCGTATATGAGTTTAAAAATGCGGTGCAGAAGAAATTATAGTACATTTGAAATTAGTCAAACCAAAAAAATAAAGACCATCCGTAGGTTTTCACAGTTAAGGATAAAAGAAGTAAAAAGGTAGATAAAACAGGTAAAACAATGTCAAGTTTTATGGATTTTACAGATATTATACACAATGGTCAGTATCGCCCAGCGCCTGTTCCATGCGAAATTTATCTTAGTTAGTAATTGTGCACAATAAGCTGTGTAGCGCTGATAAAAGATTCAATGTGTGTTGTCTCCTGGAAATTCAGATTAGAGCCCTGTCATTTGGCACCATGTACCTCAAGTCAATCATTTCTTATCATCACATTCATTTATCTAGCAAATGCTAATGTATTCCAGAGCGCCATACAATTGGGGACATCTCACACAAAGACAACAAACAACAATGATGGAAACACAGCAAAACAAAGGCGAGGGATGGCCCTGAAGACTAACCATGTGAAAAGCATCAATGCTGAAGACTCTTTATTTCATTAATGCATGCCTTGTGGTTCTAATGAGGGGGAAATTTACATGGCAACTTAACCCCTGTCATTTCTGGCATGCATTGCCTGGCAATGTAATACAAATAAGCAAACTTGTATCTTGTGCGTAGTTTGATAAATTCCTTGACTTTGTTACATTCCTTTTTGTAAAAAATTCATGGTTGGAAATAGTAAAGTTCTTACACATAACACTATGATAGTGAAGAAAATAAAGGCCCCGTCTCACTAAGCGATCTCAGTAGCGAGATCGCTGCTGAGTCACAACTTTTGTGACGTAACAGCGATCTCACCAGCGAGATCGCTATGTGTGACAGCGATCAGCGAGCGGCCCCCCTGCCGGTATCGCTGATCGCTGCAAGAAATCTCTGGACATTTCTTTGGTCGCTGGTCTCCCGCTGGCCAGCACGCATCGCTGTGTGTGACAGGCGGGAGACCAGCGATCAGGTGTAAAAAGTAATTAAAAAAATAAAAAATATAGTTATTCTCACCTTCCGACGTCCTGTTCAGCCATCCCGCCTCTCTCTATGCTCCGGTCCCAGTGATCCTTTGCACGAATGACCGCGAGACTTTGTTATCCCGTGAGACTGTGACATCTCGCGGTCATTCGTGCAAAGGATCACTGGGACCGGAGCGTAGAGAGAGGCGGGATGGCTGAACGGGACATCGGAAGGTGAGAATAACTATATTTTTTATTTTGATTCTATTTTTTACAGGATGGCCAGCGATGCCGGGCGCTCGGCATCGCTGTGCTGATCGCTGGTGAAGCTGTCTGTGTGACAGCTCACCAGCGATCACATAGCGACTTACTAGCGATCCTGACACCTTGATATCGGTGATGGGATTGCTGGTAAGTCGCTTAGTGTGACGGGGCCTTTAGGAAACATGCAGGTTTGTAGATTCATTTTAGAGTTCCACTACTAAAGTCATGATCAGTCGATTTTTAATGGTTTTTCCCCTCAGAAGAAAAATTAGGCAGGCATATGTCGAAGTGCAAAGAGTCTGCTGGGTTGGTACTCCATTTTTATTAGTAATTACACTTGTTAATTTGTTGTTTTGTACTTTGTAGGTTCTATGCTTTATACTTTATGAATTTAGCCAATGTGCAATTCATTATACAGTATGTATAGTATGGATTACAAGTTTGAACACAGGTGTTCATGCAATGGTTTTTCCTGTTCTTATTGGAATGTGCTCATTGTAGATTCAGACTGAAGGCAGCAAAACCACAAAGGTCCATATATGGAAACTATAAGTAAAGAGACATGTGTGAAACTTACCAGAATATGTTTTAAACCTTATATTCCTCAAACTTTCCCCCTTTTACTCTAATGTCAGTGTGAAGAATGACACCGGAGATATCACGTAGAATCCCACCGCTGCCACCACTTGTGAAGGATGACACCGGAGAGATCACGCAGAATCCCACCGATGCCACATGTGAGAAACCCGCACCTCACCACCCCACCTGACATCATTATTACGTCAGGTGGATCACGTAATGCGGTCTCCCTACTTTCATGAATGTGATGTTCCGCACCCCTTGGGGACACGTAATGTCAGCTCGGTACCGTTTTACATAGACATCCCCTGTCCACACGGGCCCAGGGAGGCATGAGGAGTGATAGGATGTGGCCCACGCAGTCACTGATGTGGCACCACAGTCGCTCACAACCCTGAAAGACTAAAGGCCCTGTCACACTAATATACTAATACATACAGGAGAGCAGAGGCACAGGGCTGGCAACAGACAGAATTCACAGCATGGCTTGAAGCAGTAAGTTGGTGTGCGGGGGATGGGAGGCCATGCAGTGATGCCAGCAGGGTTGTTACATTCATGCTTTATCATGGGCACCACACATGTGGAAACCATCTACTCACCTCTTCTGTATCTCACAAAAACATGGCAGTTGGTAACAAAAACTTCAAAACTACAGTCATCAGACAACTGTGCAGATTTCCACTGATTTAATGTCCTGTCCTTGTGTGCCTTGGCCCAAACAAGTTTCTTATTTGCAACAAATTGACTATAAAGTATCAAGGCTGTTAACGGAAGTTCAGTCGATTTGCAATTTCTTAGCATGGTAACTGTTGTGACAAAGTCACTGATAAAGTAATGGAGGGGAGATATGTGTCGCTGTGCTTAATGGCAGCAGTAATGTAGAACCAGAGTATTTTCTTCCAGCACAGTACGTGTTGTGAGGGTTAAGTTAAAGTTTCGTACATGGGCTGGTTCTATGTGGGCATCCATAGAGTGGGTGAGAGGGTGCCCATCTTATCTCCACCTGCACCGCCGTGTACTGACAGGACCTGTGTGATGTCACAATCATTTGGTCAGTCACATGATGGATAGAAGTCACATGGTCTAGGGCTTAAGTGGCAGGCTTTGCAAGACAGCAGTGTGCAGAGTACCTGGAGAGGAAATACTCCAGGAAAGTGTTTGTGCCCATGTGGCATGTTATGGACCTGTAACGTGGACACTATACCAGTGAACAGGCGGAAACCCACTAGTGAAAGTACTGTGTTTTCTTCCTGTTTATTTTGTTTTGTTGTTTTGCCCAGAGGCCTGTGTTTATTTTCCATTGCTTGGTTTATGCTGCCTCAATAAACCTAGCACTTTCTTAAAGAGACAGTGTTCCTTTTATACCTCTGTATACAGCTGAGTAAGACGCTCTACCACAAGTGGTGTTTCGGATGCGGTCAACGTTCTAGGAACACGGGTAGCAGCAGTGGAGAAACCATATGTCCTGGGTTAAGGTGGCGAAGGGGATGGAACAATGGTCGGACAAAATGGAGGAGCTATTCAAGCACCTGATCCTGAGCCAACAACAGCAGCAGATATAGCAGGAGACAAATAAACTCCTAATACAACAGCTTGAACGGCAAAAAAGGCAGATGGAACTCCTGGTAGAAGATGTCTGCAGCAGAGAAAGCGCCCCTCCCCCACATCAACGTGATGACTCATGCATCTGGAAACCGGTAAGATGAGCCATGCAAAAGATGACCCCAGAGGATAATGAGGAGGCATTTTTGACTGTGTTTGAGTGGGGGGAGAAGCGTGAGAAGCTACCACCAGAGCAGAGTGCAGAAATGTTGGCCCCCTATTTGACTGGTGAGCCCCAGAAGGCCTATTATGATTTGGTATTACAGGATGCGCAGGAATATGGAAAGTTAAAAACTGAAATTTTGGCACGCACCGGAGTGACTGTGTGTGTCAGAGCCCAAAGGGTTCATCACTGGGCGTACTTTGGTGACAAACCTCCCCGCTCGTCTCAGATGTTTGACTTGTTGCATTTGGTCCAGAAAAGGTTGCAGCCGGAGTCCTCAACTCCAGCCCAGGTGGCTGAGGAGATGGTCATGGACAGATTTATTCACTCCCTCCCCAGGCCGGTGCAGACCTAGGTTGCCCAGGGAAATCCCCAAAAAGCGGACAAACTGGTGGGCCTTGTGGAACGGTTCCAGGTGATCGAGAAGTCCCTAAGGAGACCAGGGAGTGGTGCATCCCCATACTGGGGTACCCAGCGGGAATCTGAGCCCAAAAAAAGGGGTAGTAGAGCCACCACTGGGGGGAGTCCTAAATCTCAAGGGGTCACTGATGGGTAGTCAAAGGCTATGAGGAGAGATTCGCTTTGTTGGAGATGTCACAGTCTAGTACATAAAGCCACCCGTTGTCCCTTGTCCCCCGAAGAGATAGACTGCAGCCTAGGGAGGTGCTGCTCCTACTATGCATATCCCTCCTGCAGTGTAGACTTTCAGTCCAGTGAGGGGCCACAGTCATGTCCTGTGACCATAAACGGAGTGCTGGTGTCAGGACTGTTAGACTCAGGGAGCCTGGTGACCTTGATAAGGGCCACACTCCCCCAACAGTTGGTCCCTGGAAAACACATGGGCACCCCCTGTATCCACAGAGATGCCAAGGACTATCCCGTTGCCAGAGTGACTATAAAAACTAACTGAGGGTTGGGGTTGAGTCGCATGAGGTTGGGATAATCAGAGACTTGCTACACCCTATGATAATCGGGCGGGAGTTCAGTCTGTTCTGGGACTTGTGGGGCAGCCAAGTGACTCAGACAGGAGGCAGCTCAACCCTGATGAAACTACATCGCAGTGAGAGATGGATGAGTTCCCTTCGTGTGTCCTGGCTGGTGACGAGGACGAGATGGTGACCAGTGAGGCCGAAATTTCTAAACTGGGGGTTTCAAGTGGGAATTTTGGGACTGTCCAAATGCAGGATTTGACTTTAAAAAATGCATTTGACAATGTCACTGTGATAAATGGGGTTGCCCTAGAGCTGGAGGCTGACACCAGGTTCCCGGACTCTGCAGTCTATGAGGAGTTGCCATATCGTGTCACTAATCAGCAAGAGGAAGTATTAGAGTAGCTGCTATTCCCCTGACTATATAGATGTAGGGTACTAGATCTGGCCCATTCTCATGTCTTGGGGTGGCACCGAGGCGTAGATAAAATCAAAGAGCGAGTCCTGCAGAAGTTCTACTGGCCTGGGTGTCACAGGGACATTGTTAATTTCTGCCGGTCCTGCCCTGTCAGCTAAATGCCCCATATCTCATTTCTGCAGTCCCCTACTCCCGTTGCCCATAATTGAAGTCCTATTTGACCCAATTGTCATGGACCTGGTCGGGCCCTTAGTTAAGTCCGCCAGGGATCACCAATATATCCTAGTGTTAATGGACTTTGCTACGCGGTACCTGGAGGCGGTACCACTGAGAAACTCCTCCGCCCGGAGTATAGCACGGGAGCTAGTCCATATTTTCTACAACTGAGCTGTGAGTCTGAGACAATTTAGCCCTGGATACTGGGTGTTGGTGTTGATCCCCACAGTGGAAAGTAAGTGCCTGGCCAAGTGGCAAGTTCTGGAAGAAGCTGGCAGCGAAACACCTTGTTCTGGAACACCAACCGCATTCACAAGGTAAAGTACAGTACATACCACTTTTTTACTGCAGTCATTCTTTGACAGATACTCCCAGTCTATATCACCTGTGTATTTTCAAATCTGGGAAGCATTTCTGTCCCCACCAGGTGACTTTACACACATACTGTACCTCTTAACATCACTAGGTGTTTCTTTTCTGGCTGAGTACCTGCTAAAGATTTCTGTGTAGCACTTTGAGGACTGTTTTTATTACAATGGGTTTTTCCTCACAAGCATCAACATATATCCTATTGTGACCACCTTTGTGTAGTATTGTGTAGTATTAAAATCTTGACTATCGACAGTGCCTGATTGTGGATATAAGGATATTTGGAGAGGATTATAGTCACAGAACTACAACATTATTATAATTATACCTCCTTGCTCATTATATCCATACCCCCTATTTAATTTCAACCAACGTCCCCTGTATGACATTTTTGCTGATTATATTTTTTGTATATGTATTTATAACATACCACATTTGATATTAAACAAAATTTACCTTTCTATAGATCTCTTTGATGCTCAATCCTTATTGAGGATTTGAGTCTTTGCTTTTGTTCAAGTTGTGCAACCAATCTCAACCATAGGAAGCTATCATTGTATTCACAGTCATACAATCACTGAATGGCATCATCGGCAGAAATTTGAACCAATGAAATTCAGGATTTAGAATATTTAATGAGAAACCTGTATGTCATCTGCTCAGCTCCTCAAACTTTATAAGGTGCTGCCTGTAGATAAGACAGCAGTTCAATGTGACAGGTTCTTTTTATCTAGGAAGCACAGTAGCCCCCAACTACATATTCCGCATATTCCCAAAGTTTCACTCAGTGTAAACAAATCACCCATCCTCATAGGTCAGTGTTGCTGGAAGAATGGGTATGTAACTTATTTTTAGCTTAACTTGGTGGGAGGACACAGAAAAGAAAAAAGAGTCTGTTTAAGTTTTATTTTACATGCAAATTGCCTCATATGAGAAAAAGTGTACTCAAACGTTTGCATCCATCACTGTTATGGCATTGTAGGGAAGATGACCTGATGGACGGACAGAGGTGTCAGAACAGAGAAAGGAAGGTTTGCACAGTTTAGACAGGTGTCAGATACTACAGTGGGGAAACAGCTGAGAAAGTGTAGTGGACGTGCAGTACCTTGGGTTGACCATTAGAGGGCAGAGAGGAGTGTGAGCAAAGGACTTGACATCAGCTTAGGGCTTAGGAAACCGTTGGTCATGGGGGGCGGAGTTAAAGAGAACCGGGAATTATATAAATTTGACAGGAGGGTTCCAGAAAGTTCCAGTCCCCAGGGGGAGTTCTAGTGACCGGAGGACTACGACAGTTTGTGCACTGTGCGGAAAACTAAACCAGTGTGACTGAGGAGA
The DNA here is from genome assembly GCF_039654945.1 of Dendrobates tinctorius. Taxonomy (NCBI): domain Eukaryota; kingdom Metazoa; phylum Chordata; class Amphibia; order Anura; family Dendrobatidae; genus Dendrobates; species Dendrobates tinctorius. Next base: position 29,197,704 of record NW_027361737.1, read on the forward strand.
GAGAAAGTTAGGGGGGTGGTCCTGACAGGAAGAACCGCAGTATAGACGAGGCTTTGGGTGTAGGATACCGTATTTGGAATGACGAAACTGACCAGTAAAGTGCTGATGGTGTACGGGCCTAAGGCGGCCACAGTGAGTGAGCTGACAGGATCGTCACAGAGTGAAAAAGGGCGGTACGTATAAATACGTCCCTGGTGTAAAGTACGGTGTGTGAAGCGGCCCTGGATATGGAGGGCCGTGAGAAAGATATTGCGGTGTGCTGTGAGGGCCGTCAGTCGGACGGTGGAAAATAAACTTGGATCTGTTGCACCCGAAACCTGCCTCTATCTTGTGTCTATACGTCACTGCGCGGTATACAGAGGGACCACCCCCCAGCCCGGCCGACTGACTCTACAGCATTATATAGAAGCCATAATCAAATTTCTGCTTTTTGGCAGTAGAAGTGCAAGGCATGACCTAAGCAGGCACACATTTATAGATGTTCCATGAACAATTAATCATTTCACTGATTTGAATTCAACGTGGTTCTTCAGATGAGATGAGTATAATGGTTTTGCGATAAGAAGAGCAGGACACCTCTCTCCCAGTATGGAAACAGCTGACTGAGCGCATAGGAATCCTGAATTCTTCAATAACGATGTTTTGATCTTCATGCCAAGTGCAACAAAAAAGAATATGCTTGTTATGCAGGCACTGAAGAGAAGAGAGGAGAGGACAGGGTGGGAACAAGTTAGGAGAAATAGGGCAGCTATTATGGAATATTACCAAATGCCTATAACGTACGTGGGGGACTGTTTTAGTAACTGTGCGGGCAGAGGTTGTGCCACGGGCTAATAGTTACAGTAGTCTCAAAACATAATACAGTCAGCATGGAAATGATGAAACTTTTGTTGTGCATACTACATCTTCCTGGCTATTCTGTAAGAGCGTATCGTACAGTCGTGGCCAAAAGTTTTGAGAACTGCACAAATTTTGTTTTGTGTAAAGTTTGTTGTTCCAGGTTTTATATTGGCAGTTTATATTAACCTTTAATTGTTATGAAGAGTGATGATCACATGAAATGAGAAAAAGTGGAAACTGATTCCTTGCCATGAAAATGAACTGAATGAACCATGCCGTTTTTTTTTTTTATTTCACCACTTGATAGGAGTCAGTAACATTCCCTGTGTGGATGGAGTTAAATACCTACTGGTGACCATCTTCTACTTGTTTCCAGCGCCCTTCTGGTCCCTATTTGTAATTTTGTGACCACAGCTATGACTGGCCAGAAGTCACCGCTAATGGTCCTTATCGCTCTTTAAGGTAATCTGTCAGTAGGATCAACCCTCTTATGCCATCTTTATGGACATGTAGGTCATAGGAAGCTGAATAAAGCAATGCAGTGATATTTGTGATCCGATGTCTTATTCCAGAGAAACCCACATTTCTCTTATATGTAAATGAGCTGTTCAGATCTATGGAATGGACATAGATATCCCAGAGAATCTGCCTCCAGAGATTATTGTAAATAAAAGGGCTATAACCAGTGTGATGCATTATGGCTGTTCTCTGTTCATCTGATGTCACTGCAGATCTCATGTGTCTCACATTGGCAAAATCTTTTATTTAAAATAATCTCTGGATACTGATTCACATGTCGATCAGTGGCCAGCTCATAATCTTTAACAGCTCATCTAGCGGATGTATGGAGCGGGCTCACGGGTTAAGCTCGCCCCATGATCGGCAGGTAATGGCTATGTATTACAGCCAGGTCCTGCCTCCAACAATCCATTAAAGACCTTCATGCTTGTCATTATGAAGCTCCCTTGAAACCTAGCCTGTTGTCAGGCTTTTAAGGAGTAGGGGAAGAGTCTTGAGGAGATCATTTGCATATTCCCAGTGCCTTCTGGGATAAGTGAAGAGTCTCCGCGGGCTCAACGTTCACTGGGTTTTGGCCGTTGCAGCTGAAAAGAGGAAATCGGAAAACCAGGGGAAGAGACTTGAGGAGATCATTTGCATATTCCCAGTGCCTTCTGGGATAAGTGAAGAGTCTCCGCGGGCTCAACGATCACTGGGTTTTGGCCGTTGCAGCTGAAAAGAGGAAATCGGAAAACCAGGGGAAGAGTCTTGAGGAGATCATTTGCATATTCCCAGTGCCTTCTGGGATAAGTGAAGAGTCTCCGCGGGCTCAACGATCACTGGGTTTTGGCCGTTGCAGCTGAAAAGAGGAAATCGGAAAACCAGGGGAAGAGACTTGAGGAGATCATTTGCATATTCCCAGTGCCTTCTGGGATAAGTGAAGAATCTCCGCGGGCTCAACGATCACTGGGTTTTGGCCGTTGCAGCTGAAAAGAGGAAATCGGAAAACCAGGGGAAGAGTCTTGAGGAGATCATTTGCATATTCCCAGTGCCTTCTGGGATAAGTGAAGAGTCTCCGCGGGCTCAACGATCACTGGGTTTTGGCCGTTGCAGCTGAAAAGAGGAAATCGGAAAAATTTTGGCTCATCTTTCATCGTTTTTAAGAAATCTCAAGATGGAAGAGGCCAGGAGCCATTTGGTGAGCTGCATTTCTTGCTACATGTTCACAGATTTACCAGTGGAAAAGCCAAACTTCACATGCCACAAATGCAAGCTTGTGTCCCTGTTGGAGGAAAAGTTGCAAAATCTCGAAGAGAGGTTAGCTACGTTGAAGATCATTAAGGAAGGTGAAGAGTTCTTGGACAGAGCAGAATTATCTCTTCATGTTACAGAAAGAGAAGAAATTCGAAGTGCACCTGAAGAAACAGAGGAATGGAGACATGTGACCCAGAGAAACAGGAGGATCAGGAGGCAGTCAGCACCCATACTGCTCAGAAACCAGTACCAGGCTCTCACGCAGGAAAACGATGAAGAAATACATCAGGATAAGACTTCACCCACAAACAGCAACCTTGTACGCCTTCAGAGTCCTCCTGGATGGAGAAAGAAAAATGTTGTGAAGAAGAAACGGAGAGTGGTGGTCATGGGGGATTCCCTGTTGAGAGGAACAGAGGCCGCTATCTGCAGACCGGAGATAATTTCAAGAGAAATGTGCTGTCTTCCAGGTGCAAAAATTAAAGATGTGTCTGACAGGATATCAGGACTCTTCAGACCTACAGATGACTACCCATTCCTGCTACTACATGTGGGGACAAATGACACCGCAAGAAATGACCTGGAAACCATCTGCAGAGACTTTGAAGACTTAGGCAAGAAAGTGAAAGAACTGGGAGCACAGGTGGTCTTCTCTTCCATCCTCCCAGTGGATGGCCATGGAACAAGGAGGTGGAATAAGATTCTGCAGGTGAACAACTGGCTACGTCGATGGTGCCGTCAGGAATGATTTGGATTTCTGGATCACGGAGTGAACTACTTATACGATGGACTACTTGCTAGAGATGGGGTGCACGTTACGAAGACTGGAAAGCATGTATTTGGAAGTTGCCTTGCTACACTTGTAAGGAGAGCTTTAAACTAGAACAACATGGGAAGGGAGGCAAAAGACCAGAAAAAGCCATACACCTGACAAATGCTATTGAGAACTCTGCTATTAGAAGTGGAAAGGAAGAACAAAGACGAAAGAATCTAATTAATAAAAACATTGGAGAAAGAGAAACCAATCACAAACTAAAATGTTTCTATACTAATGCACAAAGCATGGGCAACAAACAAGGAGAATTGGAACTACTAACACAGGAAAAGAAATATGATGTCATTGGAATCACTGAAACTTGGTGGGACAATACACATGATTGGAATACAAGACTAGAAGGATACAACTTATTTGCAAGAAACAGACTTGATAAACGAGGAGGGGGTGTCGCATTGTATGTTAGAAAGGCGTATATCTGCACAGAGATTGAAGCTTCAGAGACTGGGAGTTCTGTGGAAACTGTTTGGGTAAGAATACAATGACAGAACAATGGAAAGGACACCATTGTAGTCATTTACTACAGGCCGCATGTGCAAGCTGAAGATATGGATGAACTCTTTATGCATCAAATGGCCAAGTTCTCCAAAAAATATGACATAGTTGTCATGGGAGATTTCAACTATCCAGACATTTGTTGGGAATCTCTCTCAGGCAAAACTAACAGGTCAAGGAAATTCTTATCCTCTCTTGCTGACAACTTTATCTTCCAAAAGGTAAGGGAGAAAACAAGGGGAACTGCTACCTTGGATCTAATCCTTATAAACAGGGAGGAAATGGTTGAGGAGGTAAAAGTGGCTGGGACCCTAGGAGGTAGCGACCATGCTATTTTAGAATTTTGGATAACTAGAGGCGGAAGACCTGTGAAGACTCAGACATCAAGGTTAGATTTCAGAAAGGCAGATTTTAAAGGATTCAGAAAGAGAATTGGAGGATCCAATGGCTGGATATCCTTAAAGACAAAAATGTCCAGGAAGGATGGGAAATCTTGAAAAATGAAATTCTCAAAGCACAGTTGTTAACAATTCCGAAAAGAGGGAAGAATAGGAAGCATTTAAGGAAACCAGAATGGATGAACACAGAACTTAAGCACATGCTAAAAAGGAAGAAAAAAATGTTTATAAAATGGAAAGAGGGAGGCATATCTAAAGAAGAATATAATGCCGTCTGCAGAACCTGCAGGGCACAAATCAGATTAGCTAAAGCTGAAAATGAATTGAGGCTTGCAAGAGATGTCAAAAGCAATAATAAAGGATTTTGGGGATATGTCAAAAGTAAAAGAAAAGTCAAAGATGCTATAGGATTTTTACAGGATGAAAATGATGAAATGGTAAGACAGGATGTTGAGAAGGCTGAACTTTTAAATTCCTATTTTGCATCTGTTTTCTCTCAGAAAGGAAATGTAACATCAACTGTTATTCACTGTCCTATTAAGGGAATAGAAGAATCCAGGATATCTATAAACAGAAAGATAGTGAGGAAACACTTAGCTAACCTAAATGAATTCAAGTCTCCAGGTCCAGATGAATTACACCCCAGAGTACTGAAGGAGATAGCAGAAGAAATTTTTGAACCCCTCTCCATAATCTTTGAAAATTCTTGGAGAACAGGAGAAGTGCCAGAAGACTGGAGAAGAGCAAATGTTGTTCCTATCTTCAAAAAGGGGAAGAAGGTGGACCCAGGCAACTATAGGCCGGTGAGTCTGACTTCTATACCTGGAAAGATCTTTGAACAAATTATTAAACAACATGTATGTCAATACCTAGATAAGAATGAAGTGATTAAACAGAGTCAGCATGGGTTTGTAACTAATAAGTCATGTCAGACTAACTTAATTTCCTTCTATGATTGTATCACTGATTGGGTGGATCAAGGAAATGCTGTAGATATAGTATATCTTGACTTTAGCAAAGCATTTGACAAAGTCTCTCATACAATCCTTATTGAAAAAATGACTAAGTATGGAATGGACAAGGCAACTGTTAGGTGGATTCATAACTGGCTTAGTGATCGGACACAAAGAGTGGTTGTAAATGGCTGCACATCCAGTTGGAAGAATGTCTCAAGTGGGGTACCACAGGGCTCTGTCCTGGGCCCTGTATTGTTCAACATCTTTATCAACGATTTAGATGAAGGAATTGAGGGTAAACTGATTAAATTTGCTGATGACACAAAGCTAGGAGGGATAGCTAATACTAGAGAAGAGAGAGAGAGAGGATTCAAAAAGATTTAAATAAACTGGAGAAGTGGGCAGCAACTAACAGAATGGTTTTTAACAGGGAGAAATGCAAAGTACTACATCTGGGCAATAAAAATGAAAAAAGCATATATAGAATGGGAGGAATAGGGCTAAGTGACAGCACATGTGAAAAAGACTTGGGTATACTAATAGATAACAGACTGAATATGAGTCAACAGTGTGATGCAGCAGCAAAAAAGGCAAATGCAATTCTAGGATGTATTAACAGAAGCATACAGTCTAGATCACGTGAAGTCATTATTTCCCTCTACTCCTCTTTGGTCAGACCTCATCTGGAATATTGTGTCCAGTTTTGGGCACCACATTTTAAAAAAGACATCAACAAACTGGAGCAAGTTCAGAAAAGAGCGACCAGAATGGTGACCGGTCTGCAAACCCTGTCTTAAGAGGAAAGGTTGCAGGATTTGGGAATGTTTAGTTTGCAAAAGAGAAGACTGAGAGGAGACTTAATAGCTGTCTACAAATATCTAAAGGGCTGTCACATTGTAGAAGGATCAACTTTATTCTCATTTGCACAAGGAAAGACTAGAAGCAATGGGATGAAACTGAATGGGAGGAGACACAGATTAGATATTAGAAAAAACTTTTTGACAGAGTGATCAATGAGTGGAACAGGCTGCCACGAGAAGTGGTGAGTTCTCCTTCAATGGAAGTCTTCAAACAGAGGCTGGACAGACATCTGACTGGGATGATTTAGCGAATCCTGCTTTGAGCAGGGGGTTGGACCAGATGGCCCAGGAGGTCCCTTCCAACTCTACGATTCTATGATTCTATGATTCTATCAAAATATTAAAATAATTAACCTGATCAATAAGCACCATAAACAGAAAGAAATTAAGAACGACAAAATGAAGATTTTTTTGGATCCTGCAATACCACAACAAATGCTGCAACAAGCGATTAAATCTGATATCTATCCCAAAAAGATATCAATAAAAAATGTCTCGCCCTGCAAAAAATAAGCCATCCTAAAGATCCATTGACCAAAACTGAAAACATTGACCGTCTCAGAACATGGCGACAGAACCCTCCCATATTTTTTTTTTCCAACTTCTGATTTTTTTTCACAACCTAAATGACATGGACATGTTAGATATTGCCGTAATCGTAGTGATGACAAAAAACATAGTGCAGGGTCATCTTTACCAAGAAATGGACACCGTCAAAACAATTCCCATAAAACAATATCGGAATTGTGTTTTTGTTTTGCAATTTCACCGCACTTGGAATTTTTTCCTGTTTTCCAGTTTATTATGTGGTAAAATGAATGATGTCACTCAAAAGTACAACTTGTCTCGCAAAGAACAATCCCTCATATCTGTCTATCCGAAAAAAAAAATAAAAAAAGTTATGGCTCTGAGAAGAAGTGGAGGAAAAAATGAAAGCGCAAAAATGGAAAATAGCCACATGGCGAAGGGCTTAAAGGGGTTGCCTCAGAGGGGACTCCTGTTCTTCCAATTGAAACAGGAAGATCCATATTCCATTTATCTGTTGTGTTTCTTTGTTATAAACAGAGCAGAAAAACAAAATATAAATGACATGTGAACAAAGCCTAACAAAGTGCTGGGATGTAAGATGCAGTGCCACTGAAGAACGGCAGGTGGAATACTGTCGTCAATCATCTGGAAAGCCACACTCTCTGTCATCTGTGCCAGCTAAAGCCCGTGGGCCTTCATAAATATGGCATTGGGTTTTAAAGTAGGCAAACCCTTTAAGCAGGAAATCAGGAAATTGCTGACATCATGATATAAAATGTCTCAGACAGAAGTCTGTAGCCTTCAGGCGGGGCAGGACTCAGACATTCCCTGGTTATAATGTAATATGTCGGTCTGGAGATCTTGTAAGGATAATTCATAAGAAGTTGTTGCCAGACCCAGAATTAGTAAAGTAAAAAAGGAGAATGTTCCCATAAAGCTGCCACATTAACCCAGCCCTGCATTACAGTCATTCTCTGGTGATCGCCTCTCCAAGTAATTGGAATTATTTCCTCTCATTCCAGAAGCTAATGATGAGTATAAAGTCAATGCTTCGTCCTCACTGGATAAGTAGACATTGTCAGTACTTGATACAAGAATATACAGGTGCTTCTCACAAAATTAGAATATCCTCAAAAAGTTCATTTATTTCAGTTATTCAATTCAAAAAATGAAACTCATATATTATATAGAGTCATTTCACACAGAGTGATCTATTTCAAGTGTTTATTTCTGTAAATGTTGATGATTATGGCTTACTGCCAATGGTAAACCAAAAGTCATTATCTCTGTAAATTAGAATACTTTATAACACCAGCTTGAAAAATGAAATGTTGGCTTACTGAAACGTATGTTCAGTAAATGCACTCAATACTTGGTCGGGGCTTCTTTTGCATCAATTACTGCATCAATGCGGTGTTGCATGGAGGCGATCAGTCTGTGGCACTGCTGAGGTGTTATGGAAGCCCAGGTTGCTTTGATAGCAGCCTTCAGCTCGTCTGCATTGTTGGGTCTGGTGTTTCTCATCTTCCTCTTGACAATAGATTCTCTATGGGGTTAAGGTCAGGCGAGTTTTCTGGCCAATCAAGCACAGTGATACTGTTGTTTGTAAACCAGGTATTGGTACTTTTGGCAGTGTGGACAGGGGCCAAGTCCTGCTGGAGAATGAAATTTCCATCTCCAAAAAGCTTGTCGGCAGAGGGAAACATGAAGTGTTCTAAGATTTCCTCGTAGACGGCTGTGCTGACTTTGGTCTTGATAAAATACAGTGGACCTACACCAGCAGATGACATGGCTCCCCAAACCATCACTGATTGTGGAAACTTCACACTAGACCTCAAGCAGCTTGTATTGTGGCCTCTCCACTCTCCCTCCAGACTCTGGGACTTTGATTTGCAAATGAAATGCAAAATTTACTTTCATCTGAAAACAACACCTTGGACCACTGAGCAACAGTCCAGTTCTTTTTCCCCTTGGCCCAGGTAAGACACTTCTAGCTTTGTCTATTAGTCATGAGTGGCTTGACACAAGGAATGTGACACTTGTTGCCCATGTCCTGGATACATCTGTGTGTGGTGGCTCTTGAAGCAATGACTCCAGCAGCAGTCCACTCCTTGCGAATCTCCCACAAATGTTTGAATGGCCTTTTCTTAACAATCCTTTCAAGACTGTGGTTATCCTGGTTGCTTGTGCACCTTTTTCTACTAAACTTTTTCATTCCACTCAACCTTCCGTTAATATGCTTGGATACAGCATTCTGTGAATAGCCAGCTTCTTTAGCAATGACCTTTTGTGGCTTACCCTCCTTGTGGAGTGTGTCAATGACTGCTTTCTGGACAGATGTCAAGTCAGTAATCTTCCCCATGATTGTGGAGCCTACTGAAACAGACTAAAAGGGACCTTTTTAAAAGCGTAGGAAGCCTTTGTAGGTGTTTTTTGTTAATATTCTAATTTACTGAGAAAACGACTTTTGGGTTTTCATTGGCTGTAAGCCATAATCATCAACATTAACAGAACTAAACACTTGAAAAAGATCACTCTGTTTGTAATGACTCTATATAATATGAGTCTCACTTTATGTATTGAAGAACTGAAATAAATTACCTTTGTGATGATATTCTAGTTTTGTGAGAAGCATCTTTATATCCCCAATATATCTGTAGCATTGTTTTTCAGATGTATATGTGTTAGGTTCCTGTTGCTGCACAGCGGGAATCCCAAGCCTTGCTTCCAGCGGTCTACCATTCCTCTCCAGCCACAGAGGAGGTTGCTCAGCAAACTCGTCAGTCCCAGCGCTCTGCCCAGACCAGCTCCGTGGGTTTGCTTGCTGCTGCCACCTCTGGCACAGGTATGGCAATACATGCTGCTCAGCAGCGAGATTCTCCAGGGACTAAGTCACAATGTCGGGCCACTGAGCATGTCCGTGGAGTGATCTCCCATTGGAGATCGAAGGTCACGTGCTCAGGTCCTGGTCCTGTTCGGATTGGTCCATCCGAGAAGCCAGGAAGGTCCCGGACACCCGCAGCTATAAAAGGTTTGCATGGCCGCTCAGCCATGCGCTAGGATAGACTGTATTTTCAGACTATAAGGAGTGAGTGATGTATGCACGTATGAATGTCTCTGGTGACTGACTCATTATGAAACCCCTACCCTTGGTATGCATGTGTTGTGCAGCCTAGCCTGCTAGTGCCCATGCTTAGGCGTAGGTAGGTCAGAGTCTGAGTCAGGCATTGGTTCTCGCCAGTGACTCGGCACACCTCAGTGCAAGTGCTCCACACTCCATAGCCAGCGTCTATAGCGGCATTCGCGGCAGCAATGCTGCGCGCTCAGTGGCCTAGAGGGACTCTAACCCCGTGTTCTTGGGGTAGAGTTCTGTGGCCCTTTGCTGTGGGCTCTTTGGCCGGGCTCTGTGAGCTCAACAGGCTCCGGCATCCACGTTCAGCGGTTGTGCGGCTCTGTGAATTAACAGAGTCCGCTCCTGTTCACACTGGGCGACGTAACCCACGTGTGACTGTTTTCACGCCGCTCTATTCTTCTGCCATTGTCTAGCAGCAGTGTACCACCTCTGCACGGTGGACCCCGGCTGCGAACGCACCTACTACTACTTTATAATTTGGTGCGTTCCACCAGCCCTAACATTATCCTAGCGCCAGGGTCTGGCTAGTAATGGCGAACGAACAGCGACTGCATAGCTACATCCAGCAGCTGGAGGGTAGGTTGGCAGCGCTAGAGCGTTCCACCTCAGCTGCGGATGTTACCTCGGTCGCCGTCCAAGCAGCCAGAGAGGCTGTCGCCCGTGTCTCCACGGCCAGTCCTGCCGCGACCTTGTCCCGCCTCCCGCTGCCCGAGAACTACTCAGGTGATAGTGCTTCATGCAGGGGTTTCGTGAGTCAGTGCTCCATTCACCTGGAGTTGCTGGCCACACGATTTCCCTCCGAGCGGGCCAAGGTGGGGTTTATCATCTCCCTCATGTCGGTCAGGTCCCTGGAGTGGGCCACCCCGCTGTGGGAGCGCAGGGATCTCCTGGTACAGAATGCCATCCATTTCCTGGTCACTCTGAAGCAGGTGTTCCTGTGACCTCGGGTCACGCACGATACCGCACTTCAGTTGCTGGCTCTAACCCAGGGTGCATCTCTGGTCAGCCAGTATGCCATCCTCTTCAGAACTCTGGCCTCGGAGCTGGAGTGGCCAGATAAGGTTCTCATACCTGTGTTCTGGAGAGGCCTGGCTGATCATGTCAAAGACGCCCTGCCTACCAGGGAGGTGCTCACCACTTTAGAGGAGCTCATTACGGTCTCTACCCGAATTGACATTCGCTTCATGGAGCGAGGGCTGGAGCGCTCCAAGTCCCGCCAACGATATAAGTTGGCTCCAAATTTTGCTAGACCACTGGAACCTCCCAGTCAGCCCCCCGAGCCTCCAGAGGCCATGGAGGTGTCCTGCACGTGGTCCAGGGCCCGGTCCGCGCGGGTATCTCCAGTCTGATCCCGCTGTCGGCAGACTGGGCACCTTGCTAACCAGTGCCAACAGCGCTCGGGAAACGCACCCGTCTAGTGGTTATTGGAGGGGGCCTACTAGACACCGTGACTTTCTCCTCCAAGCTCCTGTTTAAAGGGGCGTTAGAGTTCAATTCTTCCACTCTGATTGTGGAGGTTTGCGTGGACTCTGGAGCGGAGGGCAATTTTATGTCATCTGCCTTCGCTCAACAACATGCAATCCCCCTGGTCTTATTACCTCAACCAGTCACCATCAGAGTGGTGAATGGGGAGACTCTCCCATCCCAAATCACCCACCAGATGGCTCCACTGAGACTCTCTTTCTCTCCTCATCAGGAGATGCTGTCTCTCCTTTTGATGCCCGAAGGGATCGACCAGATCCTCCTAGGGGTTCCCTGGCTACGATCTCATTCCCCCCACATAGAGTGGTCTTCGGGAAAAATCCTCATTTGGAGCAAGTCCTGCGAGGGTAGGTGTCTGAGGGACTGCGTGCAAGTTGCTACTTCTGAGGTTCCTGCAGATCTCTCCTCGCTTCCCAAGCCATATCAGCAGTATGCAGACGTTTTCTTCAAGAAGGCGGCAGAGACCCTTCCCCCGCACCGCCCTTACGACTGTCCTATTGACCTCTTGCCCGGTGCTGAGCCTCCCCGGAGTCGAGTATATCCCCTTTCTCTCCCAGAGACAGAGGCCATGTCTCAGTATATCAGGGAGAATCTGGCAAGAGGATTCATTAGGAAGTCGGTGTCTCTGGCGGGAGCAGGATTCTTCTTTGTCCAAAAGAAGAATGGAGAATTACGTCCATGCATCGATTACAGGGGTCTTAACGTCATAACCATTAAGAACAAGTATCCTCTGCCCCTGATATCGGAACTGTTTGATAGGCTACGGGGAGCGAGAGTGTTTATTAAGCTCGATCTGCGAGGAGCCTATAACCTGATTCGCATCCGTGAGGGGGACGAATGGAAGACGGCTTTTAACACCAGAGACGGGCACTATGAATACCTGGTGATGCCCTTCGGGCTATGTAACGCTCCAGCCATCTTCCAAGACTTTGTGAACGATATCTTCCAGGATATGCTTACCACCTCGGTAGTAGTCTATCTGGACAATATTATCATTTACTCTCCAGACATTGACTCCCACTGGAGAGATGTTCGCAAAGTTTTCGATCTCCTGCGGGTCAACTCTCTTTATGCCAAGTTGGAGAAATGTGTGTTTGAGCAGGAGTCCTTGCCTTTCCCGGGCTACATCGTCTCAGTCCAGGGTTTGGCCGTGGATCCTGCCAAGCTACAGGCAGTGATGGATTGGCAGGAACCCCATTCTCTCAAAGCGGTGCAGCGCTTTATGGGGTTCATAAATTACTATCGCCAATTCATTCCCCATTTCTCAACTTTGGTAGCCCTCACCAAGAAGGGTGAAAATCCCAAACTGTGGTCGGAGACTGTCTCCAAGGCCTTCGCCTCCATTAAGTCCCACTTCGCTAGCGCTCCCATTCTACATTTCCCTGATGTAGATAAGCCCTTCATCCTGGAGGTGGATGCCTCCTCCGTCAGTGCTGGAGCGGTCCTTTTTCAGAAGGACTCGCAAGGTCGGAGGAACCCATGCTTCTTCTTGTCCAAGACCTTCACACCGGCAGAGAGGAATTATTCCATCGGGGACAGGGAGTTGCTAGCAATGAAGCTGGCCTTCACAGAGTGGAGACACCACCTGGAGGGGGCTCGCCACCCATTCCAGGTGTTTACCGACCACAAAAACTTGGCCTTTTTACAGACAGCCCAGCGGCTGAATTCTCGCCTGGCCAGATGGTCCTTGTTCTTCTCCCGATTCCATTTAACACTGCATTTTCTCTCCGGGGAGTAGAACATCCGGGCCGATGCTCTTTCTCGCTCCGTGGTGTCATCGGAGGAGGAGGAGCCTCAGCTGATAGTCCCATCAGAGAGCCTGAGGACCGTGGCTCCGGTTGCTCTCGAGTCTGTACCTCCGGGCAAGACTTTGGTCCCTGCCCATCTGCGACCGGAGGTCCTCCCTTGGGCTTATTCGTCCAGAGTGGGTGGCCATTTCGGGATCAAACGGACCTCTGAACTCCTGGCGAGGACGTACTGGTGGCCGCACATGGCCCGTGACATCAGGGACTATACTCGGGCGTGCGTCCCTTGCGCCCAGAATTGGCCCTCTTGGCAGTGGCCCGCTGGGTTACTCCATCCTCTGCCGATTGCGGACAGGCCCTGGGAGATGGTCGGTATGGACTTTGTGGTGGGTCTGCCCAATTCCAACACTATCATTTGGGTGGTCACTGATCAATTCTCCAAGATGGTGCATCTGGTACCACTCTCTCGGCTACCTTCTGCACGTGGCCTGGCAGCGTTGTTTATTAAACATGTTTTCCACCTGCACAGCATGGCGGATAAGATTGTCAGCAACCGGGGTCCTCAGTTTGCGTCTCGGTTCTGGAGAGAGCTCTGTTCTCTGCTCAGCATTGAGCTAAATCTCTCCTCGGCCTATCATCCCGAGATGATCGGCTTGGTTGAGAGAGCCAACCAGACCCTGGTGACATATCTGCGACATTTTGTCTCGGCCAGGCAGGATGATTGGGCACCCTTGCTGCCGTGGGCAGAGTTCGCTTTGAACAACGCTGTGGCTGACTCCACCGGTCAGACCCCATTCCTCTTGAATTACGGCCAGCATCCGCGTGTCCCCGTGCCCATGCCTGTGTTGTTCACCGACTCTAGGGTGGCAGACTGGGCGGTGGAGGCACATGACATTTGGGATCGCACGCAGGATGCTATCCGGGTCTCCAAGGAAAGAATGAGGTCTTCCGCTGACACTCGCCGGTGCCCGGCTCTGACCTTCGCCCCGGGCGACTTGGTGTGGCTCTCCGCTCGTAACATCAGGCTGCAGGTGGAATCCGCTAAGTTCGCTCCGCGCTATATTGGTCCTTTCAAGGTCCTCAAGCAGATCAACCCTGTGGTCTATCGCCTGGCTCTTCCACCACAATTGGCCATCTCGGACACGTTTCATGTGTCTCTCCTTAAGCCGGTTCACATGTCCCAGTTTTCTGAGCCATCTGCCGTGACATCAGACCTGTCATCTGACGAGTTTGAGGTCAATGCCATCGTGGGATGCAAGATGATGTGGGGCAAAAAATTTTATTTGGTGGATTGGAAGGGTCATGGTCCAGACCTTGGAGCCGGTAGAGAACATCCACGCTCCTCTTCTCATTACGTAATTTGAGCGGAGCGAGACTCAGAGAGGAGGGGTCCTTAAGAGGGGGGTAATGTTAGGCATCAGGTTCCTGTCGCTGCACAGCGGAAATCCCAAGCCTTGCTTCCAGCGGTCTCCCATTCCTCTCCAGCCACAGAGGAGGTTGCTTAGCAAACTCGTCGGTCCCGGTGCTCTGCCCAGACAAGCTCCGTGGGGTTGGTTGCTTGCTGCTGCCACCTCTGGCACAGCTATGGCAATACATGCTGCTCAGCAGCGTGATTCTCCAGGGACTAAGTCCCCATGTCGGGCCACTGAGCATGTCCATGGAGTGATCTCCCATTGGAGATCGAAGGTCACATGCTCAGGTCCTGCTCCTGTTCGGATTGGTCCATCCGAGAAGCCAGGAAAGTCCCGGATGCCCGCGGCTATAAAAGGTTCGCATGGCCGCTCGGCCATGTGCTAGGATAGACTGTATTTTCACACTATAAGGAGTGAGTGATGTATGCACGTATGAATGTCTCTGGTGACTGACTCATTATGAAACCCCTACCCTTGGTACGCATGTGTTGTGCAGCCTAGCCTGCTACCGCCCAGGCTTAGGCGTAGGTGGGTCAGAGTCTGAGTCAGGCATTGGTTCTCGCCAGTGACTCGGCACACCTCAGTGCAAGTGCTCCACACTCCATAGCCAGCGTCTATAGCAGCGTTCGCAGCAGCAACGCCGCGCTCAGTGGCCTAGAGGAACTCTAACCCCGTGTTCTTGGGGTAGAGTTCTGTGGCCGTTTGCTGTATGCACTTTGGCCGGGATCTGTGAGCTTAACAGGCTCCGGCATCCACGTTCAGTGGTAGTGCGGCTCTGTGAATTAGCAGAGTCCGCTTCTGTTCACACTGGGTGACGTAACCCACGTGTGACTGTTTTCACGCCGCTCTATTCTTCCGCCATTGTCTAGCAGCAGTGTACCACCTCTTCACGGTGGTCCCGGCTGCGATCGCACCTACTACTACTTTATAATTTGGTGCGCTCTGCCAGCCCTAACAATATGTCATACCAGAATAAGTATATATCATATATACTTGTGTATAAGCCAAGATATTCAGCACATTTTTGTGCTGAAAACACCGACCTCTGCTTATACACGAGTCTGTTTATACACAAGTTATTGTCCAGAAAGCCGTGGGGGAGGGGGATTGGCGGAGCAGCGGCAGGAGCCAGCGGCTGTGGCACAGTGACAGCTGCAGCTGCAGCCGCCGGCTAACAGAAGACATCATACTCACCCTCCTCGTGTTGTCGCTGCATCTCCATCTCGGCAGCTCTTCCTGTGCTCAATGGTCACGTGGAACTGCTCATTAAGGTAATGAATATGCACTTCCATAGGCGTGGAGCCCATATTCATTACCTTAATGAGCGGTACCATGTGACCGCTCAGCACGAGAGCTGCCGCCGGGGAAACGGAGATGCAGCGATGGCGCGAGGAGGGTGAGTAGGACGGGGGGTATGAGCCATGCGGGACTGGGGGAGCTGAGCCATGTGGGACTGGGGGAGCCATGTGGGAGCGGGGAGGACCGGGGAGCCATGCAGGACCGGGGAGCCATGCATACAACAGGGAGAGCCACACATAGCAGGACAGGACGTGGGGAGCCACACATAGCAGGACAGGCCGGGGGAGCCACATACCAGGACAGCTCAGTGGGAGCCACGCATAGCAGGACAGGGATGAGGTGACAATGCATGCCCGGCTTATACTCGAGTCAATACGTTTACCCAGTTTTCCGTGGCAAAATTAGGTGCCTCGGCTTATACTCGAGTCGGCTTATTCTCGAGTATATATGGTATATAAATCATTGAAAATTATTCACTTTCTTGATTCGGTTTAATTAAAATCTGAGGACTGCTGGATAACTAAAAGGGAATCAAACAAATAAGGCAGCACTCTGTAGCGCTATAGCATGTAAACATGAAATATGAAAACTGAATTGCATTACTGAAGTAGAAATATGAAAAATTGAGAATGCTGAGCGCATAAATTAGCCAATTCACGTGTACCTGGCAACCAGGTTCAGGCGATTCAATTTTCATATTTCATGTTTACATGCTATAGCGCTATAATGTGCTGCCTTATTTGTTTGATTGTGACAGTCAGATTTTAGATGGATAACTAAAAGGGAGCATATCATCTGATCACGCTGCCCAGGTATATTTTTGTCTAATCCAGCCAGAGATAATATTCACGAAACGAGACTAGCCTCATATCGCCCCCTGACAGGTATTCACAGCACAGCGCCGCTCCAGATTATTACCAAGTCTTGCCCTATGTTCACACAATGGAGAGACTTGTCAGTCACCTGGAGTGGTTATGGCCTGAGCCAGGAGTGGAGCCCGACAAGTCTCATCTCTGGCTATGGTCACAAGTCTGATCTTTTTTTTTAAATTCTTGAATAAACACACACTTACATATGTACAAAAAAATTAATTAAAAAGTGCTACTAAAACACCAGTGAAAAACACAAGTGCGATTACAGGCGTACTCACTGAGCCTCATTTATCAAAGCTGGATGTCCAGCTCCCTGCCCAGAGCCGCAGGCAGGGCGTCATCTGTTCAGTAGAAGGACTTACATTGCCGGCAGCAGCGTGGGTAATATCCACATTTCACTATACTGCAGCTGATATCTCCCACATTATATTTCTTGCTTTACTCAAGGGATCAAATCAGGTTAGTATAATCTGATGACATACTTGTAATATATCGGATAAGACCCTATTTGCGCTGATTTCTCCTACAGCTTCATCGTAAAGCTGAAGATGACACATTTTCTTTGTATTTTAGGCAATATACATATATATTTTCATCTTTTACATTTAAAAATTACAAAAAGGAAAATGGGTCCATGGAAAAGCTTAGACACCCTTAATATTTGTTACCTAGTAAGACACCATTTTGAAAGTATTACAACCTGTAAATGCTTTTTGTAGCCAGACAAGAGTCTTTCAATTCTTGTTTGAGGGATTTTCATCCTTTCTTCGTTGGAAAATTCTTCCAGTTCTGTGAGATTCCTGGTTTGTCTTGCATGCACTGCTATTTTGAGGTCTAGCCACAGATTTTCAGAGCAGGAGACAGTGAGGGCCATAGTAAAACCTTCAGCTTGCATCTTTTAAGGAAGTCTATTGTGTATTTGGACTTGTGTTTAGGATCATTATCCATTTGTAGAAGTCATCATCTTTTCAACTTCAGCTTTTTTACCGATGCTGCTTTGTTTGCATCAAAAATTTGTTGAAATTTCATTGAATCTATTCTTCCTTCTACCGCTGAAATATTCCCCGTGCCATTGGCAACAACACAACCCCAAAGCATAATTGATCCACCTCCATGCTTAATGGTTGACGAGACGTTCTTTTCCTGAAATTCTGTGCCCTGTTTTCTCCACACATACCTTTGATCATTGTGGCCGAAGAGTTCTATTTTAACCTCATTGGTCCACAGGACTTATTTCCGAAATGCATCAGGCTTGTTTAAATATTCTTTTGCATACTTCTGATGCTGAATTTTATGGTGAGGATTCAGGAAAGATTTTCTTCTGATGACTAGTGTTGAGCATTCCGATACCGCAAGTATCGGGTATCGGCCGATATTAGCGGTATCGGAATTCCGATACTGACTTCCGATACTTTTGTCATATCGGATACCGGAATCGGAATCGGAAGTTCCCATCATGCTATGAGCCTGCTTGCTTTGATTAAGCCAATGGGAATCCTCCGAAGTGTGGGCACATCCTGTTAGGCATGTAGGCATGTTAACTATTGGCATGGCTGTGATTGGCTGCCGAAATGATGTCATGAAGCACTATAAAAGCCTCCGCAGCCGCCATTTCTGGTTCACTCTGCTGTGAATTCAGTTAGGGACAGGCTGCTGTAGAAGACTGTGAGGGACAGTTAGAAATAGCGATTCCACCAAACATCTAGTGCTTTACCCAGGCTACATAAACCACCACTGTAGCCTTCTTTGCTCTAGCAGCAGTGTTCACAGCTGTCTGCAAGGGCTGTGTGAGTGCAGCTCACGCTGTGGAGTGGGTCCTGCAGCCACGTCAGGTTGTAGGCTGCCCAGCGTGCCTCACTGCTGCCTCATACATCTTTTAATTTTTGAGCTGCATTTTTTACATAATTTCAATCTAGTGTGCTTCCATCCGTATCCATATACGTTGGTTGCAAACACTAGTAGTAGACAGCGGAGCCTTTCTGCAGCCTTTCAGTGCTAGTGTCCACTTTGCTGCACTGTTCAAGGCTGTCTGAGAGGTCTCTGACTGTGTGTGAGTGCAGCTCCCGCTGAGTAGTGTGTCCTGCAGCTACGTCTGGTTGTAGGACGCTCAGCGTGTCACTGCCTCACACATTTTTCTTTTATTGCAGCTCATTTTTTCTTCTATTAGTGTGCATCCATCCATCTCCATCTACGGTGGTTGCAAACACTATATAGGAGTACACAGGGGAGCCTTTCTGCAGCCTGTCAGTGCCAGTGCCCACTTAGCTGCACTGTTCACGGCTGTCTGAGAGGTCTCTGACTGTGTGTGAGTGCAGCTCACGCAGAGTAGAGTGTCCTGCAGCTACGTCTGGTTGTAGGACGCTCAACGTGCGTCACTGCCTCACACATATTTGTCTTTGAGTGCAGCTCATTTTTTCTTCTCCTATTAGTGTGCATCCATCCGTATCCATCAACATTGGTTGGTCGCAAACACTATATAGGAGTAGATAGAGGAGCCTTTTTTTCTGGCTTGTGCCCTGCCGGCGCAGCCAGATTAGTATTACCTAATTTTTTTGGAGCCTCATCTTTTGCATTGTAGGTTACCTGCCTGCATTGTAATAGCTCCAAAAAGTTGGTGATACTATCAGTTTCAATTCTTTGTTCACATACTTTGAGTTTGTTTCCAACAAAGAAACCACAAAAAAAGTTCACCAAACACTACATTTGGAACTTGTGTAGGCCACATCAGCTACTATTAAAGTGTAGTCCACACACACACACTTCATAAAATTAGTGTTTCTTGTACCTGTAACCAGCTGTTCAGGAATAAGCACACTAAGGCCCCCCTTTGTACTTTTCTGCCTATCTTAAGCAGTCTGGCAAGATGAAGAAGGCAGGGAGTAAGGCGCGTGGGCGTGGGCGTGGAGTTTCAGCAGGGAGAGGACGTGGGGATTCTGCAGGGAGAGGACGTGGGGATTCTGCAGGTAGAGGACGTGGGGATTCTGGGCCTGCTGCGGGCACCAGTGGATCAGCATCCCCCAGTTTTAGCAGGCAACAGTCCTTTATGCGCAGCTTTGTAGGACCTCAACGTACCCCACTGCTGCGGGAGGAACAAATTGAAGCCGTTGTCGGATGGATGGCAGCTAACGCATCGACTTCAATTACTTCCACAGCCTCTCAGGACCAGAGCACCGAAGAGCAACCATCTGTCTCTTCACCACCTGCCAAAGTGCCCAGGCAGTCAGAGAGACATGGACAGGAGCCATCACAGTCTCTACTTCTGTTCTCGGAATCTGTTGGCTTGGAAAGAGGGGGCCAGCCAAGCAGCATTCCTGAATGTGAAGAAGAGGGAGTATGCAGTGATGCGCAACTTCTTTGTCCCTCTGAATCTGAAGAGGCGAGTGGGCCAGTGCCTATGGTCAGCACAACTCAGTATGCATCAGATGATGACGAGACTCAGTTGCCACTTTCTGGTGCGTACGGTGCTGGCGAGACAACCCCGGAGAAGCAGCTGTTTGAAGAGGGGAGGGAAGATGATGAGGTCCTTGACCCATCATGGCGTGAGGAACAGGAAGGTGGTGGGAGCAGCTCGGAGGAAGAGATTCCCCTACCGGCCAAAACAGGAGGCAGAGGGAGGGGGAAGACTTGGTTGCCTGTACCCTCCACTTCGGCACCCATTAGGAGCATTCCTCATTCCAAAGGCAAAACGGGCGCTCCCAAGACTTGCAGTGCGTGGTCCTTTTTTGACACAGTTGCAGATGACATTTGCTTTGTCAAATGCAAGCTGTGTCATCAGATAGTCAAAAGAGGGAGAAATGTCAGCAACCTCAATACCACAAATATGTGGAAACATGTGCGCACCAAGCACGAGTTGGAGTTGCAGAGACACCCTGAAGACGTAGGCCAACGTACAGCACCACCTACCACCTCTTCAGTTCGTGTTGGAGCCTCTTCCTCCAGCTCACACACTGCTGGTTCGGCTTCCTCACAGGATCGCCAAGGAAGAACCTCTGCCACTGTTGTCCGGAGACCCTGTCAGATTCCACCCATAGCAGCACGTTCCCATCCATCACAGCCATCGGTAGCACAGGCATGGGATAAAAGGCGCCCTTACTCGGCAAACCATCCCCGAGCACAGTCTCTGAATGCTGGCATTGCCAAACTTCTGGCAGTTGAAATGCTGTCATTCAGGCTGGTGGACACTGACACCTTCCGGGACTTAATGGCATTGGCAGTCCCCCAATACAACGTGCCCAGCCGCTTTTTTTTCAGCAGGCGAGCCGTCCCTGCCCTGCAGAAACATGTTGAGGGCAAAATAAAACATGCGCTACTAAACGCCGTTAGTAGCAAGGTCCACCTGACCACCGATGCGTGGACCAGTAACCATGGACAGGGACGATACCTTTCCCTCACTGCCCACTGGGTCAATGTTGTGGAGCCGGGTACAGATCTGGAGAGTGGCGCTGTACGTGTTCTTCCAACGCCACCGATTGCAGGACTCCAGTCTGTACACATAGACTCCTCCTCCTACTCAAGTTCCTCAGAAACAGCAGAGCAGGAGCCTGTTACGACCGATATGAGCACAGCCGTGGCCAAACGTCAACAGGCTGTACTCAAATTAATTTCTTTGGGGAATCGAAGCCACACAGCGCAGGAGCTCTGGAATGCTATCAAGCAGGAGAGCGATGTGTGGTTTGGGCCAGCGAATCTCCAGCCGGGCTTGGTAGTGTGTGACAATGGCCGAAATCTGGTGGCAGCTCTTGGCCTAGGCAACCTCACACACATCCCATGTCTGGCACATGTGCTTAACTTGGTCGTGCAGAGCTTTCTGAGGGACTATCCGGATCTTGATGCACTGTTGCACAAGGTCCGCATAGAGTGCGCTCACTTGTGGCGTTCCAGCACGGCAAGATCGCGCCTCGCTGCTCTGCAGCGACGATTTGGCCTTCCGGAACATCGCATCATATGTGACCTACCCACCCGGTGGAATTCAACGTTACATATGTTGGAGCGGTTGTGTGAGCAGCAGGCAGCAGTCATGGAGTACCAGCTGCATCAGGCGCAAACAAGTCGCACTGTGCGCCGTTCACACTTCAGCACCATTGAGTGGGCCTCTATGAAGGACATCTGCCTCATTTTGCGTGCCTTCGATGAATCCACGCGGATGGCGAGTGCAAATGATGCACTAGTCAGCATGACTGTCCCCCTTATCTGCCTGCTTCAACAAACACTGCAAGCACTAAGGGATGAGGTTTCGGAAGAGGTGGAGGATGAGGAGTCCCAAATGCCATCTGCTTCTGGACAGTCTGCGCTACGTGTTTCCTCACAAAGGCCTAGGCAGGGGACACTTTGTGAGGAGGATGAGGAGGAGTCGATGGAGGAGGAAGACATCTCTCCAGAGGAGGGAGGTACACAAACCTCTACTCAGTATGTACAGCGAGGGTGGGGTGATGCAGAGCAGGCCGAGGTCACGCCTCAAACAGGGGACAGCGGTTCTTTGGCAGTTGGGAGTCTGCAGCACATGGTTGATTTCATGCTGCAGTGCCTGAGAAACGACCGCCGCATCGCCCACATTCTCGTCTCGGCTGATTATTGGGTGTACACCCTCCTAGATCCTCGCTACCGGGACAGCGTACAAAGGCTCATACCAACGTTGAACCGGGAGCGTAAACTGCGGGAGTACGAAGAGTCACTGGTGCAGTCCATAATGTTTTCCATTCCACCCGACAGCATTGTTGCTAGTGCTTTACAAAGCAGCTCTGTGCGTCGAGGCAGTGGAGGAAACTCTGCACAAAGAGGGAGCAGAGGCAGCGCCGCAGCACAAGGCAAGACCACTATGGCCCAAATGTGGCAAAGTTTTGTGTGTCCACCACAATTGTCTACAACCATCAGCGACGCCTCGAGTCAGCAGGAGGCAACGCTTCCGTCAGATGGTGTCAGACTACATGTCTTGCCCTGTCACTGTACTCCCAGATGGCTCTTCCCCCTTCAAGTTTTGGGTCTCTAAGCTGGATACATGGCCAGAGCTTAGCCAGTATGCATTGGAGGTGCTGGCTTGCCCTGCTGCCAGTGTATTATCGGAACGTGTCTTTAGTGCCGCAGGTGGTATACTAACAGACCGTCGCACGCGACTATCTTCTGATAATGTTGACCGGCTGACTTTTCTGAAAATGAATAAGGCCTGGATCTCCAAAGACTTTGCCATTCCTCTTACAGACTAAATTAGTGGTTGTCAACTGTATCCAGGTCTGCTGGTGTGTTCATTTTTCTACCACCTGAACTATAATCCCTGTGCTTCAACACAGCCAGTTGTCGCTCAGATGTGTCGTCTGCACAGAGAAACACACTAGCTCCTGTGTTAGTGGGGTTCAGTAACGCCAGCTGATCCCCTGCTGTGTGGACGGCAAAGTCACCAGCTCCATCAACATTCAAACCACTACTGATTTTGAACCGTGCCCAACTTAGGTCTCTGGCTCCACTGTCTCTACTATTTCCCCTGGCCTCCAACCCCGCCATCTACATCTCTGAAGTGGCGTCAGCACAATCTACACTTGTTCCTGTGTTCCTGTGGCTCAGTCCCATCAGTTTATCCCCTGATGTGTGTCCGGCAAGGTCTCCTGCTCTGTCCACATTCCCATAACCAGTAGTGGGAATGAGGACAGAGCTGGCGAACTTGCCGGACAAACATCAGGGGATCAACTGACGGGACTGAGCACCAGTAACACAGGAACAAGTGTAGATTGTGCTGACGCCACTTCAGAGATGTAGCTGGCGGGGTTGGAGGCCAGGGTAAATAGTAGAGACAGTGGAGCCAGAGGCCTAAGTGGAGCATGGTTAGAATCAGTAGTAGTCAACAACCTCCATAAAAACCGCTGCCCATTGGCCTCTGCATGCGGCATGCGTAATCCTGGGCTACAACAGTGTCAGTTGGTGTTCAGAAGTGTCGTCTCCACAGAGCCAAACACATTCGTTCAAGTGTTAGTGGGGTTCAGCACTGCCAGCTGTTCCCCTGCTGTGGAGATGGCAAGTCTCCTGCTGCCTTCACCTGCCAAAAGCAACAGGCCCCAGCCTGCTCCTCGCCTAATCCTGGGCTCCAACAGCGTCAGTTGGTGTTCAGAAGTGTCGTCTCCACAGAGCCAAACACATTCGTTCAAGTGTTAGTGGGGTTCAGCACTGCCAGCTGTTCCCCTGCTGTGGAGATGGCAAGTCTCCTGCTGCCTTCACCTGCCAAAAGCAACAGGCCCCAGCCTGCTCCTCGCCTAATCCTGGGCTCCAACAGCGTCAGTTGGTGTTCAGAAGTGTCGTCTCCACAGAGCCAAACACATTCGTTCAAGTGTTAGTGGGGTTCAGCACTGACAGCTGTTCCCCTGCTGTGGAGATGGCAAGTCTCCTGCTGCCTTCACCTGCCAAAAGCAACAGGCCCCAGCCTGCTCCTCGCCTAATCCTGGGCTCCAACAGCGTCAGTTGGTGTTCAGAAGTGTCGTCTCCACAGAGCCAAACACATTCGTTCAAGTGTTAGTGGGGTTCAGCACTGCCAGCTGTTCCCCTGCGGTGGAGGTGGCAAGTCTCCTGCTGCCTTCACCTGCCAAAAGCAACAGGCCCCAGCCTGCTCCTCGCCTAATCCTGGGATCCAACAGCATCAGTTGGTGTTCAGAAGTGTCGTCTCCACAGAGCCAAACACATTCGTTCAAGTGTTAGTGGGGTTCAGCACTGCCAGCTGTTCCCCTGCTGTGGAGATGGCAAGTCTCCTGCTGCCTTCACCTGCCAAAAGCAACAGGCCCCAGCCTGCTCCTCGCCTAATCCTGGGCTCCAACAGCGTCAGTTGGTGTTCAGAAGTGTCGTCTCCACAGAGCCAAACACATTCGTTCAAGTGTTAGTGGGGTTCAGCACTGACAGCTGTTCCCCTGCTGTGGAGATGGCAGTCTCTCCTGCTGTCTCCGCATTCCAAAGACAGTAGGCCTCTGCCTACACCCTCCTATTTCCTGGGCATCAACACAGCCAGTTGTAGCTCGGAAGTGCCGTCCACACGGAAAGAGACACTTGCTCCCGTGTCTAAGTGGGGTTCAGTAACGTCAGCTGATCCCCTGCTGTGTGGATGGCAGTCTCTCCTGCTGTCACCACATTCCAAATACAGTAGGCCTCTGCCTACACCCTCCTATTTCCTGGGCTTCAACACAGCCAGTTGTAGCTCGGAAGTGCCGTCCACACGGAAAGAGACACTTGCTCCCGTGTCTCAGTGGGGTTCAGTAACGTCAGCTGATCCCCTGCTGTGTGGATGGCAGTCTCTCCTGCTGTCACCACATTCCAAATACAGTAGGCCTCTGCCTACACCCTCCTATTTCCTGGGCTTCAACACAGCCAGTTGTAGCTCGGAAGTGCCGTCCACACGGAAAGAGACACTTGCTCCCGTGTCTCAGTGGGGTTCAGTAACGTCAGCTGATCCCCTGCTGTGTGGATGGCAGTCTCTCCTGCTGTCACCACATTCCAAATACAGTAGGCCTCTGCCTACACCCTCCTATTTCCTGGGCTTCAACACAGCCAGTTGTAGCTCGGAAGTGCCGTCCACACGGAAAGAGACACTTGCTCCCGTGTCTCAGTGGGGTTCAGTAACGTCAGCTGATCCCCTGCTGTGTGGATGGCAGTCTCTCCTGCTGTCACCACATTCCAAATACAGTAGGCCTCTGCCTACACCCTCCTATTTCCTGGGCTTCAACACAGCCAGTTGTAGCTCGGAAGTGCCGTCCACACGGAAAGAGACACTTGCTCCCGTGTCTCAGTGGGGTTCAGTAACGTCAGCTGATCCCCTGCTGTGTGGATGGCAGTCTCTCCTGCTGTCACCACATTCCAAATACAGTAGGCCTCTGCCTACACCCTCCTATTTCCTGGGCTTCAACACAGCCAGTTGTAGCTCGGAAGTGCCGTCCACACGGAAAGAGACACTTGCTCCCGTGTCTCAGTGGGGTTCAGTAACGTCAGCTGATCCCCTGCTGTGTGGATGGCAGTCTCTCCTGCTGTCACCACATTCCAAATACAGTAGGCCTCTGCCTTCACCCTCCTATTTCCTGGGCTTCAACACAGCCAGTTGTAGCTCGGAAGTGCCGTCCACACGGAAAGAGACACTTGCTCCCGTGTCTCAGTGGGGTTCAGTAACGTCAGCTGATCCCCTGCTGTGTGGATGGCAAAGTCTCCTGCTGCCTACACAGTCGTACTACTACTGATTTTTAACCGTGCTCCAATTAGGCCTGTGGCTCCACTGTCTCTCGTATTTCCCCTGTCCTCCAACCCTGCCAGTTACAGCTCCGAAGTGGCGTCTGCACAATCCACACTTGTTCCTGTGTTACAGGTGTTCAGTCCGGTCAGTTAATCCCCTGATGTGTGTCCGGCAATGTCGTCTGCTCTGTCCACATTCCCATAACTAGTTATGGGAATGTGGACAGAGCAGGCGACATTGCCGGACACAAATCAGGGGATTAACTGACCGGACTGAACACCTGTAACACAGGAACAAGTGTGGATTGTGCAGATGCCACTTCGGAGCTGTAACTGGCGGGGTTGGAGGACAGGGGAAATACGAATATCAGTGAAGCCACAGGCCTAAGTGAAGCTTGGTTAAAATTAGTAGAAGTCTACAACCGATCTTAAAATTTCTTCAATGCAGCCTCAGCCTGCTCCGTGCTTGTCCCTGGGCTTCAACACAGCCAGTTGTTGCTCGGAAGTGCCGTCTTCACAGAGTAAAACACTAGCTCCTGTGTTTGTGGGGTTCAGTAACATCAGCTGTTCCCCTGCTGTTTTGATGGCAATCTGTCCTGCTGCCTCCCAATTGACAGCACATCAGGCCTCAGCCTGCTAAGTGCTTGTCCCTGGGCTCCAACATCGCCAGTTGCTGCTCATAACTGACTTTGGCACGGGTACTCCCTCCTGCCCAGCTTGGTTCCAGCCCTGCCTGCTGTTTCCGGGAAGTGTCAATGTCAGTTTGCCACCCCAAGTTGCCATGTCGTGTTGCGGTTGGGTTAGCCGAGGCTAGGGTGCCAGCAGTTTAGGTGCTTCCTATGTGGACTGCGGGTTCTGGTAAGAAAGGCTTGTTCCGTAGTGCCAGTAGGACAAGCACCCCCTGTAGGACTGTGTGATTCGGTAACTGCGGCCAGCTTGCGGCATGCCAACTTTGCTTTTCAGGGGTAACTTCAGCTGCCCCTCCGGGTTCCAGCACCGTCAGCTGGTTCTCGTCAGAGCCTTTGGCCTAGGTGCCTCCATCTCGGTATCCGAGTTCCGACAACGTCTGCTGGTCCTTGGTAGTGCTTTGTAGCACAGGTACCTCCTGCTTAGTAACCGGGTTCCAGCACCGTCAGCTGGTCCTCGGTTGTGCCATTGGCTCTTATTCCTTCTGCTGCCCCTCCGGGTGCCAGCACTGTCAGCTGGTCCTCGCTATTTCCATTTGCTCTTGCAGCTTATGCTACCCCTCCGGGTTCCAGCACCGTCAGCTGGTTCTCGTCAGAGCCTTTGGCCTAGGTGTCTCCATCTCGGTATCCGAGTTCCAGCAACGTCTGCTGGTCCTTGGTAGTGCTTTGTAGCACAGGTACCTCCTGCTTAGTAACCGGGTTCCAGCACCGTCAGCTGGTCCTCGGTTGTGCCATTGGCTCTTATTCCTTCTGCTGCCCCTCCGGGTGCCAGCACTGTCAGCTGGTCCTCGCTATTTCCATTTGCTCTTGCAGCTTATGCTACCCCTCCGGGTTCCAGCACCGTCAGCTGGTTCTCGTCAGAGCCTTTGGCCTAGGTGCCTCCATCTCGGTATCCGAGTTCCGGCAACGTCTGCTGGTCCTTGGTAGTGCTTTGTAGCACAGGTACCTCCTGCTTAGTAACCGGGTTCCAGCACCGTCAGCTGGTCCTCGGTAGTGCCATTGGCTCTTGTTCCTTCTGCTGCCCCTACGGGTGCCAGTACCGTCAGCTGGTTCAAGAGGACAAAGAACAGGAAGACAACCACCAAGATGCAGAACAACAAGAGAGAGAAGACAAAGAAGCATAAAAAAACAAAGCAGAAGAACATTAAGCATAAGACTAATACTCTGAGCAAATGATATTATCTTATTTATAAGCAGAAGAAGACTAAGCAGTGTATGGGGGTGAGTCCGTTCCTCCTCGTGGTGCCCCTGGAAAAGGCCTGCTGCTGCAGGCCAAACTGAACGCGGACAAATCCTGTTGTAAATCTTTTGTGACAGGCAGAACGGAAGGTGTAAACTTCTAACTTTTCTAGATAACAACTACAGGAATGCCTGACACAAACAAGAATATGATGAAGAAGAATAGGAAGAAGATGAAGAAGTTGAATATGTAGAATAATAATTGTTGAATAAGAAGAATATGAAGAATGTAAGAAAAGGAAGAAGAAGAAGAATGTAAAAAAAGGAAGTAGAAGAATTTAAAAAAAGGAAGAAGAAGAAGAATGTAAAAAAAGGAATAAGAAGAAGAATGTAAAAAAAGGAAGTAGAAGAATGTAAAAAAAGGAAGAAGAAGAAGAAGAATGTAAAAAAAGGAATAAGAAGAAGAAGAAGGTAAAAAAAGGAAGAAGAATAAGAAAGAAGAAGAAAGAAGAAAGAAGAAGAAGACATACATGTCTGGCAAAATATAAATGAGGCTAACATAGTCAATATCTTTGTAACTCCTAACGTCTTTAAAAAAAAAGTTTAATTCCTGCTATTCCATTTGATTGGGCTAAACCTCTATGGCTTTAATGTCTCCTCCACCTCCCACAATACATTCTACATTATTCTTAGTTGTTTTTCTTCATGTAGAATTAACCTACAAGGAAAGAAAGGGTTTTTTTTAATTCCGATATTTTGGCCCCATTGACTTGCATTGGTTCCCGGTATCGGAATCGGCGATACCGATACTTTTTTTTAAGATCGGCCGATCCATTCCGATCCAATATTTTCAAGTATCGGCTGGTATCACTCAACTCTACTGATGACCCTTCCATGATGGTCATATTTGTACAGATGTCTCTGAACAGTAGAACAGTGTAACGCAACTACAGAGTCTGCTGAATTTTTCTGAAGGTCTTTTGCAACTGGAGGTTCTGATTTGCCTTTCTAGCAATCCTACTAGCATCTCTTACTAAAATTTAGCTTGGTCTTCAAGAACTTATCTTGATCTCCACTGTTCCTGTTAACTGCCATTTCTTAATTAGATTTCCAACTGAGGAAAGGCCAACTTGAAAACTCTTTGCTATCTTCTTATAGCCTTCTTCTGCTTTGTGGGCCTCCACCATTTTCATTTTCAGAGTGCTAGGCAGCTGCATAGAAGAACCCATTGCTGTTGTTTTTTGGCACAAGGTTAGAGGAGGCTGGGTTTTTATGAAACAGGAAAAGTAGCATTACCTGTCCTTTCCTAATGATGATAATCAATAAGCCATAATTCTAACAGTCTAATTAAGGTCATTGGCCCATTTTCCTTTTTGTAATTTTTAAAATGTAAAAATTTACAATATATATTTTTTGTTTAAAAGGAAATATGTGATCTTTAACTTCAGGCCTTTTAGAAATCATTTAATCTTCAACTTGCTTTACTGTTTATAATAACAGTAATTTTACATGCAACTGTATATGACACAAAGCCAGACTTTGCCATGGTAGTGGACCCTGACCGACCTGTTATTTGCATCCTTTATTTTATCCATGGGTTAGAATTTCTGCAGGGATCCCTTCCTCCACAGGTGTCACAAATAAGGACACAGTGACCTAAGCTAAAGATCAAGGAAATAAGGTGCGGGCAAACCTCCTCCCCATAAAACTCATAGATTCTCTATGTTTAACCACCAAAGAAGGAATCTGACAACAGCTGAAGAAAGAGTTAATCTTTCTTCTAAACATCTGTAACCTTCTGGTATGCAGCTGAGCCCAGAGCAAAGTTGGGATAAAAGATGTCAGAGTCCCCAGCAATTAAATAATAATTTAATTGCTGGGGAAAATGTGTGTAGATGGGAAGGAAGCTGGCTTAGTGATAGAAAACAAAGAGTGGTTATTAATGGGGCATACTCAGATTGGGCCAGGGTTACTAGTGGGGTACCACAGGGTTCTGTATTGGGCCCCCTACTATTTAATATATTTATTAATGATCTAGTGGATGGCTTACACAGTAAAATATCAGTATTTGCAGATGATACAAAACTATGTAAGGTAGTTAACACAAAGGAGGACAGTTTGCAACTACAGACAGATTTGAGTAAATTGGAGAATTGGGCTGAAAAATGGCAAATGAGGTTTAACACAGATAAGTGTCAGGTTATGCACATGGGAAGGAGAAACAGATGCTATAATTACTTACTAAATGGGAAACTGCTGGGGAAATCAGACATGGAAAAGACTTAGGCATCTTAGTCAATAAGAAGCTAAATTGGAGTGCCCAGTGTCAGGCAGCTGCCACCAAAGCAAATAGGGTCATGGGATGCATTAGAAGAGGTCTGGGGACACGAGATGAAAATATAATTCTCCCTCTGTACAAATCACTCGTCAGACCACACTTGGAGTATTGTGTGCAATTTTGGACGCCGGTGCTCAAGAAAGACATTACTGAACTTGAAAGGGTTCAAAGGCGGGCTACTAAAATGATAAATGGAGTTGGTTCACTACAATACCCAGAAAGGTTATCAAAATTAGGTCTATTTACTCTAGAAAAGAGAAGACTTAGGGGAGACTTAATATATATATGTACAAGTATATCAGAGGGCAATACAGAGATCTCTCCAATGAACTGTTTGTACCAAGGACTGTGACAAGAACAAGGGGGCATTCTCTTCGTTTGGAGGAAAGACAATTTCTGCACCAGCATAGAAGAGGATTTTTCAAGGTAAGAGCAGTGAGGCTCTGGAATTCTCTTCCTGAGGAAGTGGTGATGGCCAACTCACTGAATGAATTTAAGAAAGGAATGGATGCTTTTCTTGTGAGTAACAGTATAGAAGGTTACAAATAACATAATGTTATAGGTAGATGGTTGACCCAGCTTAGGGGAAGGAATTTTTTTCCCAATGGAGAAAATTGGCTTCTACTCTGTGGGTTTTTTGCCTTCCCCAGGATCAACAATGCAGAACAGCTGCACTAAAAATAGGCTGAAGTAGATGGACATAAGGTCTTCATTCAACCTTCAAAACTATGTTACTATGTAATATTATGGCTTGCATAATACCGAATAAAATAATTCTACTTTTTCAACTTATTGAGTGTCAAGTTTCATATTATATAGTCCTCAGAAATGACATGTCCTTCCTGAGGCACTTCTGATGCCTGATATGATACCTTTCCCATCTTTTCCTCTGGAAGATAACATATCTTGCTTACTGAGTACAAGAGAAGGCCCAGAAAGATCTGAACTCTCAAGGTAACCATCATTGACCTCTTTAGGTTCAGAAGCAAACCCAATTCTGTTAGTATGGCTGTGACACCTGCTAGCTGGGAATTGCATTTTCGACCGATCTGCCCACAATCAGAAAATGGTCTAAGTATAGTATGACTAGGGTATTTTGCTCCCGAAGGTGACCACCTGCACCTGATCCCTCTCCCTGACCATATGCTTTAAAGGACTTCAGTAAAGAAACACTTGTATACGGTGAGTGCCGCTCTATTATATGTTGCTATTGCAAAAGTTTTTTCAGCAGTGCACCTCCATTTGTTCTATGGGTTTGTTAGGCATTCCAATATCTCCGCACACCACTATCTCCGAATTCCACTATATTTAGAATCCAGCCATTCAACGAGATTCTGGTCCAGGCGGGAAAAAAGAGGGAAAGCCTTCCTCCTGCCTAGGGAATGGCATCATTGGGATGACTTTTTACCTTCTGAGTAGGGACCTTGAAATATGAATTCTATGTTTTTCCTTTGCAGTCCTTTCCATTTATCTTGTTCTCTAGAAGGTCTACTCCTAACATAACTTCTCCTCCGAAAGGATTTCCTGTACGCAGGGATAGACAAATGAGGAAATTCCATCTTGCTGTCTACGGTTTTGTCCAGGATGTTATCCAACACACAACCAAATAAATACTTTCCATCACAGAGGATAGAACACAGTTTGGTTTTTGATTGTATATCACCTGGTCACCATTTAAGCCATAGGGCTTTTTGGACTGGATTAGAAAGAACTGCTGACCTGGCTGCCAATCTTACTGAGTCTGCAGATGCATTCGCTAGCAATGCTGTTGCTTCTTACATTGACTGCATTAATTAATGTAGATCTTTTTGATGACTTGGCCACTGCCACATCTATCTTAGGAGCTGTCGCATCTTCCCTAAGGGGATACTTCCTCTTGGATGATGAGGGCAGTGAACCTTTCTTTTCAATCCTTCTCCATTCTTTCTGAATGAGGGCCTGGATCTTTTAATTGACTGGAAAGATTTGCGGTTTTCTCTCCTCCAGCCCCCGAACTTGATGTCCTGCATCGACTATTGGGCCTTTGATTCCACAATGAATTCCCAAGATGGACCTTACAGACTTGACCATCTGATCAGTATCCTCTACCGCGAAGCACAGTCGACTTCCTGCACCACTGTTTGAGTATGAAGAGAAATAGGATTTTGATGATACACATTCCCCTTCTGACTTTACCAATTTTTCTGAGTCAGATGAAAGAATTCTAACTCTTTTTTTATTCTTGCGTCAATTGCCTTCTTAGTGGACTTAAGGGAGCTTTTCACCTCAGCTCTAATAACCGACCTCAATTCTACAACTAAATTATATTATATCATCCAAGTGATCTCCTCTGGAGGCCATGGATCCATCCCAATCATCTCTATTAGTGATGTTACTGTGCTGGGTGTTCTTACTTTTGCTTCTGTTGCTCCTTTTATCACCAGTGTGATTGCCGTGTAGTTACGTGTGCCGACTTTGGGGTGGTCCCTTTTTCGCCGCGAACAGACTGGAGACAGAAACCGATGCACGTTCAACGGGTCCTCTTTATTGGCCATCCTCTCAATGACCACAGCAACACAACAGATTCCGTACACACAGGCCCGGGTACCTCTCACCTTTTCCTCTTTTCTGAATTGACGTCCCTCACGGTTCTTTCACTGTGGCTGCTCTAGGCCTACCACCACAGCGCTTCACCTGTCCAAGTCCGTCCGTCTGGTACCCCTGGGCTTCCTCTGTCCTGCAACTCTCCCATCAGGGCCACCCCCCTGGCTATTTCTCCTTCCAGTCCCTCCTGGAGTTCTTCCTCTCTAAGTCTCTTCCTCCTTCAGTCTCCTCCTCTGCTGAACTCCTCCTGGACTGGCTTCCTTCTGGGACTCTATTTATTTATTCCTCTCCCCAGGAATTCCCC
The DNA here is from genome assembly GCF_039654945.1 of Dendrobates tinctorius. Taxonomy (NCBI): domain Eukaryota; kingdom Metazoa; phylum Chordata; class Amphibia; order Anura; family Dendrobatidae; genus Dendrobates; species Dendrobates tinctorius. Next base: position 29,230,590 of record NW_027361737.1, read on the forward strand.
TCTCAAGTCCCAGTAACTCCGCCCACCATGACTATGTGGTTTCCTAACCTTAAGCTGCTGTTAAGCCTTTTTCTCTCTGCTCTCTGCCTCCATCTTCTGGGCAAACCTTAATACTGCACTGTATCCTTTTCCTGCTGTTCTTGGTCTCCCCCTAGTGGTGAAAACCCAGTACTTCTCCATCTGTCACTATTTCTAGCTGTCTCCCCACATGTATATACCAGTTCATGTCAAGTATATTTGTTGCACATCTTATATTCACTTTCCTGCTGCAGACAAGTCCATAGGTCAGTCCACTTCCCTATAGCCGCTCTAAAGCTTCTACTGCTGCCTTTGCTAGTGCTGCTGCTCTTGTTGCTACGTAGTGACACTGGAAGGAAAGCTGAAGCCAAACTTGCTCTCTGGCAGTCTCAACCACAATTAAATGCGGGGCCAGCCAGGTACAGCGCTTCTCTCCACGTGGATACCTCCTACGGACCCCCTGGAAGTGAATTAATACTTCTGGGTCAGAAGTCACCAGCACACTTGTTATCAGGAGTACTCCTCTCCGAGACCACCCAGGGATAACACGGTGGCCGGATGACCCATGGAAATGATGCCGACAGTAGCATCTGAAAGCTAGCACGAGCCCCCACTGGACCTACAGCAGCAGCTCCAGGGCCTCCACACTGGCATTGCAGGCACAAAGTCGTTCTTCCAGGTGCCCTGGCCAGACTTGGGTAACCTTTTCTTCCATCTTCTTTCCACACCAAGTCCTTCAGATGTAGGTTCCCTTCAAGGATAGGAAACCAACTGATGGAGGCAGAGAGGTTCTGACCTTGTATTCTATAGGTTTCCTGTCCTTGATGGTTGGATCGCCTCTCTCGTGTGGTGCTGTCCTGGGTGAAAGGAAAATAAAGCCCTCACACAGACTCGTTAATGGCAAAACAAAAATGTTATAGGGTCTCAAAAAATGACAACACAAAACAACCCATATTTTTTTAAAGTGCATTTATTTTGCAAAAAGTAGTAAAACATGAATTGTAATAATATCAAGGCTTGTTCAACAGTAAAAAACAAACTCCCACATGGTTATAGTAAAGTAAAATAATAATAAAAATTGAAAGTTATGGCCCAGGGAATGCAGGTATTAATAAAAAAACAATCGCTACTTCAAAGAGACCAAGGCAAAATTAAGGCATTCTCAAGTCTGTCCTGTCTCATCTTACGCCTCATCTTGGCAGGGCCAGATCCATTTCTAGATCATGTAGATATATTTATAATTACATACCAAAGGAATGAGATGCAAAAGAAAAAAAAAGATACTATAGTTTCAGAGAGACCAATGAAAAAGTAATTTTGTGAATTTAATAATTCTTATATGGATTAGAATGAGAATGTTACATTCCTTTAAAGATAGAAAAGCATACCTAGCTTGATAGAAGCCCACTTATCGTAATGGCTCCAGTTTCCCAAGGTAATTCTTAGTTTACTATCCAAGAGGATATACTAAATTAATCAGCCAGATGCCGATATGGAAGTATCAGATTGTGTATTATCTGTAGTGAAACAGAGTGTGAAACACAAAACCAAGAACTGTGACCTAGCGCTGCACAGAGACGCTCTCCCCATGACACCTGGCAGCTCGTATACTCCACAGCTGTGCAGACTGGACAAATATATGGAGCAATTCAAAGATGGAACTTCAATAAATTCTGCTCTACCCTGCGGCTTCCTCTATCCATCACACTGTGAGCTATCCTGCTTGCTCCCACTTTCACCTCATTGTTTCTGCAGCTTGAGCCTCATATTAAACGTTCCCGTTCCTTGCCTATAGTATGTAAAACAACAAAAAGCAGTCATCTCAGTGCCACATATAATAAAAGTTTGGATGTTTCGAACAGGTTATGACTCAATTGTATAAGGATGCTTTTCAAAGTCAGGCTCTGTTCACATAGAATTTTAACTCTACTGTATCTTCATCATATGAAATGGAAAATTTGACATGTATCAAACTCATCCATACTCCCTCATTTACATAATATGTCTTTCATATGCGTGCATAGCTGGTCAGTCCCTTTCCATAAATTAAATTAAATGAGTAGCCTTCATGGCGCCAAAATGTAGTAACTTTTTTGGGGGATCCTATCTTCCAATCTTCCCAAAAATATCACTTTTTAAAGAAGATTTTTTTTCAATCTTATTACACACCTCCATAATTTTCCCCCTTGTCCTTAATCATCGGCCTTCATTATAGATAATCACTTGCACCGTGACAAAGGTATGAAGGTAGCTCTAAGTCTTGTCTATGAAAACTTAAATTGTCACTTTCATTTTACCAAACCTTGAATAAATAAATAGTACAAGCAGATATAATAAACTTTATAATATATCTTACAACAGAATTCTGCTTCTTTCTCCATTTATGAGTCACATGTTTTCCTCCCACTGCTTATTGATCTCATCTTTCACTTAGGAATTCAGCTAAAACCTCCCAGGAATCCCAATTTACTGAGGGATCACATTACAGCTGCCTATTGATTATGAAAAAGGGAGGAGCAGAATGAGATAGAGATATAGAAGCACACGCAGAGAGTGCTGCTGCTTTCCAGTTTTTTTTATCTCACCCCAGAAGTGGATTCACAGCTACAATGATGACTACAACTCTTGAATAATGTCGTAAATGCTGATTTTGCTTATGAACATTTTCAATAACAGACAAGAAATGTGGAAACATAATAATATTTCTCATGTACAACTGCGTGACAATTTATTGTGAAAAAACACAAGGAAACAATAGGTATGCCTTAATGCAGTTGTGTCACACAGATCGTTGCCAATATGTATTTTTAGTTAATAAGACCTGCTGAAGACAGTAGGGCTTAACAACAAACTACTGGTGTTACAGATCTCATCTTTCTCATTTTATTTTGTGTCTATGTTGTGTCTTATGCATTGTGTTCGTTATGACATATTATGGTTATTATGCATTCCTTCTATGTGGTCGTCATGGCTATCAGTTTCTCTATTTTTATGGAAACGCACCATATTCACATATTCCATACTTCCCTGATATGCCAGATATTTATCTAATGCGTCCTCTCGTGCACACCTGCCTGTTATTTGGAATTATGCCCAGGTAATATGTGGTGCGCAGAGGAAGCTATTTTGCCTTTTAATAAAAAAAGTAAAAAGCTCACTAGCGTTGCCCATAGTGATATATGATTAAGGGTGGTTGTTCCGCTTGAAACGCATAAGAGTTTTTTAAAATTTTCTTCACAAACTTTTTCTTCTTCTAATTTAATCGATTACTGATAAAATGGAATAATTTTTTACCGACGGATGGTTGTGCTGGACTTCCTTTCTTCTTAACCATTTTGCCTTTTGGCTGCTATATCCTCCTGTGCTTCAATTTTAAGTTTTATCTATTATCTCTTATTACATATAAATTGCAGCTCTACCTATAATCTGATACTGACAAAGCCGCTGTGCGCAGCAATAAATGTTGAGCCTCTCTGTCCATAGCCTCCTTGTCTCCAGATATGATTGCTTCTTGAATTGTATGACATTATCATTATTGGGGATATTGTTTAGTTGATGTTTTGCATGTTCCAACTTCATATCTGTACCCATTATTTTGGTTTGAAGACGTGGTCTATTCTTGCTCAATCTCTTGGGCAGAGATACATTATCATACATACTTTTGATGTTTTTAATTCTTTTTCAATCGCTATATTATATTTGTTCCCTTTTTCATAATAGAGTCTCATCAATTAAAATGTGCAGTCTTCCTTTTGAGTACATTTTTTTGTTTTCCAACAACTACTTTTAGGTTATTTTCTTGGATGAGGTGGTTATAGTCAGATGAAATGGCGGAGAAGATGGAGGACATGATTTAATAAGAAAAAGGAAAAAAGCCAGCTCAGCGCACTTTCCTAGTCCCTCAAGAGCGCGAAATGAACATCACTACCACCGGTGATGAAAGTCAGAGTATAGTAAAAGAAATCCAGCATAACGGTATAAAATCCTACTGCTTTATTTGTGTTTGAGTAAAACATTTTCACATACATCATTATTCCATAGATAAAAACATCAACGCGTTTCTGGTGCGCTTAGCACCCTTACTCAATGATGCATACGAAGATGCTTTGATCAAATACAAAGAAAGCTGAAAATTTTAAACAGCTGATGTGGATGGTGGCTTTGTCAGCTATGGTAGTAGGGGCACTAGCAGTGTCAGGGATCATGATGATTGTGCTCTGGACAGGAACTGTGAACCAGATCAACATGATGAAAAGGTGATGTCATCAGAGAAGAAGAGTGAAGGCATTGGAGAGCAGAGCTGATGTCCAGTCAAAAGGTCCTCCATGGACATGTCAATGTCTTCTGCCATCAGATCAGGAGCAGGTGATGCTGCAAATGCTTTTGGTGTGGCATTGTTTGTGGCAAGCGCTACAGGTGGGCATCTGGGGGTTTCTATTTCTATGTTGCCTGCAGACTAATCTATTGCATGGTACAGGCATTACATGAGAACACTAAATGATGGATATCCCAAGTCAAATAAACCAGTAACTATGGCTGTCCATCAGCACATGAAGCAAAGTCACCTGATCATGTGGGAAAAGCAAGATGGCCAGCAATGTGAGCAAGACTCAAGCTGACCCTCTACCCCATCTCCTCACACTCAACTTTTTGGTAGCCAGGCTGAATTGTCAGGTAGTTACCTGGTTGGTGTTCATCATCAAACACTGCTTGTCGCACTCCTCCTTTCTTGTCAAATAGTCAGGTATCCATATCTATTTATGTGGCCAAATGTTCTGTGTTAAGTGTTCCACTTGTGGGACAATTCAAATCCCACATGGTCAAGTTGCTAGTGGTATACAACCGAAGAACCAAAAAACTCCTAAAAAACAGTATCTTTATTAAATATTATTTTAAAAATATAAAAATACGTAGCACAGATTGGGTCAGAGGGAATAGTGTGGGGAAGGTGACTTGACGGACAGACCTGACTGGCAGTAGGAGGGGACGGTGTGTACACCAGAGACAGAGATTGGCATGATAGAAGGGCGACAGCTAGGAAAGGCAGGATAGAAGGGTGTAGTATTGGAAAGTGACCACAAGATGGCAGGGGAGAGTAGTGTAGGACTGAACAACAGCTTATGGCTCAGATACGCTTAGTCATGGCGGGTGGGGAGATAGGAGCCTGGGTGGGAAATTACCCTGTGAGAGAGGGGATAAATAGAAGAAGGCGGGGCTCGAGAGGGGTCTAGTCCCAGGAGGAGCTCAGAGGAAGACAGAGAAGAGAGAAGAGCTCGGCCAGGGGGGTGGACAGAGAAGAGACAGTCAGGGGGTGGCCCTGACCCGACGGACCGCAGGACAGGCGAGGTGACGTACCGCAGGACAAGTGAGGCCCCGGGGGTACCGACTGGACGACGACCTCGGACAGGTGAAGCGCTGGGGGTAGATTGGTCTAGGACAGCCCCCAGTGCAAGATCCGCAAGGTGCGTTACTGCGACTGGAAAGGAGGTACAGGTACCCGGGCCTAGAGACAGTGTGAAGAAGCTGCGGTGCGTGTTTGGTGGTCGTCAGGAGGATGACAAAATAAACCTGGAACTGTTACAACTGGATTCCGTCTCCATCTTGTCTGTGCCTCATCTGGTAAGCAGTGGTCCACCCCCCAAGCCCGGCCCCTACCACATTTGGCGTAGTCGGCAGGATCGCCGCCGCTAATACAACATCTTCTGCGGCAGGCCTGCGTCTGAAGAACCCGACAGGACTTGGACTGCCCTTCTGTGGATTACAAATATCTGTGGATTACAAATACTTGTGGATTACAAACACTCGTGGATTATAAATTGGGGACATTGTTCCGGATCATCGCTGCCATCAGAGGGTCCGAGGCGGCACCAGATTCCGTCCAAGATGTCGGTGGTACTCCAGCACTGGGAAGAGTCCCGGGCATTTGCAGTCATTTTGGACGAACTGGGACCCCCTCCAACGTACCCCTGGAAGGAGCGGTGTGTGTCTGGAGGCCGCCGCCCCCATACTGGACCCGGGCAACTGGGTGGAGAAGACAGCCACTGTCCCACCCAGGGGCGGGAGTGGCCAGCAAGAGAAGGCTGGCTGCGGCTGCTTGGCGCCATTCGACTGTTGCCCACCGGACGGGATGCGACGCTGCAGTTGCTGTGGCCTTGGACGCCTGGAGTGGCAATGGCGTTGGTAGATCGAGTCTCGCTGGGAGACCAGCTTCTTGGAGTCACAGACAGTCCTCCAGACTTCGGGCGGAGAAGAGGAGTGACGGCGGGCCCCACGGGAGCAGCCGCCGAAGACACCACCGGGGAGCCTTCCCGCGGGATCCCCGAGCCTGGAGGCTAGCCCTGCCGGACGGCAGGGTGAAGAACAGAGGCTGCACGAGGAGTCGCGGGATGACGTGTCGGAGGCCGCGGCGCCGGGGAAGGTGAGAGTTCCCCCAGCTCTGTCGGCAGCTCCGCAAGCGGCCCCCACCACTCGGCCGCAGTGCGCGGCCCCCTGTGCTCCTGGAAGCCCTGCCGTGGAGGGCTCTGCGGCCTCCGCCATGCTGATCGTGCCCCTGCTCCCGTCCTCGAGCGGCCCCGCCCAGCGGCGCCATGTCCAGTGTCGCCGGCGTGGAACCGTCACGTCCCCGAGCCACCCCGCCTGGCGGCGCCATGTCCGGTGTCGCCGGTGCGGAACCAGCCCACGGCCGACGCTGCTGCCTTCCACCTGTCAGCGGCAGCCCCGTTCTTGAGGCCAGCCGCGACTCCGGCCCCATCTGCAGCTCCGGTTGCGGCCTGCCCCGCGGCCGCATCTGTGATACCACCGGAGTTGGCCACGGCCTGCTTGTCGGGCTCTGCAGCTTATTCATCAGGAACTACGGCTGCCCCTACCCCCCGCCCGGCCCCAGTGGCTGCTGGGCCGCCGACATCTACGTCTGCCTCTGCCCCGCTCTCAACCCTGGCTGTGTCCCGCCCACCGGACTCCAGGGCCTACACCGGACTCTCCGTTTGGGTGGCGGAGGTTATCCGGAAGAAAAAGGCCAGGGAGCAGGAGGTCTGGAACCTGCTCCATGAGAGAGGGGAGGCTGGCATGGCGGCGGCACGATCTATGGAACGGCTCGTATATACTAACTTGGCTAAAGGATACGGGTTCATCCGAGACCTCGCAACCGGCCAGAAGGTGTACATCAATGTGACCTCCATTCGTCACGGCTGGGCGTTGCGAGAGGGGGACTTGGTGTCATACTACAAGGAATACTGTCCCCGCGGCTACTACGCGGTAGCCGTAATCGCTGAACCCGAAGCTCACGAGCCCCTGTAGAAAGGACCCCTAAAGACACTCCCTGCATCCTGGGAGCTCCACGGCTGTGGGGCCCCTTGCTACCGGCCACCAGGAGATGGCTTGGACTCTCGGGATTTCGCTGCACCGTTGTGCAGACCACGAGGACAATGTTCGTCCAGGTTGAAAGAAAATGTTTTTTTATATGGCTAAGTTTGTTTTTCCTGACATAGCGGGGTTGCGTAGAAGGGAGTACTAACGTTAAAGGGAGGGGGAGTCTTTATTTTAAAAATGCTGTATGGAAAATGTTTTGGAAAAAATATGTTAACGTTAGAGTTGAGCGACTTTTGGTTTTTTAGGGTCGCGTTTCGTTTCGTGAAACCCGACTTTTCCAAAAGTCGGGTCGAGCAAGATCGGCCGATTATAGGGAAAAGTCGGGGTCGTCCCGAAACACGAAACCCAATGTAAGTCAATGGGGAATAAAAGTCGGCAGTGAGAGGAGGACAGGAAACACACCTACAGTGCCCATTTGAATGCCAAAAGCATCAATTCTTCTTACTTAAGCTTGTCAACCTTAATTAACTTCATAATACAAGTTACGCACTGAAAAATGGGGGTTATTTGGCTAAAGTTGTGGGGGGGGGCTGGCTCCAGGTTTTCATGTGCCCTGGGCGAAAGAGCGCCCCTTTAACACATACCACAACTCATCATGCTCCGATGCGGCAGAGAAATAGCGGTATAGTACAATGAAAAATACCTCACTTTTTACATCTCATGACAAGGCCCATCTATTTCTCCATACAGAATCATTGGTCCCATATAATGTTTGAAACAGTATATGATGAGCTCCACATAATGCTACAGTATATGTTGGTCCCCATGGATGAAGCTCCACTGTCTTATGGGCCCAAATAATGCTCCAAACATAATGGGCCCCATTTCTAATGCTCTAGTGTATAATGGGCCCTGTAAATGCTGCTCCAGTGTCTGATGTCCACCTTTGGAATGTTCCAGTGTATGGTGGGCCCCATCTATCATTCTCCAGAGTATAGTGCTCCCCAAAAATTGCTGTCCCAACATTGAAAACAATCAAATAAGTCTCCTCGCTAGGGAATCCCTGTACTAGTCTGGACTCCTCGTCGTCCCCATCTTCCATCTCACTGCACAGTATTTCAACCTTGCAAATGCTGTGATCCTGAGCAAGCAGGGGGGGCACACTCGTTGGCGACGGCACTGGCACAGGGTCTCTGATAGTACGGTGGTGTGTCTGATGGCGGGTGGGCCGAACCTGCACTTTCATCTGCAGCTTCCTCTTTGTCACCGTGTAAGATGGAACTGTATATGGGAAGGGTAACCTGAGTTTCATCAGGGTCAGATTCAGGCCGTGTAGCGTGCGAGGGGAATGTAGTGGTCTGGGTCAATGTACCAGCAGATTCATCGAGCAGTGGCTGGGCATCAGTGCACTTGTGTCGCCCCCAGGAGTACGGTCGCCACAGTGGCATTACCTTCTTCCTAGGGAGTGTGATGTCATGCTTGGGAGCAACGAACGATCTCTCTAGCAGGTTAACTGATTGGGCGGCGTTATTCCCACGAGTCATGACCCTCAAAACAGCGTTCATGAAGGCAAAGTGTTTGTTTTACGTGGGCAGTATGGTTGCAAAGCTGAACCTTAAAGGAATGTCCAGAAGGGCACCACCAGGAGTGGAGCCTACGGTTAAATTCGACTCCACCTGGGAAACCTCAACCATGCCAGCTACAGAACAGATGCACACATTGCAAGCTTAATTCCGTTAACGAACGAGACTCCGTCATGCCCCGCGGTCCGAGTCCGGCTTACTAGAGGGACACGTGAGGCTCTGGAACATGAGATTGGCCAATAACTGGTGTGTCATGCCCTTACATGTCCGTGGCTGCATGTGCGCTACACTGAAAAGGCCAGCGTTTGTCGCTTACAGGTGCAGATAACCTGCTGAACAACGTTAGTGATGGGGATCACTGATTACAATTATTACCCGCAAACAATGATTTCCCAGTAAGTGCAGGTCAACTGCAGTTCCGGAATTAGGCCTAACCGTCATTCCTGAAAAAATGAAAAACTTACGTGTGCAAACCACAGGTGCTGTAGTTTGCTTAACAGCTCGCCAGCCGTTCTCACGCCCAGTATGGATTACACGTGATTGCACAAAGGTTAGAAAGGGTACCGTATCCCCAGATAACATGTATGGATAGCGTACACATTCAAAATATATGTCTCAGGAGGCAGGCTCAGACGGTGTTAGGCCCAGTATGGATTGCACGTGATTGCACAAAGGTTAGAAAGGGTACCGTTTCCCCGGATAACATGTATGGATAGCGTACACATTCAAAATATATGTCTCAGGAGGCAGGCTCAGACGGTGTTGGGCCCAGTATGGATTGCACGTGATTGCACAAAGGTTAGAAAGGGTACCGTATCCCCAGATAACATGTATGGATAGCGTACACATTCAAAATTTATGTCTCAGGAGGCAGGCTCAGACGGTGTTAGGCCCAGTATGGATTGCACGTGATTGCACAAAGGTTAGAAAGGGTACCGTATCCCCGGATAACATGTATGGATAGCGTACACATTCAAAATATATGTCTCAGGAGGCAGGCTCAGACGGTGTTAGGCCCAGTATGGATTGCACGTGATTGCACAAAGGTTAGAAAGGGTACCGTATCCCCGGATAACATGTATGGATAGCGTACACATTCAAAATTTATGTCTCAGGAGGCAGGCTCCGACGGTGTTAGGCCCAGTATGGATTGCACGTGATTGCACAAAGGTTAGAAAGGGTACCGTATCCCCTGATAACATGTATGGATAGCGTACACATTCAAAATATATGTCTCAGGAGGCAGGCTCAGACGGTGTTAGGCCCAGTATGGATTGCACGTGATTGCACAAAGGTTAAAAAGGGTACCGTATCCCCGGATAACATGTATGGATAGCGTACACATTCAAAATATATGTCTCAGGAGGCAGGCTCAGACGGTGTTAGGCCCAGTATGGATTGCACGTGATTGCACAAAGGTTAGAAAGGGTACCGTATCCCCGGATAACATGTATGGATAGCGTACACATTCAAAATATATGTCTCAGGAGGCAGGCTCAGACGGTGTTAGGCCCAGTATGGATTGCACGTGATTGCACAAAGGTTAGAAAGGGTACCGTATCCCCGGATAACATGTATGGATAGCGTACACATTCAAAATATATGTCTCAGGAGGCAGGCTCAGACGGTGTTAGGCCCAGTATGGATTACACGTGATTGCACAAAGGTTAGAAAGGGTACCGTATCCCCGGATAACATGTATGGATAGCGTACACATTCAAAATATATGTCTCAGGAGGCAGGTTCAGACGGTGTTAGGCCCAGTATGGATTGCACGTGATTGCACAAAGGTTAGAAAGGGTACCGTATCCCCGGATAACATGTATGGATAGCGTACACATTCAAAATATATGTCTCAGGAGGCAGGCTCAGACGGTGTTAGGCCCAGTATGGATTGCACGTGATTGCACAAAGGTTAGAAAGGGTACCGTATCCCCAGATAACATGTATGGATAGCGTACACATTCAAAATATATGTCTCAGGAGGCAGGCTCAGGCGGTGTTAGGCCCAGTATGGATTGCACGTGATTGCACAAAGGTTAGAAAGGGTACCGTATCCCCGGATAACATGTATGGATAGCATACACATTCAAAATATATGTCTCAGGAGGCAGGCTCAGACGGTGTTAGGCCCAGTATGGATTGCACGTGATTGCACAAAGGTTAGAAAGGGTACCGTATCCCCGGATAACATGTATGGATAGCGTACACATTCAAAATATATGTCTCAGGAGGCAGGCTCAGACGGTGTTAGGCCCAGTATGGATTGCACGTGATTGCACAAAGGTTAGAAAGGGTACCGTATCCCCGGATAAATGTATGGATAGCGTACACATTCAAAATATATGTCTCAGGAGGCAGGCTCAGACGGTGTTAGGCCCAGTATGGATTGCACGTGATTGCACAAAGGTTAGAAAGGGTACCGTATCCCCGGATAACATGTATGGATAGCGTACACATTCAAAATATATGTCTCAGGAGGCAGGCTCAGACGGTGTTAGGCCCAGTATGGATTGCACGTGATTGCACAAAGGTTAGAAAGGGTACCGTATCCCCGGATAACATGTATGGATAGCGTACACATTCAAAATATATGTCTCAGGAGGCAGGCTCAGACTGTGTTAAAGCCCAGTATGGATTGCACGTGATTGCACAAAGGTTAGAAAGGGTACCGTATCCCCGGATAACATGTATGGATAGCGTACACATTCAAAATATATGTCTCAGGAGGCAGGCTCAGACGGTGTTAGGCCCAGTATGGATTGCACGTGATTGCACAAAGGTTAGAAAGGGTACCGTATCCCCGGATAACATGTAAGGATAGCGTACACATTCAAAATATATGTCTCAGGAGGCAGGCTCAGACGGTGTTAGGCCCAGTATGGATTGCACGTGATTGCACAAAGGTTAGAAAGGGTACCCTATCCCCGGATAACATGTATGGATAGCGTACACATTCAAAATATATGTCTCAGGAGGCAGGCTCAGACGGTGTTAGGCCCAGTATGGATTGCACATGATTGCACAAAGGTTAGAAAGGGTACCGTATCCCCGGATAACATGTATGGATAGCGTACACATTCAAAATATATGTCTCAGGAGGCAGGCTCAGACGGTGTTAGGCCCAGTATGGATTGCACGTGATTGCACAAAGGTTAGAAAGGGTACCGTATCCCCGGATAACATGTATGGATAGCGTACACATTCAAAATATATGTCTCAGGAGGCAGGCTCAGACGGTGTTAGGCCCAGTATGGATTGCACGTGATTGCACAAAGGTTAGAAAGGGTACCGTATCCCCGGATAACATGTATGGATAGCGTACACATTCAAAATATATGTCTCAGGAGGCAGGCTCAGACGGTGTCAGGCACAGTATGGATTTGACGGCCCAGATTACACAGCGGAGGAGCAAGGAGAGGTAAAGATTGCAAATGCTGGGGCCCTGCCCAAGCAAGGGGGGCCCACTCGTGGGGGTCGGTACTGGCACTGGGCCCCTCATAGTACAGCGGTGTGTCTGATGGCGGGTGTGCACCACCACCGTCAGAGACACTTGGTTGCACTATGAGGGACCCTGTGCCAGTGCCCGCGCCCAAGAGTCGGCCTACCCACCTGTCCAGGGCAACGGCACTCGCACAGTGTCTTGCGCTAGGTGGTGACCCCGGCCATGGGGGGGGAGGCAGCACAGTTAGGGAGTTTTAGAAAGTGGCATATGTTGATGTTGGACATTCAGCTGATGCAAAAGGCGAAATAGGTCAAGTCCCAGGAAGAGGTGGACCAAAGCAAGCCATTTTTCTGTCACCCTATGTGTCATCAGGGGAAGGTGGGACAAAATCCTTGGAAACCCATGGATGGTTCATTTTAATGAAGGTTAGATCATCCACATTTTGGGTTGACAGACGGGTCCTTTTTTCTGTCAGGATTGATCCAGCTGCACTGAAGACTCTTTCCGATAGCACACTTGCAGCTGGGCAAGCGAGCTCCTGTAAGGCATATTGTGCCAATTCAGGCCAGGTGTCCAGTTTAGCGGCCCAATAGTCAAAGGGGAATGACCTGTGTGGGAGAACATCGTTATGGGAGGAAAAGTAGTTTGTAACCATGGTTGACAACTGCTGTCTCCTGTCACTTTCCATCGATGCAGTATTACCAGTTGTGTGAGCGGTATTTGAAAAATCAGTCCACAACATTGTCATGAAACCCCTGTCTCCAACGCCACTTCTGCTGTGTGCACCACGAACACCTCTGCCAAGCTGCCCCCGGCCCGTACGGCTCGTGTGAGAACCATCACCGCTGCTGTGTGCTGGGAATGCCTCAAGCAACCGATTTACCAGAGTTGCTTGTTTATTAGCCAATATTAGGTCAAGGTTCTCCTGTGGCATGATGTTTTGTAATTTGCCTTTATAGCGTGGATCCAGGATGCTGGCCAACCAGTAGTCGTCATCGTTCATCATTTTGGCAATGCGGGGGTCCCTTTTTAGGATCCGCAAGGCATAATCTGACATGTGGGCCAATGTTCCCGGTGTCAATGATGCACTGCGAGTGCTGGTTGGAGGAGCACTTTCTGGCAAATCCACATCCCTCCAGTCACGCACAAACCCTGTACCAGACCTTGCCATGCCAACATTTTCACTTGCCCCACGAGATGCATCCTCCTCCCCTAAGTAATCATCCCCATCATCATCCTCCTCCTCCTCTTCTTCCTCCACCTCATCCAGGAGAGGTCCCTGAGCAGACAATGGCTGAATGTCATCAAGGATTCCCTCCTCCTCTTCCTCCTCATCAACATTGGCTGCAGACGCCTGCTCCTTAAGGTGCGTCAAAGTTTGCATGAGCAGACGCATAAGTGGGATGCTCATGCTTAGGATGGCGTTGTCTGCGCTTACCAGCCGTGTGCATTCCTCAAAACACTGAAGGACTTTACAGAGGTCTTTCAGCTTCGACCACTGCACACCTGTCAACTCCATGTCTGCTCTCAAAGTGCCTGGCCGTGTATCCTCCCACAAATGCATTATGGCCTGCCTCTGCTCGCACAGCCGCTCCACCATGTGCAGGGTGGAGTTCCACCTTGTTGCAATGTCGATAATGAGGCGGTGGTTGGGAAGGTGGAGCAATCGCTGCAGCTTCTGCATACGAACGGAGTGTACAGGCGACCGGCGGATGTGCGCGCACAATCTTCGCACCTTCTGGAGCAGGGCTGTTAACTCCGGATAATTTTTGAGGAAGCACTGCACCACCAGGTTCAAGGTGTGAGCCAAGCAAGGTATGTGGCTGAGTTTTGAAAGGGCTATGGCTGCCACAAAATTACGGCCGTTATCACTAACTACCTTGCCTGCCTCAAGATGTACACTGCCCAGCCATGACTCAGTTTGTCGCTTCAAGTACTCGGCCAGCACCTCGGCGGTATGTCTGTCGCCCAAACACATCATCTGCAACACAGCCTGCTGACGCTTTCCACTAGCTGCTCGATAGGGGGACACATCGTGTGCAACAGTGGCAGCTGCAGATGGAGTGCTCGTACGACTGCGCTCTGTGGACGAGCTTTCGCTTCTGGAGGAGGAGGAGGAGGAGGAGGGTGGAACGCCTACAGCCAACTGTTTCCTATACCGTGGGCTAGGCAGCACTGTCCCACCACCGCTGTCCCCTGTGGACCCTGCATCCACCACATTAACCCAGTGCGCAGTGATGGACACGTAACGGCCCTGGCCATGCTGACTGGACCATGCATCAGTTGTGAGGTGCACCTTTCCGCTCACTGACTGCTTGAGTGCATGGACAATGCGGTCTTTCACATGATGGTGGAGGGCTGGGATGGCTTTGCGAGAGAAGAAGTGGCGACTGGGTAGGTCATAGCGTGGTACTGCATAGGCCATGAGTTCGCGGAAAGCTGTGCTTTCCACCAACCGAAAGGGCATCATCTCAAACGAGATTAGTTTGGCAATGTGGGCGTTCAAACCCAGTGTACGCGGATGAGAGACTGAGTACTTTCTTGACCTACTCATAGTGTCTGGGAGGGTGAGCTGGACTTGAGAGCTGCATATGGTGGAAGTAGCGGTGGACAGGGCGGACTGAGAGAGGGTTGATGATGGTGATGGAGTTGGTGTTCTTTCTGATGGCCTAGAATCAGTCTTTCGTTGATATAACAGTGGGATTCCCTGACTGCTGTGGCCTTGCAACGACACCTCAACATTTGCTGCTGTGCTAACCGGTGGGCTTACAGTGGGGGAAACAATGTAGCGTTGATGACTACCTTCGTTGTGATCAGTTGCACATGTGGCACTTGAGGTTTGGTGTTGTGTCCACGCTTGCAAGTGCATGCTGGTTAAATGTCTAAGCATGCAACTGGTATTCAAATTTTTCAGATTTTTCCCTCGGCTAAAGGTCTTTGCGCACTTCTTACAGATAACCTTGGCCTGATCATGAGGATTTTGTTCAAAAAAGTGCCACACTGCACTCTTCCTACTTTGGCAGACATTTTGCGGCCTAGCACGCTGTGATCTTTTGACCCTCTGGACAAGCTGTCCAGCAACTCTTTTGATGTTTGGAACCTGTCTTTGGAGTGCTCCGGGCCTGCCAGATAACAGCTGTTGCGATGTCGATGTCTGCTGTGGGTGCTCCTCATCTGAGCTATTGGAAGCAGCACCCTCTTCCCCCAATGGATGCCAATCTGGGTCAACAACTGGGTCATCCATCACCTCCTCTTCTATGTCATGTGCACCTTCCTCTGTGTCACCGTGTATGGTGGTATAGTGTGCGGGAAGGGGCACCTGAGTCTCATCAGGGTCAGAATCTGGCTCTGTACACTGCGAGGACAATGTAGTGCTCTGAGTGAATGTACCAGCAGAATCATCCATCAGCGGCTGTGCATCAGTGCACTCCATGTCAGATTCATCTTGGCCTGGGTAATTCACCATTTGACTTGATAATCCAGGCATGGTATGTGAAAACAGCTCCATGGAGTAATCAGTAGTATGGCCTGCGTCATCCTTCAATCTTGGTTGGGGTGAAGGACACAAGGAAAGGTGTGGTTCATGAACATGAGCCTCCAATGACGACTCAGTGCTTTTACTTTTTACAACTGAAGAAGAGGAGGCGATAGAGCTGGAGGCTGAGTCAGCAATGTAAGACAAAACTTTTTCCTGATGCTCTGGCTTTAAAAGCGGTTTGCCAACTCCTAGAAAACTAAGCGTTCGAGGCCTTATGTAGCCAGACGATGACGCAGGCTCAACACCTCCTGCATTCGGTCCTATTTTGCTCTTGCCACTACCATCAGATCCACCACCAACACCATGATTACCAGCTGCCAACCCCCGCCCAATTCCACGGCCTCTTCCACCAGCCTTCCTCATTTTTGGTAGAAATGTAGACAAAATCCAACAAACTATATAGTATGTAAAACAAGGTACAAGGTGTCTATAGGACAGGGGAGATTTTGAATTTCTGCACACACTTTTGGACACTGGACACTTTTGGATTGTGTGAGGCCCAATGAATATCTGAGCGCTATGTGACAGGCTCGATGGCACAGCTGTGACCTAAGTGACTAGAGGATAAGTGAGATTTTGAATCTCTGCACACACTTTTGGACACTGGACACTTTTGGATTGTGTGAGGCCCACTGATATCTGAGCGCTATGTGACAGGCTCGATGGCACAGCTGTGACCTAAGTGACTAGAGGATAAGTGAGATTTTGATTCTCTGCACACACTTTTGGACACTGGACACTTTTGGATTGTGTGAGGCCCACTGATATCTGAGCGCTATGTGACAGGCTTGATGGCACAGCTGTGACCTAAGTGACTAGAGGATAAGTGAGATTTTGAATCTCTGCACACACTTTTGGACACTGGACACTTTTGGATTGTGTGAGGCTCACTGATATCTGAGCGCTATGTGACAGGCTCGATGGCACAGCTGTGACCTAAGTGACTAGAGGATAAGTGAGATTTTGAATCTCTGCACACACTTTTGGACACTGGACACTTTTGGATTGTGTGAGGCCCACTGATATCTGAGCGCTATGTGACAGGCTTGATGGCACAGCTGTGACCTAAGTGACTAGAGGATAAGTGAGATTTTGAATCTCTGCACACACTTTTGGACACTGGACACTTTTGGATTGTGTGAGGCCCAATGAATATCTGAGCGCTATGTGACAGGCTCGATGGCACAGCTGTGACCTAAGTGACTAGAGGATAAGTGAGATTTTGAATCTCTGCACACACTTTTGGACACTGGATACTTTTGGATTGTGTGAGGCCCACTGATATCTGAGCGCTATGTGACAGGCTTGATGGCACAGCTGTGACCTAAGTGACTAGAGGATAAGTGAGATTTTGAATCTCTGCACACACTTTTGGACACTGGACACTTTTGGATTGTGTGAGGCCCAATGAATATCTGAGCGCTATGTGACAGGCTCGATGGCACAGCTGTGACCTAAGTGACTAGAGGATAAGTGAGATTTTGAATCTTTGCACACACTTTTGGACACTGGACACTTTTGGATTGTGTGAGGCCCACTGATATCTGAGCGCTATGTGACAGGCTCGATGGCACAGCTGTGACCTAAGTGACTAGAGGATAAGTGAGATTTTGAATCTCTGCACACACTTTTGGACACTGGACACTTTTGGATTGTGTGAGGCCCACTGATATCTGAGCGCTATGTGACAGGCTTGATGGCACAGCTGTGACCTAAGTGACTAGAGGATAAGTGAGATTTTGAATCTCTGCACACACTTTTGGACACTGGACACTTTTGGATTGTGTGAGGCCCAATGAATATCTGAGCGCTATGTGACAGGCTCGATGGCACAGCTGTGACCTAAGTGACTAGAGGATAAGTGAGATTTTGAATCTCTGCACACACTTTTGGACACTGAACACTTTTGGATTGTGTGAGGCCCACTGATATCTGAGCGCTATGTGACAGGCTTGATGGCACAGCTGTGACCTAAGTGACTAGAGGATAAGTGAGATTTTGAATCTCTGCACACACTTTTGGACACTGGACACTTTTGGATTGTGTGAGGCCCACTGATATCTGAGCGCTATGTGACAGGCTCGATGGCACAGCTGTGACCTAAGTGACTAGAGGATAAGTGAGATTTTGAATCTCTGCACACACTTTTGGACACTGGACACTTTTGGATTGTGTGAGGCCCAATGAATATCTGAGCGCTATGTGACAGGCTCGATGGCACAGCTGTGACCTAAGTGACTAGAGGATAAGTGAGATTTTGAATCTCTGCACACACTTTTGGACACTGGACACTTTTGGATTGTGTGAGGCCCACTGACATCTGAGCGCTATGTGACAGGCTCGATGGCACAGCTGTGACCTAAGTGACTAGAGGATAAGGGAGATTGGATTGCTTTTAAAAAAGCAGTTTGCGGAGCAGTGGGTAAACAGCAATGCCAGCCTGTCAGGAAGCCTTAAAAGGCAGCCCAACAACCAACACCACTGATACACCACAATATAGCCTCCCCTTGCACTGCACACACAGTGACTGGTGTGTTGTGCAGGCCAAATTGCTATCAGCAGCAGAAGCAGTTTTTTTTTCTTCTCAGCAGGACAAAAAAAAAAAATTGGGATTGCTTTTAAAAAAGCAGTTTGAGGCCCAATGAATATCTGAGCGCTATGTGACAGGCTCGATGGCACAGCTGTGACCAAAGTGACTAGAGGATAAGGGAGATTGGATTGCTTTTAAAAAAGCAGTTTGCGGAGCAGTGGGTAAACAGCAATGCCAGCCTGTCAGGAAGCCTTAGAAGGCAGCCCAACAACCAACACCACTGATACATCACTATATAGCCTCCCCTTGCACTGCACACACAGTGACTGGTGTGTTGTGCAGGCCAAATCGCTAGCAGCAGAAGCAGTTTTTTGGTCTTCTTCCCTGCCTAACGCTCTCCCTACAGAATCAGCAGCAACCTCTCCCTATACTGAGATCGGCAGAAGTAAGATGGCGGTCGGCGTGCACGCCCTTTTATACCCCCTGTGACACCCACCAAAGCAAGCCAATCACTTGCATGCCCTTCTGAAAGATGGTGGTGACCCGTGCCTATGTCATCACGTTGCCCACAGTGTCCGTGGATCCTGATTGGCTGAAAAAGAGCGCAAAACAAACTTTTGAAACGCGACTTTGGCGCGTAAGTCGCCGACCTCGTGGCCGACCTCATCCTAGGGTCGGGTTTCGTTTCATGAAACCCGACTTTGCCAAAAGTCGGTGACTTTTGAATTTTTTCGACCCGTTTCGCTCAACTCTAGTTAACGTGTTTTGGAAAAAAAAGAGAAAAACAACAAAAAAAAGAGGAAAAGGGGTTACTCCAGTTGAGTAACGCCTTATGTTATTAAAGTAAGAGTAATAGTATGCTAAGAGTTGATTTAGTGAGTAATATGGTTGACAAAATATATGTGTAACAGGTTCTGGGTACAAGGTAGGAGTGACGAATACGCCGACCATGACTCTTTTAAGTGAAAGATGAAGAGATGAAGAACATTGAACCAGACAGTGGTCCGTCAGTCAGGTCCCCAACACCACGGACACCCCAAAAGGGCAAGCGGGCGTCGATGACCTGGTAGGTGAAAGGCCTTAGTCATGGCGTTCAGAACAACTGAAGGTAGTGGAAGGGGAGAGCAGTGGGAGGTTCACGCCGTAGAGTAGTCCGGGTGGACCTCGCCAACCCAAAAGAAGTTGTCACGTGGCGTGAGCGCTGGCGAGTAGCGGTAGGCTGCTCGGAGCATGGTGCTCCTGGTTTAGTTCGGCCCCCGTGGGGGACAGGTGCGGCCAATGACCTTTCCGACAACAGACTGGATAAGCTTTAGAACGACGTAGGTAGCATGATTGTCGGGACGACAATGGACAAAGGGAGGAGGAGTGTGGGGAAGGTGACTTGATGGACAGACCTGACTGGCAGTAGGAGGGGACGGTTTGTACACCAGAGACAGATTGACAGGATAGAAGGGCGACAGCTAGGAAAGGCAGGAAAGAAAGGTGTAGTATTGGAAAGTGACCACAAGATGGCAGGGGAGAGTAGTGTAGGACTGAACAACAGCTTATGGCTCAGATATGCTTAGATAGGAGATAGGAGCCCGGTTGGGAAATTCCCCTGTGAGAGAGGGGATAAATAGAAGAAGGCGGGGCTCGAGAGGGGTCTAGTCCCAGGAGGAGCTCAGAGGAAGACAGAGAAGAGAGAAGAGCTTGGCCAGGGGGACGGACAGAGAAGAGACAGTCAGGGGGGTGGCCCTGACCCGACAGACTGCAGGACAGGCGAGGTGACGTACCGCAGGACAAGTGAGGCCCCGGTGGTACCGACTGGACGACGACCTCGGACTGGTGAAGTGCTGGGGGTAGATTGGTCTAGGACAGCCCCCAGTGCAAGATCCGTGAGGTGCGTTACTGCGACGGAGGTACAGGTACCCAGGCCTAGAGACAGAAGAAGCTGCGGTGCGTGTTTGGTGGTCGTCAGGAGGACGACGAAATAAACCTGGAACTGTTACAACTGGATTCCATCTCCGTCTCGTCTGTGCCTCGTCTGGTAAGCAGTGGTCCACCCCCCAAGCCCGGTCCCTACCACAATAAAGTGGGTGCTATCTTCTCCATAGACAAATTCCTTTCTATCTGCTGAAGTTGGCACCCCGCCAACTCAAAGTATTAGGATTCAACAGGAAGTGAGCAGCCAGTCAAACCTCTCACTTTGTCTTGATACATCCGAAGACAGGGAGAGTGATGCCAGCCCTAACTGGGTGCAGGACTAACGTTATACCACAACACTCGAGCCCCAATGTAACAGGACATAGTAAGTTCAGACTATACCCTGGGTTAAAGCGCTCTAGAAGTGATTACACCCCGGGAATATTTTATTACTTAAACCAGAAAACCTCCAATCAGTAAAAATTATAGACATCCACAAAGATATAGTGTGGTAAAGAGTCTACTGCACTTCTCAGTAGTTTCTCATTAAAAGCAGCTGTGTGTCTGAGTATGATAAAGAGAGATCTGCACACTTTTCTACCAGACACAGGGTGAGAAAACCAGTGAAGTGATAAGAGTTACAATTGTATTCTAAGGTAAAAACACTTATCCTACTGGAAAACAGTGTAATCTCAGATGTAAGGACAGTTGTCTATTACCAGTCACATTGTAAGATCAATCTTCATCATGTGATTAACAACACAAATACCTTCCCACTACTTGTAAGTCAGTTTTAAGTTATTAAAAAATGGCATCTAAAATCTATCTCATTCACAAGAGTTCATAAAATTGAAGGGTATATTGTAGCCTGAAGGGGTATTGTTTGGTCCAGGCTATTTTACACCCCCGGGTTTAGTTTGGCCTACGACAGTTTATCCACCAGGGTATACTCTGGCCTGGGCTAAACTATACTCTGTTTTAATCTGGACAGGGGTTAATTTGGCCTGTTACACTGGGAACGCGAGTGCCGACATCTGTGGAACAGTCCTGCATGCAAGGTGAGTATAAGTGTTCTTATTTTCATGGGAACAAACATTCAGATCGACAAACTAGGACAAACCCTTTCATGCTTCAGCATGCCAAGAACATTTTGGACAATTTTATGCCCGGGGTCCACCGTGCAGAAGATGTTACACTGCTGCTAAGTAATTGCAGATGCGCTATATGGCGGTATAACGCACGCGGGTTGAACGTCACCCGTAGTGCGCTGGACGATCTCTGTTCCTTCACAGAGTCACCGAGGAGTTAAACACAAAGGCTGAGCCTGCTGACGTCACAGGACTCAGAGGAATGCACGCACGGTATACGGTCAGAGGACTTGGCCCAAGACACAGAGTCCACGTCCGTCTAGACCTACCGTGCGTGCGGTGTCGCAACGGCGGATGCCAAGAGGAGCTGCAGACTGCAGCGTGGCAACAGACACTGCCGCTATACAACAATGCCCGGTAGCCGCGCACTGTCAGACGCTAGCACTGTGGAGCATGGTATTGTGGCCTGTAGCTTGCCACTGACTGGCGTTGACTCTAACACTAGTTCCCTATACACACTTGTAATATCAGAGGGAGGGGAATCTTATTGAGTCATTTGCAAGTCCATACATCCATCAACATTCACACAGTTAGCAACTAAAGTCTATACTAGCGCATGGCCGAGCAGCCATGCGAACCTTTTATAGTCAGGACCTTCCGGAAGCTTCCAGATCCCTGAGATGGACCAATCAGATCTGGAGAAGGACCTGGGCATGTGATTCCCGATCTCCAATGGGAGATCGTCTCGTGAGCATTCTCAGTGGAGCGACAAAAGGACTTAGCCTCTGGAGTGGTTTACTGCTGAACAGCCTGCATTGCTATTGCTGGCCCAAAGGTGGCAGCAACAGCCAGACCCACAGAGCAGGTCTGGGCAGAACGTCGGGAGCGACGGGGCTGCTGAGCAAGCTCCTCTGCGGTCAATGGGGAATGTTACAGAAAGAGAAGAAATTCGAAGTGCACCTGAAGAAACAGAGGAATGGAGACATGTGACCCAGAGAAGCAGGAGGATCAGGAGGCAGTCAGCACCCATACTGCTCAGAAACCAGTACCAGGCTCTCACGCAGGAAAATGATGAAGAAATACATCAGGATAAGACTTTGCCACCAAACAGCAACCTTGTACGCCTTCAGAGTCCTCCTGGATGGAGAAAGAAAAATGATGTGAAGAAGAAACGGAGAGTGGTGGTCATGGGGGATTCCCTGTTGAGAGGAACAGAGGCCGCTATCTGCAGACCGGATATAACTTCAAGAGAAATGTGCTGTCTTCCAGGTGCAAAAATTAAAGATGTGTCTGACAGGATATCAGGACTCTTCAGACCTACAGATGACTACCCATTCCTGCTACTACATGTGGGGACAAATGACACCGCAAGAAACGACCTGGAAACCATCTGCAGAGACTTTGAAGACTTAGGCAAGAAAGTGAAAGAACTGGGAGCGCAGGTGGTCTTCTCTTCCATCCTCCCAGTGGATGGCCATGGAACAAGGAGGTGGAATAGAATCATAGAATCATAGAATCATAGAATCATAGAATCGTAGAGTTGGAAGGGACCTCCTGGGCCATCTGGTCCAACCCCCTGCTCAAAGCAGGATTCGCTAAATCATCCCAGTTAGATGTCTGTCCAGCCTCTGTTTGAAGACTTCCATTGAAGGAGAACTCACCACTTCTCGTGGCAGCCTGTTCCACTCATTGATCACTCTAACTGTCAAAAAGTTTTTTCTAATATCTAATCTGTGTCTCCTCCCATTCAGCTTCATCCCATTGCTTCTAGTCTTTCCTTGTGCAAATGAGAATAAAGTTGATCCTTCTACAATGTGACAGCCCTTTAGATATTTGTAGACAGCTATTAAGTCTCCTCTCAGTCTTCTCTTTTGCAAACTAAACATTCCCAAATCCTGCAACCTTTCCTCATAAGACAGGGTTTGCAGACCGGTCACCATTCTGGTCGCTCTTTTCTGAACTTGCTCCAGTTTGTTGATGTCTTTTTTAAAATGTGGTGCCCAAAATTGGACACAATATTCCAGATGAGGTCTGACCAAAGAGGAGTAGAGGGAAATAATTACTTCACGTGATCTAGACTGTATGCTTCTGTTAATACATCCTAGAATTGCATTTGCCTTTTTTGCTGCTGCATCACACTGTTGACTCATATTCAGTCTGTGATCTATTAGTATACCCAAGTCTTTTTCACATGTGCTGTCACTTAGCCCTATTCCTCCCATTCTATATATGCTTTTTTCATTTTTATTGCCCAGATGTAGTACTTTGCATTTCTCCCTGTTAAAAACCATTCTGTTAGTTGCTGCCCACTTCTCCAGTTTATTTAAATCTTTTTGAATCCTCTCTCTCTCTTCTCTAGTATTAGCTATCCCTCCTAGCTTTGTGTCATCAGCAAATTTAATCAGTTTACCCTCAATTCCTTCATCTAAATCGTTGATAAAGATGTTGAACAATACAGGGCCCAGGACAGAGCCCTGTGGTACCCCACTTGAGGCATTCTTCCAACTGGATGTGCAGCCATTTACGACCACTCTTTGGGTCCGATCACTAAGCCAGTTATGAATCCACCTAACAGTTGCCTTGTCCATTCCATACTTAGTCATTTTTTCAATAAGGATTGTATGAGAGACTTTGTCAAATGCTTTGCTGAAGTCAAGATATACTATATCTACAGCATTTCCTTGATCCACCCAATCAGTAATACCATCGTAGAAGGAAATTAAATTAGTCTGACATGACTTATTAGTTACAAACCCATGCTGACTCTGTTTAATCACTTCATTCTTATCCAGGTATTGACATACATGTTGTTTAATAATTTGTTCAAAGATCTTTCCTGGTATAGAAGTCAGACTCACCGGCCTATAGTTGCCTGGGTCCACCTTCTTCCCCTTTTTGAAGATAGGAACAACATTTGCTCTTCTCCAGTCTTCTGGCACTTCTCCTGTTCTCCAAGAATTTTCAAAGATTATGGAGAGGGGTTCAAAAATTTCTTCTGCTATCTCCTTCAGTACTCTGGGGTGTAATTCATCTGGACCTGGAGACTTGAATACATTTAGGTTAGCTAAGTGTTTCCTCACTATCTTTCTGTTTATAGATATCCTGGATTCTTCTATTCCCTTAATAGGACAGTGAATAACAGTTGATGTTACATTTCCTTTCTGAGAGAAAACAGATGCAAAATAGGAATTTAAAAGTTCAGCCTTCTCAACATCCTGTCTTACCATTTCATCATTTTCATCCTGTAAAAATCCTATAGCATCTTTGACTTTTCTTTTACTTTTGACATATCCCCAAAATCCTTTATTATTGCTTTTGACATCTCTTGCAAGCCTCAATTCATTTTCAGCTTTAGCTAATCTGATTTGTGCCTTGCAGGTTCTGCAGACAGCATTATATTCTTCTTTAGATATGCCTCCTTCTTTCCATTTTATAAACATTTTTTGCTTCCTTTTTAGCATGTGCTTAAGTTCTGTGTTCATCCATCCTGGTTTCCTTAAATGCTTCCTATTCTTCCCTCTTTTTGGAATTGTTAACAATTGTGCTTTGAGAATTTCATTTTTCAAGATTTCCCATCCTTCCTGGACATTTTTGTCTTTAAGGATATCCAGCCATTGGATCCCTCCAATTCTCTTTCTGAATCCCTTAAAATCTGCCTTTCTGAAATCTAACCTTGACGTCTGAGTCTTCACAGGTCTTCCGCCTCTAGTTATCCAAAATTCTAAAATAGCATGGTCGCTACCTCCTAGGGTCCCAGCCACTTTTACCTCCTCAACCATTTCCTCCCTGTTTATAAGGATTAGATCCAAGGTAGCAGTTCCCCTTGTTTTCTCCTTTACCTTTTGGAAGATAAAGTTGTCAGCAAGAGAGGATAAGAATTTCCTTGACCTGTTAGTTTTGCCTGAGAGAGATTCCCAACAAATGTCTGGATAGTTGAAATCTCCCATGACAACTATGTCATATTTTTTGGAGAACTTGGCCATTTGATGCATAAAGAGTTCATCCATATCTTCAGCTTGCACAGGCGGCCTGTAGTAAATGCCTACAATGGTGTCCTTTCCATTGTTCTGTCCTTGTATTCTTACCCAAACAGTTTCCACAGAACTCCCAGTCTCTGAAGCTTCAATCTCTGTGCAGATATACGCATTTCTAACATACAATGCGACACCCCCTCCTCGTTTATCAAGTCTGTTTCTTGCAAATAAGTTGTATCCTTCTAGTCTTGTATTCCAATCATGTGTATTGTCCCACCAAGTTTCAGTGATTCCAATGACATCATATTTCTTTTCCTGTGTTAGTAGTTCCAATTCTCCTTGTTTGTTGCCCATGCTTTGTGCATTAGTATAGAAACATTTCAGTTTGTGATTGGTTTCTCTTTCTCCAATATTTTTTTTAATTAGATTCTTTCGTCTTTGTTCTTCCTTTCCACTTCTAATAGCAGAGTTCTCAGTAGCATTTGTCAGGTGTATGGCTTTTTCTGGTCTTTTGCTTCCCTTCCCATGTTGTTCTAGTTTAAAGCTCTCCTTACAAGTGTAGCAAGGCGACTTCCAAATACCTGCTTTCCAGTCTTCGTAAGGTGCACCCCATCTCTAGCAAGTAGTCCATCGTATAAGTAGTTCACTCCGTGATCCAGAAATCCAAATCGTTGCTGACGGCACCATCGACGTAGCCAGTTGTTCACCTGCAGAATCTTATTCCACCTCCTTGTTCCATGGCCATCCACTGGGAGGATGGAAGAGAAGACCACCTGCGCTCCCAGTTCTTTCACTTTCTTGCCTAAGTCTTCAAAGTCTCTGCAGATGGTTTCCAGGTCGTTTCTTGCGGTGTCATTTGTCCCCACATGTAGTAGCAGGAATGGGTAGTCATCTGTAGGTCTGAAGAGTCCGGATATCCTGTCAGACACATCTTTAATTTTTGCACCTGGAAGACAGCACATTTCTCTTGAAGTTATATCCGGTCTGCAGATAGCGGCCTCTGTTCCTCTCAACAGGGAATCCCCCATGACCACCACTCTCCGTTTCTTCTTCACAACATTTTTCTTTCTCCATCCAGGAGGACTCTGAGGGCGTACAAGGTTGCTGTTTGTTGGCAAAGTCTTATCCTGATGTATTTCTTCATCGTTTTCCTGCGTGAGAGCCTGGTACTGGTTTCTGAGCAGTATGGGTGCTGACTGCCTCCTGATCCTCCTGCTTCTCTGGGTCACATGTCTCCATTCCTCTGTTTCTTCAGGTGCACTTCGAATTTCTTCTCTTTCTGTAACATGAAGAGATAATTCTGCTCTGTCCAAGAACTCTTCACCTTCCTTAATGATCTTCAACGTAGCTAACCTCTCTTCGAGATTTTGCAACTTTTCCTCCAACAGGGTCACAAGCTTGCATTTGTGGCATGTGAAGTTTGGCTTTTCCACTGGTAAATCTGTGAACATGTAGCAAGAAATGCAGCTCACCAAATGGCTCCTGGCCTCTTCCATCTTGAGATTTCTTAAAAAGATGAAAGATGAGCCAAAATTCGCGCGCCGACAGGCGCGCGGTTTCTCCGATTTCCTCTTTTCAGCTGCAACGGCCAAAACCCAGTGATCGTTGAGCTCGCGGAGACTCTTCACTTATCCCAGAAGGCACTGGGAATATGCAAATGATCTCCTCAAGACTCTTCCCCTGGTTTCTCCGATTTCCTCTTTTCAGCTGCAACGGCCAAAACCCAGTGATCGTTGAGCTCGCGGAGACTCTTCACTTATCCCAGAAGGCACTGGGAATATGCAAATGATCTCCTCAAGACTCTTCCCCTGGTTTCTCCGATTTCCTCTTTTCAGCTGCAACGGCCAAAACCCAGTGATCGTTGAGCTCGCGGAGACTCTTCACTTATCCCAGAAGGCACTGGGAATATGCAAATGATCTCCTCAAGACTCTTCCCCTGGTTTCTCCGATTTCCTCTTTTCAGCTGCAACGGCCAAAACCCAGTGATCGTTGAGCTCGCGGAGACTCTTCACTTATCCCAGAAGGCACTGGGAATATGCAAATGATCTCCTCAAGACTCTTCCCCTGGTTTCTCCGATTTCCTCTTTTCAGCTGCAACGGCCAAAACCCAGTGATCGTTGAGCTCGCGGAGACTCTTCACTTATCCCAGAAGGCACTGGGAATATGCAAATGATCTCCTCAAGACTCTTCCCCTGGTTTCTCCGATTTCCTCTTTTCAGCTGCAACGGCCAAAACCCAGTGATCGTTGAGCTCGCGGAGACTCTTCACTTATCCCAGAAGGCACTGGGAATATGCAAATGATCTCCTCAAGACTCTTCCCCTGGTTTCTCCGATTTCCTCTTTTCAGCTGCAACGGCCAAAACCCAGTGATCGTTGAGCTCGCGGAGACTCTTCACTTATCCCAGAAGGCACTGGGAATATGCAAATGATCTCCTCAAGACTCTTCCCCTGGTTTCTCCGATTTCCTCTTTTCAGCTGCAACGGCCAAAACCCAGTGAATAAGATTCTGCAGGTGAACAACTGGCTACGTCGATGGTGCCGTCAGCAACGATTTGGATTTCTGGATCACGGAGTGAACTACTTATACGATGGACTACTTGCTAGAGATGGGGTGCACCTTACGAAGACTGGAAAGCATGTATTTGGAAGTCGCCTTGCTACACTTGTAAGGAGAGCTTTAAACTAGAACAACATGGGAAGGGAAGCAAAAGACCAGAAAAAGCCATACACCTGACAAATGCTATTGAGAACTCTGCTATTAGAAGTGGAAAGGAAGAACAAAGACAAAAGAATCTAATTAATAAAAACATTGGAGAAAGAGAAACCAATCACAAACTAAAATATTTCTATACTAATGCACAAAGCATGGGCAACAAACAAGGAGAATTGGAACTACTAACACAGGAAAAGAAATATGATGTCATTGGAATCACTGAAACTTGGTGGGACGATACACATGATTGGAATACAAGACTAGAAGGATACAACTTATTTGCAAGAAACAGACTTGATAAACGAGGAGGGGGTGTTGCATTGTATGTTAGAAACGCATATATCTGCACAGAGATTGAAGCTTCAGAGACTGGGAGTTCTGTGGAAACTGTTTGGGTAAGAATACAAGGACAGAACAATGGAAAGGACACCATTGTAGGCATTTACTACAGGCCGCCTGTGCAAGCTGAAGATATGGATGAACTCTTTATGCATCAAATGGCCAAGTTCTCCAAAAAATATGACATAGTTGTCATGGGAGATTTCAACTATCCAGACATTTGTTGGGAATCTCTCTCAGGCAAAACTAACAGGTCAAGGAAATTCTTATCCTCTCTTGCTGACAACTTTATCTTCCAAAAGGTAGGGGAGAAAACAAGGGGAACTGCTACCTTGGATCTAATCCTTATAAACAGGGAGGAAATGGTTGAGGAGGTAAAAGTGGCTGGAACCCTAGGAGGTAGCGACGATGCTATTTTAGAATTTTGGATAACTAGAGGCGGAAGACCTGTGAAGACTCAGACGTCAAGGTTAGATTTCAGAAAGGCAGATTTTAAGGGATTCAGAAAGATAATTGGAGGGATCCAATGGCTGGATATCCTTAAAGACAAAAATGTCCAGGAAGGATGGGAAATCTTGAAAAATGAAATTCTCAAAGCACAGTTGTTAACAATTCCGAAAAGAGGGAAGAATAGGAAGCATTTAAGGAAACCAGGATGGGTGAACACAGAACTTAAGCACATGCTAAAAAGGAAGAAAAAAATGTTTATAAAATGGAAAGAGGGAGGCATATCTAAAGAAGAATATAATGCTGTCTGCAGAATCTGCAGGGCACAAATCAGATTAGCTAAAGCTGAAAATGAATTGAGGCTTGCAAGAGATGTCAAAAGCAATAATAAAGGATTTTGGGGATATGTCAAAAGTAAAAGAAAAGTCAAAGATGCTATAGGATTTTTACAGGATGAAAATGATGAAATGGTAAGACAGGATGTTGAGAAGGCTGAACTTTTAAATTCCTATTTTGCATCTGTTTTCTCTCAGAAAGGAAATGTAACACCAACTGTTATTCACTGTCCTATTAAAGGAATAGAAGAATCCAGGATATCTATAAACAGAAAGATAGTGAGGAAACACTTAGCTAACCTAAATGAATTCAAGTCTCCAGGTCCAGATGAATTACACCCCAGAGTACTGAAGGAGATAGCAGAAGAAATTTCTGAACCACTCTCCATAATCTTTGAAAATTCTTGGAGAACAGGAGAAGTGCCAGAAGACTGGAGAAGAGCAAATGTTGTTCCTATCTTCAAAAAGGGGAAGAAGGTGGACCCAGGCAACTATAGGCCGGTGAGTCTGACTTCTATACCAGGAAAGATCTTTGAACAAATTATTAAACAACATGTAAGTCAATACCTGGATAAGAATGAAGTGATCAAACAGAGTCAGCATGGGTTTGTAACTAATAAGTCATGTCAGACTAACTTAATTTCCTTCTATGACGGTATCACTGATTGGGTGGATCAAGGAAATGCTGTAGATATAGTATATCTTGACTTCAGCAAAGCATTTGACAAAGTCTCTCATACAATCCTTATTGAAAAAATGACTAAGTATGGAATGGACAAGGCAACTGTTAGGTGGATTCATAGCTGGCTTAGTGATCGGACCCAAAGAGTGGTCGTAAATGGCTGCACATCCAGTTGGAAGAATGTCTCAAGTGGGGTACCACAGGGCTCTGTCCTGGGCCCTGTATTGTTCAACATCTTTATCAACGATTTAGATGAAGGAATTGAGGGTAAACTGATTAAATTTGCTGATGACACAAAGCTAGGAGGGATAGCTAATACTAGAGAAGAGAGAGAGAGGATTCAAAAAGATTTAAATAAACTGGAGAAGTGGGCAGTAACTAACAGAATGGTTTTTAACAGGGAGAAATGCAAAGTACTACATCTGGGCAATAAAAATGAAAAAAGCATATATAGAATGGGAGGAATAGGGCTAAGTGACAGCACATGTGAAAAAGACTTGGGTATACTAATAGATCACAGACTGAATATGAGTCAACAGTGTGATGCAGCAGCAAAAAAGGCAAATGCAGTTCTAGGATGTATTAACAGAAGCATACAGTCTAGATCACGTGAAGTCATTATTTCCCTCTACTCCTCTTTGGTCAGACCTCATCTGGAATATTGTGTCCAGTTTTGGGCACCACATTTTAAAAAAGACATCAACAAACTGGAGCAAGTTCAGAAAAGAGCGACCAGAATGGTGACCGGTCTGCAAACCCTGTCTTATGAGGAAAGGTTGCAGGATTTGGGAATGTTTAGTTTGCAAAAGAGAAGACTGAGAGGAGACTTAATTGCTGTCTACAAATATCTAAAGGGCTGTCACATTGTAGAAGGATCAACTTTATTCTCATTTGCACAAGGAAAGACTAGAAGCAATGGGATGAAACTGAATGGGAGGAGACACAGATTAGATATTAGAAAAAACTTTTTGACAGTTAGAGTGATCAATGAGTGGAACAGGCTGCCACGAGAAGTGGTGAGTTCTCCTTCAATGGAAGTCTTCAAACAGATGCTGGACAGACATCTGACTGGGATGATTTAGCGAATCCTGCTTTGAGCAGGGGGTTGGACCAGATGGCCCAGGAGGTCCCTTCCAACTCTATGATTCTATGATTCTATGATTCTAGAATGTGAGGCTCTGGATTCCTGCTGTGCCGCTGCAGGAACCCAACACCTAACAGAAATGTATGGTAATATAATAATGTTTCTACATGTATTTGCATAAAAATGAATCTAAAAAAAGATTCAGAAATTTTATGTGAACAGGGCGGGTTTCAATTTAGTTTGGATATGAAATGGATAGAAAGTAGGTTTAATCATGAAAGGAAGTTTGGATTTAGCAATGTTGGAAGAAGCTTTCTTTCCACTGCTCTGTGGTACATTTTAGGAACTTGTTCTGTTAGTTTAATAAGTGTTTGTGGTCCAATTTGTGGCAGGAATAGCTATTAAACTATTTGGGGCTTTGACATGACAGAAAGCCAATCTGAATAGAACACATCCTTAATAGGACATGAAATGTAAACATTTTTTAAAAGAAATTACCAAACAGAGAACAGAAATGATGTGTCACTTTGTAAGTTTACACATCAACTTATACAAATATCTGAAGGAAAAAAAATGTGTGATTGTGTTCCTTGGTGAAAAAACATAACATAGCTCCATGGGCAGCACAGTGTTTTGGGACAATAATATAATTAAAACTAATAAATCAGTTTGTCTAATTTATTAACCCCTTCATGACATGTGCCATATATCTAAGGCGCAAGTCGGAAGCGGGTGTATGGAGCGGGTTCACACAGGCTCACAGCCAGGACCTGTTGCTAGCAATCACGGGTGGAGTAGAGCAATCTCTGACAGCGGCATTTAAAACTCGCCAACGTGAGCCCGCATCATTACCTCCTCCCATCGGCGCACCTGGGACGTGATTGCAGGTCACCGTTGGGTTGTCATGACAGCCGCGGGTCAGCTGATGCCCCCCATGAGTGTCATTACGGAACTCCTTTAAAACTCTGCCTGTGGCCGGGCTTCAAAGGAAACTTTGATTTCTGCTATATGAAGCGATGGATTTTTCAACCAGATTGTTACAGGTTTTTCTGCACCTCCCATTTCACTTAGATCCACCACATTCCCTCCCTTGCCTATATGTCCACAGTTTGAAATTTTTGCAAAACTTGTAACTAATGATTTGAAGACTCTGAATAATTAAAGAAAGACAATCTTACTAATCAACAACGGAGGGCCCTTGATGAATTAAGAGCTCTTGAGGGAGTTGTTATTAAACCTGCAGATAAGGGAGGGAATGTGGTAATCTGGCCGTTGGAGAAATACGAGAAGGAGGCATTTAGGCAGTTGAGGGACAAGGACACTTAAGGGCCTTTCACACATAGCGAGATCACTAGCGATATCGCTAAAGCGTCACTGATTTTGTAACGCAACAGCGATATCGCTAGCGATCTCGCTTTGCGTGACACGTACCTGCGACCGGCCCCCCCACTGGATATTGCTGATCGCACTTAAATGTCCTGGGACACTTTTTCATCGTTGGCGTCCCGCTTGCGCCGACTAGCAACCTATGGACGCAGGCGGAAGTCGTCATCATCGCTGCAGTGTGAAAGGTAACAGCGACCGCCAACAGATCGCTTATCGCTGCTGCGTTGCTGGTGAGATGTGCCTGTTTGGCAGCTCACTATCAACCATTTAGCGATGCACAATCAATCCTGACCAGTTCATATCGTTGTCAGGATCGCTGGTGCATCACTAAATGTAATGAGACCCTTATGCACCTCTTGCTGTGAATCCTCTACAATCCTAGTTAACATTTTGGAGATGGCTTTTGAAAGGGGTATTATTTCCAAAAAAGTAATGGATGACTGATTGTGAAATTTCCAGTTGTTCCAAAATTTTACTTACTCCCCAAGGTCCAGAAAGACCTTATTAATCCGCCGGGACATCCGATTGTCTCTGGCATGGGAGGAATATGTGACCCTATCTGTAAATTTATTGAACATTACATGAGACTACAGGTTGAGACATTGTCCTCTTATGTCAGGGACACTATGGACGGTGTACACCTTGAGAATGATATGCTTCTCGTTACTGCGGATGTAGAATCGCTTTATATGAGTATTCACCATCAGGATGGGTTGGTAGCTGCCCAATTTTTCTTGGAATCTAGTAATCTTGATGCAGATATTAGGGGTCTGGTGTTGGAGCTGTTGGAGATCATCCTGACTCACAATTTCTTCACCTTCAAGGATCGATTTTTTTACAGTGTCGAGGTACAGCTATGGGGCAGCGTGTGCGCCATTTTATGCTGGTTTATTTTGGGATATTGGGAGAGGAATATCTTCCCTGATGGCGCGCACGATGCTTCTCAGATCCTTGGATGGTACAGATACATAGTCGACATCTTGTTTATCTGGCAGGGCTCTGCAGATGATTGGAAAAGTTTTATGTCTGGTTTGAACCATACTGATTCCAATATTAGAAAAGAGATTTATGGAAGCATATAGCCATAAAATATTTCCATTTTATTCAATCAATACAAAAAACACACATAGACATGGACAAATATGATAAAAGGAGATGAGTATCCAATATAACACCCCAGAGTACGTATGCCCCTGGGCTAATATAGGTTCTGATAGGCAGCAGTGTGTTATTTCGTATGTCACTATTCGTCAGGCCTGCTTACTCACTCCTGCTTTTTACATTATTTAGGCTATTTACTCTAGATGTGCTGGCTTTATTACTTAAACATTGTCTTGTAACATTTTGATACAGAATTGGTTATGGGTGTTGTACATGATATTAGCAATATATGTATCATCACTATGGGGCATACGTACTCTGGGGTGTTATATTGGATACTCATCTCCTTTTATCATATTTGTCTATGTCTATGTGTGTTTTTTGTATTGATTGAATAAAATGGAAATATTTTATGGCTATATGCTTCCGTAAATCTCTTTTTTGATGATGGTGCTGTTGAAAGAGCCATTTTTCTAGGCCTAATTGTGTTATATACTAAATGATTCCAATATTAGGCTCACATATTCCTACCATAGTGATGAGATCTCCTTCCTTGACATCTCAATTAAAAAATAACAAGATGGTTTAATACAGACAGAGGTATACAGGAAGGAGGCTGTGGTAAATGCATTATTACATGCCAAATCGGCCCATCTTAATTCCACCATTAAGGCAGTTACAACAGGTCAATTGCTTCGTATGAGGAGAACATGTTCCTCAGATATTTCTTTTGAAAGATAGGCTTTGGACCTTGGGGAGCGCTTTAGGAACAGGGGATACTGCAGGAGGTGTATTAAAAGGAGTTGCACGAGAGCTAAGGCTACCTCGAGAAATGAATTACTCCAACCCACTAAAAGAAAACCCGATGATAACTCCATTCGATTTATATCCACATACAATCATCAATGGGATAATATCCACATAATATTACAGAAACAATGGTCAGTATTAAAAACGGAACCAGTGTTATCTAAAATAATTCCTGTATTTCCACTTATGACAGCAAAGAAAGGAAAACATTTGAGATATTCTTGTTAACAGCCATTATGTTGTATTATGCTGTGAAGACTCCTGACCCCTTTAAGGAGGGTGCACAAAAAAATGGCTGTTATCCATGTGGTGACTGCTTGGCATGCAGGAACTTTATTCGTACTACCTCCTTTACATCAGCGGGCAGGCAGCGGCAATATAAAATCAAGGATTACATCTCATGTAGCGCAACACATGTGGTGCATTATACTAGATGCTCATTTGGCCTTTTATATATAGGGCTCATCTCACGTGAATTGCAAGTCAGGACACGTGAGCATGTGTAGGATATCCTGGCTTCTAAGAATGTTGACGATCAGAGTACTTTGAAAATGATTCCCCAACATTTTAGGTCTCATCATGATTGCAATCCAAGGGAGTTCCAGATGTGGGGCATTGACAGAGTTCACTTGAGTATAAGGGGTGGGGATGCCAAAAGGATTTTAGCACAGAAGGAATGTCGCTGGATTACGATTTTGGGGACTACAGCATGGCACCAGCAGGGTTAAATGAACATGTTAGTTTTGTTCCATTTTTATGAGGTAGCATCTCTGGATTTATTTTAATTTTGTGTGTTGTTTTGCATATTTATTATAGTAATATATCTTTGATGAATATGGACTGCTCTTATGGACCCTGATCTTTTCATCTGTAACATATGCATAGATATCGCCTGGACAACAGGGTGGAAATATATGGACTCCTCTTTTAAGGATAAGGTGATCCTGCATTATCAATGGGATATGATGACATCTCACTCCATTTACAAATGAATTTCATTGTTGTACGATTACTGTTTATTTTTCACACGTTTTATTACTACATTTATTATTTTAGGGTTTTCTGGGATATTGTGACCTCTTGGGGTTCATTAATATGTTTGTCACTTTCTTTATTGCATTCATTATTCTTAGTCGCGCTCCCCCCTTTTCTTATACTGAATGGGTTTTTGACACAAATATTTCATATCACTTAATTTATCATAATTTTATATATGAATCTGTTCACATATTTGCTGCACTGTCACTTTAAATTTATATTGCACTGTCACTTTAAATCGGCACAACTGGTTTTTAAACGTTTCATCTAAATTGTTGTTGACTGAATCTGGTCATCTAATTGAGAGATGCTAGTCCTCCCCTTTTCTCACTGATTTTTTCTTGTCTCTTTTTTGAATATGCCCATTTTAGGTTTATTTTGCCCCTTTTTAATATGATGCTATTTAGATAGTGTTCATATCGGGCATGGGTGCTTTCTTACTGTACATCTAAAGGTGCACCATCTCTTTTACATATGTTCTTTAGATAAGGAGTTCTGGTTGGTGCCTCAATATGTCCATAGCGGTGACTGCACTTACATAATATGGTGTTCTTCTTGCTAGTGCGCATGTGTGGTGGGAGCGGCCTTGGCCATGTCGCTGAAGGTCTCTGTTTCTGGCCTTCCTGGGTTCTGATGTCACAGGGGATCTCCCCTCCCAGCGGTGAGAGTGTGAGGCCGGATTTGACACAATCCGTGGCAGACTGTCTGCTGCGCATGCGCCAGTACAGCAATTGAAGATTGGGATCCCTATTTAAAGACAGGACATTGCACAATATGCCACGGCCCCCTGATAAAGCCACTCAAAACGTGCGTTGGCGCTGCACACACAGTGTCCCCAAGTGGCTATCATGGGTAAGAACAGCTTCAGCATGGTTCAGGGTGATTTTGTTTATTTCCAGTGACTTATGCACCATCTCATTTATTGCTGCATTGCACTTTTAATTTAATTAGCTTCTTATTACTTTACGTGGGTAGCATGAGATGGTGAGTGTTTTTGCCTCCATTGAATTTCTATATTATATGGGAACATTTACTGGCTATATGCACTTGCACTTTTTAAAGGGAACCTGTCACCCCCCGCAGGCGTTTTTAAGTAAAAGAGCCACCTTGTGCAGCACTAATGCTGCATTCTGTCAAGGTGGCTCTTTTATTTAGGGTACCTTGCACCGCCAAAATAATCATTTTTAATTTTTAAAATTGGTCAGACATACCTGATATTTGTCAGGGGGGCAGGTCTTTCCCCATCTGACCGAGACGCCTCACATACGTCAGTCATGTATTCCTGCATTGTGTCTCCCCCTCCAAATCTTTATTTTCAAATCCTGGCACCTGCACCGGCTGTACTATGTATTCTTGGTTAACGTCCCCCGTCCTCTGTCATGACGTCAGCAGCCAGAGATCCGGCTCCGCAGTCGCTTATGGTTTATTCACACTGCGGGACTGGGAATCTTGGGTGCAGATAACTACTGCGCATGCCCCTCATAGTACGACGGTGTCTGTGATGGCGAGTGGGCCCCCCCACCGTCAGAGACTTTTACATACTGTGAGGGGCCCTGTGCCAGTGCCGTCACCCACGAGTGGGCCCCCCCACCTGCTCAGGGCCCCGGCACTTACCCGGGTGCGCCAGGTGCTGACACCGGCCCTGGGGGGGGACAGCCCAGTTAGGGAGGTGGAAAGACTGGCATATGTTGAGGTGTAGGCAGGACGTTCAGCAGCTGCCAATGGAGGAATTGCAGAAGTCGGAGGAAGAGGAGGACAAAGCGAGCCATTGTGCTGGCAACCTATGTGTCATCAGGGGAAGGTGGCACAAAATCCTTTGAAACCCAGGCATGGTTCATTTTAATGAAGGTGAGATCACCAACATTTTGGGTCGATAGCCGGGTCCTTCTTTCTGTCAGGATTGATCCAGCAGCACTGAAGACTCTTTCTGATAGCACACTACCAGCAGGGCAAGCGGGCTCCTGTAAGGCATATTGTGCCAAATCAGGCCAGGTGTCTAGTTTAGAGGCCCAGTAGTCAAAGGGGAATGAACTGTGAGGGAGAATATCGATAGGGGAGGAGAGGTAATTTTGAACCATAGTTGACAACTGCTGTCTCCTGTCTGTTGCAATCGATTCAGTATTAACAGTCGTGTGAGTGGTCCTCGTGAAATCAGTTCACAACATGGTCATGAAACCCCTGTCTCCAACGCCAGTTCGGCTGTGTGCACCACGAACACCTCTTCCAACTTGCCCTCTACGGCTCGTTGGAAAAACATCACCGCCGCTGTGTGCTGGGAATGCCTCAAACAAACGGTTTACCAGAGTTGCTTGTTTGTTAGCCAATATTAGCTCTAGGTTCTCCTGTGGCATGATGTTGTGTAATTTGCCTTTATAGCATGGATTGAGGATGCTGGCCAACCAGTAATCGTCATCCTTCATAATTTTGACAATGCGGGGGTCCCTTTTTAGGATCCGCAAGAGATAGTCACACATGTGGGCCAATAATGCACTGACAGTGCATCCGTCCAGTCACGCACAAACCCTGTACCTGACCTTGGCAAGCCAACATTTTCTCTTGCCAGCCGAGAAGCATCCTCCTCCCCAAAATAATCATCCCTCTCATCCTCCTCCTCCTCCTCTTCCTCTTCTTCCTCCACCATGTCCAGGACAGTTCCCTGAGCAGACAATGGCTGACTGTCATCAAGGCTTCCCTTCTCCTTCTCCTCTTCGTCCTCCGCTGCAGATGCCTGATCCTTAATGTGCGTCAAAGTTTGCATGAGCAGACAGTGTGGGGAAGGTGACTTGATGGACAGACGTGACTGGTAGTAGGAGGGAACAGTTTGTGCACAAGAGACCAAGATTGACAGCATAGAAGGGTGACAGCTAGGAAAGGTAGATAGAGTGCAGTACCTAGAAATGAACACAAGATGGCAGGGGGGAGTAGCTTAGGACTCAACATCAGCATATGGCTTGAGAAACGCTTAATCATGGGGGGCGGGGAGATAGAAACCCAGGAGGGGAATTCCCGGTGAGAGAGGAGATAAATAGAACAGGGTGGGGTTCCAGGCAGTCTAGTCCAAGGAGGAGCTCGGTAGAAGATGGTGAAGAGAGAAGAGCTCGACCAGGGGACAGACAGCAAAGAGACAGTCAGGGGGGTGGCCCTGACCCGACGGACCGCAGGACAGACGAGGCCCCGGGGGTACCAATTGGACGACGACCTCGGGCAGGTGAAGCGCTGGCGGTAGATTGGTCTCGGACAGCCCCAGCGAAAGATCCGTGAGGGACGTTACTTCGACTGGAGCAAAGGTGCAGGTACCAGGGCCTGGAGGCAGAGAACTGTAAAGAGGCTGCGGTGCGTGGTTGTTGTCGTCAGGAGGATGACGAATAAATCCGGAACTGTTACAACTGAAATCTGTCTCCGCCTCGTCCTTGCATCACCTGGTGTCTGTGTCATCTGGACAGGGTAAGCAGTGGTCCAC
Organism: Dendrobates tinctorius; assembly: GCF_039654945.1. Taxonomy (NCBI): domain Eukaryota; kingdom Metazoa; phylum Chordata; class Amphibia; order Anura; family Dendrobatidae; genus Dendrobates; species Dendrobates tinctorius. The sequence goes on from NW_027361737.1 coordinate 29,269,371, forward strand.
CCCCCAATCCCGCCCCCTACCACAACGCATAAGTGGGATGCTCATGCTTATGATGGCGTCGTCTGCGCTAACCAGCCATGTGCATTCCTCAAAACACTGAAGGACTTTACAGAGGTCTTTCAGCTTTGCATACCCGACAACTCCATGTCAGCCCTCAATCTGCCTGCCCATGTATCCTCCCACAAATGCATTACAGTCTGCCTCTGTTCGCACAGCCTCTCAACCATGTGCATGGTGGAATTCCACCTTGTTGCAACGTCTATGATTAGGCGGTGCTTGGGGAGGTGAGTGATCGCTGCAGCCTCTGCATACGACTGGAGTCTACGGGTGAACGACGGCTGTGCGAGAACAGTATTCGCACCTTATGGAGCAGGGCTGTTAACTCCGGATAATTATTTAGGAAGCACTGCACCACCAGGTTCAAGGTGTGAGCCAGGCAAGGTATGTGTCTGAGTTTTGCAAGGGCTATGGCCACCACAAAATTATGGCCGTTATCACTGACTACTTTGCCTGGCTCAAGATGTAGACTGCCCAGCCATGACTCAGTTTCTCTCTGCAAGTAGTCGGCCAGTACCTCTGCGGTGTGTCTGTTGTCACCCAAAGACATCATCTTTAAAACAGCCTGCTGATGCTTTCCACTAGCTGTTCGATAGTGGGACACCTTGTGTGCAACACTGGCAGCTGCGGATAGAGTGCTCGTGCGACAGCGCTCTGTCGACGAGCTTTCGCTTCTGGAGGAGGAGGAGGGTTGAACACCTACAGCCAACTGTTTCCTATACCGTGGGCCAAGCAGCACTGTCCACCATCGCTGTCCCCTGTGAACCCTGCATCCACCACATTAACCCAGTGCGCAGTGATGGACACGTAATGGCCCTGGCCATGCCTACTGGCCCATGTATCTGTTGTGAGGTGCACCTTTCCACTCACTGATTGTTTGAGTGCATGGACAATGCGGTCTTTCACATGCAGGTGGAGGGCAGGGATGGCTTTTCTAGAAAAGAAGTGCCGACTGGGTAGGTCATAGCATGGGACAGCGTAGGCCATGAGATCTCAGAACGCTTCGCTTTCAACCAAACGGAAGGGCATCATCTCTAATGAGATCAGTTTGGCAATGTAGGCGTTCAAAGCCAGTGTACGCGGATGAGAGGATGAGTACTTTCTTGTCCTACTCAGAGTGTCTGGTAGGGTGAGCTGGACTTGAGAGCTGCATATGGGGGTACTAGCGGTGGACCTGATGGACTAACAGGGGGTTGGTTATGGTGGTGATGGTGATGGCCTAGATTCAGTCTTTCGTTGCAAAAACATTATGATTCCCTGACTGCTTTGGCCTTGCAAAGACACCTCAACATTTCTTGCTGGTGGTGTGCTTACCGGTGGGCTTTCAGTGGGGGAAGTGATGGAGCGTTGCTGGCTACCTTCAGTCGGAGCAGGTGCACATGTGCTACCTGATGTTTTGCAGTCCATCCACGCTTGAAAGTGCATGGTGGTTAAATGTCTAAGCATGCAACTGGTATTCAAATTCGGAGATTTTTCCCTCGGCTAAAGGTCCTTCCGCACTTCTTACTGATAACCTTTGCCTCATCAATAGGATTTTGGTCAAAAAAGTGCCACACTGCACTATTTCTACTATGGTATAAATTTTCAGGGCTTGCACGCTGTGCTAATTTGACCGTCTTGCCAAGCTGTACTGCAACTCTTTTTGTTTTTTTTACCACGTTTTTGGACAGCTACGGGCCTGCCAGATAACAGCTGCTGCAATGACGATGCCTGCTGCGGATCCTCCTCCTCTTCTGAGCTATTGCCAGCGGCACCCTCTTCCCCCAATGGATGCCAATCCGGGTTAACAACTGGGCCATCCATCACCTCCTCTTCAATTTCATCTGCACCTTCCTCTGTGTCACCGTGTAAGGTGGTATAGTATGCAGGAAGGGGCACCTGAGCTTCATCAGGGTCAGATTCTTGCTCAGTAGACTGCGAGGGCAATGTAGTGCTTTGGGTCAATGTACCAGCAGAATCATCTAGCAGTGGCTGTGCATCAGTGCACTCAATGTCAGATTCATCTTGGACTGGGAAATTCAGGATTTGACTTGATAACCCAGGCATGGTATGTGAAAAGAGCTCCATGGAGTAATCTGAAGTGTGGCCTGCCGCATCCTTCAATTTTGGTGGGGGTGAAGGACACAAGGAAAGGTGTTGTTCCTGACCAGAAGACTGCACTGACTACTCAGTTCTTGCAGTTTTTGAAACTTCAGAAGAGGAGGCAATAGAGCTGGAGGCTGTTTCGGGAATGTAAGCCAAAACCTGTTCCTGATGCTCCGGCTTTAAAAGCGGTTTACCTACTCCCAGAAAAGGGAACCTTACAGGCCTTCTTGAGCCAGACAATGACGCAGGCTCAACATCTCCTGCCTTAGCTGCTATTGTGCTTTTGGCATAACCAGCACATGCACCACCACCACCATCAGTACCAGCTGCCCCCCCTGCCCACATCCGCGGCCTCTTCCACCATACTTCCTCATGTTTGGGAAAATGTACCAAAAATACCAGCAGATATATGATACTATAGGAGGAGCGTACAGTTGTATAAGGTGTAGTGAAAAATGTATATTTCCTTAGTCACAGACGCTCTCCCATTATGTATTTGACCGCAATCCAACCAGCAGATATACGGTACTGTATCAGAAACGTACAGCTGTATACGGTGTAAGGAAAAATTTAAATCTCCGTATATATTTCCTTAGTCACACACTATTGAAAGGAAGAGTGGTTAAAGATTGCCTATTCTAGATGTGCTATCCTGATAGACTCCTACCCAAAAGGACTGGATGCTATCATAAATTTAAAGAGTACTCTTCAGCAAAGTATTAGTTTAAGGTTGTGCATATTTATGCAGCCATATTATTTTAGTTCCTTGTTTTTTTTCCACTTGAAAGATTTAGTTTTCACTGGAATTGTACAGATTGCTAATGCCATTAAGGGTGCAGTCAGACTGTCATGTTACCTGCACGAGGATCGCATTGCAATCCTCGGACTGGCCTGTGGCTTTCCTGACCTGAGCATGACAGCGTGTATTTCTATGCAGCTATCACGCTCAGGTCAGGAGAGCCAATGGCCAGTCCGAGGATTGCAATGTGATCCTTGCACGCGTAATATAGCAGTCTGACTGCACCCTAAAGGTGGAAAATGTTCTGAAATCATTCTTCTTGGTGTGATTTTTTACATGACTAAAACATAGGATTTTCACAGGGGAGCGCAGACTTTTTAAATCCACTATAACTGTATGTACAAGTGCTTCTCAATAAATTAGAATATCATCTAAAAGTTAATTTATTTCAGTTCTTCAATACAAAAAGTGAAACTCATATATTATATAGAGTCATTACAGAGTGATCTATTTCAAGTGTTTATTTCTGTTAATGTTGATGATTATGGCTTACAGCCAATGGAAACCCAAAAGTCATTATCTCAGTAAATTAGAATACTTTATAACACTGGCTTGAAAAATTATTTTAGAATCCGAAATGTTGGCCTACTGAAATGTATGTTCAGTAAATGCACTCAATACTTGGTCGGCGCTCCTTTAGCATCAATTACTGCATCAACGTGGTGTAGCATGGAGGCAATCAGCCTATTGCACTGCTGAGGGGTTATGGAAGCTCAGGTTGCTTTGATAGCAGCCTTCAGCTCATCTGCATTATTGGGCCTGGTGTCGCTCATCTTCTTCTTGACAATACCCCATAGATTCTCTATGGGGTTAAGGTCTGGCGAGTTTGCTGGCCAATCAAGCACAGTGATACTGTTTGCAAACCAGGTATTGGTACTTTTGGCAGTGTGGAGGTGCCAAGTCCTACTGGAGAATGAAATTTCCATATCCAAAAAGCTTGTCGGCAGAGGGAAGCCTGAGCTGAAACGTTGCTTTGCATGTGGGTCAGTAGGTCAGGGAACTGAAGGCTTGCATCCAAGTGGTTATTTTCCGTTAATATTTTTCTCTTTTTATGTGGATATATATTAATTAAAAAAAGTTAACTTTTCCTGTGTGCTCTAGGTTTTATATTGAAAGTTCACCGAATGATTTATTGAAAAGAATCGGTAACAGTAATTGACTTGGAGATGTAATTCGGGGACCCTAATACATCAGGCATTTGTCATTCTGTTATATTTGTGTGTTTATTTGTGTATGTAATTTTCTCTATATTGTATTGTGCAGATTTTCTCTTTTTGTTTATACCATCTCAATGCGGAGGACAGTTTGTCAATTTGGGGACAGTGTCTTCGGAGAATAGATTTGTGTGTTCTTCCCTGTCTGCTTGTGCAGCGTCCTGGGAATCAAAGTGCCATTTGGTAATGAGATTGTAGGCTGGAAAGCGAAAAAGACATGTTTATGGTTGCCTGCCCAGCAGACCTTTCATCTCGCTCAGAACCCAATGCCAGACAAATGATTTCTCTCCATTAATGTGCTGTGACAGGAGGATGCTGTATTGTCATTACTGACTGAGAAAGTAAATGATATACAGTAATGTTCTTGATACACTTTGCAATTATACTTAGAATTAATGTTAAAAGTTGCCTCCGGGGGCAGCCTTACAAAATAGCTTTGTTTGCTCCCTATATCAGTAAAAACTAGTCACAAAGAAAAATTAAGCCAGTGAAAGTGAGGAAATATTTTTAAAAATGAAAAATTAATCCAACTGAGTAGACCCACATTCTAATGATAGTAGATAATACAGATGAGTGACTCACAAAGAAAAGTGCAGGTCCTGGCAAATTTGAAGAATTTACATTTCAATTAATTGATTTTCAGTTCAATGATTTGCAGTTCAATTCATGATTTCATCAGCCATGGAAGGCTGACTTGACTTCAGGGGCAACTGACAGGATGTCCCCATAATGACATCCTTTCCATATTGCATGGCATAGTGCAGCCAATCAAGGGGGACTATCGGAGCCTATATAATAGTCTAAGCAGGGAATGCAGCAGCCATTTAAAGGGTGATTAAGAGTACGCCAGAGCTCACAGCTTAGCAATAGAGAAAGGAAGAGAAAGTGTTAAAGCATTGGATAAAGACTCCAGACAGTAATATCTTGTTCATCTGCAGCAATGAAGAAAATGAGTATGATAGTCTGCGAATGATAAAGAGATTCAGTCGATAGGGGAGAGTGATAGAAGTGGTAATAGCAGTGGCAGTAACAGTCAAACTCAGTGTGAGTAATAAGTAGATAACAGCAGCAGAAGCATCACCACAACCACCGGCACCCACAATCCAGGCAGTAGTATTACAAAATGCTGGTAACAATTGTCCTCCTTTGCCTCCAGCAAGTGTATTGATGGGGAGGAAGTGGAAGGTGTAATGGCACATCACTCATCTCAATGACAGCTGGATGATGTTACCTCTGACAGAGACAACTTCAGTTTAACTTTGTGTTTTTCAAAGGATGGTCTGTTGGATCATAAATGACTAGGAATGGCAACTTTTGGACTTTTTTTTAATTTTAAAAACTGTGGAAAATCTGTCATTAATTTGGCTATTGGATACTACTGATTGTCATCTATTTCTATAGGGAGGTAAGTAAAGAGCTTGAAAGGGTTTGTAAACAGTCCTAGGAGACGCCCGGAGTTTTACACTTGCTATTTCAAGGCAGTTGGAGTATCAGCATTGTGATCCGTGGCAAATGAATTTGCTGCAAATATTGTTTTTCTTGTTTAAATTCAACGACCTTGACGAATTTGAATTTCAAAAGATTTGATCTTCATTCAATAGTAATTAATTATATATAGTTTATATATATTTCTTTTCCTTGAAATGGAAACCTAAAATTCTCATAAAATATAGAATAATAGATCAACAAGTGAATGGTGTGCTGAGATTGCAGCGGAAATTACAATTTTATTTAAAGGAAACCTGTCAACATGACTGTGCTGAGTAACCTACACACAGTGTCAAGTTGGCGCTGTTTTACTGATTACAATGATACCTTGGGTGATGAAATCCGTCTTGTGTTTGTTGTTTAATCTTTATTTTCAGTTTTGACTTAATGATCTGCTCATGGGGTGGGCCTGGAGGGGGGTCTTCATGTGGTGCTCTGATTAGCTATTCATGTGTATGGCTTCAGATAGGTTACTGATCTCTCAGTGACCTGCCCCCTAGTTTACATAATGAATATTATATAGGTTTAAAAAAAACCCTCACTTTCTGCAGGCAGGAGTCGGCAGCGGCGCCTGCGCGGCAACATGATCACATCTATAAAGTGTATTCAATTATTGTTTTTGATGGTATATGTAAATCAAAAAGAAAAAAATCATTGATATCTTGAGAACTGGATATGTACAAACTGTGTATCATTAGACAGACTTTTCACCAAATTGTTTATGTTGAGCTGGACATATAACGTAATAGGGGCTGTAGAGCGGAAATAAAATATCTTTTTTATTTCGCCTCTCCAATCGCGAAAATCTTAGCAAAGTAATGGCACATAATGAGTTAGCCCATGTGTGTGTTATTAGATAGCAACTCATGCAGGCAGAAGAAGTACAGGTGCCCAGTGAACACTATCTAAGAAAACCAACTTGGACTTAACTAATGTTAACTCATTAAGTGTCAAATACTTTGATTGATATTTTCTCCACAATGGAGAGACGAAATAAAGAATACTCAAAAAAACTTTTATTCCTCTCTTTAGACACTAATACAACATGAAAAAAATCGATGACTGGTCCTCTTTAAAGGCACTCTTCACTAAAACTTACACCACTTTTAGTAACAAAGATATCCTCCAAGCAGAGGTGTAGCTAGGGTTTTGGTTCTGAGGGGCGAAACTTCTCAGTGGGCCCTTAACCAGGTAACATTGATTACAACTGGGTGAAGCACCCTAATAGTGGATGTAGGAGAACCTCAGCAAATGACTGCACTGTTACTGAAAGTAACGTCTATACAAAGATCAACATGGATATTACCGCCATCTGGTCAATGGTAGATACCTGTCCTATGGAACATATAAGAGATTACAGCACAGTTATAGATGGTGACTTACCGCTGACGTTCTTTCTGATGGAAGAGTTCACTTTTCACATCTTTTCCATCTGGCCCAGACCGACATGACAACTTCTTCCAGCCAGCACTCGGCTGCAGAGTTTACAACAAAAACACATTTCACATCTCACATTTTCAGCACTGCCCCCATTTATCCACGACCTGCACAAACTGCTCATCCTGCTGATACCCCAATGCTGAGCCGCTGCTGCCATATGTGTCCCTATTACTGCGCCTAATGTGTGGTACTTCGTGACCTCTAGCTGGTAAAACAAACCTCTAGAATATAGTAATGCCTTGTGAAAGTGCCCTAGAAAACAGTGCCCAGATTTTGTCCCCTAGAAAGGAATAGTGCCCTGTGTATCACAGTAACCTGAGTTCCCCTATAACAATAAGTGCCCACTTTACATTTAATAATGTGCTAAGTTTCCCCCTGTACAGCTCCCCTATTCACAGTATGATGCTCTCTTATACACAGTACAATACCCCTTACCTGTATATGTATACTGACTCCTTAGTATACACCAAACTGTTTGATGGCTCCAACACTGTATGATGACCCAATCACTGTAATCTCCACAATGTATGATGGCCCCCTAGATAGCCTTAATATAGTATATAGTATAATGTACCCTCACAGGCCTCCATATAGTATAATGCACCAGATAGTCCTCAATATAGTATAATGCACTCCCCATAGGCCTCCATATAGTATAATGCACTTCCATAGGCAGACTCTATATTGTATAATGCACCACCCATAGGAAGACTCTATATTGTATAATGCACCCCCCATAGGCAGATCCTATATTGTATAATGCACCCCCCATAAGGAGACTCTATATTGCATAATGTACTCCCCATAGGCAGATTCTATATAGTATAATGCCCTCCCCATAGGCAGACTCTATATAGTATAATGCACTCCCCATAGGCAGACTCTGTATTGTATAATGCACCCTCATAGGGAGACTCTACAATGTATAATGCATTCTCCATAGGCAGACTCTATATTGTATACTGTACTCCCCATAAGGAGACTCTATAATGTATAAAGCTTTCTCCATAGACAGACTATATAGTATAATGCACTCCCCATAGGCAGAACTTATAGCATAATGCAGCCTCCCATAGGCAGTCTCTATAGTATAATGCAGCCCCCATAGGCAGACTCTATAGTATAATGCACACTCCATAGGCAGACTCTATAGTATAATGCAGCTCCCATAGGCAGTCTCTATGGTATAATGCAGCCCCCCATAGGCAGCCTCTATAGTATAATGCAGCCTCATAGGCAGACTGTATAGTATAATGCTGCCCTCCATAGGCAGACTCCATAGTATAATGCAGCCCCCCATAGGCTAACTCTATATAATATAAAGGACCCCCCAAAGGCACACTCTGTATAGTATAATGCAGCCCCCATAGGCAGACTTTACAGTATAGTGCACCCCCCACACAGGCAGACTCAATAGTATAATGCACCCCCCCATAGGCAGACTCTATAGCATAATGCAGCCCCCCATAGTCACACTCTATGTAATATAATGATCCCCCATAGGCAGACTCTATATTATAATGCACTCCCCCTTTCATAAGCAAACTCTATAGCATAATGCACACCATAAAAAAAATACAATACTCACCTTTTCTCCCGGTCCCTCCGCTGCTCTAAGTGCCCACACATCTCTGGACAGTGGACGCTGAGTAGTGATGTCATCGCGGCTCCTGTTGGTGTCTGCGTCAGGGACGTCAGATGCTGAGAGGGGGATGATGGGAGAGGGAGCGTAACGCTCCCTCTCTCATCGATGCAGTCAACTGTATTGGCATCTAGCCGATACAGTTGAACCTGCGATGACGGGCGGGGGCCAACTGCTGGCACCTGGCCCCACAGCCTACTCTGGGGCTCCTTAGCAGCCGGGTGTCAGTGCAGGGAGATCGGTTCTCCCTGCTCTGCCACAGAGTGTAACTGTACAGGCGCTCTGTGCATGCAGATACAGTTACAGTGGAGTAGCTACGGGTGGGCCCCCTCAGAGTGCGGGGCCTGGGCCGACCAGCCCCTCTGGCCCCCCCTGTAGCCAAGCTACTGACTCCAAGCTTTTGTAGCCTTCTCTGAGATTCTTCCACCTATCTGCTTGGAGTTTCTTCCATTGCAATTTTATTAAGTTCTTGAATTTGCAGGGTTCCTTTTTCCAATATCAAATTTCAAGGTATCTCCAAAGATTTACGCTAAGATTCATGGATAAACAGCTTAAAAAAGTCAGTTTTTCCCTTCTTAACCATTATAGTGTGATTCTGAATTTGGAGCAGTTTGGGTCATTATCTTGCTGTAGGACACATGTTGTTAAATTCAAGCTTAGTTTTCTTGTACAACATACTGTACATCATTTGCCATTAAATGTTCTGTTAATCATCTGATTTCTCCAGTGCCAGTCAGCAAAGCAGCCCCACAACATTATAAATCATGTACCATATTTCACTGCAGGAAGTATGCACATTTTTTATAGGCTTCATTTGGTCAGCCATAAACATAAAGCTAGTTTGCAGTGTCAAAGGCCTATAGTTTGGTTTCACCAGTCCACAGAACATTTTCCCACGAGTGTTTTTCGCCTGTGTAACATTTGGAAAAGTTCAGCTGCTCCCTGTTCCGTCTTTTTTTTTTATCAGTGAGGCCCTCCATTAGATTTGACCAAAAGACCCATTTTGTTTAGTGGGCGGTGAATGGTACGAATCAAACTTAAAAACAATGGGATTTCCTTGCCACATTTCAAATAAACTTTCATAGGATTCCAACAAGCAGTTTCTTATTTCACCATGTTCTGGAAGGTTCTGTTTGTAAAGAAAACTTCTTTGTAACATTTTGGCAAGTTGAAGTCGGGTTCCAAGGTCCTTGGAGACAGATATGCAATGTTTAAACTGCTAGTGCTTGGTGATAATAGCTAGAGTTGAGCAAAACGGGTCGAAAAATTTCAAAAGTCATCGACTTTTGGCAAAGTCACCGACTTTTGGCAAAGTCGGGTTTCATGAAACGAAACCCGACCCTAGGATGAGGTCGGCCACGAGGTCGGCGACTTACGCGCCAAAGTCGCGTTTCAAAAGTTTGTTTTGCGCTCTTTTTCAGCCAATCAGGATCCACGGACACTGTGGGCAACATGATGACATAGGCAGGGGTCACCACCATCTTTCAGAAGGGCATGCAAGTGATTGGCTTGCTTTGGTGGGCGTCACAGGGGTTATAAAAGGGCGTGCACGCCGACCGCCATCTTACTTCTGCCGATCTTAGCATAGGGAGAGGTTGCTGATTCTGTAGGGAGAGCGTTAGGCAGGGAAGAAGAAAAAAAAACTGCTTCTCCTGCTAGCGATTTTGCCTGTACAACACACCAGTCACTGTGTGTGCAGTGCAAGGGGAGGCTATATTGTGGTGGATCAGCGGTGTTGGTTGTTAGGCTGCCTTCTAAGGCTTCCTGACAGCTGCATTGCTGTTTACCCACTGCTCTGCAAACTGCTTTTTTAAAAGCAATCCCAATTTTTTTTTTTGTCCTGCTGAGGTACTGAGCGTGCATTTTTTCACACCATACAGCGGTGTACGCTCCTCACACAGTACCGTGTAACGGCTGTTATCACAGCCACAGTGAAGCTATCTGTGTGTCACTCTGTGAGAATAAGTCGAGGACATGTTCCGTTCTTACAGACCTGCACCTACAAGTTTTGTCTAGCTTTCAAACAGTTAAATATATTTGCTGTTTGATCACATTCAAAACTATAGAGAGGCAGCGTGTGTCAGTTTGTATACTTAAAAAACACGGAGCTTGACAATTTTACGTACACCGGACAGCCGTGTACGTGCACGCTCCTCTCAGTACCGTGTAACGGCTGTTATCACGGCCACAGTGAAGCTGTGTGTCACTGTGGAAGGATAAGTGGAGGACTTGTTCCGTTCTTACAGACCTACACTCTAGGGAGATTCCTATTCTGCCCAATTCTACATACACCTTGTAGTTTGTGATACACTAGCCAATTTCTGCCTGTGACATAGCGCTCTGATATTCAGTGGGCCTCACACAATCCAAAAGTGTCCAGTGTCCACAAGTGTGTGCAGAAATTCAAAATCTCCCTTATCCTGTAGTCACTTTTTTCACACCTGTGCCATCGAGCCTGTGACATAGCGCTCTGATATTCAGTGGGCCTCACTCAATCCAAAAGTGTCCAGTGTCCACTAGTGTGTGCAGAAATTCAAAATCTCCCTTATCCTGTAGTCACTTTTTTCACACCTGTGCCATCGAGCCTGTGACATAGCACTCTGATATTCAGTGGGCCTCACACAATCCAAAAGTGTCCAGTGTCCACTAGTGTGTGCAGAAATTCAAAATCTCCCTTATCCTGTAGTCACTTTTTTCACACCTGTGCCATCGAGCCTGTGACATAGCGCTCTGATATTCAGTGGGCCTCACACAATCCAAAAGTGTCCAGTGTCCACTAGTGTGTGCAGAAATTCAAAATCTCCCTTATCCTGTAGTCACTTTTTTCACACCTGTGCCATCGAGCCTGTGACAGAGCGCTCTGATATTCAGTGGGCCTCACACAATCCAAAAGTGTCCAGTGTCCACAAGTGTCTGCAGAAATTCAAAATCTCCCCTGTCCTATAGACACCTTGTACGTTGTTTTACATTACTTTATAGTTTGTTGGATTTTGTTTACATTTCTACCAAAAATGAGGAAGGCTGGTGGAAGAGGCTGTGGAATTGGGCAGGGGTTGGCAGCTGGTAATGATGGTGTTGGTGGTGGATCTGATGGTAGTGGCAAAAGCAAAATAGGACCGAATGCAGGAGGTGTTGAGCCTGCGTCATCGTCTGGCTCCACAAGGCCTCGAAGGCTTAGTTTTCTAGGAGATGGCAAACCGCTTTTAAAGCCAGAGCTTCAGGAAAAAGTTTTGTCTTACATTGCTGACTCAGCCTCCAGCTCTATCGCCTCCTCTTCTGAAGTTGTAAAAAATAAAAGCACTGAGTCGTCATTGGAGGCTCATGTTCATGAACCACACCTTTCCTTGTGTCCTTCACCCCAACCAAGATTGAAGGATGACGCAGGCCATACTACTGATTACTTCTTGGAGCTGTTTTCACATACCATGCCTGGATTATCAAGTGAAATGGTGAATTACCCAGGCCAAGATGAATCTGACATGGAGTGCACTGATGCACAGCCGCTGATAGATGATTCTGCTGGTACATTCACTCAGAGCACTACATTGTCCTCGCACTGTACAGAGCCAGATTCTGACCTGATGAGACTCAGGTGCCCCTTCCCGCACACTATACCACCATACATGGTGACACAGAGGAAGGTGCACATGACATTGAAGAGGAGGTGATGGATGACCCAGTTGTTGACCCAGATTGGCATCCATTGGGGGAAGAGGGTGCTGCTTCCAATAGCTCAGATGAGGAGCATCCACAGCAGACATCGACATTGCAACAGCTGTTATCTGGCAGGCCCGGAGCACTCCAAAGACAGGTTCCAAAAATCAAAAGAGTTGCTGGACAACTTGTCCAGAGGGTCAAAAGATCAGAGCGTGATAGGCCGCAAAATGTCTGCCAAAGTAGGAAGAGTGCAGTGTGGCACTTTTTTGAACAAAATCCTCATGATCAGGCCAAGGTTATCTGTAAGAAGTGCGCAAAGACCTTTAGCCGAGGGAATAATCTGAAAAATTTGAATACCAGTTGCATGCTTAGACATTTAACCACCATGCACTTGCAAGCGTGGACACAACACCAAACCTCAAGTGCCACATGTGCAACTGATCACAAAGAAGGTAGTCAGCAACGCTACATTGTTTCCCCCACTGTAAGCCCACCGGTTAGCACAGCAGCAAATGTTGAGGTGTCGTTGCAAGGCCACAGCAGTCAGGGAATCCCACTGTTATATCAACGAAATACTGAATCTAGGCCATCAGAAAGAACACCAACTCCATCACCATCATCAACCCTCTCTCAGTCCACCCTGTCCACCGCTACTTCCACCATATGCAGCTCTCAAGTCCAGCTCACCCTCCCAGACACTATGAGTAGGTCAAGAAAGTACTTAGTCTCTCATCCGCGTACACTGGGTTTGAACGCCCACATTACCAAACTAATCTCGTTTGAGATGATGCCCTATCGGTTGGTGGAAAGCGCAGCTTTCCGCGAACTCATGGCCTATGCAGTACCACGCTATGACCTACCCAGTCGCCACTTCTTCTCTCGCAAAGCCATCCCAGCCCTCCACCATCATGTAAAAGACCGCATTGTCCATGCACTCAAGCAGTCATTGAGTGGAAAGGTGCACCTCACAACTGATGCATGGTCCAGTCGGCATGGCCAGGGCCGTTACGTGTCCATCACTGCGCACTGGGTTAATGTGGTGGATGCAGGGTCCACAGGGGACAGCGGTGGTGGGACAGTGCTGCCTAGCCCACGGTATAGGAAACAGTTGGCTGTAGGCGTTCGACCCTCCTCCTCCTCCTCCTCCTCCAGAAGCGAAAGCTCATCCACAGAGCACAGTCATACGAGCACTCCATCTGCAGCTGCCACTGTTGCACACGAGGTGTCCCCCTATCGAGCAGCTAGTGGAAAGCGTCAGCAGGCTGTGTTGCAGATGATGTGTTTGGGCGACAGACACACCGCCGAGGTGCTGGCCGAGTACTTGAAGCGACAAACTGAGTCATGGCTGGGCAGTGTACATCTTGAGGCAGGCAAGGTAGTTAGTGATAACGGCCGTAATTTTGTGGCAGCCATAGCCCTTTCAAAACTCAGCCACATACCTTGCTTGGCTCACACCTTGAACCTGGTGGTGCAGTGCTTCCTCAAAAATTATCCGGAGTTAACAGCCCTGCTCCAGAAGGTGCGAAGACTGTGCGCGCACATCCGCCGGTCGCCTGTTCACTCCGTTCGTATGCAGAAGCTGCAGCGATTGCTCCACCTTCCCAACCACCGCCTCATTATCGACATTGCAACAAGGTGGAACTCCACCCTGCACATGGTGGAGCGGCTGTGCGAGCAGAGGCAGGCCATAATGCATTTGTGGGAGGATACACAGCCAGGCACTTTGAGAGCAGACATGGAGTTGACAGGTGTGCAGTGGTCGAAGCTGAAAGACCTCTGTAAAGTCCTTCAGTGTTTTGAGGAATGCACACGGCTGGTAAGCACAGACGACGCCATCCTAAGCATGAGCATCCCACTTATGCGTCTGCTCATGCAAACTTTGACGCACCTTAAGGAGCAGGCGTCTGCAGCCAATGTTGATGAGGAGGAAGAGAAGGAGGGAATCCTTGATGACATTCAGCCATTGTCTGCTCAGGGACCTCTCCTGGACGAGGTGGAGGAAGAAGAGGAGGATGATGATGGGGATGATTACTTAGGGGAGGAGGATGCATCTCGTGGGGCAAGTGAAAATGTTGGCGTGGCAAGGTCTGGTACAGGGTTTGTGCGTGACTGGAGGGATGTGGATTTGCCAGAAAGTGCTCCTCCAACCAGCACTCGCAGTGCATCATTGACACCGGGAACATTGGCCCACATGTCAGATTATGCCTTGCAGATCCTAAAAAGGGACCCCCGTATTGCCAAAATGATGAACGATGACGACTACTGGTTGGCCAGCATCCTGGATCCACGCTATAAAGGCAAATTACAAAACATCATGCCACAGGAGAACCTTGACCTAATATTGGCTAATAAACAAGCAACTCTGGTAAATCGGTTGCTTGAGGCATTCCCAGCACACAGCAGCGGTGATGGTTCTCACACGAGCCGTACGGGCCGGGGGCAGCTTGGCAGAGGTGTTCGTGGTGCACACAGCAGAAGTGGCGTTGGAGACAGGGTTTTCATGACAATGTTGTGGACTGATTTTTCAAGTACCACTCACACAACTGGTAATACTGCATCGATGGAAAGTGACAGGAGACAGCAGTTGTCAACTATGGTTACAAACTACTTTTCCTCCCATATCGATGTTCTCCCACACAGGTCATTCCCCTTTGACTATTGGGCCGCTGAACTGGACACCTGGCCTGAATTGGCACAATATGCCTTACAGGAGCTCGCTTGCCCAGCTGCAAGTGTGCTATCGGAAAGAGTCTTCAGTGCAGCTGGATCAATCCTGACAGAAAAAAGGACCCGTCTGTCAACCCAAAATGTGGATGATCTAACCTTCATTAAAATGAACCATGCATGGGTTTCCAAGGATTTTGTCCCACCTTCCCCTGATGACACATAGGGTGACAGAAAAATGGCTTGCTTTGGTCCACCTCTTCCTGGGACTTGACCTATTTCGCCTTTTGCATCAGCTGAATGTCCAACATCAACATATGCCACTTTCTAAAACTCCCTAACTGTGCTGCCTCCCCCCCATGGCCGGGGTCACCACTTAGCGCACGACACCGTGCGAGTGCCATTGCCCTGGACAGGTGGGTAGGCCGACTCTTGGGCGCGGGCACTGGCACAGGGTCCCTCATAGTGCAATCAAGTGTCTCTGACGGTGGTGGTGCACACCCGCCGTCAGACACACCGCCGTACTATGAGGGGCCCAGTGCCAGTACCGACGCCCACGAGTGGGCCCCCCTTGCTTGGGCAGGGCCCCTGCATTTGCAATCTTTACCTCTCCCTGCTCCTCCGCTGTGTAGTCTGGGCTGTCAAATCCATACTGTGCCTGACACCGTCTGTGCCTGCCTCCTGATGTATAGACATATATTTTGAATGTGTACGCTATCCATACATGTTATCCGGGGATACGGTACCCTTTCTCACCTTTGTTCAATCACGTGCAATCCATACTGGGCCTAACACCGTCTGAGCCTGCCTCCTGATGTATAGACATATATTTTGAATGTGTACGCTATCCATACATGTTATCCGGGGATACGGTACCCTTTCTCACCTTTGTGCAATCACGTGCAATCCACACTGGGCCTAACACCGTCTGAGCCTGCCTCCTGATGTATAGACATATATTTTGAATGTGTACGCTATCCATACATGTTATCCGGGGATACGGTACCCTTTCTCACCTTTGTGCAATCACGTGCAAGCCATACTGGGCCTAACACCGTCTGAGCCTGCCTCCTGATGTATAGACATATATTTTGAATGTGTACGCTATCCATACATGTTATCCGGGGATACGGTACCCTTTCTCACCTTTGTGCAATCACGTGCAATCCATACTGGGCCTAACACCGTCTGAGCCTGCCTCCTGATGTATAGACATATATTTTGAATGTGTACGCTATCCATACATGTTATCCGGGGATACGGTACCCTTTCTCACCTTTGTGCAATCACGTGCAATCCATACTGGGCCTAACACCGTCTGAGCCTGCCTCCTGATGTATAGACATATATTTTGAATGTGTACGCTATCCATACATGTTATCCGGGGATACGGTACCCTTTCTCACCTTTGTGCAATCACGTGTAATCCATACTGGGCGTGAGAATGGCTGGCGAGCTGTTAAGAAAGCTACAGCACCTGTGGTTTGCACACGTAAGTTTTTCATTTTTTCAGGAATGACGGTTAGGCCTAATTCCGGAACTGCGGTTGACCTGCACTTACTGGGAAATCATCGTTCGCGGGTAATAATTGTAATCAGTGATCCCCATTAGGGATGGGCGACTCTACTCGTTAGGACTCGTTACTCTGCGAGTAGTAGGGGACTCGCAGGAGTCGGTACTCTGCGAGTTTCCAAGCGATTACTCGCACAGTAACGAGTCCAAAACAAATCAATGGCAATCCTAGTTTTTTCAGAATTTAATTCAAGCAATCCTAGTTTATTAGCGATTTTGTGTCCCCCTGCTGACACAAAATCGCTAAGAAACTAGATTGCTTGTATTAAACTCTGAAAAAAAAAAAAATTAGGAGTCTTAGCGATTTTGTGTCCCCCTGCTGACTAGTGTTGAGCTTTCCGATTGGCTGCCGAAATGACGTCATCATGATGCGCTGTCTGTGCGCATCATGATGCGCCGTCAGTTCGGGCCTTCGAGGGGGCTGTGCCGACTGTCCGGGGGTCTGTGCCAGCCTGCCGGTGGGCTGTGCAGGCTCCGGTGGTCTGTGCCGGCCTGCCGGGGGGCTGTGCAGGCTCCGGTGGTCTGTGCCAGCCTGCCGGGGGGCTGTGCCGGCCTGCCGGGGGGCTGTGCCGGCCTGCCGGGGGGCTGTGCAGGCTCCGGTGGTCTGTGCAGGCTCCGGTGGTCTGTGCCGGCCTGCCGGGGGGCTGTGCAGGCTCCGGTTGTCTGTGCCGGCCTGCCGGGGGGCTGTGCCGGCCTGCCGGTGGTCTATGCAGGCTCCGGTGGTCTGTGCCGGCCTGCCGGGGGGCTGTGCCGGCCTGCCGGTGGTCTATGCAGGCTCCGGTGGTCTGTGCCGGCCTGCCGGGGGGCTGTGTCGGCCTGCCGGTGGTCTGTGCCGGCCTGTGCGGAAGGATACCTACCTTCCGTCATTGTATTCCTGAAGCTGGTAGAGAACGGTAGCATCAGCTGATGCTGCTGTTCTCCACGCAAGATCGACGTGGGACCCTCGTGGACTTCTGCGGATCGGGGTAAGTATATTGGTGTTTTTTTATTTTGATATTTAACCCTCAGATGACAATGGCTTCGGGGATCAAAGTGACAAGTGACGGTAAGTATGTACTCTATGTTATATGTACTGTATGTCTATATGTATGTATTGTATGTAGTATATATGTATGTTGTATGCATGTAGTATATATGCAGTATATATGTAGTATGCATCTTGCATGCATGTGGTATGTATGTAGCATGTATGTAGTATGTATGTAGTATGTATGTAGCATGTATGTAGTATGTATGTTACATGTAGTATATATGTTGTATGTATGTAGTATGCATGTAGTATGTAGCATGTATGTTGCATGTATGTAGCATGTAGTATATATGTAGTATGTATGTTACATGTAGTATATATAGTATATATGTTGTATGTATGTAGTATGTATGTAGTATGCATATAGTATGTAGTATGTATGTAGTATGTATGTTGCATGTATGTAGCATGTATGTAGTATGTTGCATGTATGTAGCATGTAGAGTGTATGTATGTTACATGTAGTATATGTAGTATATATGTTGTATGTAGTATGTATGTAGTATGCATGTAGTATGCAGCATGTATGTAGTATGTATGTTGCATGTATGTAGCATGTAGTATATATGTAGTATGTATGTTACATGTAGTATATATAGTATATATGTAGTATGCATGTTGCATGCATGTAGTATATATGTTGTATGTTGCATGCATGTAGTATGTATGTAGTATGTTGCATGTAGTATATATGTAGTATGTATGTTACATGTAGTATATATGTAGTATGTATGTTGCATGTAGTATATATGTAGTATGCATGTTGTATGTATGTAGCATGTATGTAGCATGTCACATTTTTTTTTTTTTTTTACATTCAACACATTAGCCGGATGATGGGACTACTACTGTCCCATCATTGGCTAATGTGTCAATCACTGTCATGGTAGCAGGCATCGCCCGATGGGACTTGTAGTCCCATCGGACGATGCCTGCACAGACCACCGGAGCCTGCACAGACCACCGGAGCCTGCACAGCCCCCCGGCAGGCCGGCACAGCCCCCCGGAGCCTGCACAGACAACCGGAGCCTGCACAGCCCCCCGGCAGGCCGGCACAGACCACCGGAGCCTGCACAGACCACCGGAGCCTGCACAGCCCCCCGGCAGGCCGGCACAGCCCCCCGGCAGGCCGGCACAGCCCCCCGGCAGGCTGGCACAGACCACCGGAGCCTGCACAGCCCCCCGGCAGGCCGGCACAGACCACCGGAGCCTGCACAGCCCACCGGCAGGCCGGCACAGACCCCCGGACAGTCGGCACAGCCCCCTCGAAGGCCCGAACTGACGGCGCATCATGATGCGCACAGACAGCGCATCATAATGACGTCATTTCGGCAGCCAATCGGAAAGCTCAACACTAGTCAGCAGGGGGACACAAAATCGCTAAGACTCCTATTTTTTTTTTTTCAGAGTTTAATACAAGCAATTCTAGTTTCTTAGCGATTTTTTGTCAGCAGGGGGACACAAAATCGCTAAGAAACTAGAATTGCTTGTAGTAATATCTCTCTCTCTCTCTCTCTCTCTCTCCCCAGCACAGCAATCGCTGCAATACTCGCATCCCCATTCATTAACATTGGACTCGATAGACTCGCAACGAGTAGCGAGTTTCCGACTCGGACTCGTTACAGTCTAGCGATTCCGAGTATTTCAGGATTCGCCCATCCCTAATCCCCATCACTAACGTTGTTCAGCGGGTTATCTGCACCTGTAAGCGACAAACGCTGGCCTTTTCAGTGTAGCGCACATGCAGCCACGGACATGTAAGGGCATGACACACCAGTTATTGGCCAATCTCATGTGCCAGAGCCTCACGTGTCCCTCTAGTAAGCTGGACTCGGACCGCGGGGCATGACGGAGTCTCGTTCGTTAACGGAATTAAGCTTGCAATGTGTGCATCTGTTCTGTAGCTGGCATGGTTGAGGTTTCCCAGGTGGAGTCGAATTTAACCGTAGGCTCCACTCCTGGTGGTGCCCTTCTGGACATTCCTTTAAGGTTCAGCTTTGCAACCATACTGCCCACGTAAAACAAACACTTTGCCTTCATGAACGCTGTTTGGAGGGTCATGACTCGTGGGAATAACGCCGCCCAATCAGTTAACCTGCTAGAGAGATCCTTCGTTGCT
The DNA here is from genome assembly GCF_039654945.1 of Dendrobates tinctorius. Classification (NCBI taxonomy): domain Eukaryota; kingdom Metazoa; phylum Chordata; class Amphibia; order Anura; family Dendrobatidae; genus Dendrobates; species Dendrobates tinctorius. Next base: position 29,289,138 of record NW_027361737.1, read on the forward strand.
CCCAAGCATGACATCACACTCCCTAGGAGGAAGGTAATGCCACTGTGGCGACCGTACTCCTGGGGGCGACACAAGTGCACTGATGCCCAGCCACTGCTCGATGAATCTGCTGGTACATTGACCCAGACCACTACATTCCCCTCGCACGCTACACGGCCTGAATCTGACCCTGATGAAACTCAGGTTACCCTTCCCATATACAGTTCCATCTTACACGGTGACAAAGAGGAAGCTGCAGATGAAAGTGCAGGTTCGGCCCACCCGCCATCAGACACACCACCGTACTATCAGGGGCCCTGTGCCAGTGCCGTCGCCAACGAGTGGGCCCCCCCTGCTTGCTCAGGATCACAGCACTTGCAAGGTTGAAATACTGTGCAGTGAGATGGAAGATGGGGACGACGAGGAGTCCAGACTAGTACAGGGATTCCCTAGCGAGGAGACTTATTTGATTGTTTTCAATGTTGGGACAGCAATTTTTGGGGAGCACTATACTCTGGAGAATGATAGATGGGGCCCACCATACACTGGAACATTCCAAAGGTGGACATCAGACACTGGAGCAGCATTTACAGGGCCCATTATACACTAGAGCATTAGAAATGGGGCCCATTATGTTTGGAGCATTATTTGGGCCCATAAGACAGTGGAGCTTCATCCATGGGGACCAACATATACTGTAGCATTATGTGGAGCTCATCATATACTGTTTCAAACATTATATGGGACCAATGATTCTGTATGGAGAAATAGATGGGCCTCGTCATGAGATGTAAAAAGTGAAGTATTTTTCATTGTACTATACCGCTATTTCTCTGCCATATCGGAGCATGATGAGTTGTGGTATGTGTTAAAGGGGCGCTCTTTCGCCCAGGGCACATGAAAACCTGGAGCCAGCCCTACCCCCCACAACTTTAGCCAAATAACCCCCATTTTTCAGTGCGTAACTTGTATTATGAAGTTAATTAAGGTTGACAAGCTTAAGTAAGAAGAATTGATGCTTTTGGCATTCAAATGGGCACTGTAGGTGTGTTTCCTGTCCTCCTCTCACTGCCGACTTTTATTCCCCATTGACTTACATTGGGTTTCGTGTTTCGGGACGACCCCGACTTTTCCCTATAATCGGCCGATCTTGCTCGACCCGACTTTTGGAAAAGTCGGGTTTCACGAAACGAAACTCGACCCTAAAAAAACAAAAGTCGCTCAACTCTAATAATAGCATTTATAGTCGCTCAGACGACTTTCTTTTTTGTCATTGTATACAAGGAAAAGGGAATAAAACTAGCCTTTTTTGTGTCTGGTGCTTCCCTGTCTCAAACACATAAGTTTACATGCAATATACCTGTATTAACTTTCAATAAACACCTAATTTCAGGGAATTATATGCAGACATGGATGAAAGTGTTGGCATACTTAAGATCATTCCAGAAAGTGAAGTATTTCTCCAAGAAAAGTATTGCAACTACAAATGTTTTTTAGTGGACAGAGGAGACCAAGATAGAGCTTTTTGGTAAAGCACATCATTCTACTGTTTACCGAAAATGAAATGAGGCTTACAAAGAAAAGAGCACAGTAACTACAGTCAAATATGGCAGAGGTTCAAAGATATTTTTTTGGTGCCTCTCGCACTGGGTGCATTGACTGTATGCACGGTATCATGAAATCTGAAGATTACCAACAGATTTTAGTCGCAATATAGTGCCCAGTGTTAGAAAGCTGTTTTTGCGTCCTAGGTCATGGGTCTTCCAGCAGGACAATGACCCCAAACATACTTCAAGAAGCGCCCAGAAATGGATGAAAACAAAGCTCTGGAGAGTTCTGAAGTGGCGAGCAATGAATCTGGATCTAAATCCCTGTTTCATTGCAGCCATTTGGTAAATGCAAAAAAGTTCATTTTTCATCATTAATGTACACTCTGCACCCCATGTTGATGGATGAAAATGAGAAATGTGGAAATTTTTGCAAATTTATTAAAAAACAAAAACTGAAATATCACATGGTCAAAAGTATTCCGACTAGTGTTGAGCTTTCCGATACCGCAAGTATCGGGTATCGGCCGATATTAGCTGTATCGGAATTCCGATACTGACTTCCGATACTTTTTTCGTATCAAATACTGGAATCGGAAGTTCCCATAAAGCTATCAGCCTGCTCGATTTGATTCAGCCAATGGGAATCCTCAGAAGTGTGGGCACATCCTGTTAGGCATGTTAACTATTGGCATGGCTGTGATTGGCTGCTGAAATGACGTCATCATGATGCGCGGTCTGTGCGCATCATGATGCGCGGTCTGTGCCGACTGCGGGGGGTCTGTTCCGACTGCCGGTGGTCTGTACGGGCCTCTCGGGGGCCTGTGCCGGCTGCCGGTGGTCTGTACGGGCCTGCTGGGTGCCTGTGCTGGCTGCCGGTGGTCTGTGCGGGCCTCTCGGGGGTCTGTGCCGACTGCCGGGTGCCTGTGCCGGCTGCCGGTGGTCTGTGCGGGTCTGCCGGGGGTCTGTGCAGGCTGCCAGGGGTCTGTACGGGCCTGCCGGGGGGCTTGTGCCGGCTGCCGGTGGTCTGTGCGGGCCTGCCGGGGGTCTTGTGTGTGTGCAAGTCCCATCGGGCGATGCCTGCTACACTGACAGTGATTGACACATTAGCCAATGATGGGACAGTAGTAGTCTCATCATCCGGCTAATGTGTTGAATGTAAAAAAAAAAATACTACATACATACATACATACATACAACATACATTTATACTACATACATACTACATACATGCTACATACATACTACATACATACTACATACATACATACTACATACATACAACATACATATATACTACATACATACTACATACATACTATATACATACTACATACATATATACTACATACATGCTACATACATGCTACATTTATACATACTACATACATACTACATACATACTACATATATACTACATTCATACAACATACATATATACTACATACATACTACATACATGCTACATACATACTACATATATAAAACATTCATACAACATACTGTACATACATACATGCTACATATATACAACATACATATATACTATATACATGCTACATATATACTACATTCATACAACATACATATATACTACATACTACATATATACTACATACAACATACATACATACTACATCCTACATACATGCTTCATATATACTACATTCATACAACATACATACTGCATACAACATACATACATAGTACATACATACTACATACATGCTACATATATACTACATTCATACAACATACATATATACTACATACTACATATATACTACATACTACATACATACTACATACATGCTTCATGTATACTACATTCATACAACATACATATATACTACATACTACATACATGCTACATATATACTACATTCATACAACATACATACTACATATATACATACTACATACATACTACATACATGCTACATATACAGTATACTACATTCATACATACATACTACATACATGCTACATATATACTACATACATGCAACATACATATATATTACATACATGCTACATACATACAACATGCTACAGACATACAACATATATACATACTACATACTGCATATATACAACATACATACATTCATACAATACATACATACTACATACAATACATTCATACAATACATACATATAGACATACAGTACATATAACATAGAGTACATACTCACCAATACTTGTCACATTGTTCCCCGAAGCCAGTGTCATCTAAGGAAAAATATGAAAATAACAAACAAGCCATATACTCCCTGATCCGCCGAAATCCACGCATGTCCCACGCCAATCTCCCATGGAGAGCAGCAGCATCAGCTGATGCGACCGCACTCTAGGGGCTCAAGGAATCCAGTGTCGAGAGGTAGGTATCCTTCCGCACTGTATTCCTCCGCCACTGTAAAAAAATAGTCCCTAGTCTCACTTTTGGCATTGCTGTGTGAAAAAGTTCCCACCCAGCATTTGCCATAAAGTGAGACCAGGGACTATTTTTTTACAGTGGCGGAGGAATACAGTGCGGAAGGATACCTACCTCCCAACACTGGATTCCTGAGCCCGTGGAGAGCGGTCGAATCAGCTGATGCTGCTGCTCTCCATGGGAGATCTGGGTGGGACACTCACTCGTGGATTTCTGCGGATCAGGGAGTATTTGGTGGTTTGTTATTTTCATATTTTTCCTTAGATGACACTGGCTTCGGGGATCAAAGTGACAAGTAATGGTGAGTATGTACTCTATGTTATATGTACTGTATGTCTATGTATGTATATACAGACCACCAGCAGCCGGCACATGCCCCCGGCAGGCCGGCACAGGCCCCCGAGAGGCCCTTACAGACCACCGGCAGCCGGCACAGGCCCCCGGCAGGCCGGCACAGGCCCCCGAGAGGCCCATACAGACCACCGGCAGCTGGCAAAGGCCCCCGGCAGGCCGGCACAGGCCCCCGAGAGGCCCATACAGACCACCGACAGCCGCACAGGCCCCCGACAGGCCGGCACAGGCCCCCAAGAGGCCCGTACAGACCACCGAGGGGCCCATACAGATCCCGCCTGCACACACAGACACGCACAGTGTCTGCCCACGCACCGCCCACACTCCTCCCCCCTCCCGAACAGGCTGTACAAGGCAAGAGAAGGGTTTTTTCAATTCCGATATTTCTGTCCCATTGACTTGAATGGGACTTCCGGGATCGGAATCGGCGATACCCGATACTTTTTTAGATCGGCCGATCCATTCTGATACGATATTTTTCAGTATCGGCTGGTATCGCTCAACACTAATTCCGACCCTTTGCTCATTATTGAGTAGAAGCATTCTTTTCAGCTAGTACAGCCATGAGTCTTCTTGGCAATGATGCAACAAGTTTTTCACTCCTGAATTTGGAGATCCTCTGCCATTCTTCCTTGCAGATCCTCTCCAGTTCTGTCAGGTTGGATGGAGAACATTGTGAACAGCCATTTTCAGGTCTCTCCAGAGATGCTCAATTGGGTTTAGGTCAGGGCTCTGGCTGGGCCAGTCAAGAATGGTCACAGGGTTGTTCTGAAGTCACTCCTTTGCTATTTTAGTTGTGTGCTTAGGGTCATTGTCTTGTTGGAAGGTGAACCTTTGGCCAAGTCTTAGGTTATCTCTGTACTTAGCCGCATTCATGTTTCCTTCAGATGCAACCAGTCATCCTGTCCCTGCAGCTGAAAAACACCCTATAGCATGATGCTGCCACCACCATGTTTCACTGTTGGGATTGTATTGAGCAGGTGATGAGCAATGCCTGGTTTTCTCCACACATACCACTTGGAATTATCACCAAAAAGTTCTATCTTCGTCTCATCAGACCAGAGAATCTTATTTCTCATAGTCTGGGAGTCCTTCATGTGTTTTTTAGCAAACTCTATGCAGGCCTTCATAAGTCTGGCACTGACAAGAGGCTTCTGTTGGGCCACTCTGCCATAAAGGCCTGACTGGTGGAGGACTGCAGTGATAGTTGACTTTGTGGAACTTTTTCCCATCTCCCTACTGCATCTGTAGAGCTCAGCCACAGTGATCTTGGGGTTCTTCTTTACTTCTCTCACCAAGGCTCTTCTCCCACGATTGCTCAGTATGGCTGGACAGCCAGGTCTAGGAAGACTTCTGGTGGTCCCAAACTTCTTCCATTTAAGGATTATGGAGGCAACTGTGCTCTTAGGAACCTTGAGTACTGCAGAAATTATTTTGTAACCTTGGCCAGATCTGTGCCTTACCACACTTCTGACTCTGAGCTCCTTGGCCAGTTCTTTTGACCTCATGATTCTCATTTGGTCTGACATGCGCTGTGAGCTGTGAGGTCTTATATAGACAGGTGTGTGCCTTCACAAATCAAGTCCTATCAGTTTAATTAAACACAGCTGGACTCCAATGAAGGAGTAGAACCATCTCAAGGCGGATCACAAGGAAATGGACAGCATGTGACTTAAATATGAGTGTCTGTGCAAAGGGTCTGAATACTTATGACCATGTGATATTTCAATTTTTGTTTTTTAATAAACTTGGAAAAATTTCTACATTTATGGTTTTCATCAGTTAAGATGTTGAGCAGAGTGTACATTAATGAGAAAAAAGTGAACTTTTTTGCATTTACAAATGGCTACAATGAAACAAAGAGTGAAAAATGTAAAGGGTTCTGAAAACTTGATGGAGGCAGCACACCATATGAAATTTTAGAAGGAAGTGTTATTTAATAGCCCATATGGTGACATTTCGGTCTTGGCTTGAGAAAGGTCTGCACTAGAGTTGAGCGAAACGGGTCGAAAAAATTCAAAAGTCGCCGACTTTTGGCAAAGTCGGGTTTCATGAAACGAAACCCGACCCTAGGATGAGGTCGGCGACTTACGCGCCAAAGTCGTGTTTCAAAAGTTTGTTTTGCGCTCTTTTTCAGCCAATCAGGATCCACGGACACTGTGGGCAACGTGATGACATAGGCACGGGTCACCACCATCTTTCAGAAGGGCATGCAAGTGATTGGCTTGCTTTGGTGGGCGTCACAGGGGGTATAAAAGGGCATGCACGCCGACCGCCATCTTACTTCTGCCGATCTTAGTATAGGGAGAGGTTGCTGCTGATTCTGTAGGGAGAGCGTTAGGCAGGGAAGAAGACAAAAAAACTGCTTCTGCTGCTAGCGATTTGGCCTGCACAACACACAAGTCACTGTGTGTGCAGTGCAAGGGGAGGCTATATTGTGGTGTATCAGTGGTGTTGGTTGCTGGGCTGCCTTTTAAGGCTTCCTGACACGCTGGCATTGCTGTTTACCCACTGCTCCGCAAACTGCTTTTTTAAAAGCAATCCAATCTCCCTTATCCTCTCGTCACTTTGGTCACAGGCAGCTGTGCCACCGAGCGTGTCACATAGCGCTCAGATATCAGTGGGCCTCACACCATCCACAAGTGTCCAGTGTCCAAAAGTGTACGCAGAGATTCAAAATCTCCATTATCCTCTCGTCACTTTGGTCACAGGCAGCTGTGCCATCGAGTGTGTCACATAGCGCTCAGATATCAGTGGGCCTCACACCATCCACAAGTGTCCAGTGTCCAAAAGTGTACACAGAGATTCAAAATCTCCATTATCCTCTCGTCACTTTGGTCACAGGCAGCTGTGCCATCGAGCGTGTCACATAGCGCTCAGATATCAGTGGGCCTCACACCATCCACAAGTGTCCAGTGTCCAAAAGTGTACGCAGAGATTCAAAATCTCCATTATCCTCTCGTCACTTTGGTCACAGGCAGCTGTGCCATCGAGCGTGTCACATAGCGCTCAGATATCAGTGGGCCTCACACCATCCACAAGTGTCCAGTGTCCAAAAGTGTACGCAGAGATTCAAAATCTCCATTATCCTCTCGTCACTTTGGTCACAGGCAGCTGTGCCATCGAGCGTGTCACATAGCGCTCAGATATCAGTGGGCCTCACACCATCCACAAGTGTCCAGTGTCCAAAAGTGTACGCAGAGATTCAAAATCTCCATTATCCTCTCGTCACTTTGGTCACAGGCAGCTGTGCCATCGAGCGTGTCACATAGCGCTCAGATATCAGTGGGCCTCACACCATCCACAAGTGTCCAGTGTCCAAAAGTGTACGCAGAGATTCAAAATCTCCATTATCCTCTCGTCACTTTGGTCACAGGCAGCTGTGCCATCGAGCGTGTCACATAGCGCTCAGATATCAGTGGGCCTCACACCATCCACAAGTGTCCAGTGTCCAAAAGTGTACGCAGAGATTCAAAATCTCCATTATCCTCTCGTCACTTTGGTCACAGGCAGCTGTGCCATCGAGCGTGTCACATAGCGCTCAGATATCAGTGGGCCTCACACCATCCACAAGTGTCCAGTGTCCAAAAGTGTACGCAGAGATTCAAAATCTCCATTATCCTCTCGTCACTTTGGTCACAGGCAGCTGTGCCATCGAGCGTGTCACATAGAGCTCAGATATCAGCGGGCCTCACATCATCCACAAGTGTCCAGTGTCCAAAAGTGTACGCAGAGATTCAAAATCTCCATTATCCTCTCGTCACTTTGGTCACAGGCAGCTGTGCCATCGAGCGTGTCACATAGCGCTCAGATATCAGTGGGCCTCACACCATCCACAAGTGTCCAGTGTCCAAAAGTGTACGCAGAGATTCAAAATCTCCATTATCCTCTCGTCACTTTGGTCACAGGCAGCTGTGCCATCGAGCGTGTCACATAGCGCTCAGATATCAGTGGGCCTCACACAATCCACAAGTGTCCAGTGTCCAAAAGTGTACGCAGAGATTCAAAATCTCCATTATCCTCTCGTCACTTTGGTCACAGGCAGCTGTGCCATCGAGCGTGTCACATAGCGCTCAGATATCAGTGGGCCTCACACCATCCACAAGTGTCCAGTGTCCAAAAGTGTACGCAGAGATTCAAAATCTCCATTATCCTCTCGTCACTTTGGTCACAGGCAGCTGTGCCATCGAGCGTGTCACATAGCGCTCAGATATCAGTGGGCCTCACACCATCCACAAGTGTCCAGTGTCCAAAAGTGTACGCAGAGATTCAAAATCTCCATTATCCTCTCGTCACTTTGGTCACAGGCAGCTGTGCCATCGAGCGTGTCACATAGCGCTCAGATATCAGTGGGCCTCACACCATCCACAAGTGTCCAGTGTCCAAAAGTGTACGCAGAGATTCAAAATCTCCATTATCCTCTCGTCACTTTGGTCACAGGCAGCTGTGCCATCGAGCGTGTCACATAGCGCTCAGATATCAGTGGGCCTCACACCATCCACAAGTGTCCAGTGTCCAAAAGTGTACGCAGAGATTCAAAATCTCCATTATCCTCTCGTTACTTTGGTCACAGGCAGCTGTGCCATCGAGCGTGTCACATAGCGCTCAGATATCAGTGGGCCTCACACCATCCACAAGTGTCCAGTGTCCAAAAGTGTACGCAGAGATTCAAAATCTCCATTATCCTCTCGTCACTTTGGTCACAGGCAGCTGTGCCATCGAGCGTGTCACATAGCGCTCAGATATCAGTGGGCCTCACACAATCCACAAGTGTCCAGTGTCCAAAAGTGTACGCAGAGATTCAAAATCTCCATTATCCTCTCGTCACTTTGGTCACAGGCAGCTGTGCCATCGAGCGTGTCACATAGCGCTCAGATATCAGTGGGCCTCACACCATCCACATGTGTCCAGTGTCCAAAAGTGTACGCAGAGATTCAAAATCTCCATTATCCTCTCGTCACTTTGGTCACAGGCAGCTGTGCCATCGAGCGTGTCACATAGCGCTCAGATATCAGTGGGCCTCACACCATCCACAAGTGTCCAGTGTCCAAAAGTGTACGCAGAGATTCAAAATCTCCATTATCCTCTCGTCACTTTGGTCACAGGCAGCTGTGCCATCGAGCGTGTCACATAGCGCTCAGATATCAGTGGGCCTCACACCATCCACAAGTGTCCAGTGTCCAAAAGTGTACGCAGAGATTCAAAATCTCCATTATCCTCTCGTCACTTTGGTCACAGGCAGCTGTGCCATCGAGCGTGTCACATAGCGCTCAGATATCAGTGGGCCTCACACCATCCACAAGTGTCCAGTGTCCAAAAGTGTACGCAGAGATTCAAAATCTCCATTATCCTCTCGTCACTTTGGTCACAGGCAGCTGTGCCATCGAGCGTGTCACATAGCGCTCAGATATCAGTGGGCCTCACACAATCCACAAGTGTCCACTGTCCACAAGTGTGTGCAGAAATTCTAAAACTCCCCTGTCCTATAGACACCTTGTACCTTGTTTTACATTACTATATAGTTTGTTGGATTTTGTCTACATTTCTACCAAAAATGAGGAAGGCTGGTGGAAGAGGCCGTGGAATTGGGCGGGGGTTGGCAGCTGGTAATGATGGTGTTGGTGGTGGATCTGATGGTAGTGGCAAGAGCAAAATAGGACCGAATGCAGGAGGTGCTGACCCTGCGTCATCGTCTGGCTACATAAGGCCTCGAACGCTTAGTTTTCTAGGAGTTGGCAAACCGCTTTTAAAGGCAGAGCATCAGGAAAAAGTTTTGTCTTACATTGCTGACTCAGCCTCCAGCTCTATCGCCTCCTCTTCTTCAGTTGTAAAAAGTAAAAGCACTGAGTCGTCATTGGAGGCTCATGTTCATGAACCACACCTTTCCTTGTGTCCTTCACCCCAACCAAGATTGAAGGATGACGCAGGCCATACTACTGATTACTCCATGGAGCTGTTTTCACATACCATGCCTGGATTATCAAGTGAAATGGTGAATTACCCAGGCCAAGATGAATCTGACATGGAGTGCACTGATGCACAGCCGCTGATGGATGATTCTGCTGGTACATTCACTCAGAGCACTACATTGTCCTCGCAGTGTACAGAGCCAGATACTGACCCTGATGAGACTCAGGTGCCCCTTCCCGCACACTATACCACCATACACGGTGACACAGAGGAAGGTGCACATGACATAGAAGAGGAGGTGATGGATGACCCAGTTGTTGACCCAGATTGGCATCCATTGGGGGAAGAGGGTGCTGCTTCCAATAGCTCAGATGAGGAGCATCCACAGCAGACATCGACATCGCAACAGCTGTTATCTGGCAGGCCCGGAGCACTCCAAAGACAGGTTCCAAACATCAAAAGAGTTGCTGGACAGCTTGTCCAGAGGGTCAAAAGATCACAGCGTGCTAGGCCGCAAAATGTCTGCCAAAGTAGGAAGAGTGCAGTGTGGCACTTTTTTGAACAAAATCCTCATGATCAGGCCAAGGTTATCTGTAAGAAGTGCGCAAAGACCTTTAGCCGAGGGAAAAATCTGAAAAATTTGAATACCAGTTGCATGCTTAGACATTTAACCAGCATGCACTTGCAAGCGTGGACACAACACCAAACCTCAAGTGCCACATGTGCAACTGATCACAACGAAGGTAGTCAGCAACGCTACATTGTTTCCCCCACTGTAAGCCCACCGGTTAGCACAGCAGCAAATGTTGAGGTGTCGTTGCAAGGCCACAGCAGTCAGGGAATCCCACTGTTATATCAACGAAAGACTGATTCTAGGCCATCAGAAAGAACACCAACTCCATCACCATCATCAACCCTCTCTCAGTCCGCCCTGTCCACCGCTACTTCCACCATATGCAGCTCTCAAGTCCAGCTCACCCTCCCAGACACTATGAGTAGGTCAAGAAAGTACTAAGTCTCTCATCCGCGTACACTGGGTTTGAACGCCCACATTGCCAAACTAATCTTGTTTGAGATGATGCCCTTTCGGTTGGTGGAAAGCATAGCTTTCCGCGAACTCATGGCCTATGCAGTACCACGCTATGACCTACCCAGTCGCCACTTCTTCTCTCGCAAAGCCATCCCAGCCCTCCACCATCATGTGAGAGACCGCATTGTCCATGCACTCAAGCAGTCAGTGAGCGGAAAGGTGCACCTCACAACTGATGCATGGTCCAGTCGGCATGGCCAGGGCCGTTACGTGTCCATCACTGCGCACTGGGTTAATGTGGTGGATGCAGGGTCCACAGGTGACATCGGTGGTGGGACAGTGCTGCCTAGCCCACGGTATAGGAAACAGTTGGCTGTAGGCGTTCGACCCTCCTCCTCCTCCTCCAGAAGCGAAAGCTCGTCCACAGAGCGCAGTCGTACGAGCACTCCATCTGCAGCTGCCACTGTTGCACACGATGTGTCCCCCTATCGAGCAGCTAGTGGAAAGCGTCAGCAGGCTGTGTTGCAGATGATGTGTTTGGGCGACAGACACACCGCCGAGGTGCTGGCCGAGTACTTGAAGCGACAAACTGAGTCATGGCTGGGCAGTGTACATCTTGAGGCAGGCAAGGTAGTTAGTGATAACGGCCGTAATTTTGTGGCAGCCATAGCCCTTTCAAAACTCAGCCACATACCTTGCTTGGCTCACACCTTGAACCTGGTGGTGCAGTGCTTCCTCAAAAATTATCCGGAGTTAACAGCCCTGCTCCAGAAGGTGCGAAGACTGTGCGCGCACATCCGCCGGTCGCCTGTACACTCCGTTCGTATGCAGAAGCTGCAGCGATTGCTCCACCTTCCCAACCACCGCCTCATTATCGACATTGCAACAAGGTGGAACTCCACCCTGCACATGGTGGAGCGGCTGTGCGAGCAGAGGCAGGCCATAATGCATTTGTGGGAGGATACACGGCCAGGCACTTTGAGAGCAGACATGGAGTTGACAGGCGTGCAGTGGTCGAAGCTGAAAGACCTTTGTAAAGTCCTTCAGTGTTTTGAGGAATGCACACGGCTGGTAAGCGCAGACGACGCCATCCTAAGCATGAGCATCCCACTTATGCGTCTGCTCATGCAAACTTTGACGCACCTTAAGGAGCAGGCGTCTGCAGCCAATGTTGATGAGGAGGAAGAGGAGGAGGGAATCCTTGATGACATTCAGCCATTGTCTGCTCAGGGACCTCTCCTGGACGAGGTGGAGGAAGAAGAGGAGGAGGAGGAGGAGGATGATGGGGATGATTACTTAGGGGAGGAGGATGCATCTCGTGGGGCAAGTGAAAATGTTGGCGTGGCAAGGTCTGGTACAGGGTTTGTGCGTGACTGGAGGGATGTGGATTTGCCAGAAAGTGCTCCTCCACCCAGCACTCGCAGTGCATCATTGACACCGGGAACATTGGCCCACATGTCAGATTATGCCTTGCGGATCCTAAAAAGGGACCCCCGCATTGCCAAAATGATGAACGATGACGACTACTGGTTGGCCAGCATCCTGGATCCACGCTATAAAGGCAAATTACAAAACATCATGCCACAGGAGAACCTTGACCTAATATTGGCTAATAAACAAGCAACTCTGGTAAATCGGTTGCTTGAGGCATTCCCAGCACACAGCAGCGGTGATGGTTCTCACAAGAGCCGTACAGGCCGGGGGCAGCTTGGCAGAGGTGTTCGTGGTGCACACAGCAGAAGTGGCGTTGGAGACAGGGGTTTCATGACAATGTTGTGGACTGATTTTTCAAATACCGCTCACACAACTGGTAATACTGCATCGATGGAAAGTGACAGGAGACAGCAGTTGTCAACTATGGTTACAAACTACTTTTCCTCCCATATCGATGTTCTCCCACACAGGTCATTCCCCTTTGACTATTGGGCCGCTGAACTGGACACCTGGCCTGAATTGGCCCAATATGCCTTACAGGAGCTCGCTTGCCCAGCTGCAAGTGTGCTATCGGAAAGAGTCTTCAGTGCAGCTGGATCAATCCTGACAGAAAAAAGGACCCGTCTGTCAACCCAAAATGTGGATGATCTAACCTTCATTAAAATGAACCACGCATGGGTTTCCAAGGATTTTGTCCCACCTTCCCCTGATGACACATAGGGTGACAGAAAAATGGCTTGCTTTGGTCCACCTCTTCCTGGTACTTCACCTATTTCGCCTTTTGCATCAGCTGAATGTCCAACATCAACATATGCCACTTTCTAAAACTCCCTAACTGTGCTGCCTCCCCCCCCATGGCCGGGGTCACCACCTAGCGCACGACACCGTGCGAGTGCCGTTGCCCTGGACAGGTGGGTAGGCCGACTCTTGGGCGCGGGCACTGGCACAGGGTCCCTCATAGTGCAATCAAGTGTCTCTGACGGTGGTGGTGCACACCCGCCGTCAGACACACCGCTGTACTATGAGGGGCCCAGTGCCAGTACCGACGCCCACGAGTGGGCCCCCCTTGCTTGGCCAGGGCCCCAGCATTTGCAATCTTTACCTCTCGCTGCTCCTCCGCTGTGTAATCTGGGCCGTCAAATCCATACTGTGCCTGACACCGTCTGAGCCTGCCTCCTGAGACATATATTTTGAATGTGTACGCTATCCATACATGTTATCCAGGGATACGGTACCCTTTCTAACCTTTGTGCAATGACGTGCAATCCATACTGGGCCTAACACCGTCTGAGCCTGCCTCATGCTGTATAGACATATATTTTGAATGTGTACGCTATCCATACATGTTATCCGGGGATACGGTACCCCTTCTAACCTTTGTGCAATGACGTGCAATCCATACTGGGCCTAACACCGTCTGAGCCTGCCTCATGCTGTATAGACATATATTTTGAATGTGTACGCTATCCATACATGTTATCCGGGGATACGGTACCCTTTCTAACCTTTGTGCAATGACGTGCAATCCATACTGGGCCTAACACCGTCTGAGCCTGCCTCATGCTGTATAGACATATATTTTGAATGTTTACGCTATCCATACATGTTATCCGGGGATACGGTACCCCTTCTAACCTTTGTGCAATGACGTGCAATCCATACTGGGCCTAACACCGTCTGAGCCTGCCTCATGCTGTATAGACATATATTTTGAATGTGTACGCTATCCATACATGTTATCCGGGGATACGGTACCCTTTCTAACCTTTGTGCAATGACGTGCAATCCATGCTGGGCCTAACACCGTCTGAGCCTGCCTCATGCTGTATAGACATATATTTTGAATGTGTACGCTATCCATACATGATATCCGGGGATACGGTACCCCTTCTAACCTTTGTGCAATGACGTGCAATCCATACTGGGCCTAACACCGTCTGAGCCTGCCTCATGCTGTATAGACATATATTTTGAATGTGTACGCTATCCATACATGTTATCCGGGGATACGGTACCCTTTCTAACCTTTGTGCAATGACGTGCAATCCATACTGGGCCTAACACCGTCTGAGCCTGCCTCATGCTGTATAGACATATATTTTGAATGTGTACGCTATCCATACATGTTATCCGGGGATACGGTACCCTTTCTAACCTTTGTGCAATGACGTGCAATCCATACTGGGCCTAACACCGTCTGAGCCTGCCTCATGCTGTAAAGACATATATTTTGAATGTGTACGCTATCCATACATGTTATCCGGGGATACGGTACCCTTTCTAACCTTTGTGCAATGACGTGCAATCCATACTGGGCCTAACACCGTCTGAGCCTGCCTCATGCTGTATAGACATATATTTTGAATGTGTACACTATCCATACATGTTATCCGGGGATACGGTACCCCTTCTAACCTTTGTGCAATGACGTGCAATCCATACTGGGCCTAACACCGTCTGAGCCTGCCTCATGCTGTATAGACATATATTTTGAATGTGTACGCTATCCATACATGTTATCCGGGGATACGGTACCCTTTCTAACCTTTGTGCAATGACGTGCAATCCATACTGGGCCTAACACCGACTGAGCCTGCCTCATGCTGTATAGACATATATTTTGAATGTGTACGCTATCCATACATGTTATCCGGGGATACGGTACCCTTTCTAACCTTTGTGCAATGACGTGCAATCCATACTGGGCCTAACACCGTCTGAGCCTGCCTCATGCTGTATAGACATATATTTTGAATGTGTACGCTATCCATACATGTTATCCGGGGATACGGTACCCCTTCTAACCTTTGTGCAATGACGTGCAATCCATACTGGGCCTAACACCGTCTGAGCCTGCCTCATGCTGTATAGACATATATTTTGAATGTGTACGCTATCCATACATGGTATCCGGGGATACGGTACCCTTTCTAACCTTTGTGCAATGACGTGCAATCCATACTGGGCCTAACACCGTCTGAGCCTGCCTCATGCTGTATAGACATATATTTTGAATGTGTACGCTATCCATACATGTTATCCGGGGATACAGTACCCTTTCTAACCTTTGTGCAATCACGTGCAATCCATACTGGGCGTGAGAACGGCTGGCGAGCTGTTAAGCAAGCTACAGCACCTGTCCAGACAAGTACAGGGATTCCCTAGCGAGGAGACTTATTTGATTGTTTTCAATGTTGGGACAGCAATTTTTGGGGAGCACTATACTCTGGAGAATGATAGATGGGGCCCACCATACACTGGAACATTCCAAAGGTGGACATCAGACACTGGAGCAGCATTTACAGGGCCCATTATACACTAGAGCATTAGAAATGGGGCCCATTATGTTTGGAGCATTATTTGGGCCCATAAGACAGTGGAGCGTCATCCATGGGGACCAACATATACTGTAGCATTATGTGGAGCTCATCATATACTGTTTCAAACATTATATGGGACCAATGATTTTGTATGGAGAAATAGATGGGCCTCGTCATGAGATGTAAAAAGTGAGGTATTTTTCATTGTACTATACCGCTATTTCTCTGCCGTATCGGAGCATGATGAGTTGTGGTATGTGTTAAAGGGGCGCTCTTTCGCCCAGGGCACATGAAAACCTGCAGCCAGCCCTCCCCCCCCCACAAATTTAGCCAAATAACCCCCATTTTTCAGTGCGTAACTTGTATTATGAAGTTAATTAAGGTTGACAAGCTTAAGTAAGAAGAATTGATGCTTTTGGCATTCAAATGGGCACTGTAGGTGTGTTTCCTGTCCTCCTCTCACTGCCGACTTTTATTCCCCATTGACTTACATTGGGTTTCGTGTTTCGGGACGACCCCGACTTTTCCCTATAATCGGACGATCTTGCTCGACCCGACTTTTGGAAAAGTCGGGTTTCACGAAACGAAACGAGACCCTAAAAAAACAAAAGTCGCTCAACTCTAGTCTGCACTCAAGACCGAAACGTCTCCATAAGGGCTATTAAATAACACTTCTTTCTAAAATTTCATATGGTGTGCTGCCTCCATCTTTTTTGATTTATATCTATATATATATATATATATATGTCATCCAAGTAGGCGGCTGCGTAACTCTTGTGGGGAGCTAGGATCCAGTCCATGGCTCTCTGGAATGTGGCTTGAGTGCCTTGTAACCCAATCGGCAATGTTGTGTATTACAAGCATCCATCTGGCGTTGAAAAGGAAGTCTTCTCCTTGGCATCCTGGGACATGGGAATTTGGCAATACCCTTTTGTGAGGTCAAGGGTAGTAATGCACCATACCGGCTGTAGCCTCTCAATTAATTCATCGACCTGGGGCATTGGGTATGCATCGACCTTAGACAATTCGTTCAGCTTCTTATAGTCATTGCAAAACTGCCATTCCCCATCTGGTTTTGAGGCTAAGACTATTAGACTGGACTAGCCACTCTTGGATTCCTCGATGGCTCTCAGGCTCAGCATCTGCTTCAGCTCCTTTGAGATCATCTCTTGGTGGCCTTTGGGGATCTGACGTGGCTTAAAGTTGACCTGGATATGAGACTTCACAGGGGACAGCGGTGGTGGCACAGTGCTGCCTAGCCCACGGTATAGGAAACAGTTGGCTGTAGGCGTTCGACCCTCCTCCTCCATGAAACCCCTGTCTCCAACACCACTTCTGATGTGTCCACCACCAACACCGCTTCCAAGTTGCCCCCGGCCCCTACGGCTCGTGTGAGAACCATCACCGCTGCTGTGTGCTGAGAATGCCTCAACCAACCGGTTTACCAGAGTAGCTTGTTTGTTAGCCAATATTAGGTCAAGGTTCTCCTGTGGCATGATGTTTTGGAATTTGCCTTTATAGCGTGGATCCAGGATGCTGGCCAACCAGTAGTCATCATCGTTCATCATTTTGGCAATGCGGGGGTCCCTTTTTAGGATCTGCAAGGCATAATCTGACATGTGGGCCAATGTTCCCGGTGTCAATGATGCACTGCGAGTGCTGGTTGGAGGAGCACTTTCTGGCAAATCCACATCCCTCCAGTCATGCACAAACCCTGTACCAGACCTTGCAAAGCCAACATTTACTCTTGCCCCAAGAGAAGCATCCTCCTCCCCTAAATAATCATCCCTATCATCATCCTCCTCCTCTTCCTCTTCTTCCTCCACCTCGTCCACGACAGTTCCCTGACCAGACAATGGCTGACTGTCATCAAGGCTTCCCTCCTCCTCTTCCTCCTCATCAACCTCGGCTGCAGACGCCTGCTCCTTAATGTGCGTCAAAGTTTGCATGAGCAGACGCATAAGTGGGATGCTCATGCTTATGATGGCGTCATCAGCGCTTACCAGCCGTGTGCATTCCTCAAAACACTGAAGGA
Source organism: Dendrobates tinctorius (assembly GCF_039654945.1). NCBI lineage: Eukaryota > Metazoa > Chordata > Amphibia > Anura > Dendrobatidae > Dendrobates > Dendrobates tinctorius. Next base: position 29,307,179 of record NW_027361737.1, read on the forward strand.
CTTTACAGAGGTCTTTCAGCTTCGACCACTGCACACCTGTCAACTCCATGTCTGCCCTCAAAGTGCCTGCCCGTGTATCCTCCCACAAATGCATTACGGCCTGCCTTTGTTCGCACAGCCGCTCAAGCATGTGCAGGGTGGAGTTCCACCTTGTTGCAACGTCGATAATTAGGCGGTGCTTGGGAAGGTGGAGCAATCGCTGCAGCTTCTACATAAGACTGGAGTGTACCGGCGACCGGCGGATGTGCGAGCACAGTCTTCGAACCTTAAAGAGCAGGCCTGTTAAATCCGGATAATTAGTGAGGAAGCACTGCACCACCAGGTTCAAGGTGTGAGCCAAGCAAGGTATGTGTCTGAGTTTTGAAAGGGCTATGGCTGCCACAAAATTCCGGCCGTTATCACTAACTACCTTGCCTGCCTCAAGATGTAGACTGCCCAGCCATGACTCAGTTTGTCGCTGAAAGTAGTCGGCCAGTACCTCTACGGTGTGTCTGTTGCCCAAGTAATGGCGGTATTGTATAAGTGGTTAATGGAATGGAATAATTCGTGACGCCACCTGTGGTGTTCGGCAAGGGAGATGTTAAGCCGACACTGCAGACAGATCCTCTGGGACAGATGGTGTGATGCAGCAGGGATGGTATAGCCCTCCACAGGCAGGGCTGTTGTCCCAGGGCAGTGTGGATGTGGGGAGACTTTGATGGTGTAGTGTCTGGCGCAGGGGATGTGAGGAATGTTGGTACCCAGATATAGCAGTGCTGGCGGTGTTGGCGCACAATTGAATGGAAGACACCAGGGCTTGTAGTTCCAAAGATTTACTCACAGTTCGTGGTACACATTGATGCCTGCCTCCGTGCCGTGTCCTCCGGGGCAGAGACTCAATCAACCTCCCGGGCAAGTCAGGACTCTCTTCTCCAACACTACGCCAACATGTACCTTTCCTGAATGACTCCTCTATTGCGCCTTTAGTGTGAAGAGCTCCAGTACCGTGGTACTCTGAAGTTCCTCCTGTCAGATGTTCCTAACAACTCTACTTGTATGACAGATAGCTGTAGCCTCTATCAGGGACTCCCTTCTCCGGAATCCTGGCTCTCTATTCAGTTGCTGTTGTGCCCCAAGGCTTAGATGGGAGTAGTGCATTTACAGCCAACTACTCCACCGGTGTCTGCTGCAGAACCATAAGTGTCCATACAACCTCGGGGACCGGGCCCCGGCCTTGCGCTGAGAACCTATAGGCAGGGTTCCTCTTCCAACCCACAACTCCTCTCTGTTCTCCTACTCCTTCGTTCCACGCTGTTCCTTCTCTCTCTAAAGGAAGCTTAGGTTGCAGTTCGACGTCTTTCTCCTTCTGTTCCTTCCCAGTGCCAGCTGACTCAGATCACAGAGACAGCTGCAGCACTCCTTCTTCTCTTCCTCTCCTCGGGAGCCCATTCCACTAAGACCAGTCCTCAGCCTCTCCTGACTGACTGTCTTCCTCCGCCTTGACCTCCCATCAGGCTGACCTCCTGTCAGCCTGCTCTCTCACTCAGACTGATCTCAGACTGATCTGTAATTCTAAACCTTCCCACTCTTTTATATATCTCAACTCCACCCACCTCCCAGCACATCTCGTGTTTCGAAGCCAGGAACCACGAAAGGTGCTCTGCTACCCTCTAAGCATGAAGCCGCAATTTGGTCCTGCTGAACTATCCTGTGTGTGGGATGCAGGTGTTGGAATGTGGAAAGGAGTTCCCAACTTACCCAGGTGGTGGGGCACTACACCTTAGGAGAAGGTGCAGTACCTCTGTGGCGACTGAGCCTCAGGGGCACCACATATATATACACACACACAGACATCTCTTTGTATGGGTGCCAAGTTGTAAACCTGGACAAAGGTCTGTAATGAGATTAAAAAAAGCTTTAAAGGGTGTGACAAAGTCACTAGACTGGCAAAGTGCTGGAAGGGAGATCGGTTTCACTGAGGCTATTAGCTTCAGTGATTTAAAAAACAAAAGTTTGCTCCAGCACACCATGTGTTGATAGGGGTTAATTGCCCATTTTATGGGCTGGGTTTTTGTGGACAACCATAGAGCTGGTGGGAGGTTGTCCACCTTATCTCTAACTCAGAGTGTGTGTTCTTGGGTTTAAATAGTCGGCCTCCTGAGGCATTAAGTGCTCAGCGTGTCTGGGGAGGCTAATTCCAGTATTCATGGTTGAGCTAACCTGAACAGTGTGTTTTGTTAACCGTGAGCGGGTGGATCCCTGCTACCACAAGAACTGTGCTTTGTGTTACCACTTTGTTTTGTTTTCCTGTTTTTGCCCGAAAGGGCAGCGCTTATTTTGACTTCGCTAAGGTTTATGCTCCATATATAATAAACAAGTGGAGATCTTAGAGACAGTGTTCCTGTGTCTACCTCTGTGTACCGCTGAGTGAGCCAATCTAGCGAAGGGAATCTGTCACCAGGTTGTTGCTACCTCATGTTAGAGTAGCATAATGTAGGATAAGAAACCCTGATTCCAGCGATGTGACACTTATTTTACGAGTTGCAGTAGTTGTGGTACAATCAGAGGTTTTTCTTGTAATGTAGCAGAGCTCAAAAGCTTCAGCCGCCCACACCCTGATTAGCAGCTTTCTGTGTACATTGTATAATAACAATAAGCTGCTAATCAGTGGTGGGGGCTGAGTTGGACCAGGATGCGCAGGATCTGTAGTCCTGTAGTGTGAATCTCCTGCTGATAAAACATTGTATTGAAAAAAAGCACACAACCTAATAAATAGCACATAGCTGAAATAAGTGTCACGGCCCCTACCTCATGCTGCCTGTCATGGTTAGGACATAGTTAATGTCCTGTTCTCACAGGGTTAACTTTTGCTGGCCTCTCTTTGGATCTGGGAGGGGTATTTATACTCACTCCAAACTAGCATTCTCTGTCAGTTATACTGCTGTTCTGGTGTGTCTGACCCCTGGTGTGCATGTACTCTGTGTTGCTTGTTTACTTCCCATGTATGACCCGGCATGTTCCATCACTCTGTACTCCGTCTCTCGTTTTGGTGCCATTGTCTTTTCTGGTTCTGACCTCCTGGCTTGGCTATCCTTACTCCGTTACAGTTTACCCCTATTGTACCGTCTATTGCCCGTTCTGGTTTCCTGATCTATTGCTACGTCCTGACTATCCATTCTGTCTAATCCTTTGGTACTGTATTGCTATCATGTGCTTTGACCTCGGCTTGATCTGGTTTCTGTCTCTGTCTATGCCCATTGGTAACATTGTCCTGTAGTTACCTTTCTAGGAGTTTCCCTGCAGCTCCTAGCTCCGTGGAGCTTAGGCCACGCCCCCAGCAGTCACGTGATTCAGGTCCTGGAGCATGCATTGCCACCACTGCTGCCTGCTCCGCAAGTATCTTTGTGCACAGTCTTTGTACTCAGGACACGCGCTCTGGCTCAGTGAGCAAGTGCAGTGCGGTGTTCCTGACACTGCCAACAGATTAAATTTTAAAAACCTGCGAGAGATTCCCTATACTTTTTGGACAGATTCATATATTAATGCACCAATAGTTATTTTCCCAGAAGGAGAAGAATCTCCTGATTCATATCAGAAAAGGTTTAGTTCTATTTTATGAGGTAAGGATATGTCATAAATTTAGGATGATGGAGGGCTGACTTGTAGGACCTCCACCGCTTCTGTAATTAAGGGCTGGGTATCATTGATAAAATGCTCTGTCTGTCACCTTCTAAGTCCTTGCACAAAAATGCTCCCAGGCACCTGACTGTACAAGAAGGTGTGGCCAGCCTTAATTAGCCCTGTGGATACTTCTTCTCTCAGGTCAGGTCCCAGAGGTCAAAGATTGGGAATGAATGTTCCCTAGACCTGTAATTAACATTGTACGGCCATAATTGATCCTCTTTACCAGAACCGCACTTATTTCAGTACTTACCAGAGAAGAAGCTCAGAGACTTTGTACAGTATCATTGGTCATGTTTCTTATTTGTCCTGACCGCTTTCATTCACTGATCTATTTAGTGCAGAGCATTAGACCTTTGATTGAGTGAAACAGCAGACGGCGGTCTGATTGTCTGGGGCTGCAGAAAGTCTGCCATTTTTACCACTCAGATTACCACTGGAGGCCGAGAGATGAAAATGAAAGACCCGGACACATGCACTCTAAAATTATCCCTGCAAGTGAAACCGGGAAACAAATACGTTCAGTGATCTGGGGATTCTCCGAGAGGTCATTTTATCGGCAGAAAGATTGTTGACACATGATGACCTGTGATCATTTTTATAAACATCCCTGGCAAATTTTATCAGAAGGGAGCAGCCTGGAATATTCGAGAAATGACCGGGAGGTGGAAATGGAGATCCTCTTTCCCATATGTCTACTTTAGTCAAGGACATACTTCAGAGCATATCGGTCTCTGAGAGTGGATGGAGGCGAGTGGCCTTATAGTGGTAAACCCTGCTGTAAAAGTCACGTTAGAGATTTACACAATGCTGAACTGTTCTTAGTAATTTCATAAGGTAATTATTAGATCCAGTTCTGACATATTAATTGATATTATCACACAGAGAGAAATGTCTCTTCTTCATCAGAACAATCACATTAGGAGGGTAACATCAATTATGAAATGTTGGTAAACTGAGACTTGTTTTACTCCAGAAAAATTAAATTAACTTTACTATTTTCAGATTTTCAACTTTAAAACTGATAAAAAAAAGGATTCTTCCTCCCCCTAGGGGCAATATGTTGAATGGCAGGAACAACATTGAAATGTCGCTAAACTTTTATGAAGTATTAGTATCCAAACTATTTTTCTCATATACAAAAAACAACAACATTGTACAGTGTATCCTTAATGGAATTATACCTGAACCTATGAAATGTTGCTGAGTATAGGATAAAATTGGGTTAGCCAATAAAGGTATCACTCTGAGAATACTTTTGTCACCATTTTTTGTTGGGCAGAAAAGTATTTGCACTGAGTATAGGATAATAATAATCTGATCATGAAAAATATTTGCATTTACAATTCACATTTTAGAGCAAATCTCAAGGTAACACCTTCTGGTAATATCAGTTTTCACGTTCTCCCAGCTGATACTGACAAACTTCAAATGGTTAAGTGTCTCTCTGATTATTAACATTTTTCCATAATGTATTGGAACAAACTAAGGAAACTTTGCAATCTATGTTATTACACATAAATTCCCTTTTTCCCACTTACGGCACGTTTTTTTTCAATCTGGTCACCATCTGCATTGATTATTGATTCTGAATCCATCTTCAGTGAAGCAGAGCGAAGAATGATCTTCACCTGACTGAAGGAATCATGGTAAGTCTACTGCCCATAGCAGTACATGGAGAGGAATGGAGCTAGAGGCCTACATAGACCCCCTGCAGCTTCTAGTACGTTTTCTATCTCACTGTACTAATTTGCGCCCTAAAATCCAGCATTGCACCAATGTGAGAAATAGAGATTAGGACAGCAGGATATCCTCTTTTCCATGTGAACAGGGCCTACAACACTTCATAGAAACTAGGCTTCTGATCATAGATGAAAGCATTTGTAGGAGGAGAATAGTCTGATTGGAGAAGCAGGCAAGTTTCTGTAATAGAAGTATATTAGAATAATTATTTTCTTTGCATGTAGTGTTGATTTATGGAAAATTGTCCTTTAATTGGAGGTACACTTTAAATCCACACTTCCAATCATCTACAAGCACAGTAGTACGCTTCTGAAGGCACATAGTCCCCTCTACTGTTATCTCTCAAGTGAGGTAAAGTGTGAATCCCGGTTTCAATCTATGTGGCGTACATGCTGTAATAATGTGAAAGCTTTCCTCTGTAGCACATGGTGCCAACTGCGTTTGGAGCAAGATTACAATATAAGTCCGATTTTTACTCATGGCCCTTCTGAAACCTCTAGAATCAGAGACTTGACTGACCCTCATTGTAAATTAGTACTTCGATTAAACCAACCCTGTCTAAAATATGCTCTTTCCTAGCATTTGTTCCTTTCCTTCGAGTCTAAAGCTCTCAACTATAGGTAATTTTGCAGATGCTGACTGGGGCGTCACACTCTACGTACCAATCACTATAATACCTACTTTGAGTGTACAAATCTCGTAACTCTTTTCTCCATCCTCAACCTGGCCATCACTCAGTAGAGGCTATCCTGTAGGCTGGAGTTCACAGCTAGCATCATCCCTATAGCTGTCACCTGTGCCCAAAGATGGATTTCCATAGCTACAAATTAACGTATCATTCAGTAAGAGTCACTTGAAATTCACACACTTACATGCAAGCAATGAAGGTCCCACACGTTAATTTTATGTTGTTCTTTTATCTCTAAATAGTATGTGGTTCTTTTTTTCCCCAGCAAAACACCCTTCATGGCTCTCTCGCAAATCCCTCGCCAATGTGGAAATTTCCCAGTAAGGTATTAAAGGTACGGTCTGAAGGTTGTCGCTGGTCTAGGTCCAGCACCTCCTCTCTTCTTCTTTCAATGCTGTCCTCCTTCTTGTTTCATGTGGATGACGTGTCACTATGTCATCCACACAGTTTCCCTAGCATTGCCCTCCTGCGCAGGTGTACTTATCTGTCCTGAATAGTGCAGAGAAAAGTACTGCAGAGCACATGCACCGGGACTCTTAGACCTTTCCCAGCGCCTGCGCACTGTAGTACTTTGCTCTGCCCTAGTCAGGGCAGAGAAGTACACCTGTGCAGAACCGCAATGCCAGGGAGACTATGTGGATAACGCAGGGATGCATCATTCATATGAAGCAAGAAGGAGCCCAGCATCGCAAGAAGAAAGGAGGCGCCGGACCAAGACCAGCGACACCCTTCGGACCGGACTACCCCGCAGGTGAGTATAATAAAAGGTCTTTTTCTTCTCTTACAGATTCGGGTTAGGAGCTTTTATACACCATATTAGAATACTGTATATCAGCCCTGAAAGGTGGTGGCCTTATCTCATATCGGTCAAACCTGGGGACAGGTTCCCTTTAAGGCTATGTGCCCACGTTGCGTTTTAATCCGGACACTCAAAACCGGACTCCTTCCCAGAAATCACGCGTTATTTTCCGCGCAATTTTACCGTGATTATGTTCACGATTTAGCCGCGATTTTCGCTTGTGATATTCAAGCACTTTCCAAGCGATTTGAAGCATCGCTTGGAAAGTGATTGACAGGTTGGTCACACTCGTCAAACAGTGTTCGACAAGTGTGACCAGCTTTTTACTATTGAGGCTGCCTATGCCGCATCAATAGTAAAAGATAGAATGTTAAAAATGATTAAAAAATAAAAAAATCGGGGTATATTTACCTTCCGACGTCCCGCGCAGTCTCCGCAACGCTCCCGTTCCCAGCGATGCCTTGCGAGACCTGTGATGACGTTGGTCTCGCGTTGCTATAGCAATCTTACGAGACCGCTAGAGTAACGCGAGACTACGTCATCACAGGACCTTGCCACAAGGCATTACTGGGAACGCTGAGGCCCGGGAAGGCTGCGCGTGACGCCGGAAGGTAAATATACCCCGATTTTTTATCCTTTTTTACAGGGGTATGGTACCCAGGGCCTGGAGGACAGTCTCCTCTCCTCCACACCGTGGGTACCAACTGCACGAGACGCTTAACTTCGCGCATGGTGGGCATAGCCACATGCGGGAACTAAGCGGTTCTCATGCATTCTTATGGGTGCGGAATCGCGGCAATTCTTTGCGATTCCGCAAAAAAGAATGAGCATGCTGCGTTTTTTTCCGCTATGCGATTCCGCCGCGGAAAAAAGCACAGCATTAGCACAGCATGTGCGGAATGCCATAGGAATGCATGGGGTGCGTTCAGTACGAGTTTTTTTAAACGATTTCGCAGCGTTTTCACGCCGAAAATCACGGCAAAAATGCTTAAAAATCGCATTGTGGGCACACAGCCTAAGTCTTCAGCAAAAAGCTGGAATCACTTATTTTGCCTTTTGACGGTGTCTTATTCAACGAGGAAAGAATTATGGGATAATGTGGCGCCCCTGAGAGTTCAGTCTCTACAGAGGTACTGCACCTCCTCTTGAGGTGTGGTACCCCACCATCCAGGTAAGATGGATACACCTGACCACACTCCAACACCTGCATCCCACACAACATAGTAGTGTAGCAAAGCACCTTTGGTGGCTCCCTGCTTGTAATACGAAGAGTGCTGGGAGGTGGGTGGAGCTTAGTCTGCACAAGAGAGCAGGAGCTGATTAGGACGAGGTCAGTCTAACTAGGTCAGTCTGTGAGAGAAGATCCCCTGAGTGGGATGGATTGAAGGAAGTGCTGCAGCAGACCTCAGTGACCTGGGTCTGCTGGCACAGGAAAGAGATATTCAGAAAGCCTAATTCTCCATAAGAAAGATAGTTTTGTATGGAACGTAAGGAGAAGAAGAGAAATAAGGATTAGGGTTGGAGCAGAGCCCTTCCTCAAGTTCTCAGCGCATGGCCGGGGTCCGGTCCCCGAGGTTGTATGGATACTAATGGTCCTGCAGCAGACACCGGAGGAATAGAAGTTGTCACCACTTTATTCCCACACAAGACTTGGGGGCACAACAGAAACGTGAGAGAGCCGGGACTTGGTAGCAAGGAGTCCCCGAAGCAGGCTACAGCTGTCTGCCATACAAGTAGAGTTCTAAGAACATCTGAAAGGAGGAACTCCAGTGTAACTCAGTATTGTGAGTACTTCAAATAGGCGCTAGAAGGGAGACGTTCAGAAAAGGCACATATGTTGGTGGAGTGTTGGAACGGAGTACTTCATCTTGGAGGAGAAGGAAGAAGACGCCGCCCCCAGAAGGAGCGAAGCCCTGTGGCGGGAAAGGAGCCCGGCAAGGAGAGAGAACGCCAGGACGTCATGATGGAAGAAGGACGGAGGCCAGGAGAAAGCAGTGGAGAAAAACAACTCTCCCCCAGGCAGCACCTGCGGAACATACGCCCGCTGCGATACCCTTTGCAGCGCCCGACACCACCGCCAAGCTGATACTGCCACTGGATGCGGCCTGCAATGAGGAGATACATGAGGGCTCCGGAGCAGCCTGTGGGGCGGGGGTTGTATCCCTGCCCGGACTGGGCGCGGCCACGCAGGTCCCCATCGGAGGCCTCGGCGGGCACCAATCCTGTGCCAGCTCAGATCCGGCTGCCGCCCACTCACCAAGCAGCTCCGGAGGTTGCAGCTGCCACCGTTCACCACCTTGTACTCGCACCGGAGCCAGAACATCACCGGGAGGTACCAGGTATGATCACCACCCCTGCCATGATCCTGGTGCTGGGAACTGTACCTGTGGACCGAAATGGTCCAGTGTTTGCTCAGGTCTTGAGTGGCAGCACCCAAGTTTCACCAGCAGTCAGACCAATAGCCAAGGCAGCAGAGATACCATTTGAAGCTGAGGTACAACACCCACTGGTACATGTCACCACCCCTGCTGTACCACAGGCAGCAATCAAGCCAGTGACCACCTCATCCTTTGTGCCACAATCATCAACAGGAAGAGGAAAATCTGAAGTTCTTCCCTGGAAGCAGTCAAAGAAGTCAGCTTCCACCAGCCCAGGAGGAGACCACTATTAAAGAACATGTCCACAATAACTGTTACCCAGGAGGGTATTAGCACCGTTGTGCCTTCTAGTTTATTATGTTTTTTCTTTTTGATTCCAGTTTTTGCCTAGTTGCGTTGGCAGCATTTTTACTGAACTGCAGAGGTCATGTACAATGAGTGATCCACAAACTGTGTTTGTAAATAGTTGCGCCTCTTGAGGTGCCCTCTCTTGGTTTTACATAGGTCTTCTATAGATAAGAACTACCTCAACCTGGAGCATTGCACCAACACAAGGACACTGCGAGAAATCCCGGCTGGGAGCGGTGTCCAGCACTTTCAAAAATTATTGACGTCTTAATGTGAAGTATTGTATAATGTGCCTTATAAAAATGTTGATAGCAATAGAACAGATTTTATATAAAAATTGGTTGATAGTAGTATCTAGGTATTTGATCAGAAATGAATATTTTGCAGAATTTAGACTAAATGGTAGTACTTTAATAAAGATGTGTGAAATTTGAATAAAGGTTTGAATACAGGTGACGAACCAAGCAACAGCGGTTGTCACCCATAGTCTAGCAGAGACAGGGAAAATGTGAAAGATAGAGAAGAAAATGTGTAGATGATAATACTTGAACTGATAGTGAGTTTACTTCAATAGCACTTCAAATTAGGTAATATAATTTTAAATTAAGTAATATATTAAGTATAGATAGTTAACTAAGTTGTTTTGCAATGTTCAAGAATCAGTGCCTCCCAAATTGGGAAGTTTAGTTTAAGAACTGTTTATCAAGCATTTCAAAAAATTTTTGTATGTTCCTTATTTTGTTTCATCTTTGTTTCACTTGCAGCCCGCGGACGTGCTGTGTTTAACGGGGGGGTATGTGGCGCCCCTGAGGGTTCAGTCGCCACAGAGGTACTGCACCTCCTCTTGAGGTGTGGTACCCCACCATCCAGGTAAGGTGGAGACACCTGACCACACTCCAACACCTGCATTCCACACAACATAGTAGAGTAGCAAAGCTTTGGTGGCTCCCTGCTTGGAACAAGAAGAGTGCTGGGAGGTGGGTGGAGCTTACTCTGCACAAGAGAGCGGGAGCTGATTAGGACGAGGTCAGTCTGACTAGGTCAGTCTGTGAGAGAAGATCCCCTGAGTGGGATGGATTGAAGGAAGTGCTGCAGCGAACCTCAGTGACCTGGGTCTGCTGGTACAGGAAAGAGATATTCAGAAAGCCTAATTCTCCATAAGAAAGATAGTTTTGTATGGAACGTAAGGAGAAGAAGAGAACTAAGGATTAGGGTTGGAGCAGAGCCCTTCCTCAAGTTCTTAGCGCATGGCCGGGGTCCGGTCCCCGAGGTGGTATGGATACTAATGGTCCTGCAGCAGACACCGGAGGAATAGAAGTTGTCGCCACTTTATTTCCACACAAGACTTGGGGGCACAACAGCAACGTGAGAGAGCCGGGACTTGGTAGCAAGGAGTCCCCGAAGCAGGCTACAGCTGCCTGCCGTACAAGTAGAGTTCTAAGAACATCTGAAAGGAGGAACTCCAGTGTAACTCAGTACTGTGAGTACTTCAAATAGGCGCTAGAAGGGAGACGTTCAGAAAAGGCACATATGTTGGTGGAGTGTTGGAACGGAGTACTTCATCTTGGAGGAGAAGGAAGAAGACGCCGCCCCCAGAAGGAGCGAAGCCCTGTGGCGGGAAAGGAGCCCGGCAAGGAGAGAGAACGCCAGGACGTCATGATGGAAGAAGGACGGAGGCCAGGAGAAAGCAGTGGAGAAAAACAACTCTCCCCCAGGCAGCACCTGCGGAACATACGCCCGCTGCGATACCCTTTGCAGCGCCCGACACCACCGCCAAGCTGATACTGCCACTGGATGTGGCCTGCAATGAGGAGATACATGAGGGCTCCAGAGCAGCCTGTGGGGCGGGGGTTGTATCCCTGCCCGGACCGGGCGCGGCCACGCAGGTCCTCATCGGAGGCCTCGGCGGGCACCAATCCTGTGCCAGCTCAGATCCAGCTGCCGCCCACTCACCAAGCAGCTCCGGAGGTTGCAGCTGCCACCGTTCACCACCTTGTACTCGCACCGGAGCCAGAACATCACCGGGAGGTACCAGGTATGATCACCACCCCTGCCATGATCCTGGTGCTGGGAATTGTACCTGTGGACCAAAATGGTCCAGTGTTTGCTCAGGTCTTGAGTGGCAGCACCCAAGTTTCACCAGCAGTCAGACCAAAAGCCAAGGCAGCAGAGATACCATTTGAAGCTGAGGTACAACACCCACTGGTACATGTCACCACCCCTGCTGTACCACAGGCAGCAATCAAGCCAGTGACCACCTCATCCTTTGTGCCACAATCATCAACAGGAAGAGGAAAATCTGAAGTTCTCCCCTGGAAGCAGTCAAAGAAGTCAGCTTCCACCAGCCCAGGAGGAGACCACTATTAAAGAACATGTCCACAATAACTGTTACCCAGGAGGGTATTGGCACCGGTGTGCCTTCTAGTTTATTATGTTTTTTCTTTTTGATTCCAGTTTTTGCCTAGTTGCGTTGGCAGCATTTTTACTGAACTGCAGAGGTCATGGACAATGAGTGATCCACAAACTGTGTTTGTAAATAGTTGCGCCTCTTGAGGTGCCCTCTCTTGGTTTTACATAGGTCTTCTATAGATAAGAACTACCTCAACCTGGAGCATTGCTCCAACACAAGGACACTGCGAGAAATCCCGGCTGGGAGCGGTGTCCAGCACTTTCAAGAATTATTGACGTCTTAATGTGAAGTATTATATAATGTGCCTTATAAAAATGTTGATAGCAATAGAACAGATTTTATATAAAAATTGGTTGATAGTAGTATCTAGGTATTTGATCAGAAATGAATATTTTGCAGAATTTAGACTAAATGGTAGTACTTTAATAAAGATGTGTGAAATTTGAATAAAGGTTTGAATACAGGTGACGAACCAAGCAACAGCGGTTGTCACCCATAGTCTAGCAGAGACAGGGAAAATGTGAAAGATAGAGAAGAAAATGTGTAGATGATAATACTTGAACTGATAGTGAGTTTACTTCAATAGCACTTCAAATTAGGTAATATAATTTTAAATTAAGTAATATATTAAGAATAGATAGTTAACTAAGTTGTTTTGCAATGTTCAAGAATCAGTGCCTACCCAAATTGGGAAGTTTAGTTTAAGAACTGTCTATCAAGCATTTCAAAAAATTTTTGTATGTTCCTTATTTTGTTTCATCTTTGTTTCACTTGCAGCCCGCGGACGTGCTGTGTTTAACGGGGGGGTATGTGGCGCCCCTGAGGGTTCAGTCGCCACAGAGGTACTGCACCTCATCTTGAGGTGTGGTACCCCACCATCCAGGTAAGGTGGAGACACCTGACCACACTCCAACACCTGCATTCCACACAACATAGTAGAGTAGCAAAGCTTTGGTGGCTCCCTGCTTGGAACAAGAAGAGTGCTGGGAGGTGGGTGGAGCTTACTCTGCACAAGAGAGCGGGAGCTGATTAGGACGAGGTCAGTCTGACTAGGTCAGTCTGTGAGAGAAGATCTCCTGAGTGGGATGGATTGAAGGAAGTGCTGCAGCGAACCTCAGTGACCTGGGTCTGCTGGTACAGGAAAGAGATATTCAGAAAGCCTAATTCTCCATAAGAAAGATAGTTTTGTATGGAACGTAAGGAGAAGAAGAGAACTAAGGATTAGGGTTGGAGCAGAGCCCTTCCTCAAGTTCTTAGCGCATGGCCGGGGTCCGGTCCCCGAGGTGGTATGGATACTAATGGTCCTGCAGCAGACACCGGAGGAATAGAAGTTGTCGCCACTTTATTCCCACACAAGACTTGGGGGCACAACAGCAACGTGAGAGAGCCGGGACTTGGTAGCAAGGAGTCCCCGAAGCAGGCTACAGCTGTCTGCCGTACAAGTAGAGTTCTAAGAACATCTGAAAGGAGGAACTCCAGTGTAACTCAGTACAGTGAGTACTTCAAATAGGCGCTAGAAGGGAGACGTTCAGAAAAGGCACATATGTTGGTGGAGTGTTGGAACGGAGTACTTCATCTTGCCTGGAGGTTGGCTGAGCCCCTGACCTGGAGGACACAGCACGGAGGCGGGCACCTGTATGCACAAGACTGTGAGTAAAGCTTTGGAACTAGATGCCCTGGTGTCCTCCGCTTATTCCTGCGCCAACCCACTCAGCACTGCTACATCTCTGTGCTTAACAATGCACCATTACGCTCTCCTCACTCTCTCCCCATCTACACTGCCCTGGGACTACAGCCCTACCTGTGGAGGGCCACAACATCATTGCTGCACTACACCATCTGTCCCAGAGGATCTGTCTGCAGCGTCGGCTTAACATCTTCATTGTCGAACACCACAGGTGGCGCAACGAATCATTCACTTATAAACTTTAATCATCATCAACCACTCTATTCCCCTTATATAATGGACGCCCAGGGCCACGGACCGGGTCACAGCTACTGTGACATCTCCCATTGAAACCAACGGGCCTGGTATCGAGTACCCCGCCGCCCTGGGTGCGAGGGCGATCCAATAACACTAACATTGTTTGTCAGGGTTAGCATAGCATATGGTTAGACACTACACACTATACTTGTAGAATGGCATTTACAAGTGTTCCCCTTAAATTTAAATTAAGAAAACAACCACAGCCCAGAAAAGTAAAATATTAAACTTTACTGAATACACCTGTAGATGCAGTGGTTAACAAGCTGTTTGGTTACTATACCTTTAAAATGCTCAATTTGCTTTCATAAGAGAGAGAGAAACTGGAGAGGAAACAAAGCACAAATAGGGTCTTATCTGGGTGTCAATAGAGAAGGATATGCACGAATGCGCTCATCTGGATGGATTGTGGGCACACAACCACTTATAAGGCTTAAGGCTGCTGCAGACCCACGTGGAAATAAATGCATAGAACTGGATAAAAGAATTGGTTATTCTGTGCTGCTATAAGGGGGTGAGATATAATTTCTTTCTTTCTTCCCTTCCCCTGATTGCCTTCTGGTTGTTAATGTTTACAGATATGTCTTTGATAATTGCCTGTGGTACTGCTACATATTAAAAGTATGTATTATCGCTCATCTTTAATGTTATTGCCACATGTATGTGTTACCATTTTGTAGAAAGCTGTAATATATTGTCTTGTACTCCTGTATTATATTATTGCATAATATAATGTGTTTGTTGGTCATGTACAGTTAAGGTAAGTTAGTGCATCCTTTTAGGGACATTAGAGGAGGGCGCTTTTAGTATATAGTTCCTATAGACACTGGTAAGTGTGGTTCTGTTGAGAGCCACTAGATGGGGAGCATACTAGTATGCCTGATAGCTATAGCTGATAGGATGGTTATAGAGGGTTAATTGTAGGAGGAGCTGCCGGGTAGTAAGAGGAGAGTTGGTTAGGAGGTTATGTCAGACGAGGCCTGGGTGCCCTAGTGCCCACATGGGCTATAGGCCAGGACAGCTTGGCAGTCCTGTAACGTTTAAGTGCCGCAACCCACGTTACCCACGGCCACTGTGTGTCGTAGCAGTGGGCCAGTGCAAGAAAGGAAGAATGTGGCAACAAATCTTATCGCTTGGACAGATGCTTTTAGGGCAGGAATTGGTTGGACAGCCGAAATGAAGGTAGTTGGAGCTTCGGTACAGACGGGTCAGATGTTTTACCAGAGGCAATCAAACTTGGTGACTGATGATTTCAAATCTGGGGCGAAACAGATAGAAGGAACTGTCATCATGGTGAGGTCAGGCCAGGAAGAAACTGGGGAGCAGTCTAGGAAAGTTCTGACCGGGCGTGTACTGCACAGAAGCGACAGCCAGAAAGGGAAAGATGAGGAAACCCGAAAATGTCTTGATGTACAAACTGTGGATGTAATGTGTGAAGTACTCAGTAAAGAAAGTGTTTAAATTAACTTGGACTGTGTCTCCATTGCTGGGGGTCGCCTGGAAGAGGGACCGTCATCGCCTGGGAAGTGCCCAGAGGAAGCTGAATTAGGAGATACAGGTATGCTGAAGAGAAGAATACGGTTTTCTGTAGGGGAACGACTGGACATGGATATAGCAGTTATTCAGGTCACGACTACAGTCCTGTCCCTCCCTTACACTGCTGTGGAGAAAAAATGAAAAATGCCAATCCAATTTCAGGTGGTTTTATTTGTCAATGCGTTTCGAAGTATATACTGTAACTTCTTCATCAGGACAAACGATGATACAGATATAGTCAGCAAAAGCAGATATAAATAGACAAAGCATTGCTTGTATCATACTTGCATCACAGGGACCACATCAAAACTATGTTACTTCATACAGTCATGGCCAAAAGTTTTGAGAATGACACAAATATTATATTTTCACATGATCTGCTGCCCTCTGGTTTTTATGTGTGTTTGTCAGATGTTTTTATCACATACAGAAATATAATTGCAATCATATTATGAGTAGCAAAAGGTTATATTGACAGAATGAGTTCATGCAGCAAGTCAATATTTGCAGTGTTGACCCTTCTTCTTCAGGACCTCAGCAATTCTCCCTGGCATGCTCTCAATCAACTTCTGGATCAAATCCTGACTGATAGCAGTCCATTCTTGCAAAATCAATGCTTTTATTTTGTCTGAATTTGAAGGTTTTTGTTTGTCCACCCGTCTCTTGATGATTGACCACAAGTTCTCAATGGGATTAAGATCTGGGGAGTTTCCAGGCCATGGTCCCAAAATCTCTATGTTTTTTTCCCTGAGCCATTTAGTTATCACCTTTGCTTTATGGCAAGGTGCTCCATCATGTTGAAAAAGGCATTGCTGATCGCCAAACTGCTCTTGGACGGTTGGGAGAAGTTGCTCTTGGAGGACATTCTGGTACCATTCTTTATTCATGGCTGTGTTTTTAGGCAAGACTGAGAGAGAGCCCATTCCCTTGGCTGAGAAGCCACCCCACACATGAATGGTTTCAGGATGCTTGACAGTTGGCATGAGACAAGACTGGTGGTAGCGCTCATCTGGTCTCCAAATAAGCCGTTTTCCAGATGTCCCAAACAATCGAAAAGGGGATTCATCAGAGAAAATGACTTTACCCCAGTCCTCAGCAGTCCACTCCCTGTACCTCTTGCAGAATATCAGTCTGTCCATGATGTTTTTCCTGGAGAGAAGTGGCTTCTTTGCTGCCCTCCTTGAGACCAGGCCTTGCTCCAAGAGTCTCCGCCTCACAGTGCGTGCAGATGCACTCACACCTGCCTGCTGTCATTCCTGAGCAAGCTCTGCACTGCTGGTAGCCCGATCCCGCAGCTGAAACACTTTTAAGAGACGGTCCTGGCACTTGCTGGTCTTTCTTGGGCGCCCTGGAGCCATTTTGGCAACACGGGAACCTCTCTCCTTGAAGTTCTTGATGATGCGATAGATTGTTGACTGAGGTGCAATCTTTCTAGCTGCGATACTCTTCCCTGTTAGGCCATTTTTGTGCAGTGCAATGATGACTGCACGTGTTTCTTTAGAGATAACCATGGTTAACAGAAGAGAAACAATGATGCCAAGCACCAGCCTCCTTTTAAAGTGTCCAGTGGTGTCATTCTTACTTAATCATGACAGATTGATCTCCAGCCCTGTCCTCATCAACACCCACACCTGTGCTAATGGAGCAATCACTGAAACGATGTTAGCTGGTACTTTTAAGGCAGGGCTGCAATGATGTTGAAATGTGTTTTGGGGGATAAAGTTAATTTTCTAGGCAAATATTGACTTTGCAAGTAATTGCTGTTAAGCTGATCACTCTTTAGAACATTCTGGAGTATATGCAAATTGCCATTAGAAAAAATGAAGCAGTAGACTTTGTAAAAATTAATATTTGTGTCATTCTCAAAACTTTTGGCCATGACTGTACATTCCAACATCAATCTCCTAGTGGGAGATGCCTTTTAAATTTGGCCACGATCAGGCTTTTAAGAGCCTCCTCAAACTCAGACTCTTTTCTCATATGCACTGTCCATCCACTCCAAAATTCCATACATCAGACAGTCTCACATGGTACGATTAGACTACACTTTAAGACCATTCCACTCACACTAACTGTATGGCAACCTTTCTACTTCAGACCAGAATCTTAAGAGCTCCTTTGCCACCATTTCCATTGTCTGCTCTACCCAATCTCATGTAGTCTTGGACTGTGCTATCAGGCCATAACTCAGGCCTACAGGTTAGCTGGACCTTACTATAGATATCTATTCTTTATGCCCCTTCTACAGTACCCAACAACAGCTTCCTCTAAGTCCAGAAACACCATACGAACCCACCACTTGTTTAATCTCATTCATCTGTCTTCAACGGTCCAAAAAGACTGTCCACAGCTAATCAATTAGGCTGATGGTGCACTCTGTCATTAACGCTAGAGTAGTCCATGTAAAAACCTTATAGGCTCACCTTCCTCAGACCAGTAACCTTCACTTTGTTAACTTACAAACCACCTTGACATATGCTCTAGGCCTTTCTTGGCAAAGCAGACACACTTTCTCTCTGTAAAACTTATTCACTCTCTTCATCTCAGTCTTGCTCAGGTCTCCATGTCACAACTCTTGACCTTCTGTTCACCATCATCACAGCCATTAGTGTCCAGGGCCTCATCAATGAGAGAAATGCTTGTTCCTCACAGCATAGAAAATCAGCACTAAGGTCTAAAACTTATGGGGCAGATTCAAATGCTTCCCAAAAAGCCCTAATCCGCTCCTCCTTTTAGGCAGCAAAGTAAGATACAGAGGCTGTCTGTCGGCTGCAATTTTATGAGGATTACACTGTTCGCCTTCCTTGCACAGTGACACATGGTGCACCATGCTGTACTTGCATTACTAGTATCAGGCATTTCACAAAATAATAAACACTTCGCACATGGATTACTGGCACTGAGCAGGCTAAATACCATATAACTTGTATTTCATTTTGTGCTAGTTTCGTGTTCTAGACATTTGAACTCTGCTGAACTGGACTTTGCATCAGCAATATTTCACAAAAATACCCTTTTACTTAGTGTTCTGCTTGGTTACTTTATATGTTCTTGTCAAAAACAGAACAATCACTGTATGTCAGACACTACACAATCAATCAATATAAATATAACCAGTATATTGAGTACACAATACACCTTTTTCCAACTATTAAGAACCAACACTGCACCCATTACAGCATACTATTGGGTACCTAAAAAGTGCCCCTTTACTTCTTATGCATCAAACAAAAAACATAAAAAGTGATGGGCGAACCCGAACAGTAAAGTCAATGCACATGCATTGTAGACCAAAAAGAGTGTGTAAAAGCAGTCCTAAACGATTAAAGGGTTTTTCCACTACTCAGACAACCCATTCTCAATGCCTATGTTTCCCACTTGGAAAATAATAACACCTTTACTATTATTATTTTACAAGAGGGAAACAGAGATGGAGAAGGGGTTGCCCGAGTAGTGGACAACCCCTTAAAGGTATCAAACGCTGCAAAAAATGTGCTGTGTGAATTTGGTATGTAAAAGAAGTGAATAATGTATTCAGTAAACAAATTAAATTGAAGCCAGACAGTGTACAGTGTATAATCCAAGGTTAGAATCCAAAAGCATCTTGGAACGCAATGTATGCCTCCATTTAGACAATTAATACATTTGGTAATTATGGCGTGTCTAAAGCGCGGTCAAAACTTCTCTGTATAAAAAATAAAAAAATAAACTGAACAGATTGTAAAACACAGACATTAAAAGCTAATGGCTGCCTCACTAAATGTGTTCTGTATACAAAGTCCCTGTCTTTTCTTTGTATGAGGTGACAATTTTTCTAAATGTGGACATGTGTTTTCTCTCCAAATGAAAGTCATCAGTTATTCATTTTAACCACAAGGTTTGACCTCCAGGCTGACAGGACAACCACTTAGTGGTAATAGCTTTCCAAATGTAAAGAGGGGTTCCAGTAAGTAATGGTAACTCTGTTCTTAGCCAACACCATTTAGTAACCCCAGAATAAATAGCTCTCTACTAATGGCGACAAGGATTGGATGCCAACATTTAATGCAGGCTTGGGTTGCATTTTATAATGTTCTTATAAATGCAGTGAAAGGATGTTCACTGATTAAGATACTGAGCAATTACTATAATCTAGGTTATTTATAAAGACGCCAAATGTACGGTAATTTAAATAACACCAACCACGAGTTCCTCTATCTTTTCCTGACCTATTAATTTTCTAGACCAAAGTGTAAATTTTGTAACCTGGAATCTTATTTTTTTGTGGGGTCATTTAAGTGGTCTCTTTTTTTTTTTCTTTTAATAAACCTCTGGACCTTGACCACACAAACAGCTGTCTGGAAAGCAGCTTGTCCTTCCCCTATAATCTATCAACAATCACTTAACTATGAAGCATAACCTTGTACCTTTGCAAACTCTATCTTTCATTCAATCTTTAGCTGAATAGGAGGAACTAAGTGAGGAGACATATGCATGATTTCTGTATAAATGATACACTAGTAGTGGAGCAAGGCAAGTAGCATACCCCAGGTGCACTCTTTCCTGAGTATAGAAAGACGCATGATTACAGACCACCTATACTTTGACCTTTTACGTTTTGCTTTATTTATTTTTTTATATACTCACCCAATGAGTTGTCATCTCCTTCTCTTCCTGTTTCGTAGATTGCCTCCATAGTATATGCAAGCAGGAACTTGAAGCATGAATATGGTTAACAACAGAAATAGCAGAGACATATATGCAATCAGTACCTTTATAGCATAAATGAGACTGTAACTTGTAGCTTATGTGCACTCTATGTGCTCCTCAGGATACGCATGGAGGCATAACTGTGATGGTGAGGCAGTGACTGGCATTATTGTAAATGGCCTGTATGTGTCACAAAGGGGGTCCTCTGCGTTGTAAGCCAGTAATGTTGTTCTGGGACTTGTAGTTCCACAAGTGTTTGTTTACTTTATAAAGTGGGCTTACAGGGTTAGTCAGAGAGCTGGGCGGGACTGGCTAACCACACATAAACCGCCCACCTATGGGTGTAGTTACAGCTACATAATGTGACCAGGGTTTGGGTCACAGGGTTCGTGGTTCTAAGGTCCTGAGTGATCTATGTGTTGGAAGTTCCCAGGAGGGGACGGACTTCCTGAAGAGCACAGGGTGAGACCATGCACTGGCAGAGTCTGTGACGGCACTGCGTTGCGTAAGCTACCATCCGTCTAAGGGTCTGGAACTGTCAGGTGGCCTGGTGGCCTGGTGAGCAAGGCATTATCCGAGATGGTGATTCCAGTTCAGCAGCTTCCCCGACAACCAGGACTGACCGGAGGTCAGTGTGTGGAGCAGGAGCTCCAGGAAGGTAACTCCAGAAAGGGGGTTATAATAACGGCAGAGAAGTATGTGCCATTGGAACAGACTATTGGTGTTTATTATGTTCCGT
Source organism: Dendrobates tinctorius (assembly GCF_039654945.1). Classification (NCBI taxonomy): domain Eukaryota; kingdom Metazoa; phylum Chordata; class Amphibia; order Anura; family Dendrobatidae; genus Dendrobates; species Dendrobates tinctorius. The sequence goes on from NW_027361737.1 coordinate 29,328,153, forward strand.
TGATATATAATAATAATCTTTATTTTTATATAGCGCTAACATATTCCGCAGCGCTTTACAGTCTGCACACATCATCATCACTGTCCCCAAAGGGGCTCACAATCTATGTAATAAACTGTGTGGCCTGCGGCTACCCACGGTAACTGGATGAAGTGAGAAGTCCGGCATGTTTAGTGACTGTGAGTTGAAGCCATATAAAATGTGATGTAATGAAGTGTTCGTAGTGTGGTTTATGAGTCTAAATAAACCGGAATAGACTGTTTTGTGAAGAAACCGTTCCTGTGTGACCGAATCCCATTGCCAAGTGAGTGTCCCCAAACACAAACAGTAAGCGCTGTCTTAGGCTGTGTGCCCACGTTGCGTTTTATAAGCATTTTTGATGCGTTTTTCGGGGTCAAACCGCATCAAAAAAGCTTAAAATAAGCATCCTATTCATTTTAATGCATTGTGGCCTTTCTGTGCCAATGGATGCGTTTTTTACCACTAAGGAAACGCTTAGGCTAGTTTCACACTAGCGTATCTTACACGCAGCGCACGGCGCCGCTAAGCCCCACCCCCTGCCCGCCCCCTCCGGTCATCTCCTACTATCGCACACGGCTGCATGCGATCTGCGCACCCTATCTTTAGAATAGGTGCGCAGACCGTGCGCTAGTAGGATTTTTGCATGCGCTGCGCACTTTTGAAGGTGCGCCGGTGTGCGCCGAACGCACCATGTTGCATTTTGGTGCGCTCGGCGCACCTTCAAAAGTGCGCAGCGCATGCAAAAATCCTACTAGCGCATGGCCAGCACACGGTCTGCGCACCCTATTCTAAAGATAGGGTGCGCAGATCGCATGCAGCCGTGTGTGATAGTAGGAGGAGATGACCGGATGGTGCGGGCAGGGGGTGGGGCTTAGCGGCGCCGTGCGCTGCGTGGAAGATACGCTAGTGTGAAACTAGCCTTAGCAGTAAAAAACGCAGCATGTTCATTCATTTCCGCTTATGTCCGCGTTTTTAGCTATTTCCTATAGTCCAGATGACGCACGGAAACGCTTGTTTTTGGCGCAAAAATCGCGACAAAAACGCACGTTTTTTTTCCGCACGTTTTCTGTGAAGGAGGTCCGTTTTTTTGTCAGTTTTAAAATGCTAATGTAAGCACATAGCCTTACACTTGATTCAGCAGAACTTAGAGAGCAATAGCAACAGGATTCACTGAACTGAGCTAGGAAGTAGTAGATGGATGTTAAAAAGCAGGAAAACTTATGAAGAAGAGAACTCCTTTAAAAGTATTTGGTAGCAAGGTGCTATTCTTTCCTGAATACTCAGGAAACTCATGGCTGCCTTAACTATCTTTAAAAAAAGGCCTAGGTTAATGACATCAGAGACACATAATGGGCTACCAGAATAATCCGGCTTGGACTAGCACAGAGGGATCCCCACCGTAGGAGAGGGGACACCTCATATCTGACAGCCACTCAAGCTAAACTCTGTACCTTTTCAACTCCCCACCTTTTGGGCAATCTTCATATGAGAAGGTGAAACTAAAATGTATAAATGTTTGACTTTTTAAGGTTATAAAGAGCACAAAACATCACAGACCATGAACACTTTGACACATGCATAACTTTTTTCTGATTGATTTATTTTACAAAGCATTGAGCTTGCAGTTGCAATCAAAATTCAAACTCTTTTGTTATTTGGGTTTATTAACAAAATTAACAGGCTTTTTGCTGGTCCTTCATGAAAATCTGTATGGATACACACATATGAATGGATTACAGCACTGTTCTTTTCCAGTACCCAAAAAGGTGCTTGTGAACTCATTGGGGATCAGGCTTCAAACAAAATCTAACACAAACAAAATGAAGACATACCCTATCAGATGCCATATTATAGAATTATCCTTGCAGAAAAATATTTCTGCAATACATTGCTTTATGGAGGCACCATGTGATGGCACATCATGTGCGTATGGCTTCATAGTACAGAGCAACATGCACATGGTTCTGATGTGTCTATGAGAAAATAAGCTTCATTCACATCATTGTTGTGCTGTACATTTGAATTACAGTAGTAAAAGTTTGGGCACCCGTAACGGGGTCTACCAAGTTGGGGTACCTCTTTCAGTACCACCCCGTTTTATCGGAGGTCCGCTCTGCGTTGGCTGGAGTCTGAATGAATGACGCTGGCTGGAATCCCTGGGTTACTTGGGAGCATATAAAAGATCACTGCTTCTCCATGTATTTCCAGTCTGACAACACTTTACTCACAGGACATAGAATATATCACCCAGATACAGAGGGCAGGCCAGACATGCATTACAAAAGCCGCAGGTGGCTGGAGCCTGCCGATGTTTACTGTGGAAATGACAAAGGTGGAGGGAGGGCGGACAAAAGGGTAATGCTGATACATTAGGGACATGCATTTAACATAGAACCTATTATATATACATATAACTGCACAACATATTCTGGGTGCTGAGTGGTTCTGTAACACGGCTCCCCTTTTCAGCGACACGATCGGCATACACAGTCTGATCCTCAACGGATCGGTTTGGGGATGACCGAAGTTTATGGGGTTGGTACAAGTTCCGTTTGTCGACTTAGTCCATCGGCGTTACCGTTTTGTTTGCCGGGTCTGTGGTGGATGGTGAAGTCCAGAGGTTGTAGGGCTAAACTCCACCGCAGCAATCTGGCGTTGTCTCCGGAGACCCGATTAAGCCAGACTAGGGGATTATGGTCCGTTAGAAGGGAAAACTGTCGTCCATACAAATATGGTTGCAACTTCTTGAGTGCCCATACTACCTCCAGGCACTCCTTCTCGATGGCCGCATAGCTTACTTCACGGGGCAGTAGTTTCCGACTCAGGTAAGCTACCAGGTGTTCTTGGCCGTCCGGCCCGACTTGGCTCAGTACTGCCCCCAATCCAAACATAGAAGCGTCTGTATGAACAAGGAAACGTTTATTTGGATCCGGTGCGGCCAATACAGGGGTATTGGTGAGGGCGTCCTTTAGTTGGTGGAAGGCTTCCTCACACTCTGAGGTCCAGGTTACCTGGCGGGGTTGGTTCTTACGGGTCAGATCAGTGAGGGGCTTGGCTACGCTGCTGTAATTGGGAACAAATTTCTTGTAATACCCTGCTGTCCCTAGAAACGCCATGACCTGGGTTTTAGTGCGTGGGATGGGCCATTTGGCTATGGCCTCAATCTTGGCTGGTTCTGGTCGCTTTTCCACTTCGCACCCAATTCCCTAAATACTGAACCTCTGCTTTGCCCACGTGACACTTGTTTGGGTTCAGGGTGATTCCGGCCTGGTGGATCCTGTCCAATACTGTCTCTAGGTGATTTAGATGCTCTTTCCTTGTCGCACTGTAGATGGTGATGTCGTCCAGGTAGGCACAAGCATAGTCATGGAGACTATCTAGAAGCCGGTCAGCCAGCATTTGGAAGGTCGCCGGGGCATTCTTCATCCCAAATGGCATAACTCGAAACTGGAATAAGCCAAACGGGGTGACAAATGCCGACTTGGGAATAGCGTCAGGACTAAGGGGAATCTGCCAGTAGCCTTTGCATAGATCGATGGTGGTCAAATACTTTGCCCCCACCAGCCGGTCTAACAACTCATCCACACACGGCATGGGGTATGCATCCGTCACTGTTTTCTCATTGAGCTTACGATAGTCTACACAAAACCGTGTAGTCCCATCCTTCTTGGGCACTAACACTACGGGGGATGCCAGGGACTATCTGACTCTTCAATGACCCCTAAACGTAGCATCTCTTGTATCTCTTGTCGCATCCCCTCTCGTACAGACTCAGGGACGCGGAAGGGGTTTTGTCGCAGGGGGATCTGATCCTGGGTCTCAACCGCGTGTTGTGCCAGGTGAGTGTACCCCGGTCTCTCTGAAAACATCCTCTGTCGCAGCCTCAACAACGCCTCCACCTGCTGTCTCTCCCGGGGGCCTAGGTCTTCACCCAAGTGTACCTGGTCCCATGTTTTAGACTGAGTCCTTTCCCCTAAGACATCCGGCAAGGGAAGTCCGGCTAAATCTTCTGCTTCAGGTGCACAGATGGCCACTACCTCTTCAGGGCGCTCCCGGTAGGGCTTCAGCATATTCACGTGGAACATGCGGATAACCCTGGGGTCGTCACAATCGGCGACATTATAGGTTGTGTCGGCTATTTTCCCCACTACCTGGTAGGGCCCCTGCCATGCAGCTTGAAACTTATTCTGCTTAGTGGGCTCTAACACCAGGACCTTCTGTCCTATTTCCAAAGTGTGCTCTCTGGCCCTCCGATCGTACTATATGCGCTGGTGCCGCTGGGTCGCCTGCATGTTCTCACGTACAGCCTGAGTCAGCTCCTGTAGGCGGTCCCAGAATTCCAGCACATAGGGTACAATAGGTACCCCTTCTATGAGGCCCTCCCCTTCCCAGTGTTCCAGCACTAAGTCTAGGGGTCCCCTTACCCGTCTCCCGTATACCAGCTCGAACGGGGAGAACTCCGTGGATTCTTGGGGCACCTCCCGATAGGCAAACAGGAGGTGTGGCAAGAATTTCTCCCAGTCCCTGTAGGTCCTGGTAAAAGTCCCATGAGCGGTTTTAATGTCCCGTTAAAGCGTTCACACAACCCATTGGTTTGCGGGTGGTACGGGGCGCTTCTAATGGACTTTATGCCACACAGCTTCCACAGTTGGTTGGTCACCTCTGCTGTAAACTGGGTACCCTGGTCCGAGATAATCTCCCGGGGAAATCCAACCCGTGAGAAAACCTGGAGCAGGGCGGCCGCCACCGTGTCTGCCAGTATGTTAGGTAACGCAACCGCCTCTGGATACTGTGTGGCATAATCTACCACGGTCAATATATACTTTTTCCCTGACGGACTGGGTTTGGCTAACGGCCCTATCAGATCAACCGCTACTCGGCTAAATGGTTCCTCCACAATGGGGAGGGGGCGCAATTTGGCCTTGCATCGATCCCCCCTCTTGCCAATGCGCTGACAACTGTCACAGGCCTGGCAGTACTGTCGAACATCATAGGTTACCCCCGGCCAAAAGAAGTTTTGTGTCAGACGATGCCTGGTGCGACTGACGCCGAAGTGCCCGGCCAAGGGTATATCATGAGAGATTCGCAGTAGCTCCTGCCTATACTTCTTGGGAACTACCAGCTGTTGTTTTATAGTGGGGCTCGTCCCTGTGTGGTGCTGCTCTGTGATCCGGTAGAGGAGTCCCTGCTTCCATACAAACTGTTACCCTTCTAGTACTCCTCTCCCCTCCTGTGCCTTCCCACGATATCCCTCCAATGAAGGATCCTCAAGTAACTCCCTCTTAAATTCATCTGGGGTGGCCCAAGAAATGTGTCTGGCTATGGGAATATGTGCAGGGCTGGGATGTCTTACATGGGCCTCCTCTGAGTGTGATTCCGCTTCCGCAGCTCGAGCTTGTCTCCGGGTGGTCACAGGATAGGTCTCAGCCAGAGGGGCCACCGAGAATGCAGACAACATGGGCCCCAAGTCATTTCCCAGCAAGACGTCTGCAGGCAAATCCTCCATCAAGCCGACCTCAACAAGGCCATCCCCGACTCCCAAGTTCAGGTGAATCCTGGCAGTGGGCAGTCGATGTATAGCTCCCCCTGCTACACGGACTGCCACTGTCCGGTCCGTCTTCTCTTGGTCCCGGACGAGATGAGGTTTCACAAGTGTCAAAGTTGCCCCGGAATCTCTTAGTCCCTGCATACGTTTCCCATTAACCCACACGACCTGTCGATGCTGTTGTTGATTATCTGCCTGGGCTGCCTGCACGGGGTCTACTTCATGCAGCACTTCCTCCATCTCTTCCACCCCTTCGTTAGTCGTAGCCCCCAATGCCGGGTTAGCTTCGCCTTGGTAGCAGTGTACAGCAGCCCGGCTGAAGGTAGCTGTTCCCGCCTTTGGCCACTGGGTATGCTGAGTCCGGTTGGGGCATTGTCTTTGCAGGTGGCCCAGCTGACGGCAGGCGTGGCATCGCGCCCCAGGGGGACTGTGGTAGGCCGGGTTTCTAGCTGGTCCCCCTACAATCTTCGGTGGTTTGGGGCCCTCCAGGTCCATGAGCGGGCCCCTAGTGACCACCTTTGATCCGGAGAACTGCGGCCTCCTGGCATCATGATGTTCATCGGCCAGACGAGCGGCTTCCTCAAGAGTCGTTGGCCGCCTGTCCCGAAGCCATTCCTGTGTCTTGGGGTTTAGTCCATTAAAGAATTGTTCTAACAGGAAAAGCTGGAGGACGTCCTCCTTAGTGGTTGCTTCGCTCCCTTGTACACACTGTAGCAGTGACCGCCATAATTTACAGGCCCATTCAGCGTGGGTATCGGTTACACGTTTTATAAGTCCGCAGAACTTTTGGCGATAGGCCTCTGGTGTCAGCGCATACCGGGCCAAGATCACTTCTTTGATCCGCTCATAGTCCATACAGTCCTCATCAGGTACCGTGCGATAGGTGTCTGCTGCTCGGCCTGTCAGCTTGCTGGCCAGAATCTGAACCCGTTCCTCCGGCTTCACTTGATGAAGGGCACACTGCCGCTCAAAGTCCTGCAGAAAGCCATCAATGTCTTCCTCTGCCTCCCCCAACTGTCGGAAGGCATTATACTGGATCTTTTTGTGGCTTACTGTTGAAGGTACCTGGTCGAAGGCCAGAGCTCCCCCTGCTCGCTGGCTCTCCTCTCTCCGCCCTGCCATCTCCATCTTGGCCAGCTCCACTTTGGTCCGCTCTGCCATCTCCATCTTGGCTAGCTCTATCCTGGTCCGCTCGGCCATCTTTTCCTTCAGATCAGTATGCACATCAGCCATCACCTCTCGTATGATCTCTACCGCAGGGTTTGGGCCATAAAACGCCAGTCTGTTCTTTACCTCCCTCTGGAATTCGGTCTCCTCCACGTTCACATTGGGGGGCGCTGCACTGTCGTGTTCCATGATGGCTGCTATCAAATCCGCTTTTGTTTTGTTGCTGGCGATCAACCCTCGGGCTTCCACCAGATCTTTTAATGTAGTCCTCTTTAACTTCTGGTAGTTATTTTCCATTCATTCCTTTCCTCCTGTAGAAGGGGTATCAAATCCCACTGTCTGCCACCAGTGTAACGGGGTCTACCAAGCTGGGGTACCTCTTTCAGTACCACCCCGTGTTTTCGGAGGTCCGCTCTGCGTTGGCTGGAGTCTGAATGAATGACGCTGGCTGGAATCCCTGGGTTACTTGGGAGCATATAAAAGATCACTGCTTCTCCATGTATTTCCAGTCTGACTACACTTTACTCACAGGACATAGTATATATCACCCAGATACAGAGGGCAGGCCAGACATGCATTACAAAAGCCGCAGGTGGCCAGAGCCTGCCGATGTTTACTTTGGAAATGACAAAGGTGGGGGGAGGGCGGACAAAAGGGTAATGCTGATACATTAGGGACATGCATCTCACATAGAACCTATTATATATACATATAACTGCACAACATATTCTGGGTGCTGAGTGGTTCTGTAACAGCACCAATTGTCAAAATTACTGTGACTATTTAAACTAGTTAAAGATGAAATGATCTCTAAAAGAGCTAAAGTTAAAGGTGACACATTTGCTATGTATTTTAGGCATAAACATATATATTGTCATTTATTACATTTTAGAAATTACAAAAAGGAAAATGGGCATATGCAAAAGTTTAGGTATCATAGGAGATTTGTGTGCTCTGCTCAGATAACTTTGAACAAGGTTTCAGACCTCAATTATCCTGTTAGGGTTATGGCTTGTTCACTATCATTGTTAGGTAAGGCCATGTGATGCAAATTTCCCAGCTTTATAAAAACCCAGCCTCCTCTAACTTGTGCCAAAAAGCAGAAGCCATGGGATCTTCTAAGCAGCTGCCTGGCATTCTGAAAATGAAAATGGTGGTGGCCCACAAAGCAGGAGAAGGCTATAGGAAGATAGCAAAGTGTTTTCAAGTTGCCCTTTCCTCAGTTTGAAACGTAATTAAGGGATGGCAGTTAACAGGAACAGTGGAGGTCAAGACAAGGTCTGGAAGACCAAGAAAAATTTCAGTGAGAGCTGCTTATAAGAATGCTAGAGTTAAATTAGAACCCGAGTTTGACGGCAAAAGACTTTCAGAAAGATTTAGCTGACTCTGGAGTTGTGGTACATTATTCCACTGTTCAGAGACACCTGCACAAATATGGCCTTCATGGAAGAGTCATCAGAAGAAAACATCTACCACATTCTCACCAAAAAATTCAGCATCAGAAGTATGCAGAAGAACATCTAAACAAGCCTGATGAATTCTGGAAAATTGAACTCTATGGCCACAATGATCAAAGGTATGTGTCGAGAAAAAAGGGTACAGAATTTAAGAAAAATACCATCTCGTCAACCATTAAGCATGGGGGTGCATCAATCGTGCTTTGGGGTTTTGTTGCAGCCAATGGCACGGGGAACATTTAAGTGAAAAATAGATTCAATAAAATTTCAATAAATTCTTGATGCAATCATAACACCATATGCAAAAAAACTGAAATTGAAAAGAGGATGGCTTCTACAAATGGATAATGATCCTAAACACACGTCAAAATCCACAATAGACTACCTCAAAAAGCGCAAGCTGAATGTTTTACAATGGAGCTCACAGTGCCCTGATCTGAACATCATTGAAAATCTGTGGCTAGACCACAAAATAGCAGTGCATGCAAGACGACCCAGAAAACCTCACAGAACTGGAAGAATTTTCCAAGGAAGAATGGATGAAAATCCATTAAACAAGAACTGAAAGGCTCTTGTCTGGCTATAAAAAGCACTTACAAGTAGTGTTGAGCATTCCAATACCGCAAGTATCGGGTATCGGCCGATATTAGCTGTATCGGAATTCCGATACTTTTTTCATATCGAATACCGGAATCGGAAGTTCCCATAATGCTAGGAGCCCGCTCGATTTGATTCAGCCAATGGGGATCCTCAGAAGTGTGGTCATATCCTGTTAGGCATGTAGGCATGTTAACTACTGGCATGGCTGTGATTGGCTGCTGAAATGATGTCATGATGCACTATAAAAAGCGCTGCAGCCACCATTTCTGGTCACTCTGCTGTGAATTCAGTTAGGGACAGGCTGCTGTTGAAGACTGTGAGGGACAGTTAGAAATAGCGATTCCACAAAACATATAGTGCTTAACCCAGGCTACATAAACCACCACTGTAGCTTGCTTTTCCCTAGCAGCGCTGTTTTCACAGCTGTCTGCAAGGGCTGTGTGAGTGCAGACCCACGCTGTGTAGTGTGTCCTGCAGGCACGTCTGCTTGTAGGCCGGCCAGCGTGTGTCTCTGCCTCATACACATTTTTCTTTTATTGCTGCTTTTTTTTTCCCCTGTATAGTGTGCTTCCATACGTATCCATATACGTTGGTTGCAAACACTAAAGGAGTGGACAGCGGAGCTTTTCAGCAGCCTTTCAGTGCTATAGCCCATTTCTCTGCACTGTTTTTGGCTGTCTGAGAGGTCTCTCTGTGTGTGAGTGCAGCTCACGTTGCAGTGTGTTCTACAGCCACCGCTAGCTGTAGTCCGCTCAGCGTGCGTCACTGCCTCATACATAGTCCTTTTTTTGCAGCTAATTTAGCCAGATTTTTGCTCCTATATTAGTGTGCTTCCAACCGCATCCATTGTCATTGTTTGGTTGCAAACACTATATAGGATTAGATAGAGGAGCCTTTTTGCTGGCTTGTGCCCTTCAGGGCCAGCCAGGCTAGTATCACCCTATTTTTTGGAGCCTCATCAATTGCATTGTAGGTTAGCTTCCTGCATTGTAATCGCTCCAAAAAGTTTGTGATACTATAGCTTTCAAACTTTGGTCACATCCTTTCCTTTCCCCCCACCCAAAAAAAAGGAAATAAAGTTCACCAAACACTCCACTTTACAGTTGTCTAGGCCACATTAGATCATATTAAAGTGTAGTACACACACTCTTAGCCAAATTAGTGTTTCTTATACTGGTTAGCAGGTGTTCAGGAATAAGAACACTAAGCCACCCCTTTTTTACTTTTCTGCCTATCTTTATCAGTCTACCAAGATGAAGAAGGCAGGGAGTAAGGCACGTGGTCGTGGTCGTGGAGTTTCAGGAGGGAGAGGACGGGGGGATTCAGCAGGGAGAGGACGTGGGGATTCGGTATCTGCTGCGGCCACCAGTGACCCGGCATCCCCCACTTTTACCAGGCAACAGTCCTTCATGCGCAACTTTGTAGGACCTCGCCGTACCCCACTGCTGCGTGACGAACAAATTGAAGCCGTTGTCGGATGGATGGCAGCTAACGCATCCACTTCAATGACTTCCACATCCTCCCAAGGCCAGAGCACTGAAGAGCAACCATCTGTCTCTTCACCACCTGCCAAACTGCCCAGGCAGTCTGAGAGCCCTGGACAGGAGCCATCTCAATCTTTACTTCTGTTCCCAGAATCTGTTGGCTTGGAAAGAGGTGGCCAGCCAAGCAGCATTCTAGAGCGTGAAGAAAAGGGAGTATGCAGTGATGCACAACTGCTTTGTCCCTCTGAATCTGAAGAGGCGGGTGGGCCAGTGCCTATGGTCAGCACACCTCAGTATGCATCAGATGATGATGAGACTCAGTTGCCAATTTCTGGTGCGTACGCTGCTGGCGAGACAACCCAGGACCAGCCGGTGCTTGAAGAGGGGAGTGGAGATGATGAGGTCCTTGACCCATCATGGCGTCAGCCACTGGAAGGTGGTGGGAGCAGCTCTGAGTAAGAGATTCCCCGAACGGCCAAAAGAGGAGGGAGAGGGCGGGGGCAGACTTGGTTGCCTGTAGCCTCCACTTTGGCACCCGTGAGGAGCAATCCTCTTCCAAAACACAAAACGGGCGCTCCCAGGACTTGCAGTGCGTGGTCTTTTTTTGACACAGTTGCAGATGACATTTGCTTTGTCAAATGCAAGCTGTGTCATCAGAAAGTGAAATGAGGGAAAAATGTGACCAACCTCAATACCACAAATATGTGGAAACATGTGCGTACCAAGCACGAGGTGGAGTTACACAGACACACTGAAGATGTAGGCCAACCTTCAGCAGCACCTACCACCTCTTCAGCTCGTGTTGGGGCCTCTTCCTCCAGCTCACACAGCTGGTTCGGCTTCCTCACTGGAACGCCATGGAAGAACCACTGCCACTGTTGTCCAGAGACCCAGTGAAATTCCACCCACTGAACCACGTTCGCAGTCATCAGCACACTCCCAGGCCACTCACCAGCAATCGGTAGCACAGGCATGGGAGAAAAAGCGGCCATACTCGGCAAACCATCCCCAAGCACTGGCTCTGAATGCCGGCATTGCCAAACTACTGGCCCTTGAGATGCTGTCATTCAGGCTGGTGGAGACTGACACCTTCCCGAACTTTATGTCATTGGCAGTTCCACAATAAAATGTGCCCAGCCGCTTTTATTTCAGCAGGCAAGCTGTCCCTACCCTGCAAAAGCATGTGGAGGGAAAAATTAAAAATGCGCTACTAAATGCCATCAGTAGCAAGGTCCACCTGACCACCAATGCGTGGACCAGTAGCCATGGACAGGGACGATACCTTTCCCTCACTGCCCATTGGGTCAATGTTGTGGAGCCGGGTACAGATCTGGAGAGTGGCTCTGTACGTATTCTGCCAACTCCAAGGATTGTAGGAATGCAGTCTGTACATATTGAGTCCTCCTCCTACTCTAGTTCCTCGGAATCAGCACTGCGTGAGCCTGTTAGGCCAGATATGAGCACAGGTGTGGCCAAACGTCAACAGGCCATCCATAAATTAATTTCTTTGGGGAATCGGAGCCACACAGCACAGGAGCTCTGGAATGCCATCAAGCAGGAGAGCGATGTGTGGTTTGTGCCAGCGAATCTCCAGCCAGGTTTGGTAGTGAGTGACAATGGCCGAAATCTAGTGGCAGCTCTTGGCCTAGGCAACCTCACTCACATACCATGTCTGGCACACGTGCTCAATTTGGTCGTGCAGAGCTTTCTGAGGGACTATCCGGATCTTGATGCACTGCTGCACAAGGTTCGCCTAGAGTGTGCTCACTTGCGGCGTTCCAGCATGGCAAGATCGTGCATTGCATCTCTGCAACGCCGATTCCGCCTGCCAGAACATCGCATCATATGTGACCTCCCCACCAGGTGGAATTCAACGTTACATATGTTGGAGCGGTTGTGTGAGCAGCAGGCAGCAGTAATGAAGTACCAGCTGCATCAGGCGCAAACAAGGCGCACTGTGCGCCGGACACACTTCACCACCACTGAGTGGGCCACTATGAGGGACATCTGCCAAGTTTTGCGTGCCTTCGATGACTCCACGCGGATGGCCAGTGCAGATGATGCACTAATCAGCATGACTGTCCCCCTCATCTGTCTGCTTCAAAAAACCTTACAAGCACTAAGTGAGGAGGTTTTTGAAGAGGTCGAGGATGAGCAGTCAGAAATGCCATCTGCTTCTGGCAAGTCTGTGCAATGTGCTTCCACACAAAGGCCCAGGCAGGGGACACTTAGTGAGGAGGATGACGAGGAGTCAATGGAGGAGGAGGAACACATCTCTCCAGAGGAGGGAGGTACACAAGGCTCTAGTAGTCAGTGTGTACAGCGAGGGTGGGGTGATGCTGAGCAGGCAGAGATGCTGCCTCAAGCTGGGGACAGCGTTTCCGGTCCAGTTGGCAGTCTGCAGCACATGGTTGATTTCATGCTGCAGTGCTTGTTAAATGACCGCCGCATCGCCAACATTCTCCACACGGCTGATTATTGGGTGTACACCCTCCTAGATCCTCGCTACCGGGACAACTTACAAAGCCTCATACCACAGTTGAACCAGGAGCGAAAAATGCGGGAGTACCAAGAAACACTTGTGCAGGCCATCATGTTCTCCATTCCCCCCACAAGTGTTGCTGGTAGTGCTTTTCAAAGCAGCCATGTGGGTAGAGGCAGTGGAGGAAGCTCTGCACAAAGAGGTAGCAGAGGCAGTGCCGCAGGACAAGGCAAGGCCAGTATGGCCCAAATGTGGAAAAGTTTTGTGGGACCGCCACAAACGGCTACACCATCACAGACTGCTCCAGTCAGCAGGAGGCAACGTTTCCGTCAGATGGTGACAGACTACTTGTCGTGCCCTGTTAGTGTTCTCCCAGACGGCTCTTCCCTGTTCAAGTATTGGGTCTCTAAGCTGGATACATGGCCAGAGCTTAGCCAGTATGCATTGGAGGTGCTGGCTTGCCCTGCTGCCAGTGTATTATCGGAACGTGTCTTTAGTGCTGCAGGTGGTGTGGTAACAGACCGTCGCACGCGACTATCCGCCGATAATGTTGACCGGCTTACTTTTGTGAAAATGAACTAGGCCTGGATCTCACCTGAATTTGCCAGTCCTCTTCCAGAATAAATAATTGGCTGGCAACAGGATCCAGGTCTCCTGTTGTGTTCATGTTTCTATGACCTGAACTTTATTTCCTGGGCTACAGCAACGCCCGTTGTTGCTCAGAAGTGCTGTCCGCACAGACAAAACACTCGCTCATGTGTAAGTGGGGTTCGGTAACGTCAGCTGATCCCCTGCTGTGTGTACAGCAAACTCTCCTGCTGCCTACAACTTATGACTACCTCTGATTTAATATGTTCTCTGATTTGCCCTCTGTCTCCACTCTGTTTTGAGTATTTCCTCCAGCCTACAACACCGCCTGTTTCTGCTCTCAAGTGCCGTCTGCACAATCCACACTTGTTCCTGTGGTACCTGGGTCCTGTAACATCTGCTCATCTCCAGAGTTGAGCACGGCAATGTCTCCTGCTTTGTCTACATTCCCACTACTTGTAGTGGAAATGTGGACAGAGCAGGAGACATTGCCTGACTCACCTCTAGGGAGAAGCTGCTGTTACAGAACCCCAGTAACACAGGAACAAGTGTGGGTTGTGCAGACGGCATTTCAGAGCAGCAACTGGCGTGGTTGGAAGCCAGAGGAAATACTCGAAACAGAGTGAAGACAGAGGCCTAATTGGAGTACGTTGACAGTTAGTAGTAGTCTAGAAACAATCGCAAACTGCCACCAAGTAGGCCTCGGCCTACTACCTGATTTTCCCTGGGCTCCGACACCGCCAGTTGGTGCTCAGAAGTGCTGTCCGCACAGACAAAACACTCGCTCATGTGTAAGTGGGGTTCGGTAACGTCAGCAGATCCCCTGCTGTGTGTATGGCAAAGTATCCTGCTCCCTCCACAGTCAAACAACCTCAGATTTACACCTGGCTCCAAGTAGGCCTCGGCCTACTACCTCATTTTCCCTGGGCTCCGACAACGCCAGTTGGTGCTCGGAAGTGCTGTCCACACAGAAAAACACACTCGTTCATGTGAAAGTGGGGTTCGGTAACGTCAGCTGATCCCCTGCTGTGTGGAGGGCAAACTGCTGCTGCCTCCAAATTGTAACTACTTCAGATTTAAACATTCTCTGATTTGGCCTCTGTTTCCACTCTGTCTCTAGTATTTCCCCTGACCTCCAACACCGCCAGTTCCTGCTCACAGTTGCCATCCACGCATTCCACACTTGTTCCTGTGTTCCTGGTGTTCTGTAACGTGAGCTGATCCCCCAATGTGTGTCCGGCACAGTCTCCTGCGCTGTCCACCTTCCCACTGCAAGTGGTGGGAATGTGGACAGAGCAGGAGACATTGGCAGACAAACATCAGGGGATCTGCTGACATTACAGAACACCAGTAACACAGGAACACGTGTGGATTGGGCAGACGGCTACTGTACGCATAAACTGGCGGTGTTGGTAGTCACGTGAAATCCTGGAAACAGAGTGGAGACAGATGCCTAATTGGAGCACGTTGACAGTCTGTTGTAGCCTACAAACAATCTAAAACTGCCACCAAGTAGGCCTCGGCTTGCACCCTGGTTCTCCCTGGGCTCCAACAACGCTAGTTGGTGCTCAGAAGTGCTGTCCACACAGAAAAACACACTCGTTCATGTGAAAGTGGGGGTCAGTAACGTCAGCTGATCCCCTGCTGTGTGGAGGGCAAAGTGTCCTGCTCCCTCCAAAGTCAAAATACCTCAGCTTTACACCTGGCTCCTAGTAGGCCTCGGCCTGCACCATGATTGTCCCTGGGCTCCAACACCGCCAGTTGGTGCTCGGAAGTGCTGTCCACACAGAAAAACACACTCGTTCATGTGAAAGTGGGGTTCAGTAACGTCAGCTGCTCCCCTGCTGTGTGGAGGGCAAACTGCTGCTGCCTCCAAATTGTAACTACTTCAGATTTAAACATTCTCTGATTTGGCCTCTGTTTCCACTCTGTCTCTAGTATTTCCCCTGACCTCCAACACCGCCAGTTCCTGCTCACAGTTGCCATCCACGCATTCCACACTTGTTCCTGTGTTCCTGGTGTTCTGTAACGTGAGCTGATCCCCCAATGTGTGTCCGGTACTGTCTCCTGCGCTGTCCACCTTCCCACTGCAAGTGGTGGGAATGTGGACAGAGCAGGAAACATTGGCAGACAAACATCAGGGGATCTGCTGACATTACAGAACACCAGTAACACAGGAACACGTGTGGATTGGGCAGACGGCTACTGTACGCATAAACTGGCGGTGTTGGTAGTCACGTGAAATCCTGGAAACAGAGTGGAGACAGATGCCTAATTGGAGCACGTTGACAGTCTGTTGCAGCCTACAAACAATCTAAAACTGCCACTAAGTAGGCCCCGGCCTGCTCCCTGGTTCTCCCTGGGCTCCAACAACGCTAGTTGGTGCTCAGAAGTGTTGTCCACACAGAAAAACACACTCGTTCATGTGAAAGTGGGGGTCAGTAACGTCAGCTGATCCCCTGCTGTGTGGAGGGCAAAGTGTCCTGCTCCCTCCAAAGTCAAAATACCTCAGCTTTACACCTGGCTCCTAGTAGGCCTCGGCCTGCACCATGATTGTCCCTGGGCTCCAACACCGCCAGTTGGTGCTCGGAAGTGCTGTCCACACAGAAAAACACACTCGTTCATGTGAAAGTGGGGTTCAGTAACGTCAGCTGATCCCCTGCTGTGTGGAGGGCAAACTGCTGCTGCCTCCAAATTGTAACTACTTCAGATTTAAACATTCTCTGATTTGGCCTCTGTCTCCACTCTGTCTCTAGTATTTCCCCTGACCTCCAACACCGCCAGTTCCTGCTCACAGTTGCCGTCCACGCATTCCACACGTGTTCCTGTGTTACTGGGGTTCTGTAACCTCAGCAGATCCCCCAATGTGTGTCCGCCACTGTCTCCTGCGCTGTCCACCTTCTCACTGCAAGCGGTGGGAATGTGGACAGAGCAGGAGATAGTTGCAGACACACATCAGGGGATGTGCTGACATTACAGAATCCCAGTAACACAGCAACACGTGTGGATTGGGCAGACGGCTGCTGTACGCATAAACTGGCGGTGTTGGTGGTCACGTGAAATCCTGGAAACAGAGTGGAGACAGATCCCTAATTGGAGCACGTTGACAGTCTGTTGTAGCCTACAAACAATCTAAAACTACCACCAAGTAGGCCTCGGCCTACACCATGATTGTCCCTGGGCTCCAACAACGCCAGTTGGTGCTCGGCAGTGTCTTTGGCACGGGGACTCCCTGTTGCCCAGCCTGGTTCCAGCACGCCTGCTGTTTCCGGGTAGTGTCAAGGTCACTATGCCACCAATCCGTTGTCCTGTCATCTTGCGGCCGGGTTAGCCGACTCTACGGTGCCTGCAGTTTAGGTGACTCCTATGTGGGCTGCGGGAACTGGCACTGAAGGCTGGATCCGTAGTGCCAATGGGACATGGACCACCTGTAGGACTGTGGGTTTCGGTAACTGCGGCCGGCTTGCGGCCTGGCTACTTTGCTTTCAATGGGTACCTTCTGCTACCCACCCGGGTTCCAGCACTGTCTGCTGGTTCTCGCCAGAGCCTTTGGCCTAGGTGCCTCCATCTCGGTATCCGAGGTCCAGCACCGTCAGCTGGTCCTTGGTAGTGCTTTCTAGCACAGGTACCTCCTGCCTAGTAACCGTGGTCCAGCACCGTCAGCTGTTCCTCGGTAGTGCCATTGGCTCTTGTAGCTTTTGCTACCCATCTGGGTTCCAGCACCGTCACCTGGTTCTCGGCAGTGTCTTTGGCACGGGGACTCCCTGTTGCCCAGCCTGGTTCCAGCACGCCTGCTGTTTCCGGGTAGTGTCAAGGTCAGTATGCCACCAATCCGTTGTCCTGTCGTCTAGCGGCAGGGTTAGCCGACTCTACGGTGCCTGCAGTTTAGGTGACTCCTATGTGGGCTGCGGGAACTGGCACTGAAGGCTGGATCCATAGTGCCAATGGGACATGGACCCCCTGTAGGACTGTGGGTTTCGGTAACTGCGGCCGGCTTGCGGCCTGGCTACTTTGCTTTCAATGGGTACCTTCTGCTACCCACCCGGGTTCCAGCACTGTCTGCTGGTTCTCGCCAGAGCCTTTGGCCTAGGTGCCTCCATCTCGGTATCCGAGGTCCAGCACCGTCAGCTAGTCCTTGGTAGTGCTTTCTAGCACAGGTACCTCCTGCCTAGTAACCGTGGTCCAGCACCGTCAGCTGTTCCTCGGTAGTGCCATTGGCTCTTGTAGCTTTTGCTACCCATCTGGGTTCCAGCACCGTCACCAGGTTCTCGGCAGTGTCTTTGGCACGGGGACTCCCTGTTGCCCAGCCTGGTTCCAGCACGCCTGCTGTTTCCGGGTAGTGTCAAGGTCACTATGCCACCAATCCGTTGTCCTGTCGTCTTGCGGCCGGGTTAGCCGACTCTACGGTGCCTGCAGTTTAGGTGACTCCTATGTGGGCTGCGGGAACTGGCACTGAAGGCTGGATCCGTAGTGCCAATGGGACATGGACCCCCTGTAGGACTGTGGGTTTCGGTAACTGCGGCCGGCTTGCGGCCTGGCTACTTTGCTTTCAATGGGTACCTTCTGCTACCCACCCGGGTTCCAGCACTGTCTGCTGGTTCTCGCCAGAGCCTTTGGCCTAGGTGCCTCCATCTCGGTATCCGAGGTCCAGCACCGTCAGCTAGTCCTTGGTAGTGCTTTCTAGCACAGGTACCTCCTGCCTAGTAACCGTGGTCCAGCACCATCAGCTGTTCCTCGGTAGTGCCATTGGCTCTTGTAGCTTTTGCTACCCATCTGGGTTCCAGCACCGTCACCAGGTTCTCGGCAGTGTCTTTGGCACGGGGACTCCCTGTTGCCCAGCCTGGTTCCAGCACGCCTGCTGTTTCCGGGTAGTGTCAAGGTCACTATGCCACCAATCCGTTGTCCTGTCGTCTTGCGGCCGGGTTAGCCGACTCTACGGTGCCTGCAGTTTAGGTGACTCCTATGTGGGCTGCGGGATCTGGCACTGAAGGCTGGATCCGTAGTGCCAATGGGACATGGACCCCCTGTAGGACTGTGGGTTTCGGTAACTGCGGCGGGCTTGCGGCCTGGCTACTTTGCTTTCAAATGTGGAAAAGTTTTGTGGGACCGCCACATACGGCTACACCATCACAGACGGCTCCAGTCAGCAGGAGGCAACGTTTCCGTCAGATGGTGACAGACTACTTGTCGTGCCCTGTTAGTGTTCTCCCAGACGGCTCTTCCCTGTTCAAGTATTGGGCGCTCTAAGCTGGATACATGGCCAGAGCTTAGCCAGTATGCATTGGAGGTGCTGGCTTGCCCTGCTGCCAGTGTATTATCGGAACGTGTCTTTAGTGCTGCAGGTGGTGTGGTAACAGACCGTCGCACGCGACTATCCGCCGATAATGTTGACCGGCTTACTTTTGTGAAAATGAACTAGGCCTGGATCTCACCTGAATTTGCCAGTCCTCTTCCAGAATAAATAATTGGCTGGCAACAGGATCCAGGTCTCCTGTTGTGTTCATGTTTCTATGACCTGAACTTTATTTCCTGGGCTACAGCAACGCCCGTTGTTGCTCAGAAGTGCTGTCCGCACAGACAAAACACTCGCTCATGTGTAAGTGGGGTTCGGTAACGTCAGCTGATCCCCTGCTGTGTGTACGGCAAACTCTCCTGCTGCCTACAACTTATGACTACCTCTGATTTAATATGTTCTCTGATTTGCCCTCTGTCTCCACTCTGTTTTGAGTATTTCCTCCAGCCTACAACACCGCCTGTTTCTGCTCTCAAGTGCCGTCTGCACAATCCACACTTGTTCCTGTGGTACCTGGGTCCTGTAACATCTGCTCATCTCCAGAGTTGAGCATGGCAATGTCTCCTGCTTTGTCTACATTCCCACTACTTGTAGTGGAAATGTGGACAGAGCAGGAGACATTGCCTGACTCACCTCTAGGGAGAAGCTGCTGTTACAGAACCCCAGTAACACAGGAACAAGTGTGGGTTGTGCAGACGGCATTTCAGAGCAGCAACTGGCGTGGTTGGAAGCCAGAGGAAATACTCGAAACAGAGTGAAGACAGAGGCCTAATTGGAGTACGTTGACAGTTAGTAGTAGTCTAGAAACAATCGCAAACTGCCACCAAGTAGGCCTCGGCCTACTACCTGATTTTCCCTGGGCTCCGACACCGCCAGTTGGTGCTCAGAAGTGCTGTCCGCACAGACAAAACACTCGCTCATGTGTAAGTGGGGTTCGGTAACGTCAGCTGATCCCCTGCTGTGTGTATGGCAAAGTATCCTGCTCCCTCCACAGTCAAACAACCTCAGATTTACACCTGGCTCCAAGTAGGCCTCGGCCTACTACCTCATTTTCCCTGGGCTCCGACAACGCCAGTTGGTGCTCGGAAGTGCTGTCCACACAGAAAAACACACTCGTTCATGTGAAAGTGGGGTTCGGTAACGTCAGCTGATCCCCTGCTGTGTGGAGGGCAAACTGCTGCTGCCTCCAAATTTTAGCTACTTCAGATGTAAACATTCTCTGATTTGGCCTCTCTCTCCACTCTGTCTCTAGTATTTCCCCTGACCTCCAACACCGCCAGTTCCTGCTCACAGTTGCCGTCCACGCATTCCACACGTGTTCCTGTGTTACTGGGGTTCTGTTACGTCAGCAGATCCCCCAATGTGTGTCCGCCACTGTCTCCTGCGCTGTCCACCTTCCCACTGCAAGCGGTGGGAATGTGGACAGAGCAGGAGACATTGGCAGACAAACATCAGGGGATCTGCTGACATTACAGAACACCAGTAACACAGGAACATGTGTGGATTGGGCAGACGGCTACTGTACGCATAAACTGGCGGTGTTGGTAGTCATGTGAAATCCTGGAAACAGAGTGGAGAAAGATGCCTAATTGGAGCACGTTGACAGTCTGTTGTAGTCTACAAACAATCTAAAACTGCCACCAAGTAGGCCTCGGCCTGCACCCTGGTTCTCCCTGGGCTCCAACAACGCTAGTTGGTGCTCAGAAGTGCTGTCCACACAGAAAAACACACTCGTTCATGTGAAAGTGGGGGTCAGTAACGTCAGCTGATCCCCTGCTGTGTGGAGGGCAAAGTGTCCTGCTCCCTCCAAAGTCAAAATACCTCAGCTTTACACCTGGCTCCTAGTAGGCCTCGGCCTGCACCATGATTGTCCCTGGGTTCCAACAACGCTAGTTGGTGCTCGGAAGTGCTGTCCACACAGAAAAACACACTCGTTCATGTGAAAGTGGGGTTCGGTAACGTCAGCTGATCCCCTGCTGTGTGGAGGGCAAAGTGTCCTGCTCCCTCCAAAGTCAAAATATCTCAGCTTTACACCTGGCTCCTAGTAGGCCTCGGCCTGCACCATGATTGTCCCTGGGCTCCAACACCGCCAGTTGGTGCTCGGAAGTGCTGTCCACACAGAAAAACACACTCGTTCATGTGAAAGTGGGGTTCAGTAACGTCAGCTGCTCCCCTGCTGTGTGGAGGGCAAACTGCTGCTGCCTCCAAATTGTAACTACTTCAGATTTAAACATTCTCTGATTTGGCCTCTGTTTCCACTCTGTCTCTAGTATTTCCCCTGACCTCCAACACCGCCAGTTCCTGCTCACAGTTGCCATCCACGCATTCCACACTTGTTCCTGTGTTCCTGGTGTTCTGTAACGTGAGCTGATCCCCCAATGTGTGTCCGGCACGGTCTCCTGCGCTGTCCACCTTCCCACTGCAAGTGGTGGGAATGTGGACAGAGCAGGAGACATTGGCAGACAAACATCAGGGGATCTGCTGACATTACAGAACACCAGTAACACAGGAACACGTGTGGATTGGGCAGACGGCTACTGTACGCATAAACTGGCGGTGTTGGTAGTCACGTGAAATCCTGGAAACAGAGTGGAGACAGATGCCTAATTGGAGCACGTTGACAGTCTGTTGTAGCCTACAAACAATCTAAAACTGCCACCAAGTAGGCCTCGGCTTGCACCCTGGTTCTCCCTGGGCTCCAACAACGCTAGTTGGTGCTCAGAAGTGCTGTCCACACAGAAAAACACACTCGTTCATGTGAAAGTGGGGGTCAGTAACGTCAGCTGATCCCCTGCTGTGTGGAGGGCAAAGTGTCCTGCTCCCTCCAAAGTCAAAATACCTCAGCTTTACACCTGGCTCCTAGTAGGCCTCGGCCTGCACCATGATTGTCCCTGGGCTCCAACACCGCCAGTTGGTGCTCGGAAGTGCTGTCCACACAGAAAAACACACTCGTTCATGTGAAAGTGGGGTTCAGTAACGTCAGCTGATCCCCTGCTGTGTGGAGGGCAAACTGCTGCTGCCTCCAAATTGTAACTACTTCAGATTTAAACATTCTCTGATTTGGCCTCTGTCTCCACTCTGTCTCTAGTATTTCCCCTGACCTCCAACACCGCCAGTTCCTGCTCACAGTTGCCGTCCACGCATTCCACACGTGTTCCTGTGTTACTGGGGTTCTGTAACCTCAGCAGATCCCCCAATGTGTGTCCGCCACTGTCTCCTGCGCTGTCCACCTTCTCACTGCAAGCGGTGGGAATGTGGACAGAGCAGGAGATAGTTGCAGACACACATCAGGGGATGTGCTGACATTACAGAATCCCAGTAACACAGCAACACGTGTGGATTGGGCAGACGGCTGCTGTACGCATAAACTGGCGGTGTTGGTGGTCACGTGAAATCCTGGAAACAGAGTGGAGACAGATCCCTAATTGGAGCACGTTGACAGTCTGTTGTAGCCTACAAACAATCTAAAACTACCACCAAGTAGGCCTCGGCCTACACCATGATTGTCCCTGGGCTCCAACAACGCCAGTTGGTGCTCGGCAGTGTCTTTGGCACGGGGACTCCCTGTTGCCCAGCCTGGTTCCAGCACGCCTGCTGTTTCCGGGTAGTGTCAAGGTCACTATGCCACCAATCCGTTGTCCTGTCATCTTGCGGCCGGGTTAGCCGACTCTACGGTGCCTGCAGTTTAGGTGACTCCTATGTGGGCTGCGGGAACTGGCACTGAAGGCTGGATCCGTAGTGCCAATGGGACATGGACCCCCTGTAGGACTGTGGGTTTCGGTAACTGCGGCCGGCTTGCGGCCTGGCTACTTTGCTTTCAATGGGTACCTTCTGCTACCCACCCGGGTTCCAGCACTGTCTGCTGGTTCTCGCCAGAGCCTTTGGCCTAGGTGCCTCCATCTCGGTATCCGAGGTCCAGCACCGTCAGCTGGTCCTTGGTAGTGCTTTCTAGCACAGGTACCTCCTGCCTAGTAACCGTGGTCCAGCACCGTCAGCTGTTCCTCGGTAGTGCCATTGGCTCTTGTAGCTTTTGCTACCCATCTGGGTTCCAGCACCGTCACCTGGTTCTCGGCAGTGTCTTTGGCACGGGGACTCCCTGTTGCCCAGCCTGGTTCCAGCACGCCTGCTGTTTCCGGGTAGTGTCAAGGTCACTATGCCACCAATCCGTTGTCCTGTCGTCTAGCGGCAGGGTTAGCCGACTCTACGGTGCCTGCAGTTTAGGTGACTCCTATGTGGGCTGCGGGAACTGGCACTGAAGGCTGGATCCATAGTGCCAATGGGACATGGACCCCCTGTAGGACTGTGGGTTTCGGTAACTGCGGCCGGCTTGCGGCCTGGCTACTTTGCTTTCAATGGGTACCTTCTGCTACCCACCCGGGTTCCAGCACTGTCTGCTGGTTCTCGCCAGAGCCTTTGGCCTAGGTGCCTCCATCTCGGTATCCGAGGTCCAGCACCGTCAGCTGGTCCTTGGTAGTGCTTTCTAGCACAGGTACCTCCTGCCTAGTAACCGTGGTCCAGCACCGTCAGCTGTTCCTCGGTAGTGCCATTTAGCTCTTGTAGCTTTTGCTACCCATCTGGGTTCCAGCACCGTCACCTGGTTCTCGGCAGTGTCTTTGGCACGGGGACTCCCTGTTGCCCAGCCTGGTTCCAGCACGCCTGCTGTTTCCGGGTAGTGTCAAGGTCACTATGCCACCAATCCGTTGTCCTGTCATCTTGCGGCCGGGTTAGCCGACTCTACGGTGCCTGCAGTTTAGGTGACTCCTATGTGGGCTGCGGGAACTGGCACTGAAGGCTGGATCCGTAGTGCCAATGGGACATGGACCCCCTGTAGGACTGTGGGTTTCGGTAACTGCGGCCGGCTTGCGGCCTGGCTACTTTACTTTCAATGGGTACCTTCTGCTACCCACCCGGGTTCCAGCACTGTCTGCTGGTTCTCGCCAGAGCCTTTGGCCTAGGTGCCTCCATCTCGGTATCCGAGGTCCAGCACCGTCAGCTGGTCCTTGGTAGTGCTTTCTAGCACAGGTACCTCCTGCCTAGTAACCGTGGTCCAGCACCGTCAGCTGTTCCTCGGTAGTGCCATTGGCTCTTGTAGCTTTTGCTACCCATCTGGGTTCCAGCACCGTCACCTGGTTCTCGGCAGTGTCTTTGGCACGGGGACTCCCTGTTGCCCAGCCTGGTTCCAGCACGCCTGCTGTTTCCGGGTAGTGTCAAGGTCACTATGCCACCAATCCGTTGTCCTGTCGTCTAGCGGCAGGGTTAGCCGACTCTACGGTGCCTGCAGTTTAGGTGACTCCTATGTGGGCTGCGGGAACTGGCACTGAAGGCTGGATCCATAGTGCCAATGGGACATGGACCCCCTGTAGGACTGTGGGTTTCGGTAACTGCGGCCGGCTTGCGGCCTGGCTACTTTGCTTTCAATGGGTACCTTCTGCTACCCACCCGGGTTCCAGCACTGTCTGCTGGTTCTCGCCAGAGCCTTTGGCCTAGGTGCCTCCATCTCGGTATCCGAGGTCCAGCACCGTCAGCTAGTCCTTGGTAGTGCTTTCTAGCACAGGTACCTCCTGCCTAGTAACCGTGGTCCAGCACCGTCAGCTGTTCCTCGGTAGTGCCATTGGCTCTTGTAGCTTTTGCTACCCATCTGGGTTCCAGCACCGTCACCAGGTTCTCGGCAGTGTCTTTGGCACGGGGACTCCCTGTTGCCCAGCCTGGTTCCAGCACGCCTGCTGTTTCCGGGTAGTGTCAAGGTCACTATGCCACCAATCCGTTGTCCTGTCGTCTTGCGGCCGGGTTAGCCGACTCTACGGTGCCTGCAGTTTAGGTGACTCCTATGTGGGCTGCGGGAACTGGCACTGAAGGCTGGATCCGTAGTGCCAATGGGACATGGACCCCCTGTAGGACTGTGGGTTTCGGTAACTGCGGCCGGCTTGCGGCCTGGCTACTTTGCTTTCAATGGGTACCTTCAGCTACCCACCCGGGTTCCAGCACTGTCTGCTGGTTCTCGCCAGAGCCTTTGGCCTATGTGCCTCCATCTCGGTATCCGAGGTCCTGCACCGTCAGCTGGTCCTTGGTAGTGCTTTCTAGCACAGGTACCTCCTGCCTAGTAACCGTGGTCCAGCACCGTCAGCTGTTCCTCGGTAGTGCCATTGGCTCTTGTAGCTTTTGCTACCCATCTGGGTTCCAGCACCGTCACCTGGTTCTCGGCAGTATCTTTGGCACGGGGACTCCCTGTTGCCCAGCCTGGTTCCAGCACGCCTGCTGTTTCCGGGTAGTGTCAAGGTCACTATGCCACCAATCCGTTGTCCTGTCGTCTTGCGGCCGGGTTAGCCGACTCTACGGTGCCTGCAGTTTAGGTGACTCCTATGTGGGCTGCGGGAACTGGCACTGAAGGCTGGATCCGTAGTGCCAATGGGACATGGACCCCCTGTAGGACTGTGGGTTTCGGTAACTGCGGCCGGCTTGCGGCCTGGCTACTTTGCTTTCAATGGGTACCTTCTGCTACCCACCCGGGTTCCAGCACTGTCTGCTGGTTCTCGCCAGAGCCTTTGGCCTAGGTGCCTCCATCTCGGTATCCGAGGTCCAGCACCGTCAGCTGGTCCTTGGTAGTGCTTTCTAGCACAGGTACCTCCTGCCTAGTAACCGTGGTCCAGCACCGTCAGCTGTTCCTCGGTAGTGCCATTTAGCTCTTGTAGCTTTTGCTACCCATCTGGGTTCCAGCACCGTCACCTGGTTCTTGGCAGTGTCTTTGGCACGGGGACTCCCTGTTGCCCAGCCTGGTTCCAGCACGCCTGCTGTTTCCGGGTAGTGTCAAGGTCACTATGCCACCAATCCGTTGTCCTGTCGTCTTGCGGCCGGGTTAGCCGACTCTACGGTGCCTGCAGTTTAGGTGACTCCTATGTGGGCTGCGGGAACTGGCACTGAAGGCTGGATCCGTAGTGCCAATGGGACATGGACCCCCTGTAGGACTGTGGGTTTCGGTAACTGCGGCCGGCTTGCGGCCTGGCTACTTTGCTTTCAATGGGTACCTTCTGCTACCCACCCGGGTTCCAGCACTGTCTGCTGGTTCTCGCCAGAGCCTTTGGCCTAGGTGCCTCCATCTCGGTATCCGAGGTCCAGCACCGTCAGCTGGTCCTTGGTAGTACTTTCTAGCACAAGTACCTCCTGCCTAGTAACCGTGGTCCAGCACCGTCAGCTGTTCCTCGGTAGTGCCATTGGCTCTTGTAGCTTTTGCTACCCATCTGGGTTCCAGCACCGTCACCTGGTTCTCGGCAGTGTCTTTGGCACGGGGACTCCCTGTTGCCCAGCCTGGTTCCAGCACGCCTGCTGTTTCCGGGTAGTGTCAAGGTCACTATGCCACCAATCCGTTGTCCTGTCGTCTTGCGGCCAGGTTAGCCAACTCTACGGTGCCTGCAGTTTAGGTGACTCCTATGTGGGCTGCGGGAACTGGCACTGAAGGCTGGATCCGTAGTGCCAATGGGACATGGACCCCCTGTAGGACTGTGGGTTTCGGTAACTGCGGCCGGCTTGCGGCCTGGCTACTTTGCTTTCAATGGGTACCTTCTGCTACCCACCCGGTTTCCAGCACTGTCTGCTGGTTCTCGCCAGAGCCTTTGGCCTAGGTGCCTCCATCTCGGTATCCGAAGTCCAGCACCGTCAGCTGGTCCTTGGTAGTGCTTTTTAGCACAGGTACCTTCTGCTTAGTAACCGTGGTCCAGCACCGTCAGTTGGTCCTCGGTAGTGCCATTGGCTCTTGTTCCTTCTGCTACCCATCCGGGTGCCAGCACTGTCTGCTGGTTCTCGCCACAGCCTTTGGCCTAGGTGCCTCCATCTCGGTATCCGAGGTCCAGCACCGTCAGCTGGTCCTTGGTAGTGCTTTTTAGCACAGGTACCTTCTGCTTAGTAACCGTGGTCCAGCACCGTCAGTTGGTCCTCGGTAGTGCCATTGGCTCTTGTTCCTTCTGCTACCCATCCGGGTGCCAGCACTGTCTGCTGGTTCTCGCCACAGCCTTTGGCCTAGGTGCCTCCATCTCGGTATCCGAGGTCCAGCACCGTCAGCTGGTCCTTGGTAGTGCTTTTTAGCACAGGTACCTTCTGCTTAGTAACCGTGGTCCAGCACCGTCAGTTGGTCCTCGGTAGTGCCATTGGCTCTTGTTCCTTCTGCTACCCATCCGGGTGCCAGCACTGTCTGCTGGTTCTCGCCAGTTTCTCAGCCTTCTTGTACCTTCTGCTACATTTCCAAGATCAAGCTTTTTGAAATTGTCTTTGGTAATCCTTATTGATCTCCATGACGATGACCCTGATGATGATGACCCTGAAGACCACACCAAAGAAGACCAGAAATATGACCCTAAATAATAAGACCAAGAGGACAAAGAACACGAAGACAACCACCAAGATACAGAACAAAAAACAGAAGAACAAGAAGCAGAAGAAGCAAAAGCAGAAGAACAGAAAGCAGAAGAACATTAAACATAAGACAAAAAATCAGCATAGAAGAAATCAAAATTATAAGCAGAAGAAGACCAAGCAGTAAATGGGGGTGAGTCCGTTCCTCCTCGTGGTGCCCCTGGAAAATGCCTGCTGCTGCAGGCCAAACTGAACGCGGACAAATCCTGTTGTAAATCTTTTGTGACAGGCAGAACATAAGGTGTAATCTTATAACTTTTATAGATAAGTACTACAGGAATGCCTGTCACCATAAGAAAATGAAGAAAAAGAAGAATAGGAAGAAGATGAAGAAATAGCATATGAAAATTAATAATAGCTGAATAAGAAGAATATGAAGAATGGAAAAAAAAAATTAATGGGAAGAAGGTGAAGAAGAAGAAGATGAATAAGGTGAAGAAAAAGTTGATGAAAAAAATGCTACTGCTGCGGATCATGAAGGAGAAAGTGTGGGAGAAGTACAAAAGAAGGTGAAGAGCATGGAAGTTGCGAAACATACATATCTGACTAAATATAAAAAAGTTAACATAGTCAATATCTTTTTAACTCCGAATGTCTTGAAAAAAAAAATTGGAATTAATGCTATGCCATGTGATTTGAATAAACCACTATGCTTTTAATTTCTCCTCCACCTCCCACAGTACATTCTACATGATTCTTATTTGTTTTCAATTATGTAGAATTAGCCAACAAGGAAATAAAGGCCTTTTTTAAATTCCGATACCGGAAGTCCCATTGACTTGAATGGGACTTCCGGTATCGGAATCGGCGATACCCGATATTTTTTTCGTATCGGGCGATACCATCCGATACAATATTTTTGGGTATCGAACGGTATCGCTCAACACTACTTACAACCTGTGATACTTTCAAAAAAGGGGTGCTACTAGTCAATAACCGTGCAGGTTGCCCAAACTTTTGCATGGGCCCATTTTCCTTAAGGTAATTTTTAACATGTCAAGGAGGAAAATATATATATTTTTTTTTGCTTAAAATGCAAAATAAATGTGTCATCTTTAACTTTAGGCCTCTTAGAGATCATTTTATTTTCAACTTGCTTAACTGTTCACAATAACAGTAATTTTGACCAGGGTGCCCAAACTTTTATATGCCTCAGTATATGTTACAATTTATATAGCTGAGCACAATGCTAGTGGTTAACACTGCTGCTTGCAGCGGTGGGGTCCTGGGTTCAAATCCCACCAAATACAACATCTGTAAGGAGGTTGCATGTTCTCCCCGTGTTTACATGGGTTTCCTCCCACACTCCAAATACATTCTAATAGGGAGTTTAGATTGTGAGCGCTATTGGGGACAGTGATGATAATGTCTGTAAAGTGCTGCTAAATATTATGGTGTTTTGTATATAATAAACTAATATAACAAGTGGTTTCTCCAAATTCAACACAAAATGCCAATTGTAATAACCGCTGCAGTATCAGAATTACTCACCCCTTTCATGACAATTGTCTTTAGTACTTAGAAGAGCACAATGTGGTTATTATAACCTGCCCTGCTGTAAACGTGATGCATAGTCAGATATCAGTTTCTAGCAATGTTCCTCAGGAATCTTCGATTATGTCTCATGGACAGTGGCCTCATGGTTCACTAATATTCTTTAGTTTGTGTGCTGTAACTACCTTCTTCTAATCCCATCAAAGATTTTCTAGGGGTTAAAAAATGGCGACTGTAATGACAACTCCAGATTCTTTCAGGACATCTTCTGAAACCAAACCTTGGTAGACTTTGAAGCATGTTTGAGATCATTTTATAGTTGGAAGGTCCAATGATGCCCAAACTTCAGGTTCTTCACAAAAAGCATGACCGCTATTACTGCCAAAGCACATTTACATAGGTAAACTACAAACCAGGGAGACAAATACCTGAACCTGACATGTCCCAATTCAGACTAGGTAAAGCCCTTCTTTGACCCAGGTGTGTAACTGCCTGACTACGGAGGTTGGCACCCTATGGTAACACAATGGTGCCCCCATTCGACAACGGCTTACCCTGAATGTCCATAGCAGCTCCTAGGATAGCTAGAGTAGCAGTTCACTAAAAAATAAACACCCAAAACAACTGCAACCAACACAAACTAAAGCAAAGAAAATGAATCCAACAAACTTCATCACCAACAGGAAAAAACAGTAAAGTATTGAAAGCTGCACCTGATAGGACAGAAAAACAGAGTAAATAAAGAACACCAGTTACCCAATACTGACAGACACAAAGATTTCAGAACTAAAACACCTATAGAAAAGGTGCATCTGTGGTGGGTCAGTGGAAAGAGAGGCCGACCACAGAATCAAGTGTTCAAATCCAGAAGCATGACAAATACATTTTCTCCTAGGATTTCCTTACAATAGATTGAATCCATTTTTCCCTCAAAATGCAGAAGGTTTACAGTGTTGAAAGAAGCAAACCAGCCCCAGAGCATCACAGAGTCACTGACATGCTTCTCTGTAGGCATTACAGAGCCACCGCCATGTTCCTGGTAGACAACACAGAGCCACCATCATGTTTCAATATAGGCAACACCTAGCTACTGCCATGTTTCATGATAGGCATCACCAAGCCACCACCACGCTTCATGGTAGCATATAAAAAAATAACCTTTAATCTTAAATTTTAAAAGTCTATATGAGACAATAGTAAAAATATATTTATATATATAAAGAGAACGACTCCCTTCATAAATCCAAAACACAAGATGATAGAGACCAATAAGGACTAATCAATATATTAAGAAAAGAAATGTATAAGGAATACCCTATTGTATCCTTAAAAAGTCCTGCGTCGTTGCGGAGGTTGGCACCCTAGAATACATACAGTGACGAGCAAAAGGGTAAAAATGTTTTGAACGTTTGACTTTCAGGCTCCATATCTCACCATCCACTACTGCTTCGAACGTGAGACTACCATCATTTTATAGGCAATCATCTTGGCTATCTCATAAATAAATTTAACTTGCAACTATTTAGCATTCGATTAGTTAAGCAGACTCCTTCTGGGTACTCCAGTATGGGGATGTGACAAGGCCCAGTTTCTTTGAGGACTTCTCAACCACCTGGTATCTTTCCACCAGGCCAACCAGGTCATCTGCATTCTGTGGGGTCTCCCTGGGCAACCCAAGTCTGCACCAGCCTGGGAATGGAGTGGATAAATTTGTTCATAACAACATGCTTCACCATCTGGGCTGGGGTGGAGGCCTCCAGCTACAATCATTTCTGTACAAGGTGTAGCAGGTCAAATATTTGGGATTGAGGGGGTCTGTCACATAGTCACACCTGAGCGTGCCAATATTTCAGTTTTTAGCCTGGCATACTCTTATGCGTCCTGTAAGGTTAGATCATAATAAGACTTTTGGGTCTCACCAGTTAGATAGGGGGCAAGCACCTCCGCCCACTGCTTCGGCGGCAGCTTCTCCCGCTCTGCTACTCTTTCAAACACAGTCAAAAATGCCTCAACATCATCACCTGGGGTTAACTTTTGCATTGCTTGTCTTTCTGCCTTCCAAAAGTATGAGTCATCACCTTGACTTAGGGAAGGGGGACTTCTCTGCTGCAGAAATCCCCTACCAGGAGTTGCATCTGCCATTTTGCTGAAGCTAGATCTGCTGCAAAAATAATTTAGTTGTCTCCTACTGGGCTTGTTGCTTCTGGAACTGCTGGTGCTGCTGCTGACTTAGGATCAGGTGCTTGATCAGCTCCTCCATTTTGTCTGACTGTTGTTCCATCCCTATAGCCGCCTTTACCAAGTACATGCAGTTTGTCCACAGCCATCACACTTGCTTACTGGGGATCTTGCCAGCACTTCTAGCACCAACTGTGGTAAACTCACTCACTCAGCTGCTCATAAAGGTAGACACAGAAACGTTCCTCATTTAAATTTTCTGCTGGTTTATTAAAGTATGGCATAAACCAATGCAAACTTCATCAAAATAAACATGGCCTTTTCAGGCATAGCAGGAAAACAAAAGATAACATATAGCACAGTCCATGTGGTTGCAGGTATCCGCCCGCTCAGGGACAACAACAGACATCAGTTCAGTTTAGCATAAAACAACTCTGAAGCTCTCGCCTCCAGACCCACCGTACACTGAATGATTCAAAAGACTGACTACCTCCTAAATCACACCCTGGGGCGGAGACCCATTCATCAGCTGTTCACAAAAAACCTAGCCCTTAAAATGGCTGATTAACCCCTCTCGGCACTTTGTGTGCTGGAGAATTTTCTCTAGGTTCATATCACTGAAGCTAACAACGTCAGTGATCTCCAATCTAGTACTTTACCAGTGACTTTGTCACTATATATATTTTTTTTACTCTTGTCTCTTATAAACTTTTGAAATTCAAGATTAAAAGTTATTTTTTATGTGGTACATTTTTTCGGTGAGTTTGATTGATTGACATGTACTTTGCATTTTTGCTTATTCTGTGATTTAACATTTTTTGTGGTAGGTATCACTGAGCCACTGCCATGTTCCACTGTAGGGAAAGCTTCATTTTGTGTATGCACACATGACATTCACTGTACATCATATTACAGATTTTGAAAGGGGTTTAATTGACTCGGGTTTTACTGTGATGCGTAAGTGTTCCATTAATTTTTTGAACAGTGTATTATTGATAAGTAAAACAACTTATGATTAATAACTATTTGTTATTTGATTTCTAGGTCTGTAAAATTGAAGATGGAGATATTTAAAATCCTAATAAGAAAATGAAAATAAAATTATATAAAAAAGAAGAGTAGTTTTGTGCACCTTTTTTTTTATGTACTTTCTATTTGTGACCACATGGTGGCAGAGAAGGATGGAAAATAGACTCCTAATTATTTGCTTGTGAATACAACTCTTCTAGGCTGCTTTCAGACATCGGTATTATGGCCGTATTTTAGAGTCCTAGTAATGGCCACAATACTGGGACCTCCTGGAGTCTATTAAACTAAACTTAGATCACACTTCAATTTCTAATGTGATATAAGTTTGGTTCAGAATGTGAAGTTTATATACTGTGGTTGTAATATGAAAGTGCGGCCACATAAAAGGCATTTAGAAATGCACTTATATTCATAGTCATCAGGGCCGGTTTTAGGCAAAGTGGGGCCCTAGGAAAAGTTTAAAATGGGGCCCCAAATGCTAACATATTGCACATCACACAGAAGCTTTTCCGTTGTATTTATGTGGCGCCCCTGAGGCTTCAGTCGCCACAGAGGTACTGCACCTCCTCCTGAGGTGTGGTGCCCCACCATCCAGATAAGGTGGGAACACCTAACCACGCTCCAACACTCGCATCCCACACAACATGGTAGTTCAGCAAAGCCACATTGCGGCTCCTTGCTTAGAGAGTAGCAGAGCACCTTTGGTGGCTCCCTGCTTGGAACAGGAAACGTGCTGGGAGGCGGGTGGAGTTTAGAATACATAAAGAGCGGGACAAGTCAGTCAGTCAGTCAGTCAGTGACTGGGAGAGAGTCACTCGTAGAGGAGTGAGGATCCCTGGAAGAGGGAAGAGGAAGGAGTGCTGCAGCTGCCTCAGTGATCTGAGCCAGCTGGCACAGGAAAGGAAAGAAGGAGAAAGACATTAGACTGAAACCTGACCTTCTATGAGAGAGAGGGATTAGTACGGAACGAAGGAGTAAAAGGGAACACAGAGGACGTGGGTTAGAGGAAGAACCCTGCCTAGAAGTTCTAAGCGCAAGGCCAGGGCCCATTCCCCGAGGTTGTATGGATACTGAAGGTCCTGCAGCAGACACCGGTGGAGTAGTGGGCTGTAAGTGCACTACTCCCATCTAAGACTTGGGGGCACAACAGCAATTTAGATAGTGAGCCGGGACTCAGAAATAAGGAGTCCCCGAAGCAGGCTACAGCTGTCTGCCGTACAAGTAGAGTTCTTGGGAACATCTGTCAGGAGGCACTCCAGTGTAACTCAATACTAGGAGTACTTCACTTAAAGGCACTATAGAGGAGACGTTCAGAAAGGTACATGTTGGTGGAGTGTTGGAAGGGAGCATCCTATCTTGCCTTGAGGTTGAATGAGCCCAGGACCCGGAGGACACAGCGCAGAGGCAGGCATCTGTGTAAACTGCAGACTGTGAGTAAAGCTTGGAACTACATGCCCTGGTGTCCTCCACTTATTCCCGCATCACTACACCCCGCACTACTACATCTGGGCACCGGCCTCTACACCGCCTGTGCCTCTCCTCCATTGCTACATCTACACTGCCCTGGGACTACAGCTCCACCTGTGGGGAGCTTCACCATCTTGCCTGCACCCACCACCAGTCCCAGAGGATCTGCATGCAGCATCGGCCTAACACCTCACTTGCCGAACACCACAGGTGGCGTCACGAACTATTCATAAACATAATTTCATTGTTCATTCATCCTCTTTTGCCATGGAGCCCCAGGGCCACAGACTGGGTCACAGCTTCCGTGACAACTCCCATTGAGATCAACGGGCCCGGTACCGAGTACCCCGCTAGGCCCTGGGTGGGGCGCTCCATTTACATGTGCTGAGTTCAGGACGCTAAATGAGTGTGATCGACAATATTGAAATCGTTCAACACTTGTTTCCTGGCCTCTTTCCACCGTCTGAGAAAGAATGATGGGGACAGAACAATCACTATTAGATCAATCTGACCCATATAGTATCATGTTATCAGCAGCACATCTACAGTTTACACCAGGCGATGTGCTGCTGTGAACAATGATTTTTGTTCCGGCATAAACAAGCCAATCACTCGATGAATAGGCAGCATTTTGCTCGTTTAGTATCATGCACCCCATAGTCCTCCATATATCATAATGTGCACCACAGTCCTCCATATTGTAAAATGCACACCCCATAGTCCTCCATATAATATAATATGCCCCATAGTCCTCCATATAGTATAATACACTCCCCATAGTCCTCCATATAGTATAATACACTCCTAGTCCTCCATATAGTGTTATACACTTCCCATAGTCCTCCATATATATTAATACACTCCTCATAGTCCTCCATATAGTATAATACACTCCTCATAGTCCTACATATATTAAAATACACTGCTCAGTCCTCTACATAGTATAATACACTCCTCATAGTGCTCCATATATTATAATACACTTCTCATAGTACACCATATAGTATAATGCACTCCCATAGTCATCCATGTAGTACAATTCACTTCCCATAGTATAATGCACCCCATAGTTCTTCATATAGTATAATGTATTCACCATAGTTCTCGATAAAGTATAATGCAGCCCACATATAGTATAATGCAGCCACCCCATAGAGCATAATGCAGCCACCCCACAGAGTATAATGCAACCACCCCACAGAGTATAATGTAACCCCCACAGAATATAATGCAGCCCCCCTCATATAATATAATGTAGCCCCCACAGAGTATGATGCAATCACCCCTCATAGAAAATAATATAATACAGCCCCCCATAGAACATAATGTAGCCCCATCAAAGAGTATGATGCAATCCTCCCTCATAAAATCTAATACAGCCCCCCATAGAATATAATAAAGCCCACTTCCCCATAGAATATAATGTAGCTGCCATAGAATATAATGCAGCCCCTTATAGTATATAACACAGCCTCCCCCATAGAATATAATGTACCCCCAAAGTATATAACACAGCCTCCCCCATAGAATATAATGTACCCTCCGTAGTAAATAACACAGCCTCCCCATAGAATATAATATACCCTCCAATAGTATATAACACAGCTCGCATAGTATATAACACAGCCCGCATAGTATATAACACAGCCCAAAAAGTATATAGCACAGCCCGCATAGTATATAGCACAGCCCGCATAGTATATAGCACAGCCCGCATAGTATACAACACAATCCGCATAGTATATAGCACAGCCCGCATAGTATATAGCACAGCCCACATAGTATATAGCACAGCCCGCATAGTATACAACACAATCCGCATAGTATATAGCACAGCCTGCGTAGTATATAGCACAGCCCGCATAGTATATAGCACAGCCCACATAGTATATAGCACAGCCTGCATAGTATATAACACAGCCCGCATAGTATATAACACAGCCCGCATAGTATATAACACAGCCCACGTAGTATATAGCACAGTCCGCATAGTATATAACACAGCCCGCATAGTATATAACACAGCCTACATCTCCCCCCCCCCGAGAATGGCCCCACAGTCCAGTACTCACTGTTATAGTAAAAAAAAAAACACAATTCTCACGCCTCGCACTGCTCCCGGCTGGCTCCTCTCTTAGCGGCTGCACTGCCTGGCACACAGTGAGTGCGTGATGACGTCATCGTGCACCCACACTGTCAGAGGCAGAGGGAATGATGGGAGAGGGAGTATCAGCTGATGCTCTCTTCAACATCATTGCTTTGAACTGTACCGGCAGATGCCAGTATAGTTCAATGCAGCGGCGGCGGGGGGAGTCAGTACTGGCAGCAGGCGGGCCCCCCTGCCTCACAGACCCCATAGCGACTGCATGATGTGCCGCTAGCTGGGGGCCCCTGGTGGAGTGGGGGCCCTAGGCAGCTGCCTGCTCTGCCTGCCCCTGATAGTAATAATGATTAGCCAGTAATTCTCTCATACAGGTTTTATCAAAAATATTCAGTGTAGAAAATAATTTAATATGACCTCATTTAGGATCTCAGCACATTTGCCATATGTCCCTACATCATATATATAAGTTACATGTCATTTCTGTTATTTCACTATCAAATAAAGTAAAAAATAAAAAAATATAAAAGTTTGAATCACTGTTTTTTCTGCCATTAAAAATAAAGAAATATATATATATTTTAAATACACATGTAGTTTTACAATGACAATAAAACTCCAGTCTAACAAAACAAACAATTAAGTAAATGGATCAGTAAACACTAGGGAATATGATCGGATCTGACAAAATTCAAATACAGCAAATTGCACAAATTTTCCAGGGAAATTCGATTTACCGCGAAGCTATTCTCCACAAATTAAATCTCTGTTCTTATGCTCTAGGATCTATATAGATATAATAAATGTACGTGAGGCTGGTTTCACACTTGCATTTTTTTTTCGCGGTATTTTAGCGCTAAATAGCGCATGCGGTTTTTTTTCCTATACTTTGCATGGGATGCACTTATGTGCGCATACACATGCGTTTGTACGCGTTTTTCCGCGCATGCTTTTTTTTGCGGTATGCGCTCGGGCGCACAAAATGCATCCTGTTGCATTTTTTGGGCGTCCGACTTGCCTCAAAAAAACGCATGCGCGCAATGCGTTTTTTTACAGCAAGACACCCATTATAAGTCTATGGTGAGCATATGTGCGCATTGGCATGCTTATGTATGCAGTTTTTTGCACATGCGTTTTTTTTTTACCATTAGTTTAGACAATGGAATTTAGGGGTTTGGGTTAGAGTTAGGGTTAGTTAAGGGGGTTTAGGGTTAGGGTTAGGGTTAGGGTCAGGGTCAGGGTTAGGGTCAGGGTTAGGGTTAGGGTCAGGGTTAGGGTTAGTAAAGTCATGGTTTGGGTTAGTGTGAGGGGCCACCTAATGTTGGAAAAAAACGCAAACGCGGTAAAAATGCACTAAAAACGCATACAAACGCATAAAAACGCTGTGTTTTTTTCATGCATGCTCATAAAAATGCTTGAAAAAAACGCAGCATCTGTATGCGTTTGTATGCGTTTTTTCAATGCGTTTTTTTTGCGGGAAAAACGCGCTGCAAAAAAAAGCAAGTGTGAAACTAGCCTGAGATGTAAAAAAAAAAAATATATATATACTAACCTCACCACTCACCTGTCCAGCCCCTTCACTGCTCATTGCCCGCCGTCCATTACTCTTCTTTTTGCTGTTGCATCTTCGACTTGACTTCTGTCCATGACCAGGTGAGCGGTGAGGTTAGTATAAGTTTTATTTTTAAACTTTTGCCGTTTGTCTACAGTGCAGCAGGCTGCCATTTTACTGAATCTGCTTGCAGAAAATTTACAAGAATCTGCATTCTCAAAAATATGGATTTTTTTTATATTCATGTAAGTTTCACTTGAATCAATTTGATCATCTCTAGAAAACAAAACACTGAAACACCAAACTTAAGATTTTTTTGGTTGATGCAATAAGAGTGTACTATCCCAAAAAGGTATGAATAAAAATATCAGCTCGCTCCCCAAAAAACAAGCCCTTAACACAGCTCAACCAACTGAAAAATGAAAATGTAATGGGTCTCGGAAAATGGTGACACAAGTAAATTTTCACACAACGAATTTCCAAATATTTTCACCACTTAGCATAAAAAATAAAAAACAAACTATACAAGTTTGGTATCAATGTAATTGTACTCACCAGGAGAATCATGAATAAGAGTCATTTTTACAAAACAACAAATTCTGTAAAACAGAACCCAAAAAAGCAAATGCTGTTCTTTTTTTCCGCAATTTCTCTTCACTTGGAAGTTTTGGAAATTTGTCATGCAAAATGTAAATCCCCGTACATCCAAGTTGCAAAATTATAACATTTTGGTTCTTGGAAGAAAATGGGGAAAAAACAAAAGAGCAAAAACTGAAAATCACCTGGTTGGGAAGGAGTTAATAGTTTGAGTGATGTGTCAAGACCTTTTTCCCATATTAATGTCTGAACTTTACCACAAGTAAGTCATGTATTGTGGCCTCTCTCTGGAACTGGGAAGGCTTTTTGTACCCACAGGTTGCTCAAATCCTTGTCAGTTATACTCTTGCCCTCGGCTGAGTTAAGTTGACCCCTTGTGTGCCTGTGCCTTGTGCCTGTTCTCGTGTGTGATACCTTGGTTCTGACCTGGTCTGTTTCCCATTTTGTATTTGTCTGCTGATTTGGCACTGTCTGTTTGCTCGTCTGGTTCTTTGACGTCTGCGTGGTTTGACTATACGTTCTGTCTGTCCCCTTGGTACCGTTATTGCCTCTCCCGGTTTCCTGACTCCTTTGGCTTGGCCCTGACTACTCTCCTGCTGTTGGCTCCGCCCTGGTCCTGCCCCTGTGGTCACGTGTCGCAGGTCCTGTTTGCTGGTGGTCGTGTACCGTCCCATCTCTGTCCCCGGACGCTGCGAACCCCATTTGTCT
Source organism: Dendrobates tinctorius (assembly GCF_039654945.1). Lineage (NCBI taxonomy): Eukaryota > Metazoa > Chordata > Amphibia > Anura > Dendrobatidae > Dendrobates > Dendrobates tinctorius. Next base: position 29,366,319 of record NW_027361737.1, read on the forward strand.
GCACAGGACGCGTACGTACCGGTGGGTACCTAGTACGTGGTCCATGATACAGACACATGGATGAAAAACAGATAAAAATTGTCCAAGTTTCATCCAGAGAATGTAAATAATTTTTCTATATGGTCATCTGCAGCTGACCTAAGAGTAAATCATCCCGATGTCGAAACACAATGCACAGACTGGTTGAAGGCTTTCCCGACCAACCCAAGTGTGACAGCTTCACATATTTCTATGCAGCTTTCATGTTTGGGTCAGAAGAGCCGCAGCCAGCCTGTGCACTACGTTCTGTTCTCAGTGCGATTGATACGACCTTCTGACTGCGCCCTAAGGCTCAAAAAGTCCCTCTAGTTCAGTCTATTATCCTGTAATGCCGATTCAGAGAATGGCAAAAAATCCATAGGTGGCAAAAGCCAGTTTTGCAATCAGGGAATCAAGTCATTTTTCATTAATATATTCAATTAAGGCTAGATTCACACTAGCGTTCAGGAGGGCTGCGGATGGCAGCCTACTTCCTCCTTTCTTCCTCCGTGAAGCTCCGCCAATGCTCCGCCTACTGACGCATGCCTCCAGCATTTCCCTGCGTACCTATCTTTAACATTGGGTAGGCTGTGACATGCATTGCATGTGGAAGTGTCCGCATGCGGCGACAGCACGCAAACGCAAAATCCTGACATGATGACAATGTAGGGACAAGGGAGCTTCCTTATTGCTGTCTCAACTGCCATTAACTCCATTAGGTTTTGATGAACAACCTATCCTCTGCCATCCAAATCCCCTGGACTGCTATATTGTTAAGATGGACCCCCCAATCCTTGGGGCTTGCGTCTGTGGTGGCCATCCGAGATACGTTAATCCCCCAGGGAACCCCCTTGGACAGATTAAAGGTACTATCACACTTAGCGATGCACCAGCGATAACGACCAGTGACATGATGCAGTCAGGATCGCTGGTGCATCGCTAAGTGGTCGCTAGTGAGTTGCCACACAGGCAGATCTCACCAGCGACATAGCAGGGGTCGGGGGTCGCTACTTACCTGTCAGACGAGGCGTCCTTCCGCCCGCGTCCACGCGTCGCTGCCACAGGAAGCTGACGACGAGAAACGGTCCAGGACGTTCTCGCGAGATCAGCGATAATCAGCGGGGAAGCCAGTCGGAGGTAAGTATCACACATAGCGATATCGCTAGCAATATCGCTGCTACGTCACAAAAACCAGTGACGTTACAGCGATATTGCTAGCGATATCGCTTAGGCCTCTTTCACACTTCAGTTTTTTACAATCAGTCACAATCCGCCAGGTTTTGAAAAAAACGGATCCTCAACTTTCTTTTGAGGATCCGTTTTTTTTTCCCCATTGACTTCCATTAATGGCGGATTGTGACGGATTGCTGTCCGTTGCATCTGTTTTTTTTGAGGATCCGCCAAAAGTTCCTGTCCGTCACCATCCTCAAAGATTTCAAAACGGAGCTTGTAACGTTTTTTTTCTCTGGCGGATCCTCCAGACACTAATTTAACCCGAAATTCTTTCTGGGTGCCGGACAAAAAAAAAAAAATTTATCTCGCTCTTTTGCTCTCGCTCTTTTGTTCTCACTCTTTTGCTCTCACTCTTTTGCTCTCACTCTTTTGCTCTCACTCTTTTGCTCTCACTCTCTCTCTTTCCTTTTCCAGGCTGCGGTTCCTTTAAAATTCTTCATTTTGCGGATCCGTCAAAAAAACGGATGGGTGGCATCCGTTGTCATCAGTTCTAAAACGGATCCAGCATCCGTCCTTTTGGCGGATTTTGACTGATGCAAAAAACTGAAGTGTGAAAGAGGCCTTAGTGTGACAGGCCCTTCACAAGATCCAGCTACTAAGGGAGGGATTGCACTGAAGATGGGAAAAGAAATATCTTTCTTTCTAGGTACCCCCTAAGGGAAGTGCCATTACTTAAAACATCCCACTGCAAGGTTCTAGTATGGAATTGAGTCCACAGGACTGCCGGAATGCAAGACGCTAGAGAACATAGAAGGGACATAGAACTCCCAAGGGACATGGTGGGATACTTCAAGCCTTTCAAACACTTGGCATTGGATGCCCTCTATTTTATTGCTCAGTAGGCTATACTCCTGTGTCTACCTCAGAATCCAGCAAAAAAACAGAAATTCCTGTACCCTTAGGGGCTCTAAAAGTGACTTCCTAAGGTTTAATAGCCACCCCAATTGCTGAAAAGTAGATATTACTCCTTCTACTTCTGTCAAGCAATATTGGGCTGAATTGCCTACTACTAGAAAATCATCCAAATAGTGGACAATTAAGACATCATTTTCCCATAGATGGGCCATTACCTCCGCGACCTCCCTGGTAAAGACCTGAGGGGCAACAGTGAGGCCAAACAAGGAGGGCTTTAAATTGGAAATGTCTAACTGTACCCCCCAGGACTACTGCAACCCTGAGGAACTGCTGATGATCTAAATGTATAGGCACATGGTCGTAAGCATCCTTCAGATCTAATACTGCCAAGAAGCAATTTTTAAAGAGTAATTTTATTGCTGATCTTATGGACTCCATCTTAATAGGGCATACCTTTAGGAACTTGTTCAGACCATTTTGATTTATTATGGTCGTAAAAGAACTATCTGGTTTCTTAATTAGAAAGAGAGGGAAATAAAATCCCCTGCCCATTTTGATAAGGGAACCTCCACCAAGACTGCCTTCTACAACAGTTCAGGACCTCTGCTTCTAGGTCCTGTTGTTCCACTGTGGAGGATCGAGAGGGAGTTACCATAAACCTGTCCCATGGGATTGAAATGAACTCCATCCTTAGCCCAGATCTTATTTAATTATTTATAGAGCAGGCAACAACTGATGAAAACTCCCATCAGCTGCCGCCTGCTCTCATGGTTATCAGTTGAATATAACATTCTCCCCTGTTCACACTGATCGCCGGCAGAGCAGGGGAGAATGATGAGAGCCATCTTCAGCACTGGGTGCTGGAGAACAGCGGTAACAATATCGCTGCTTCAAAGGCGTTGGTACGCGTGGTACCGATGCGGCACACACGGACACTGTTATCTCCGATACTGTTTTTTTCTGAAACCATGTCCTGTGATCTGATGAGACCAATATAAACTTATTTGGTTCAGATGGTGTTAAGCGTGTGTGGCGGCAACCAGGTGAGGAGTACAAAGACAAGTGTGTCTTGCCTACAGTCAAGCATGGTGGTGGGAGTGTCATTATTTGGGCTGCATGAGTACTGTTGGCTGTGGGAAGCTACAGGTCACTGAGGGAACCATGAATGCCAACATGTGACATACTGAAGCAGAGCATGATCCCTTCCCTTCGGAAATTGGGCCTCAAGGCAGTATTCCAACATAAGAACGACCCCAAACACACCTCCAAGTCAACCTCTGCCTTGCAAAAGATACTGAAGGTAAAAGTGTTGAAGTATCCAAGCATGCCTCCAGACCTAAACTCTATTGAGCATCTGTGGGGCATCCTCTAACAGAAGATTTAGGAGCACAAGTCTCCAACATGTGATGCTATTATGGAGGAGTGGGAGAGGATTCCAGCGGCAACCTGTGAAACTCTAGTCAACTCCATGCCCAAGAGAGTTAAGGCAGTGCTTGAAAATAATGATAGCCACACAAAATATTGACACGTTTGGCACAATTTGGCCAGTTTCTCTTAGGGGTGTACTAACGTTTGTTTCCAGTGGTTTTGACATTAATGGCTGTGTGTTGAGTTATTTAGAGGGCACCAAATTCACACTGCTATACAAGCTGTACACTGACTACTTTATATTGTATCAAAGTGTCAGATCTTCAGTGTTGTCCAATGAAAAGATACAATAAAATAATAAGTGTTGTAGCTGTTTTCGCTCTGACCCAAATTCAGGCATGCCAGATCACCAGTGAGGCCAAATTAGGAGCTTACACCCTTAATTTACAAGCGTTTGGAGAAAAAGGAAACTGCACACAGGTTGTGAGCAAGTCACTTTATCTGATATGTTCAAACACAAGGCAATATTTTATACCATTTGCAACAAATGTAACTCTATGTAGCTCATGTAGCCCCCACCGTTACACAGGGTCAAACTTTATTTACCATGTACCCAGAACATGTTGTTGCTGACTATTGAGAACATATATGATAACAAGTATAGTCTCCTTGAAGAGGAGACTGATAGACTTCTGCGTCATGCGAATAAATTCTAGCAGTGAAAGGCAAAAGGCAATTAAAGAATTAAAGGCAGTTGAAGGCAAACCATTAACCCTTCTATATCAATTTCACCCTTTTTTAAATGGTATAACCTTTGCCACGGGGTCAGTTGATGTCCACAAAAGAACTGTCTCATGGGTCTAGTACCCATAAGGGGGCTTCCTACCTGCTTCGCCCATCCACCCTCAGTGTGGACACTCACTTTCCCCGTCAGCAATGGCTATCTGGGGTCTATGATACACTACGGAAGGTTTAGCCTTAGATTCCTTTTTCACACATACATTATTCAGTAGCTTAAGTAATACATATATTAGCGCTTTTACGGCTACATAAAATAAGCAAAGCAACAAAATTTGCATACAAGTCTGTACAATGCCAAAAATCCATCCTGCTAGGCCATTAAACCAATTTGTTGGATTTGAGAAAGAGAATGTGTAACCCCACCAGGAGTCTCTGTTTGCACTGTGTTGTTTTAACCATTGGTCTCTAAGTTCACCTATTTTGTCTATACTGGCCCTGATCTGGAGATTGCCAGCAGGGTCGATATAATTGCAACAGGTGGGACCAATTATTTGACATTCCTCCTTTTGCTGTCAGGTAATCTAGTACTATAGTATGTTGGTTAGTAACTATGTTTAATTGTCTCTGTATTGTATTAGTTTCATTAAGAACTTCAAGAATCTAGAAAATCTGATCATCCAGGTAGTCGGTAGCTTCCACTAATTTATCCCACATTTGTGTATATTAGCATACTACTGAATATTTTGTTTGTTATCCCCATTTCTACTAGATGCGGCCTACCCTTTGGACAGGGTTATTGTCTGCAGCCCTTCTATACAAGATGTGAATTGGAACTGTTGCTGTGTCTATTTTACTATGAGGAACTATGAAAGTGGCTGGTGTTAGTTTGGCAAGAGTGCAAAGCCCTCTTATGTCTGGGCTCACACACCTGTAGGCACGACGTCTACAAACCAAGAATACTCCTTCAGGGAGAACACAAACGTGACCAGGGGTCTGTATACATTGGTATGAATTTAAAAGTCCCAACACAGGCTTATGGGCACACCAAGTATTCATTTGTTTTCTGTTTATATCAAATGTACATTTACCCCTTTCTTTCCTTATTATTTTACCCGTAGATGCTTTACAGTCTTCAACACCATCTTGGTACACCATCTCATTAACCTGTGTTTGATCATGAGTGTATATACAGAAGCAATTATTGTCCTCACCACAGGTATTTGCTCCAGTGTGTTGAAGACTGAACCACAGTCCATCACTGGGAATGAGGTCTGAGTGAGGGATTTCAGTCCTCCTCCTGGCGACCATACTTCCGCCACCACATTTGTACCTTAGGCCGCGTTATATTAAACTGAAACCAGGGATTAGCGGCTCATCCGATTATAGGCAATGAGGCAGATATATCACGGAGCACATCTTTTCCCTAAAACCTAGATTGAGTCCAAGTCTCATTGTGTATGCAGTGTGGGGTTAATACCTTCCATGGCTCCAGAGGTAAGGCTAAGTACGGCATAGTCCTTGCAGATACTTGGCTGTGTGTACAGATCCAACAGTCTTTCGGTTTCTGTCCTTCCATGTCCTTTATAAGAGCATGATGTCGAATACGTTTGTTGTCCCAGTCAACATTTAAGAGTTTATCCTGGGGCTCTCTAGAGTGCAGTAATCCTGTCACTGCCAGCAAAGTGATTAGGAGAACAGTCATTCTGCTGTTGAAAGGACCTTCTTGCAGTGAATGGCGTGGATCCAGGTGGGCTTTCCCTGAAGTTTTACTGAGGTGGATGTGGTCAGTTGGACTTGGAAGGGGCTGTCAAATCGTGGGTCCAGGCTCCTTCTCACGTGTCTGCGTATAACCACCCAATCGCCTGGATTCAGCTGATGCACATCTGCACTTTCATTAGGATCTGGAATGGATGAGAACACGTTTATGTGTGGCGCCCCCGAGGCTCAGTCGCCACAGAGATACTGCACCTTCCTTGCTCTTTAAAGGTGTAGTGCCCCATCATCCAGGTAAGGTGGGAACTCCTTTCCACATTCCAACACTCGCACCCCACACAACAGGGTAGTTCTGCACAACCACATTGCGGCTCAGTGCTTAGAGAGTAGCAGAGCACCTTTGGTGGTTCCCTGCTTGGAACACTGGACGTGCTTGGAGGTGGGTGGAGTTAAGATACATAAAAGAGTGGGAAAGTGTAGGATGACAGGTCAGTCTGACAGAAGGTCGGGTAGGAAGTCACTCAGACAGGAGTGAGGATCCCTGGAAGAAGGGATGGAGGAAGGAGTGCTGCAGCTGCCTCAGTGACCTGAGCCAGCTGGCACGGGAAAGGAACAGAAGGAGAAAGACGTAGAACTGCAACCTAAGCTTCCATAAGAGAGAGAAGGATCGGTAGGGAACGAAGGAGTAGGAGAACAAAGAGGAGACGTGGGTTGGAAGAGGAACCCTGCCTATAGGTTCTCAGCGCAAGGCCGGGGTCCGGTCCCCGAGGTTGTATGGACACTTATGGTTCTGCAGCAGACACCGGTGGAGTAGTTGGCTGTAAATGCACTACTCCCATCTAAGACTTGGGGCACAACAGCAACTGAATAGAGAGCCAGGACTCTGGAGAAAGGAGTCCCCGATAGAGGCTACAGCTGTCTGCCATACGAGTAGAGTTGTTAGGAACATCTGACAGGAGGTACTTCAGAGTACCACGGTACTGGAGATCTTCACACTTAAAGGCGCTATAGAGGAGTCGTTCAGGAAAGGTACATGTTGGCGGAGTGTTGGAGAGGAGCTTTCCATCTGGCCTGGAGGTTGGCTGAGTCTCTGACCCGGAGGACACGGGCCGGAGGCAGGCACCCTTGTGTACCGCAGACTGTGAGTAAAGCCTTGGAACTACAAGCCTCGGTGTCCTCCATTCATTCTTGCACCAACCCGTTCAGCACCACTACCATCCTTTACACTGCCTGCTCCATCCCACAGCCATTACAACTACACTGCCCTGGGACATCAGCCCTGCCTGTGGAGGGCTATACCATCACTGCTGCATCACACCATCTGTCCCAGAGGATCTGTCTGCAGCGTCGGCTTAACACCTCCCTTGCCGAGCACCACAGGTGGCATCACGAACTATTCACCATTAACTACATATTCCGCCATTGACTTGGGCGCCCAGGGCCACGGTCCGGGTCACCGCTGCTGTGACACGCATTCCCCTGACACCGGCCCGGTACCGAGTACCCCAGAGCCCTGGGAGGGCGACCCATATGCATCACATTAAGTATTTTCTGCAAGGCCTGGACATAGGCTGTCATAGAACCGTGTTGCATTTGTAGCACCTGTGGGAAGTACAGACCAGTCTTTGGTGCACTACCAAACATGACTTCAAAAGGAGACAAACCTGTTTTTCTACTTGGAGTGTGTCTGACTGAAAAGAGTGCAAGAGGAAAGCACTCAACCCAGCTCTTTCCGGTGTCTGCCATGGCCTTTTGAATTTTCAGTTTAAGTGTCCCGTTTAGTCTTTCCACTTTCCCACTACTTTATGTTCTATATGGTGTATGATATGCTTGCAGTACACCCAGGGCCTACATGACTTCCCTCATTATTTCTCCCGTGAAGTGTGTATCCCTATCGCCTTCTATGGTTTCTGTGACACCATATTGGCAGATCAGTTCTTTCATCAGTTTGCCTGCAGTCGTTTTAGCATTTGCACATTTTACCGGATAGGCTTCCGGCCAACCAGAGAAGAGATCTTAACATACTAGGACATTTGCATACGCTCCTACCTTGTGTAGCTGTATGTAGTCAATCTGCAGTCTCTGAAACGGGTAGAGAGGCCTAGGTGTCGCTTTCTTAGGGACTTTTACTGTTTTACCTGGGTTGTGCTGTGTACAAATGAGGCATGATTGTACGAGTTTCGCGGCTGCCTAACTGAAACCAGGAGCGATCCAGAAGGCATCTACCATGGCACACATGTGACTTTTTGAGGCGTGAGTGGGGCCATGTGTTGCTTGCGCCATAATTGGGAACAGGGATTTTGGTAAACACAATTTATCCTTATTCTCCCATATTCCATTTGAGTTCAGCTCTCATACGGACATACTCACTGGTGATGTACTGTAGGTTCTTTTTAATCGTGTTGTACAGCCTTTACCCAGAGATATGGAGAGATCCAAAGAGATTGCAAGTGCAAAACATGTAAGAATAAAATTTCTCACCTTGCTGCAGCTGCTGGATTTTGCATGTCCAATCTCCCAGGAAGCTCCAACATACGGATTCCGAATAGGCTGGTTACCACGGTCCCGCGTTCGGGCGCCAAAATTGTGAGGGTGTGCATTGATTTTGATTCTTTTTAAGAGATGAAAAATAATTTAGTATATTGTAATTTTTTTTGCTTTGTACCATTTTCCAAGGACGGTAACCTTTTTTCTTTTTCTTTTGATAGAGCAGAGTGAGACTTCTTTTTTTAAAGGAGGTGCGGTGACCAAAAAAACCCCCCACAATTTAGATTTTTTTCTCTTTAGGCTATGTGCATGCGTTGTGGATTTTGAAGTGTTTCCGCAGCATTTTTGGATGCAAGGAATTCCATCAAATCCTCAGTGTAGTACACCGCCAATGTTAATATATGGTTAACTCCTTACCTACAATTGACGTAATATTCCGTCCATGTGACCATGGACCTAATTACCATGGACGGAATATTACGTCATCGCGATCAGCGGCGCCCACGTGGTGAGCGCCGCTGATCGCGGCCGAGTGTCAGCTAATTATCATAGCTGACACCCGGCACAATGTGTCAGGGGCAGTCACGGACCGCCCCCGACACGTTAACCCCTTGCACACCGCGATCAAACGCGATCGCGGTGTACCGGGGGTTAAAGGGAAGCATCGGCAGGGAGGGGGCTCCCTCCGTGCTTCCCTGAGCCCCCCACGGCAGCGCAATGTGCAGCGCTGCTGCGGGGGGCTCTTTCCCTACAGGCCCCCGGATCCAAGATGGCGACGGGGGCCTGCAGGGAGCTGACTTCCTCACTGCCTGCAAAGCGCAGGCATGAGGAAGTCTGCAGCAGTGCCTGTGACAGATCGCTGATCTGTCACAGTGATCTGTGATGTGACAGATCAGCGATCTGTCACAGGACAGTGATGTCCCACCTGGGACAAGGTAATAAAGTAAAAAAAAAAAAAAAAAAAAGTGTTAAAAATAATTAAAAAAAAAAATCGCTAAATAAATTAGTAAAAAAAAAATAAATATTCCCCAATAAATCCATTTTTTCAAAATAAAAAAAAACAAAAACAATAAAAGTACACATATTTGGTATCGCCGCGTCCGTAATGACCTGCCCTATAATACGGTCCCATTAGTTAACCCCTTTAGCGAACCCCTTAAAAAATAAAAATAAAAAACGAAGCAAAAAATAATGATTTATTATCATACCACCGAACAAAAAGTGCAATAACGCGCGATCAAAAAGACGCATATAAATATGCATGGTACCGCTGAAAACGTCATCTTGTCCCGCAAAAAACGAGCCACCATACAGCATCATCTGCAAAAAAATAAAAAAGTTATAGCTCGCAGAATAAAGCGATACAAAAATAATTATTTTTTATATAAAATTGTTTTCATTGCAAAAAACCGACAAAACATAAAAAAAGACCTAAATGAGGTATCGCTGTAACCGTACTGACCCAAAGAATAAAAACGCGTTATCAATTTTACCGCACGCGGAACGGTGTAAACGCACCCCCCAAAAGAAATTCATGAAACGCTGGTTTTTGTTCATTCTGCGTCCCAAAAATCGGAATAAAAAGCGATCAAAAAATGTCACGTGCCCGAAAATGGTACCAATAAAAACGTCAACTCGTCCCGCAAAAAATAAGACCTCACATGACTCGGTGGGTCAAAATACGGAAAAATTATAGCTCACAATATGTGGTGATGCAAAAACTATTTTTACAATAAAAAGCGTCTTTTAGCGTGCGACAGCCGCCAAACATAAAAACCGCCATAAATCGTAAATCAAACCCCCCGTTATCACCCCCTTAGTTAGGGAAAAATAATAAAACTAAAAGAAAATGTATTTATTTCCATTTTCCCGCTAGGGTTAGGGTTAGGGTAGGGTTAGGGTTAGGGTTAGGGCTAGGTTTAGGGTTAGGGTTAGGGCTAGGGCTAGGGTTAGGGCTAGGGTTAGGGCTAGGGTTAGGGCTAGGGTTAGGGCTAGGGCTCAGATTAGGGTTAGGGGTGTGTTGAGGTTAGGGTTGGAGTTATAATTGGGGGTTTCCACTGTTTGGGCACATCAGGTGCTCTCCAAAGGCAACATGGCGTCTGATCTCAATTCCAGCCAATTCTGCGTTGAAAAAGTCAAATGGTGCTCCTTCCCTTCCAAGCTCTGCCATGTGCCCAAACAGTGTTTTACCCCCACATGTAGGGTATCAGCCTACTCAGGACAAATTACAAAACAACTTTTGGGGTCCAATTTCTCCTGTTACCCTTAGGAAAATAAAAAATTGGGGGCAAAAATATAATTTTGCGGAAAAAAATGTTTTTTTTATTTTCACGCCCAGGCATTATAAACTTCTGTGAAGCACTTGGGGGTTCAAAGTGCTCTCCACACATCTAGATAAGCTCCGTGGGGGGTCTAGTTTCCAAAATGGGGTCACTTGTGGGGAGTTTCAATAGTTTAGGTACATCAGGGGCTCTCCAAACGCACATGACACCCGCATACCAATCCATCAAAGTCTGCATTCCAAAACGTCACTACTTCCCTTCCGAGCCCCGACGTGTGCCCATACAGTAGTTTTCTCCCACATATGAGGTATCAGCGTACTCAGGACAAATTGGACAACAACTTTTGGGGTCCAATTTCTCCTGTTACCCTTGGGAAAATAAAAAAAATGGGGACTAAAAGATGATGTTTGTTGAAAAAATACGATATTTTTATTTTCACGCCCGGTCGTTATAAACTTCTGTGAAGCACTGGGGGGTTCAAAGTGCTCACCACACATCTAGATAAGTTCATTAGGGGGTCTAGTTTCCAAAATGGGGTCACTTGTGGGGGTTTTCCACTGTTTAGGTACATCAGGGGCTCTCCAAACGCAACATGACACCCGCAGACCATTCCATCAAAGTCTGCATTCCAAAACGTCACTACTTCCCTTCCGAGCCCCGACGTGTGCCCATACAGTAGTTTTCTCCCACATGTGAGGTATCAGCATACTCAGGACAAATTGGACAACAACTTTTGGGGTCCAATTTCTCCTGTTACCCTTGGGAAAATAAAAAAATGGGGACTAAAAGATCATGTTTGTGGAAAAAATACGATTTTTTTATTTTCACGCCCGGACGTTATAAACTTCAGTGAAGCACTGGGGGGTTCAAAGTGCTCACCACACATCTAGATAAGTTCCTTGGAGGGTCTAGTTTCCAAAATGGTGTCATTTGTGGGGGGTTTCTACTGTTTTGGTACATCAGGGCTTTGCAAACGCGACATGGTGTCCGATCTCAATTCCAGCCAAAAACGTCAAATGGCGCTGCTTCCCTTCCGAGCTCTGCCATACGCCCAAATAGTGGTTTACACCCACATGTGGGGTATCAGCGTACTCAGGATAAATTGCACAATATCTTTTAGGGTCCTGTTACTTTTGGAAAAATAAGAATTGAGGGTGAAAAGATCATTTTTGTGGAAAAAATATGATTTTTTAATTGTACTGCTGTACGTTATAAACTTCTGTGAAGCCCTTGGGGGTTCAAAGTTCTCACCACACATCTAGATAAGTTCCTTGGGGGGTCTAGATTCCAAAATGGTGTCATTTGTGGGGGGTTTCCACTGTTTTGGTACATCAGGGGTTTTCCAATCGCGACATGGTGTCCGATCTCAATTCTAGCCAAAAACGTCAAATGGCGCTGCTTCCCTTCCGAGCTCTGCTATGCGCCCAAATAGTCATTTACACCCACATATGGGGTATCAGCGTACTCAGGACAAATTGCACAATAACTTTTAGGGTCCTGTTACCCTTGTAAAAATAAAAATTGGGGGTGAAAAGATCATTTTTGTGGAAAAAATATTTTTTAATTGTACCGCTGTACGTTATAAACTTCTGTGAAGCCCTTGTGGGTTCAAAGTTCTCACCACATATCTAGATAAGTTCCTTGGGGGGTCTAGTTTCCAAAATGGGGTCACTTGGGGGGGTTTCCACTGTTTAGGTACATCAGGGGCTCGCCAAACGTGACATGGCGTCCGATCTGAATTCCAGCCAATTTTGCATTAAAAAAGTCAAACGGCGCTCCTTCCATTCTGAGCTCTGCCATGAGCCGAAACAGTGGTTCCCCCCCACATATCAGGTATCAGCGTACTCAGGACAAATTGCACAATAACTTTTGCAGTCCAATTTCTCCTGTTACCCTTGGTAAAATAAAGAAAATTGAACCTGAAGTATTTTTTTTAATATTCAAAAAATTCCTGTGACGCACCTAAAGGGTTAATAAACTTCTTGAATGTGGTTTTAAGCACCTTAAGGGGTGCAGTTTTTAGAATGGTGTCACTTTTGGGTATTTTCTATCATGTAGACCCCTCAAAGTGGCTTCAAATGTGAAGTGGTCCCTAAAAATAAAATGGTGTTGCAAAAATGAGAAATCGCTGGTCAATTTTTAACCCTTATAACTTCCTAACAAAAAAAATTTTGGTTCCAAAATTGTGCTGATGTAAAGTAAACATGTGGGAAATGTTATGTATTAAGTTTTTTGTGTGCCGTATCGCTGTGATTTAAGGGCATAAAAATTCAAAGTTGGAAAATTGCGAAATTTTCAAAATTTTTGCCAAATTTCCGTTTTTTTCACAAATAAACGCAAGTTATTTGAATGCAATTTTACCACTAACATGAAGTACAATATGTCACGAGAAAACATTGTCAGAATCACCGGGATCCATGAAAGCGTTCCAGAGTTATGACCTCATAAAGGTACAGTGGTCAGAATTGTAAAAATTGGCCCGGTAGTTAACGTGCAAACCACCCTTGGTAGTGAAGGGGTTAATTGAGAATTGCTGTGCACATGCTGCGGAAAAATACATGCGGATTTGCAGCGTTTTATTTTCTGCAGCATGTCAATTCTTTTTGCATATCTGCAGCACTTCTGCACCCATTGACTTCCATTGAGTCAGGCAAATTCGCAGCAAAACCACAGGTTTAAAAAGATATGCAGTTTTGCTACGGAGTTGCGTGCGAGAAACGCTGCTGAGCGGGAGGAGGTAGTGTGTGTGGGTGGAAAATATGTATGTGGGTGGAGGCTATGTGTGTGCAGAGAATGTGTGTGTGTATGCAGGTGTCTGTTGGTCTGTGTGTGCGTATCTGTGTGTGTGTGTGGGTGTCTGCAGGGGTCGACGGGGGTCTGCGGGGCTGTTTGTGTGTGGGTCTGTATGTAGGCAGACATCGTCCGATGGCACTAATAGTCCCATCCGGCTATGCCTGCTACAGTGACAGCTAGCCGATGATGGGACAGTAGTAGTCCCATCATCCGGCTAGCGTGTTCAAGTGTAAAAAAAACAAAACGCATGCAGTACATACTCCCCATACAGCTAATCCCCAACGCCCTCGATCACCTGTATAAAAAATAAAAAAAATGAAGTAGTATACTCCCTGTTCCAATGTAATCCATGTAATAATGATTGTCACACGACGATCTCCCATGGAGAGCGGTCACATCAGATGTGACCGCTCTCCAGGGACCTCCAGTGATACAATGACGGCAGGATACTCCTGCAGTGTATCACTCCGCCGTCAGAGGTCAATGGAGTTCAGGCTGTCACTTGCGGCACCGCTGCGTGAGAAAATTCTCACGCAGCAGTGCCGTAAATTGAGAGATTGAACTCCAGTGAACCCTCTGTGATAACACTGCAGGAGCCATTGTCTCCTGTCAGTGTGTCACTGGAGGCCCTGTAGAGAGGTCACATCTCCTGATGTGACTGCTCTATAGGGGAGATCGTCGTGGGACACTCAATATTATTAATTTTTTTTTTTTTACAGGTAATCGAGGGTGTTGCAGGAATTAGGAGTAATAATAAAGATGGGAAACTGTTTAGTGTTTTATTTCATTAAAATACTTTATTCTGGCTGTGTGCTTATTTAACCCTTTAACAACTATAGGATTAGTAATGGATAGGTATCTTATTGACGCCTCTCCATTACTAAGCCGGGCTTGATGTCACCTTACATTACAAAGGTGACATCAACCCCACAAATATTACCCCATATGCCACCACTACAGGGCAGTGGGAAGAGAGAGGCTAAGTGCTGGAATTGGTGCATCTTAGTGATGCGCCATATCTGGGGTGACTGTGAGCTGGTGTTTGTAGCCGGGGGGACAATATCCATGGCCCCTTCCTAGGCTATTAATATCAGCCCACAGCTGTCTGCATAGCCTTTTCTGGCTATTAATTATAGGGGGACCCCACGTCATTTTTATGGGGTGGTCCTCCTATTTTAATAGCCAGTAAGGGCTAAATATACAGTTGCGGGCTGAGATTCAAAGCCTGGGCAGATCCATGGGTATTAACCCCTTCCCAGGCTATAAACATCTGCACCCATTTTCCGGCTTTCCCTCTTTGGTTCAGAAAATTGCCACACCATTTTTTTTTCAATTTTTTGGTAAATTAAACAGATATTGCGTTTAAGGCCGGCGTCACACTTGCAAGCAACTCGCACAAGAGCCTCGCACCGGCTGCATGTATTTCTATGCAGCTGAACGCTCCGGTCCGAGTGCTGGCGGCAGTGCTGGGTACTGGGGTGCGAGACTCGTGCGAGTTTCTCACAAGTGTTACCCCGGACTAACGCAGATTTTGTGTGTGTGTGTGTGTGTCTTTACTTAACTGTTTATATACCATTTTATTATGTTTATTACTAAACATCGGGCTTGATATTATCTATCTATAGATCTATCTATCCATCTATCTACAGATAAATCTATCTATGGATATATCTATAGATAGATATAGCTATCTATCTATAAATCTATCAATATGTCCAAAAAGATGAAAGCAGCACACCATATTGGAATCAATTCAAGTGCAATATAATTGCCCATCCGGAGATGTTTCTGTCCCAAAGGAATGTGGATCTTTTTCAAGCAAATATCTATGGCAATTTCTATAGATATGCAGTATAGATAGATGGATAGATCCATAGATAGATATATAGATAGATGGAAAAAATATCTCTCTCTCTATTTATATAGATCCATCTATAGATATATCTATCTTTAGATTATCTATCTGTATGTAAACATTATTCTTCAATGGAGTATGTAAAAGAAGAGGTTGGACAAGGAAATTACATCACAAATCTTTTTTTTTGTTAAATAGATTTTTATTTAGCTTACAAAAACATATACAATCCGCATGAAAAAAACGCATGAAAATCCGCATTAAAAACTAGCAGATTTTTATCTGTGTTTTCTGCCAAGAGATGCAGATTCTGTGCAGAAAATTCCACAGGCAAATCCGCAATGTGTGCACATACTCTTAGGTTATTGTGCACACTTTGCGGATTTTCATGCAGATCCGCAGCGGTTTTTGACATGCGGAATTGCATGAAATCAGAGTGTGGTGCACATGTAATGTTATTCAATGTAAATGCAGAATTGCTGTGTACATGCTGCGGAAAAATCCGCGCAGATTTGCGTTTTTTTCCGCAGCATTCCAATTCTTTGTGCGTTGCCGCAGCAGCATTTTCTCTCTCCTCCAGAGACACAAAGGACAAAGTTCACCCGAATCCATTCCCAGTAACACAAAACAAATCCACACAGCAAAAACGCATTCAGATCCGCAGGAAATCCGCATCAATTCAGCATGAAAAAACGCAAGCATTTTTCCCTGCGTTTTCTGCCAAGAGATGCAGATTCTCCGCAGAAAATTCTGCAGGCTAATCAGCAACGTGTGCACATACCCTTAGGGTGTGTTTACCATTCGGTTTAAATAATTCCATATTTTAATATATAGGACTTTTTCGAATGTGGACTTTATATACATTTTTTAAAGCTTATATAATTTACCCGGTATCTGCTGCATCTCATCTCCTGAATCGCTTCCACACTTAAGGACCCCTCTCCAGGATGTTAATACGTCCTTTTGCAGGAAAGGGCTAACTAACATTGACTTTGTGTGTTGGCCTATATACTCGTCTGTGTGCCCAAAGCTTTTACCCACGAGTGTTCTATTATGATCTAGAGTAGGCGAAAACTCGGGCCACTTACCGCTCTTCCAGTCCGGGTTCTGGCCAGTCACACAGTTGCCACGCCCAATCACATCGCTGCCCCTCCTCTACTACTTGTGAATTCTTGGATATACCTGACAACAGTCGATACATCATTTCTCTGTTGCTTGCTGTAATGTTCACATCTGAGATTCGTTGCTTCATCTTATTGCTTTTCAGCCATTGCACAGCGCTCTCCAAAGACACAAAACCCGTAGGCCAATGTCTACTATGCCTAATTGGTAATACAACACTGTCCAATCAGCTTTAAACCTTCCAATGAATTTTCAATGACAGCTTCCTCCAGTTCCAAAGTTTTACTGCTCTAACAGTAAAGAATCTCGTTCTGTGCTAGCGTAGATATTGTCTGTTACAATCCTGGGTTTACAAAAGTAATAAGAAAGATTTCTATTGACCTTTGAGATATTTAGAAATAATTAAGTCACCCGTCTTGATACCATCAACTAACATTCTATGTCCAGGTTCAGCCCACGTTGTTCATGACTACATCAGCTGTGTCCCCGATTTCCCCAACTGTAAGCATACATATATAATCTGAAGCATGAAAGCTTATACTCCATTGGGCCGGACACAGATCTCCTTGAGAATCTGCCTCCAGAGCTGATTTTAAATCAAAGAAGGTGTTACCAGTGTGAGACATGTAGATCAGGAGAGCGGACTGTCAGTCATGCAAACATAAGAAAACTTGTAAGTTATGTAATATGTTTCCTAGTGCCTGTAGTATACATCACAGTGGAAAGTACACTGTGAAATATAACATTAAAAGCACTTACATCATGTGATGATGAGAACACCTATTTGCTGTGTAAGCCAGGTGCCTCTACGCGTGTTTCACCCTAGCATCATACCTTAGATTATAATGGGTACATGTTGCACCTGTGAAAAACAAATTTATAGAACATTCTCATTTGGAGTACAGATGATGGTAGTGACGACCAGCTGTCTTTAGTGATGAGCGAACGTGCTTGGATAAGGTCTTATCCTAACGTGCTCAGATGCTAACTAATTGTCTTCAACATGCTTGAAAAATATGTTTGCGTTCCCGTGGCTGTTCGACAGCAGCAACACATGCAGGGGTTGCCAGTTTGTTAGTCACGAGACATGCAGCCGCGGGGACTCGAACATGTTTGTTTGAGCATGCTGAAGACCCTCAGTTGCACTGAGCAGGTTCACTCATCACTAGCTGTCTTCTTATCTGAGTGTTGTGCTTATTAGAATAATCTAATGCAGCTGCTTATCCTCAGAGTTAGTGAAGCACAAATGCTGACCCTTTCACTGCCATCATCTGTACTCCAAATGAGTACGTTCTCATATCAATGTACCTAAAGGCAGGAAAATAATCTGGGGAAAAGCAGGGGCTGTTGAAAACACTTAACATGTATTTTATTTACAGGAATTATGACAAATCCCCCTAATAAAGTAATTTGTAAAGTTTCATAAATTTCCATCCCGGACATAATAATAAAAAAAACATAAAAGTTTAGTTTCTCTTTAAATATTCAGCCTTAACTATGTTTCTAGATAACTATATGAACGACATTACAATCTAGTATATAATCTTCTAATTCTGTATGTCTGTAACGGAAATCCCGCGTCGCCGATTGGTCGCGGCCGGCCACGACCAATCAGTGACAGGCGCAGTCTGGCCGCGAATTGGCGCGGAATTTGAACGACGCATGCCATCCCTACCATCGGGAGATCTGCGGCGCTAGCCACTGATCTCCCGACGGTTGCCGCGGGTCATCTCCTGCCGCACGGAGGTCAGCGGCGATGCAGCTGGGAATGACCAGCGCAGCTCTCAATGTGCGGATGGTACCCAGGGTCCGGAGGAGAGGAGACTCTCCTCCAGGCCCTGGGTACCATAAACTTGTAAAAAATAGAATTAATATAAAAAATAGTAATATACTCACCTTCCGATGGCCCCCGGACTCTTTCCCTCCTCTCACCACACGGACAGTATCTTCCGGTCCCAGTAATGGTTTGCGTGACAGACCACTGATGACGTTGCGCTCTCGCGAGAGTGACGTCATCTCCGGTCCTTCGCGCTAAGCATTACTAGGACCGGAAGATGCCGGGAGCGTGGAGAGGCGATCGGGGGCCGTCGGAAGGTGAGAATAACCTTTTTTTTATTTTGTTGTCTCCCGCTGGTCATATTCTAGAATAACCGATGCGTTAGGATCGGGCCACCATTTAACTTATATAATAATTGCAATCCAGATGGTCTAGAATGGTAAATCTGCTTATACTGTGATACATTTCCCTCTGTCTGTGTCATTTAACCCTATCTCATATCTTCCAATTATTTCTCAACATATGAGACAATCATTCCATTTATAAGTGGATGAATTTTTCGGCAGTGCTCCATGTAAATCTCCGCTCTGTTACGGTGATACAAGCCATTTCCTATTGACTGGGACTGCAGAGTAAATAGTTGGATGAATTTTTAAGTTAGGGGGGAAAAAAAAAAATGAAGCTTTCCTACACAGTCGCCTGTTTATCCAAGGAAGGGAGGGTAGGAGGGAGCTGGAAGAAGAGGACTCAATTCAAGAGAAGAAGCAACAGGTAAGCAGTGCAGGACGACCGGACCGAAGCAAGCCATCGATACAAGACAGGTAACGGGTTCTCAAGCATAGAAATACTGGACTAGAAGAAAGCCATCAGCATCACATATACTACAGATATACATTACTTTTATCCTGTGATATCATTATGCATATGCATGACACATCTGATTAGGGCTTACACATAATCACCCTTTACGCTCTTGGGATTCATTGGTTAAGGAACACGATTCACGGGAGTTAAAAATCACACATTAGGATTACCTACAGTCCGATGTAAAACCATAATAGCACAGCAATGAGTGGAACCAAGTCAAATCTAGATTTAATTATTGAAATAACATAAAAGACATGTACAAATAGAGAGATAAGTACCTGGAATACATTATTTAGGCGTTTTCTTCTTGTTATTCCTATTTTCTTACATCAGACTTGTGTACGAATTACCACCCGGAGGACACGATGAAGCTGCTTCTGATTGGGTTATATTTCACCTGTTTTCTTTTGGGGTCATTCCTTGGTGAGTCCTTCCACTTTATTGTGAAGTTAGATTACTACTGGCTCTTTAATTTTACACTTTTATTATCCCTTCGGTTAAGAATGTAAAGGAAATTAAAAACGATAGTGATATACTGTAGTCTCTGTACGTCACTCTTTATTCACCAATACAATGCAAAAATGTTTATTGATCCGGAACTAAAATGTATAATCTACTTCAGTGCTTGTACCTAAAATCGTGTCCATTACTGGTTCTTAAAGGGGACCGATCCCATTTCTTCACATATCTATTTTAGCAATTCTTTGTATTCTTTACATTATAACAATTCTTGGGCATTTATCTCAGATCTCTGCATTGTGCCGTTCCCTCTGTTACACCTCCTAGAAATGTATAATCAACTGATTGTTAGGATTGCTTTTATCAAAGGGGGCGTGTTCATACAGTCACCTCTGATTGGCCAATGCCAGACTGTGCAGTGACACACCCCCAATTGGTAACATACAGCTGTCAATTTATTCCCAAATTTCCATGGGGAATAGCAGTATTATTTCTTGGATGGTACACTCATCTGATAAAACAGACAAGTCAAGAAAGCCCACAGGTTCTCTATAATTAGATTAACCAAATAAGGAAATAAAGTAAAAAAAAAAAAATAGTTCCTAAATATCTAAGAAATGATCTTGAAAATATACTGTCAAATTTTAGGTAAATGTTGACTGTCTTGTTGGTCATCTCTATCAGACTTTGTTACTAGGACCATGGTATGATCACGGTCCGGCTCCATAATTGCAGTCACGTGTGTTTTACTTTGAGGAGTTTTGGTGATAAAAAATTCTTTTAAAATCCAGCCAGGGATGAGGCCGCTAATATGACTTGTCCAAAAGGCAGGTCCCTGGCAGCTCCTCCATGACCTGCATGCCTGGCACCGTTTGTGGAGAAGAGAGATCTGTCAATCAAGGGACGGGGAGGATCCTGCCTCTTGGAATAGTCATCCTAAATGTTTCCTTTCTTACCGGATTTTAAAAGTCTGTTATCGCTGAAATCCTGCAGGATTTCAGAATAGAACATACATAGCTGCTTGATTTGGACAGCATGAATCACTTGTCAGGGTGCACTTAAAAAACGACAGCGAAAATAATTTGCCATCCGTTCTGCCTTTATATGTAGAATTATGTACTGACACAGTATAGCAAGGTAACGTTACATCTATAGGTTACTAGTTACTACTAATCCAGCATGGAGCATGACATTACAACTGTAAATACTATCATGACAGTCAGATCCATTACATCGCTATTTACTAATATTGCCTTACTTTTATTTCTTATTTCTTTAGATCTCCTTATTAAAGGGGTAGCCCACTACTACTGAGGCAAGCCCTTCACAATCTGTATGTTTGCCTCCTGTAAAATAACGACACTTATACACACCATTATTGTTGGTGCCGTTACAGTGCTGTCGGCACTGGTGCCCCCGAGGCTCGCATGACATTGTCACGTCACACATTCCTGGCAGCCAATCACCAGTCAACTCAGTCTCCCCGTCTTTGGACGTATCACATACATACGGAGGAACTGAGAGAGCAGCAGATTTCACTTCCATCGGATGTGTGTGATTTGCCCGAAGGCGGGCACAGTGAGGCAGCTGATGATTGGCCTCAGGGCTCGTGTGACATAACGATTTTACACGAGCACCGGCAGAGACAGTGCTGACATCGTTGGAACGGCCCCGACACCAGAGGTGAGCATGAGTGTTGATATTTTATGAGATGCAAACATACGGATTAAGAAGGGGTTGTCTGAGCAGTGGATAACCCATATCATTTTGTTACTAGTGTATCAAAGAGTGGAAACTGGGGCTATTATTTAAAGGGGTTGTACAATAGACTGCAGACACTATGTGACTGCAGAATCGTGATAGTGTCATGATTCTCCGACTTCCCAATATGAGCTTACATTTTTGTGGCCCTGTGTACGCGATCTACATACTAGTGAGCACATCCCAACTAGTCTTGCCTGGCTTCTCCCAATTCATGTCTGTTTAGAGAAGCCAAATATGTATAGCTGGCACATGACCGCAAGCATGCAAATCGCATACCCAGGATCACAGGTCCGTCTGATCACAGGAGGAATACCAGGGGATAGCACCTTTAACTTTACTCAATGGGAATCCAAAACGTAACTGCAAATATAAAGTGAAGTAAACATATTGTGCAGAATGTTAAGTGTGAAAATAAACTTTACATGACTGTACTGACTGGAAATAGTGCATTCTACTAACCGCCAAATAAAATAGCAAGAAACTGAAGCTCAGCTGGAGGCGCGCGCTGCGGGAACACATTCCTTGTATTCATCCTTTTTTGGATGGTCAGAGGGAATTCTAATCTTTGCTCCAGACGAAGGATGTGATTTGGCAGGGAAGGCTGCCATGTCGGCTCCCATGTGGAGGGAGAGTGCCACGCAATCAGAGGACACAGGGCCCTATTGTATGCGGCACAGTCCAGCGCAGTCAGGAATTCCTGCTGACATTAGGATTCTGCTCACACTTGGTGTTGGATGAAAGTATCCATTGTCCGGTCATCTCTCACATGCCATTTTCTTATTTATTTTCAGATGCCAGACCTGTACATGAGGAGGACGGTAAAGACATTTTTTGTTTTTACTTTGGAAACATTCTGATTAACTAACAACCAACATACAATGAGAATCTCATACACAGCAGCAAATGCATTTATAGGAAACCGCACGTTCATAAAACCTTTGACTTGTCATAGCGTCATGTCTGATATTTTTGCTGAGACCCCCAAGGATTTCGAAAATAAAGTAGAAGAGCTTATCTGGGTGCAGCTCTCTTCTGACACTGAATAAGTCCAGGAGGAGATCAGTCCTCACCTAAGAGCTTCGTTATGACTGGTGAGAGTTTCAGGCTGTGTGCACACGATGCAGATTTGCTGCGGTTCCGCAGCGGGTTTTACTGCGCAGAAACGTTGCATATCTGCATTGTGATGTACAGTAGCCTTAAATTCAATGGAAAAAAAAAAACGCTGTGCAGACGCTGCGGATTTTTCCGCGCAGTTTTCCCGCGGTACAAAATCCGCAGCATGTTACTTCTTTTGTGCGGTTTTCCATCTCCCCTGTCACCAAATCCGCAGGGGGAAAACCGCGATGGAAAACCGCACAAAAAACGCATGAAAACCGCATGAAAAATGGAAGAAATCCACCGGAAAAATGCAGGTCATTTGACCTGCGGATTTCTTACATTCTGCACGGAAAAATCTGCAGGGCCAAAAAGTCCGTCTGCACTCAGCCTCAAGGTGTCTGACATTTCTCTACAACAGTGTAATCTACCAGAGGGTCAATGGTTTTATGAAAAGAAAAAAAAAAAGATTTTTCAATACATTATGTACTAACGAAGTTTGACTAATAAACGACGTGATCTTAAGGAACATTTTGGGGTATTCCTGACACCGGGGTTCATCTATGGTGTTCTTTGCATTCTTGTGTCTCCTTTGCACATCCTATAACATATTTGGGGACATTTTCTGAGTCAGAATTTTGGTAAAAATTTGTTTTTAAAAAATGGCATGCCTATCTTATGTGTTTTAGACACTTCATACACCTTATGAGTAGCATTTAAAAAAAGAGAGCATGGCTACGTGGAATCATAAAATGTGCAAAATTAATAATGTCACCTGTCATTTGGCAAAAATTATTGGTGTAAATTAAATCAGTTAAGAGGTGGCATTAGGAACCAAATTTAAAGGGGTTGCCCGGTCTAAATTGATAAGTCTGCAGTCACTCTGTGTGACTACAGACTTATGAACCCCCCTAGCGAACGCACTGTGCGCTGTGAAGATTCGCCGGTTTCTGAGCCGGGATCGGCAGGTGCGTATGCGCTATACATACTCCCAGCCAGAGCCCAACTAGTGGGCGCAGCCTCGCTCCATACACTTGAATAGAGCGAGGCCGTGCTCATTGGACTGTCAGGTCACTAGACGGAGTGCAGCCTCGATCTATACAAGTGTATAGGCCCACTAGATGGGCTCTGGCCGGGAGTATGTATAATGCAATGCATGCACTGGGGGGGACTCCCAAGTCTATTTGGACAGGACAATCCCTTTAAAATATCTAGCAAAATGCCAAAATTACAATTTGTGCAGAAACTTATTTTATCTGGTTTAATCCTGTCTAAATTTCAGTCATTATCAAAAAAAATTCTTTGATGTTTCAGTTCAGCCTGGTAAAAGACCAGACACTAACCTCCAATCTGTGTGGCCCCACATTCCTCTAGAATGAAGCTTTAAACCTGTCCTGCTCTGTAGGTTAATAAATTTGGCACATCTTACCCCAGCATACCCCTTGTTAAGACTGGCTTACAAACTGCCAATCTTGATGAACTGATCCCCCTGTGTTATTATTCTATTTTGGACTTTCTACCTGAAAGTTTTCTACTCCCAAAAGTCACATTAATTCAAGATTTAATGGCGTTAGCACAAGTTGACTGTTCAAACCAAGCACAAGCTCTTTGTGTATCTTTGACAAGGTAAAGCCAGAGCTGTTAAACAAGGAAGGGTGTGGAAATAGCTGGAAAACAAGTAGATGGAAATATGCACTGAATTGCTCAGCCACGCCAAGGGTGCACCAATCGCCTGCTTGGTTTGAACAACTTTCTGCTGAAATACGAGAATTTTGCTTTGGTTGCAAGATCCAAAAGTTGACATTAATGGCACTGACCTGAATAGATTTTAATTCTAACTGTTGCTCTTTTTAGACCCATATTTAGAGGCTCCTGCTCATCCTTACTGGCCCTTCTCTACCTCGGATTTCTGGCAGTATGTCGAACACTTCCGCACAATGGGGGCATATGAGAACATCAATGACCTAGCTCGCACTTTCTTTGCTCACTACCCTATTGGAGATACCCTGGGATACACAAGCCGTGATGACCATGAGCATTAGAAGCTGGTACTCTGCTTGTCGTAGCTGCACATAGTGAAGCCCTACAACTCTGAGAAATGAACGGAACCAAGATGTGCGACAACACCAACTATGACATCATGGTGACAAGAACTTCTCAGGCCAAAGGAAATCCCTGCATTATTCCTGTCTGTCAGAAGGGAAAAGAAGTCATAAGAAATATAGAAATATTTGCTGTAAACACAACTCATCTACCTATGGTATAAGAGCTATAAGCAATAAAAAATGGCTAAGATGTGATCGGATTTCACTTTGTGTTCCCAAATATTCCATTACAATATTTTTAAAAATGTTGTTCCCTGTGAGCAGCGTGAGATGATGCACGGCATGGTCTGCGCCCCTTTCATTGTTGTCACACAGTGGCACACAAGCTGGAACATACTGAATGACAGAGGCACAATGTCTCAAGGTCCCCATACATATTAGACCAATGTTGGCCGAACCCACCAGTATCAATAGGTTCAGCGGACAGTCTAATGTGTATGGGGGCGCCAGCGGACCGATGGTCGGGGGAGATGTCGATTGTACATGTCCGATTTCGGATTGCCAATCACATAGTTTTCTTGGAGATAGGCTGCCGGTTGACAATGTCAGTCGGCAGCTTTCTCACAGATAACTCAGGAGCAAACACTCCTGTAAATGGGAAAGTCAGCTGAGATGGATGTCAGCAGAATGATCGGTTGAAGCAGTGCATGCACAGGAAAAGTCCAAAGAGCGCCAACACATGCGCACTGCAGTACTTTACTCTGCCCTCGGCAGGGCCTAGAGAAGTACGCCTGCGCAGGAGCGCAATGCAGGACACTGTGTGGATGACGTAGGATGCGTTGTCCACACGAAGCAGTGAAGGAGGACAGTGATCGAAAGAAGATAGGAGGCACCGGATCAAGACCAGAGACGTCCATCAGACCCGACACCCCATAGGTGAGTATAATAAAAGCTTTTTTTCTTGTCTTGCAGGCCGGATTGGGGCAAGATGTACAGCATATTACAATGCTGTATATGAGGGCTTACAGGTACTGGCCTTGCCTCATATGGGAAAAACCTGGTGACAGGTTCCATTTAAGTCTCATATACCCTATGTGATGCAATGACCCCTGTGACAGCTAGGGGCGCTGTATGGGACAAGCATGCAAGCAATCCTTCATTGTAATAGGGAAAATAGTGAGATGGGTGGGACCAGTCACCTACAAACCCACCCAGGGGTGTGTGTGTCTGAACGCCCAGGATAAAGCCTGTGTGTGTGGCTGTGTGAGGTTATAACCATGTGATCCATACCTCACCTGTGGGTGTGGTTATGCATCATATAATGTGCCTGAGGTCTGGCTACATGGAGAGAGTGTATGGACCTGATTGGTTCATGTGGAAGGTCCTGAAAGGGATATGTGTTGGAAGGTGTGCTACCTCCCTGAAGAGCACATGGAGGCTTTGGACCTGGTGGCATGTGTGTTGGACGGTTCCAAGTGGGGACTGAAGTCCTGAACAGCACACAGAGAGGCCGTATTTCCAGAGTCCGTGACAGCTCTGCATTGGGAAG
This sequence comes from Dendrobates tinctorius, assembly GCF_039654945.1. Classification (NCBI taxonomy): domain Eukaryota; kingdom Metazoa; phylum Chordata; class Amphibia; order Anura; family Dendrobatidae; genus Dendrobates; species Dendrobates tinctorius. The sequence continues at coordinate 29,392,342 of NW_027361737.1, forward strand.
CTACCGCCGGCTGAGGATCTGAAACTGTTAGGCGGCCTAGTGAGCAAGGCATTGTCTGGGATTGTGATCCCAGTTCAGCAGCTTCCCTGACAAACATGAGTGATACTGACCGAGGTCAGAAAGAGACTGGGTTCAGACTTTGGAGCCGGCATCTGGAGCAGGAGCTCCTAAGAGGTAACCCTGGACAGGGGGAAATAACTGTGCTAAGGCAATAGAGCCTGTTTACTGGACATGGCACAGTCTGTGTGGCCACAGGTCTGAGACAGCGGAACCCTAATATGAACACTGACCTGTCTGATGTAAGACTGTTGTGTTTTATGGTTTATGCTGCATAATAAACCTCATGGACTGTTTAAATGGAAAGTGTTCCTGTGTGCCATGAATCCGCTGCCAAGTGAGTGTTCCCCAACACTAACAATAAGTTCTACCTTACACACTCTATGCACTCCCCATCGAGTCTGCAAACACGGTATCTCATTTTGTGATAAAAACAACTGTTTTGATCATCCTGACCTTTCCCTCCAATATAGGATTATTATAGCGCCATTTATTCCAGTGCTATACATAAAAGCAAATACAATAATCTTGAACAAAACGAGTCACTGACTGGTACAGGAGGAGAGAGGACCCTGCCTGTGAGGAATTACAGTCTACAAGGGATGGGTGAGGATACAGTAGGTGAGGGCAGAGGCGATCGTGCAGCGGTTTAGTGCATCTGAGGTTACGGTAGGTGATAGGCTTGTTAGAAAAGGTATGTCTTCAGCTTCCTTATGAAGGTTTCAACTGTATGCTAGAGTCTGATATGCTGGAGTAGAGTGTTCCAGAGTAAAGCCCCCGTCACACATAGCTACGCACCAGCGATACCGACAACGATATGACCAGGTCAGGATCGCTGGTGTGTCGTTACATGATCGCTGATGAGCTGACAAACAGGCAGATCTCACCAGCGATCAGGACCAGCGACGGCGTGCTCGCGTTGGGAGCTGGTATCCAAGGTAAACAGCGGGTAACTAAGCGACGCGCGCGCTTAGTTACCCGCGGTTTACCTTGGATACCAGCTCCAGCTCGCTGATCGATGGTCTCCCACTGCCACATGCGATGCGTGCTGGCCAGCGGGAGACCAACGATCAAAAAAATGTCCAGGGCATTAGAGCACGATCAGCAATACCCGGCGGGAGGGCCGGTCGCTGATAAGTGTCACAGACAGCGAGATCGCTGTTGCGTCACAAAACTTGAGACTCAGCAGCGATCTCACTGTGTGTAACGGGGACTTAAGGGGGAAGAGAAGAAAATTTGTATGAGATTGTGGGAAGAGGAGATAAGAGGGGAGTAGAGAAGGAAATTTTGTGAGGATCGGAGGTTGCGTGTAGGCAAGTACCCGGAGACGAGGTCACAGATGTATGGAGGGCAAAGCTTGTGGATGGCTTAGTATGCCAAGGTTAGGATTTTGACCTGGAGTCTCTAGGCAATGGGGTGCCAGTGTAGGCGCGTTTTGAACACAACACTGTGATCTTTCTCAAAGCTACATGTCATAAGGTGCATAGAATTTTTATATACAAAGCCAACCAATGAAATTAATTAACACAAGTCATGTGACAAAATAATTAAAAAAAATTGTGTAGCAAAATAAAGTTTAGAATACAAACAAAATCAACAAAACATAACAGGAAAAATAATAAAAAGAATGAAAAAAACAAAAAACATATATACTGGTTATACACTAGTAATGTTACATTATCTCTCTACGTGCATTGAGACCTGCAGGAGAGCAGGTTCCAAGATACAAAATCCAATAGGCTTCTCGTGTTCTCAATAATTTTTGAATATCTCCACCCCTTGGTGATGTCATCAGTCTTTCAATGCCAGTAACATTCAAAGATGCAGTGCTCCTATGATGGTGAGAAATAAAAATTGTGGGATTCTGGTTTGTAAGAAGGTGATATCGGGATTATAATGTCATATTCCCATAGTTAGCATTTTGCACAACACCCTGATTATCCTTCTTTAGCACACTATATTTAACCCCTTTCCGACATGTCTATTTCGTGTTTTTGCACTTTCGATTTTTCCTCTCTTTCTTCCAAAAGACATTAACTTTATTTTTTCTTCTGTCAATGTAATCATGTGAGGGCTTGTTGTTTTTTTTGCAGGACAATTTGTATGTTTGAATGACACCATCCATTCTATCATGTGATGTACTGGGAAATAAAATTCCAAAATTGTAAAAAAAAAAAAAAAAAAAAAAAGTTATTCTGCAATTTTTTTTTTTTTTTTTAGTGTTCATTATATCATAAAAAGAACCAGGCAATATGATTCTCACGGTCAATAAGAGTACCAAACATATTTAGTTTTTGTTTTATTCAAGTAGTGAACACTTTTGGGAAATTTGTGGAAAAAAAAAATTTTTGCTTATGCCACCATTTTCCAAGACCCTTAAAGTTTAGATTTTTCAGCTGATGGGGCTGTGTGGGGTTTTTTTTTTTGCACCCTCAGCTGACATTTTAATTGATGATTTTGCGGTAATGTTCTGACTGCGTCTTATTGAATTTTTTTGCTGTATTGTAGCAGCTGAAAAATCGAATTTCTGGCCATTTGATTTTATTTTTCTCATAATGAGGTTTAACAATCCAGTTAATTAATTTTATATTTTGATAAATTGGACATTTATGGAAGTGAATATACAACATATGGTTATTTTTTATCTCTTTTTTTTAAATAGGGGAAAAGGCGTTGATTCGAGTTTTAATGTTTTAAATTTTTAACCACTTTTTAATTTTTTTTTTACTGTATTTCTCAGTTTTCTTAGGGAACGTGAACCTGATCACTTGGAATTTACACACCAATGCCTCCGAACTGCTTTTTACAGCAAAAATAATGGTTTCCTACAGACTCCAGCCACTTCTCTTCTAAGACTATGTCTACACACAGCTTTTTTGCAGTTTTTGTTTTGTACAGTTTGCTTTCTTGGCAATGAAAACCTAAGTTCCAAAAAGTTTTTTTTTTGTGATTTTTAACTGCCTTTTTCGTGCAGATTACACGTGATTTGTCCACAGTACATGCTTAATAAAATTAGTTTCATTCACCAAAAAATGCTACAAAAAACAATGCAAAAAACAAGCAAAACCTGTTTGCTGTGTTCTTTGCAATATTTTTTGCACTTTGTCATTGGATTTTATTGGTGAAATATCACTGAAAAAAGTGATATGATGCATATTTCAAAAATGCTACAGTTCTCAAATTCAGTCAGGAAAACGAACGATTGCAGGAGGTTTCTGAAATCTCATTGCTTTTGTTGGTACTGTAAAACACAGGTTCTTTTCTGCTGAAAAAAAGAGCAAAACTCTAAAAAAAAAAAAAGCTGTGTGTGAACATGGCCAACACTAGTGCAGAGAGTAGGCGCATGTAACCACTACAAACCACCAGTACAGCAGCAGAATTTTTTTTTAAACACCTTAAAGACTGAGCCACTTTGTACGTTAATGACTGGGGGCCTCATTTTGTAAACCTGACCACTGTCACTTTATGAGGAAATAATGCTGGAACGCTTCAACGGATCCCACTAATTCTCAGACTATTTTTTTCAGGTCATATTGTACTTCATGACAGTGGTAACATTTGTTCGCTATCACTTGAGTTTATTTGTGAAAATATCAGAGATTTTGCAAAATGTTGGAAATATCAACTTTACATCAGCACAATTTTTTTAAACATTTTTTTTGTTAGGACGTTAGGATTAAAAGTTGACCAGCGATTTCTCATTTTTCCAACAAAATTTACAAAACCATTTTTTTTAAGGACGACATTTGAAGTGACTTTGAGGGGCCTAAATGACAAAAGATACTCAAAAGTGACACCATTCTAAAAACTGAACCCCTCAAGGCCTTCAAAACCACATTTCAGAAGTTTATTAACCCTTCAGGTGCTTCACAGGAATTAATGTAATATGGAAGGAAAAAACAAAATGAACGTTTTACCTTTTTAAAAAAATTTTCTACTTCAGCTCCCAATTTTTTATTTTCGCAAAGGTAACAGGAGAACATGAACATCAAAATTTGTTTTGCAATTTCTCCTCAGTATGCCAATACCAATATGTGGGGGAAAACTACTGCTTGGGTGCATGGTAGGGCTCGGAAGGGAAGGAACACCGTTTGACTTTTTGAACGTGAAAATGGCTGGAATCGAGAGTGAGTTGTCTTTGGAGAGCCCATAATGTGCCTAAACAGTGGAAACCCTCCAAATGTGACCCCATTTTAGAAACAACCAGACCCCTTAAGGAATGTATCTAGATGTGTGGTGAGCACCTTGAACCCCCCAGGTGCTTCACAGAAGTTTATAATATAGAGCCATGAAAATTAAAAAAATCAAATTTTTCCCACAAAATGTTCTTATAGATTCAAATATTTTATTTTCACAAGGCTAACAGGAGAAAATGCACCATACAATTTGCTGTGCAATTTCTCCTGAATACACAGATTTCCCATATGTGGTCGCGAACTACTTTTGAGGCACAACATAAAGCTCAAAAGGGCCACATTGGAGTTCAGGTTTTACTAGAATGGTTTGAGGGTGCCATGTCACATTAGCAGAGCCCAAGGCGCCAGATCAGCAGAACCCCCCCATAAGTGACCTCATTTTACAAACTACACCTTTCAATGAATTCATATAAGGCTGCAGTGATCATATTGACACCACAGGTGTGTCAAAGAATTTTATACCAATGGGGAATGAAGAAAAAATAATTACATTTTAACTAAAAAAAAAATTTAGTTTTAGCCTCAGATTTTACATTTTTACAAGGGAAAATGGGTAAAAATGGCACACAAATTTGTCAAGCAGTTTCTGGTGAACCTGGCAATACCCCACATGTGGCTGCACAGTACTGCTTAGCCACACGGCGAGATTCTGGAGTGATGGAGCGCTATTTGACTCCTGGAGCGCAGATTTTCCTAGAATAATTTGCAGACTCTGCATTCAGAGACCCAAAGTGCTAGAGCAGAATCCCCCCTCAAGTGACCCCATTTTGAAAATTATACCCTTGCCAAACAAGTGGGCACTAAATGTGGTTTAGGTACACTGTGGGGCTCAGAAGGTAGGAGAGGCATTTGAATTTGGGAGTGCAGAATTCCCTGGATTTCTTTTGGGAGGCAAGGAGCCATTTCTATTTTCCAGAGTCTTTGTACTACTAGTACTCCTAAAAAGACGTATACCGCCGTATCACAGGTCCTATGTTGCCACTGTACCTCCATCTGCATCATTATAGGGAATCTGTCATCCAGGGTTCCATTTTAGTCACGTATTTCAGAGATTTACACGGAAACCTCGATGTAAGCGCTCATTGCAGAGCGCAGGATAAGTATGAGCCGAGCCTTACTGCGATATTTGAGAGGCATAATGACCAAATCAGCAATAGGTGAAGAATTTTTTTCTATTTTTTACGCCGTTCCTCATGGGGTATAAGTGATTGGACGACTTTATTCTGCTGGTCAGTGAGATTACAGCGAAACCAGATTTACATAATTTTTTGTATGTTTTGCCTCTTTCACACAGTAAAAACTTTTATAGAATTTTTTTTTTTTGCATCGGTTTATTCTGAGAGCTGTAACTTTTTTATTTTTGAGCTGATGGAGCTGTATGGTGACTTGCTTTAGCGGGAAAAGATGACTGTTTCAGAGATACTATTTTTATTTACATTTGTCTTTTTGATCACGTTTCATTCCACTTTTTTTCTAGCAGTATGGTGAAAAACCAGTTTGTGATATTTTTTTCTTTTTTTTACGGCGCTCACTGAAGAGGTTAACTAGTGTGAAAGTTTTATAGGTTGCGCCCTGGATGTGGCGATACCAAATTTTTGAACTTTTTGTTTGTTTGTTTTACATACAAAAGTTATGGATATATATAAATTTGTAATTTAAAAAATATTTTTGCATTTTTTAAAATCTTTTTTACTTAAATGCATTATACCTGTCAGTTCTTCACTGACAGAAGTTAAGTCGAGCTCCGGTGGTGATTGTGCAGGAAAGCGCTGATATTTCACCATCTCCTGTGCGATCATACTGTGATCGGTCAGTCCTGACCAATCTCAGTGCTCTGAATGTGGGGACCGATGGCATGGGTCCCCACACCTCTTCCCTTGCTGCTGAACTGTCAGTGATGGCTGTCGGCACGGAACGGTCACTGAGTGTTTACATGCAGTGACAGTTAAATGCATGAGAGACATAGCACGTCCTGCTGCGGGAACTGAGGGGTTAAAGAGTACCTGTCTGGTGATTCAAGATGCCCAAAACACAGGCCGCATGAATCACAGCTTGACTGCAGGAGATTGACAGGTGTCTACCATAGTGAGGGACCTGTCAATCACCTCCAGCGGCACTCAGAAGAGCGGGTCGGGCACAGTGCCCACTAGTTCTACTCTCGCTATGGTCAGGTTAGATCCTCTTAGGCCGGGGTCACACTAACCGACGCAAAATACGGTCAGTATTTTACATGCGTAATACGGATGAATGGCCCCTAAATAGTGCTCCGTATGTCATCCGTAATCAAGGTGTGGTCGCGTATTTTGCGCATGTCTGCATCCGTATGCAATCCGTATGGCGAGATTTTCTCGCAGGCTTGCAAAATGGACATATAATGGAGCCCTATGACAGGGTTTCTAACAGAAACCAAAGAATAGATATATACACATAGAATGCATATATATAAATAGATATATATATATGTATATATATATATATATATATATGTATTCTATGTGTATATATCTATTCTTTCGTTTCTTTACTAAACTTTGCCAGTGTGAGTTTACTGTATAGCGCACTGAATTGCCGGCTTTGCTAAAAGACACCGGGTGCGTATTTCTCGCAAGTCACATGTGTGGTCCGTGTGTAATCCGTATTTTTTGCGCACCCATAGACTTGCATTGGCATACTACGGGCGTAGTACGCTGACAATCGCAGCATGCTGCGATTGACACGGACCGTAGAATACGGATGAGAAATATACGGCTGGTGCGAGGGACCCCATAGAGAATAATTTGTCCGTGTCTAATGCGTGCTTTTAGTACCTCTCACTCAGCCGTATTCCTCGCCAGTGTGACCCCGGCCTTACTATGTTTTCCATGAAACGCCTGAGGGCTGCAGAGAAATATACCCGGCTGCCAGCATGTAACCAGGCTCTGCTGCCCGTCAGCTGACAGGTTCGCTATAAGCCTCTAAAATGTGAAATAATAATGGAAACAAGAGTCTGGTATGGCCGTGATGGTACTGAACTGGAAAACCATGTCACTGTGGTACTCGCAGCTACACGAGATGCAGTAACGAGACGGAGCAAGCTTATACTCAGCCTTTTTATATGAGTGAGATATATAACTTGCAAGCTAACAATCGTTTTCCACGCAGGGAATTAAACAACAATTCAGATCAATAACCCAATTTGGACTACCCGGCCAGTACCGGAAACTATATGGCCGCGATATGGCCAACTACGAGTCCTAAGATTATCAACAACTATCAACGGAGTGTCACTTATCCTTCTCTGACGTCCTGCAGAGTGGTTGTCTGGGAGTCGTCCGTTCTGCGTCTCAGCCGCTGGGCCCAGCCGACGAGGAGCTGTCGCAGGCTTCTGGCGTTCCGACGCCCAGGTGTAGAAGGGGCACAACAGGCCCCAGGAGAGTTCTTCGGCGTTGGGGCCCCACGTGGGGGCAAGGCAGTGGCAGCTGCGGGCCTGAACATATAGACCGCAGCCGCATTCTGGAACGGGGCAGTGGCGGCCGCAGGTGGCAGCGTACAGGCCGCAGCCGCGGGACGGAGTTGGCCAGTGGCGGCCGCAGGTGGCAGCATACACGCCACAGCCGCGGGACGGAGTGGAGCAGTGGCGGCCGCGGGTGGCAGTGTACAGGCCGCAGCTGTGGGACGGAGTGGAGCAGTTGTGGCCGCGGTTGGCAGTGAACAGGCCGCAGCCGTGGGACGGAGTGGAGCAGTGGCGGCCGCGGTTGGCAGTGTACAGGCCGCAGCCGTGGGATGGAGTGGAGCAGTGGCGGCCACGGGTGGCAATGTACAGGCCGCAGCCGCGGGACGGAGTGGAGCAGTGGCGGCCGCGGGTGGCAGCGTACAGGCCGCAGCCGCTAGACAGAGTCAGGCAGTGGCGACCGCGGGTGGCAGTGTACAGGCAGCAGCCATGGTCAGGAGCGGGGCTGTGACGGTCACGGGTCTCAGTGTCTGGGGCGCAACTGCGGATGTCAGGTCTGTGTCACTCCCCTGCGCTACTCAGTGCCGTCCTCTCCCTGGAACAGGTAAGTCCCTGTCTTGTCTCCTGCGCAGGCGCTGACTTCCCCCAGCTCTCCAGCACCACCTAGGCTTTCTGCTCCTTCTCTCTCGCCTGGTCAAGTGCCCCCTGCTGGCATTCTGTGCACCTTTTGTAACCGCTCCGCCCCCACACTTTCTAGAAGAGTCTCTTGTCTGTCCTCTAATTATGTCCCCCAGAAAAAGGCCTCCTGGGAACCTTGGTGACAGCCCCCTTGGTTCCGGAGCGGTTACACAGCGGGCTCTCTCTCTCCTACATCACAATGAGCCCCATACAAACAAGAGCAAAGGTGAGGCACAGCTGCAATTTTTCCCCCTTTATCAGTACATTACACGGTAAAATGATCGGTGTCGCAACTTGTCCTGCAGAAAACAAACTCTAGTGTTGATGGAAGAATAAGAATAGTTATGGCTCTCAGAGGAAGGGGGCAGGGCCGGCGTTATGGGCAGGCAGACCAGGCAGCTGCCTAGGGCCCCCGCTCCTCCAGGGGCCCCCAGCCAGCGGCACATCACACAGCCACTATGGGGCCCCTGTGAGGCAGGAGGGCCCGCCTGCCCCCAGCGCCGACTCCCGCCGCCGCACTGAAGGAGGCAGTGATGGGGGAGAGAGCGTCAGCTGACGCTCCCTCTCCCGTCATTCCCCGCTCTGCCTCTGACACAGCGGGGGCGCAATGACGTCATCGCGCTCTCACTGTGTGCAGGAGGAGACAGGAGCAGCCAGCAGCGCGGGCATGAGGAGAAGGTGAGGAGTGTTGTTTTTTGTTTTTTTTTAAATCAGTGCGAGTACTAGACTGTGGGGCCACTTTGGGGGGACTATATACCATGCTGGGGGGGCGCTATATACCATGCTGGGGGGCTATATACCATGCTGGGAGGGCCATATACCATGCTGGGCTGTATTATACCATGCTGGGGGGACTATATGTATACCATGCTCGGCTGTATCATACCATGCTGGGGGGCTATATACCATGCTCGGCTGTATTATACCATGCTGGGGGGGCTATATACCATGCTGGGCTGTATTATACCATGCTGGGGGGGCTATATACCATGCTGGGCTGTATTATACCAGGCTGGGGGGGGCTATATACAATGCTGGGCTGTATTATACCGTGCTGGGGGCTATATACCATGCTGGGCTGTATTATACCATTCTGGGGGGGCTATATACCATGCTGGGCTGTATTATACCGTGCAGGGCTGTATTATACCATTCTGGGGGGCTATATACCATGCTGGGCTGTATTATACCATTTTGGGGGGGGCTATATACCATGCTGGGCTGTATTACACCATTCTGGGGGGACTATGTACCATGCTCGGCTGTATCATACCATGCTGGGGGGGGGGCTATATACCATGCTGGGCTGTATTACACCATTCTGGGGGGACTATATACCATGCTCGGCTGTATCATACCATGCTCGGCTGTATTATACCATGCTAGGGGGCTATATACCATACTGGGCTGTATTATACCAGGCTGGGGGGGCTATATACAATGCTGGGCTATATTATACCATGCTGGGCTGTATTATACCATTCTGGGGGGCTATATACCATGCAGGGCTGTATTATACCATTCTGGGGGGGCTATATACCATGCAGGGCTGTATTATACTATGCTGGGGGGCTATATACCATGCTGGGCGGTATTATACCGTCCTGGGCTGTATTATACCATTTTGGGGGGCTATATACCATGCTGGGCTGTATTATACCATTCTGTGGGGGGATATATACCATGCTAGGCTGTATTATACCATGCTGGCCTGTATTACACCATTCTGGGGGGTGCTATATACCGTGCTGGGCTGTATCATACCACGCTGGGCTGTATTATACCGTGCTGGGCTGTATCATACTGTGCTGGGGGGCTATATGCCATGCCGGGCTGTATTATACCGTGCTGGGCTGTATCATACCGTGCTGAGGGGCTATATACCATGCTGGGCTGTATTATACCATTTTGGGGGGGCTATATACCTTGCTGGGCTGTATTATACCATGCTGGGCTGTATAATACCTTTCTGGGGGGGCTATATACCATGCTGGGCTGTATTATACCATTTTGGGGGGCTATATACCATGCAGGGCTGTATTATACCATACTGGGCTGTATTATTCCATTCTGGGGTGCTATATACCATGCTGGTCTGTATTATACCATTCTGGGGGGGCTATATACCATGCTGGGCTGTATTATACCATTCTGGGGGGGCTATATACCATGCTGGGCTGTATTATACCATTCTGGGGGGGCTATATACCACGCTGGGCTGTATTATACCATTCTGGGGGGGGGGCTATATACCATGCTGGCCTGTATTACACCATTCTGGGGGGGCTATATACAGTACCATGCTGGGCTGTATTATACCATACTGGGCTGTATTATTCCATTCTGGGGTGCTATATACCATGCTGGGCTGTATTATACCATTCTGGGGGGGGCTATATACCATGCTGGGCTGTATTATACCATTCTGGGGGTGGCTATATACCATGCTGGGCTGTATTATACCATTCTGGGGGGGCTATATACCATGCTGGGCTGTATTATACCATTCTGGGGGGGCTATATACCACGCTGGGCTGTATTATACCATTCTGGGGGGGGGGGGCTATATACCATGCTGGCCTGTATTACACCATTCTGGGGGGGGCTATATACAGTACCATGCTGGGCTGTATTATACCATACTGGGCTGTATTATACCATACTGGGCTGCATTATTCCATTCTGGGGTGCTAAATACCATGCTGGGCTGTATTATACCATGCTGGCCTGTATTACACCATTCTGGGGGGGGCTATATACAGTACCATGCTGGGCTGTATTATACCATACTGGGCTGTATTATTCCATTCTGGGGTGCTATATATCATGCTGGGCTGTATTATACCATGCTGGGGGGATATATACCATGCTGGGCTGTATTATACCATACTGGGCTGTATTATTCCATTCTGGGGTGCTATATACCATGCTGGGCTGTATTATACCATGCTGGGCTGTATTATACCATGCTGGGCTGTATTATACCATGCTGGGCTGGCTATATTATACAATGCTGGGCTGTATTATACAGCCCAGCATGGTATACAGCCTGTATACCATGGTGGGCTGTATACCATGGTGGGCTGGGCTGTATACTATGCGGTGTGTTATATACCATGTAGGGTACATTTTACACTATATTCTATAGGGGGAGGCTGTGTTAAATAATATGAAGGGATACATTATATTCTATGGGGAGGTGGGCTGTATTATATTCTATGGGGGACGCTGTATTATAGTTATTATATGAGGAGGGCTACATTGTATTCTATGGAGGGGCTACATTATACTATATAAGGGGCTTCATTATATCCCATTAGGGGGTTGCCATATATTCTATGGAGGGGCTGCATTATACTATATGGGGGGTGGGACTGCATTATATACTATGGGGAGTTACATTATATTCTGTGGAGTGGCTGCATTATATTCTATGGGGGTTACATTATATTGTATGGCGGGGCTGCATTATACTCTGTGGGGTGGCTGCATTATACTATATGTGGGCTGCATTATGCTGTATCGAGGACTATGGGGAATACATTATATGAAGAACTATGGGGTGCATTATGCTATGGGAAGTGATTTGTACTACATGGGTGACTATGGCGGTGCATTAAACTATATGGAGTGTATTATACGGAGTACTGAGCAGTGTATTTTAATATATGGAGGGCTATGAGGAGTGTAGTATACTATATGGAGGACTGAGCAGTGTATTTTAATATATGGAGAGCTATAAGGAGTGTATTATACTATATGGAGGACTTTGGGGCAGATTATATTATATGGAGGACTATGGGGTGTAAACTGTAGATGTCCTGCTGATAACATGATACTGTATGGTGATCTGTTAGGGTGGTTTCACATTAACGTTGCAGGCCGCTAAGCCCCCCGCTCTCTGCCGCACCTCCTTCGGTAGCTCCGCCTACGGGCGCATGACGCTTTAGCACTGGGGACGCACACGGCCGCCGCTAAGCCCCGCCACCTGCCGCGCCTCCTCTGGTAGCTCCGCCTATGTGCGCATGACGCTGCATGCGTCCTGCATCCCCTATCTTTAGCACTGGGGACGCAGGCTGTGCGCAGGTATGTTTGGCGGTGCATGCGTCCTTTTGACGGTGCGCCGAGCGCACCAAATTGCAACAGGTTGCGTTTGGCGCTGGTCGGCGCACCGTCAAAAGGACGCATGCGCCGCCAAACGCATATCTGCGCACGGCCTGCGTCCCCAGTGCTAAAGATAGGGGACGCAGGACGCATGCAGCGTCATGCGCCCGTAGGCGGAGCTACCGGAGGAGGCGCGGCAGGTGGCGGGGCTTAGCGGCGGCCGTGTGCAGGCCGATGCTGCGGCCTGAAACGCTAATGTGAAACCACCCTTAGGGTGTGTGCACACGTTGCGGATTAGTCTGCGGCTTTTTCTGCAGAGAATCCATATCTCTTGGCAGAAACTGCAGGGTAAAACACATGCATTTTTTCTGCGGATTCCTAGCATGTGTACAGCGGATTTGATGCAGGTTCTAGTGCGGTTTGGCAGTGTGAATGAGAGAGAGAGATTGATTTTTATGTCCCGGAACATACACTGCAGCTGCGGTCCCACAAAAAAGACGTAACATGCTGCGGAAAATAAACCGCAGCAACTTGGCGCGGAATTTTCCGCAGCATGTGCACGGCGGATTTGGTTTTCCATAGGTTTACATTGTACTGTAAACTGCATGGAAACTGCGGCGTAACCGCAGCAAAAACCGCAACGTGTGCACACACACTTAGTGATCGTTCTGTTCCCATCATTCTTTCTCAGATGGTGGAAAGAGGCCGGGAAACAAGCATTGAACAACTTCAATTTTGACGATCATTTAGCGGCCCGAACTCAGTGCATGTAAATACAATCGAAATGCTTCTGTGTGATGTGCAGTATGTTAGCATTTGGGGCCCCATTTTAAACTTTGCCTAGGGCCCCACTTTGCCTAAAACCGGCCCTGGAAGGGGGGAGAAAATGAAATGGCAGGAACTCGTCTGCGTCTTTAAGCCCTCGTCTACTACTCCGACTGCTCCTTCTTACTGTAGTCCCCTTGTAAAACAGTGAGGACCTTCCGCCCCGGGACACAGCTCCAGTGATTTTGGCACTAGGGCGACATTTGTGTTCTGTGTGAGCGCTGCAGTCCATCAGTGGCCGGTAATTGGCTGCAGCGTTCACACAGCATAACACTGTCATGTGAGCGCTGGCACAACTGTCACCGACATTAATGGAACCCCACAACGATGCTTTTATTTTACACAGGGTACTGCAACATTTGAGAAGAGGTTGTTAAAGTAGCGGAGAACCCCTTTAAGAAGCAAACGCTAGAGGATGGTCACCCACAACAGGTGATAATATCCACGGTGAATGTAGCCAGATGTTACACTCTGGAGCCGCCATGCTCTGTGTGACCAGTTATGTGCGAGGGGAGGGGAAGCCGCACAGCTCCCGCCTGCTATCACCTGCTCTCTCTCACCCTGTAGACTCGCCCCGCCTCCAAACTGACGTCACCACAAGTGTCCGGATTCTAGCGCTATGCCTGTAATACCGAATAAGCCACGCCCACAAATCACCCGGAAGTTGGGAAAAGATGTTTCCTAACCCGGAAATACGTCATATGCTCGGGTTGTTGTGTTTACCTCTCGTGTGCTGAGGATGAAGCCGGCTGTGGACGAGATGTTCCCGGAGGGAGCCGGTCCGTATGTGGACCTGGATGAGGTGAGAGTGCCGGACATAAGCAGGCGTGTTCTGTGCTGGAAGTCACTTGACCGGACTTCTGTAGCCATATAAATTACAGTTGTCACCTCAGGGGTCTCCTTGGAGGAATGGCATACAGGGGTCTCTTGGGAAGAATGACACGCTGGGGGGGAGTCTACTGGGAGGAATGGCATACTGGGGTCTCTTGGGAGGAATGACACGCTGGGGGGGAGTCTACTGGGAGGAATGGCATACTGGGGTCTCTTGGGAGGAATGACACGCTGGGGGGGAGTCTACTGGGAGGAATGGCATACTGGGGGTCTCTTGGGAGGAGTGACACGCAGAGGGGGGGGTCTCCTGGGAGGAATGACACACGCCGGGGGTCTCCTGGGAGGAATGACACACGCCGGGGGTCTCCTGGGAGGAATGACACACGCCGGGGGACTCCTGGGAGGAATGACACCCCCCCATCCCAATAAGAAAAGATATTTTGCCAGTGCTTTAGGTGACAATAAAACCTCTCGGATGCTGATGTAGCTGCAGTGTCACTACTTGCTCGTGTTCGCTGTCGCCACATTTTATTTTCTGAGCCTCGTAACTTTCTGGGCTGTGGGGGCCGGTACTTTTGCAATTTAAGCTTTGTTTTTCTATAGATACATATTTAGGGTCTATTTGATAACTCCATTGCTTATATTTGCATTTTTTTAGGGGGAGGGGGCAGAATCTGCCGTTTATTTAATGTGTTTTACTCACTTATATTTTGCCACTACTTCCACAGCTCTTTACAGACATCATCGACACTGTCCCCAATGGGGCTCATAATCTAGATTCCCTATCAGTATGTCTTTATTGTGTGGGAGGAAACACATGCAAATACAGGGAGAACATACACAAACTCCGCATTTATGTATTCATGTACTCACTGTATAGGTGCTGACAATTATTTGAGATTTTATTGAAAACGACAAAATAATCCTGTGCAGTAAAAGTTCCTATATAGGATAGTATATTTGGATGACCTATATCTATTGAAGGTCGATATTCAATAATATAGATCAATCTAAAATCTGTACTATAAGAGAAATGGCCTACAGATAATTATATAGTTCAGAGGTAAACAATCCCAGGCAACACCACAGTAGTAACCTGTGAACACTGGATCAATGCCTAGACCAGTGCTTCCCAAACTCCAGTCCTCGCGGACCCCAGCATGTCATGTTTTCAGGATTTCCATAGTGTTACACATGCGAGAGAATTCCTGATGCCTTGATGATACTTCCATCACCTGTGAAACACTAAGGAAATCTTGAAAGCATGACCTGTTGGGGTCCACGAGGACTGGAGTTTGGGAACCACTGGCCAAGACTGATATTGCCTTGCTGCAGAGGCCTGGCACCTTAGAAATACGAAATATGGTGCCTCCCGTTCAACGGTGACTCTCTCTGTCTCTCCCTAGTTGTCCCTGTCACAATTTAATATGATGCAAGTTAGATTACATACAGGCAACATCCAGCTCATACATGCTTGTTCAAAATAGCAAAAACACATTGGTTACTTATTATTTGATTCTCGCCCTTTTTAGAATCATTGCCTCAACCCGTTTCTCCTTCTGGTAGGTTCATCAGGAGGCTTGATGTCTCAGCAGTAAAAAGATAAACACAGGCCCATTCTAGTGTGAACACTATCCTTCCTAATGTCTTCTTCAACACTAAGCTCTTTGCAGGGTAGCTCCATTAACCTTACTCTATGCATGAAGGCCTGGACATCGTACCTGTGGCAGAGGACATTGCTGATCAGTGTCCTTATAGTAAGTGCAGAATCTCCTGCAATCTTTCATTAAAATGGACATATAATAACCTGCAATAATTATCTGGATCTGAAGACAGATACGATTGCATATTAGAGAAATGTACAATGTTACTAATAATGGTACGATGTAGTTGCATGGTGGCTCAGTGGTTAGCACTGCTTTTCAGTGCTGGGTTCAAATTTCCCAAGGAAACATCTGCAAGGAGTTTGTTTGTTCTCCCAGGGTTTTCGTGGGTTTCCTCTGGGTTCTTCAAATTTCCCCCCACACTCCATACTGATAGGGAATTTAGATTGTGAGCCCCAATGGGGACAGTGATGACGAGATCTGTAAAGTGCTGCGGAATATGATAGCGGTATGTAAGCAAGCAGAATAAATAGTAACCTGGACCATCTCTGACCATGTCTACTACAGGCTGGAGGAAGCACAGGGCTTCTGATGGACCTTGCTGCCAATGAGAAGGCCGTACATCTAGATTACTTCAATGGTGAGTTCTCTCTACCCAGTACAGATCACTAAACGTTGTTCATTATCTGATGTTTGGATATCGTCTTTCTGTATAGTCAGTGCCCATGCTAGGCTATGTTCCCACAATTAGTATATGGTGAGTTTTTGATGTTTGTTTTTTTTTATCATGTTTTTGACGCTGCAGTTTTTGTCTCTTTGGTATGTCCAGTTTTTAAATAAAGCAAGTTTGACAGTCAGGTATAGATTATATGTGTTTTTAGTGCGTTTTTTCTGGATTCAAAGCAGTTCTTTGGAGAAATTTTGCACATAAAACCCGCAAGAGAAATTGAAATGTTGTGGATTTCAAACACACACCACATGTCAGTTTACACAGTGTAAAGATATACAAGCATAGTGGGAATGAGACTTCTATTAACCCCATCCACTTTGCTGGAAGCAAAATTACACAGAGTCAAAAATTTACTGTGGAAGCATAACTTTAGCTCTTTTCTGAAGTTATTAATTATGTCCTGTAATGTGTAAAACTTATTCCATTTATTTTTTCTTTTATCAGTCATTTGTTTTAAAAAATTTTTTTTCCAGTTGATGACCTTTTCAGCAAGTCTGTTCACACTGTAAGGCTATGTGAATTGTCTGCAGCATTTCTGCAACTCCCTGCCGCTGGTAAAACGCCTGCAGAATTTGCAAGCGTTTTCCCGCAAAACACAAGCATTTTGAAAGCGTTTTTAGCTTGAAGAATGCTAGCGCTTTTCCAAGAGATTTGAAGCATCGCTTGGAAAAGTGATTGACAGGTTGGTCACACTTGTCAAGCATAGTGTGACCAACTTTTTACTATTGATGTTGCCTATGCAGCATCAATAGTAAAAGAATGTTAAAAATAATTTAAAAAAAATAAAAAATCGGGATATACTTACCCTCTGTCGGCCCCCAGAGTCGTCCCGGTCCTCATTGGAGCTGGCAGCAACTTCCGTTCCCAGGGATGCATTGCGCGAATGACTTCTGATGACGTAGCGGACTCGCATGCGTAAAGTGAGCGTTTTAATGCAATCCTATGGCGGTGGAATCGCTGCGATTCTGCAGAATTATTGGAGGAGGGAGAGAAAAAAGCACCACTGCATAATATCGCACACTGACCCGGAGATAATTATAATATAATGAAATAATCTTTATTGATACACGGAATTACATGCATCAATAACATAATTCCGTGTATCAATAAAGATTATTTCATTATATTATAATCTATCTCCGGGTCAGTGTGCGCTATTATGCAGTGGTGCTTTTTTCACTCCCTCCTCTAGTTGTCATTTCTACTGCTGCTGCACCTGACCATATGATATAGTTTGGTGCGCCCAGAATTCTCCTTGTTCTGCAGAATTAATGGACATGCTGCGGATTGTACTGCTATGCGATTCCGCAGCAGAAAAATCCACAGAACGGGCACAGCAATTGCGGAATCCCATAGGATTGCTTGGGATGCGGTTTTTAAGCATTTCTGCTGCGGCGGAAACGCTTAAAAAACGCAGCGTGTGCACAGAGCCTTAATATTGAGGCCTGCTTGCTGTATATGCCAACTAATAGAGTCTTGGCGCCGTCTATCATTAGAGTTGTATTTAGAGAAGTAGCAGAGACTAGTTGACCTCTGGAACCGGCAAGTGATTCCGAACCCTGATAATATACACACTTCTAGGACTCTGCAAGCTGCAGAGCATTCTGAAAATGTCCTCGGGGATGGGCAATCCCTTTTAACTGTGCCTTACTATTCTACAGGTGGACCTCATCCAGATGATGCTGCTGGTTTGATAATATGACCAGTCTATTGCCCTGGGTCTTGTACTTGCCTTTGTGGTTCAGCAGATATTCCTGCAGACACAAGCTGTCATGATCCAGTGTTGGATCTGGCGGTATTAAATGCAAAGTGAACTTTTTTTACTTTGGAAAGTTCCAAGGTGTCTTGACTGTCCCCGGTGGTGGTGAGTGGTATTACACTTTAGGGTTTTTTGCACTTAATTATGGATCAGGTGTGACACCCTATAAAGGTGTGCTCAGGGGGTTCACTCACTGCCTGTGATATTGTGAGTTTGTGTTCACTCTGTTTTTGGAGAGCCTGGATGAAGAATGGAGCTGGTGAGGAGTCCTGCGCAGCTTAGCCAGGGGGGAAGAGTGTCAGCTATGGTGTCTGGACGAAGGGCTGGCATGGCGTGGTGGAGTCGCAGTGATGGTGTCAGCGGGAAGTGTCTGCATGGGCTGGTGGAGTGGCGACTATGGAGAGTGGCACTCACCATGTGGGACTTGGCCGCTGAGCTGGACTCAAGCATGCTCGACTTCGTGTCAGCAGCTGAACTCATCCTTGGGACTCTGGTTCTAAGCAGCTGCAACTGGTTTTGGACTCTGCTCCAAGGCTGCACTAAGGTTAAGGATCCTGTTATGGTGAAGGATCCAGGTGGAGGAGAAGATGCACTCAGGTGGAGGGCTCTGTTGCTGGGAGCGCACGCAACAGAGCAAAGCTAAGTGGTGTTTCCCCTGTATTGTCTCTTTCCTCATGTGTGTTATTAGTGCAGTGGTGGGATTAGTTTCCGCACCGACCTATTCCCTAGTGAGGGTTTAGGGTCAGGGCGAGCTAGGGCGTTGAGGTACGCGTGCGGCGCCCGGTGCGAAACCGGCATAGGGAACGTTAGGAGTGCAGGGACACTGGCTCAGGGGAGCTCAGGAGGTCTCCAATTCCCTTTTCCCTATTGCAGGGCCCACCATTGTTAATGTTTCCCAGGTCCCCCTTATTATTTAAATTCGCCATACTGGAGGCGGGGTTTCCAGAATGTTTATTAACGTGTAATACCTAAATTCGCCAGGTGGAGGCGGCGTATCCACCTGCACGTATTATTATTTAAATGCGCCCCACTGGAGGCGGTGTATCCAGGGTCACGTGTGTTATGGGTCCGCCTTGCGGTAACATCTGTGTCCTGACACACGTGATCATGACACAAGCAATCAAGATTTCTGGCTCTCACAGACCTGTAACTTCTTCTTTAAGAGTCTCCTCTTTCCTCCACTCATTACCTGTAGTAATGGCACCTGTTTAAACTTATCAGTATGCATAACGCCCTCAAACAGTCTGACTCCAAACTCCACTATGGTGAAGACCAAAGAGCTGTCAAAGGACACCAGAAACAAAATTGTAGCCCTGCACCAGGCTGGGAAGACTGAATCTGCAATAGCCAACCAGCTTGGAGTGAAGAAATCAACTGTGGGAGCAATAATTAGAAAATGGAAGACATCTAAGACCACTGATAATCTCCCTCGATCTGGTGCTCCACGCAAAATCCCACCCCGTGGGGTCAGAATGATCACAAGAACGGTGAGCAAAAATCCCAGAACCACGCGGGGGGGACCTAGTGAATGAACTGCAGAGAGCTGGGACCAATGTAACAAGGCCTACCATAAGTAACACACTACGCCACCATGGACTCAGATCCTGCAGTGCCAGACGTGTCCCACTGCTTAAGCCTGTACATGTCCGGGCCCGTCTGAAGTTTGCTAGAGAGCATTTGGATGATCCAGAGGAGTTTTGGGAGAATGTCCTATGGTCTGATGAAACCAAACTGGAACTGTTTGGTAGAAACACAACTTGTCGTGTTTGGAGGAAAAAGAATACTGAGTTGCATCCATCAAACACCATACCTACTGTAAAGCATGGTGGTGGAAACATCATGCTTTGGGGCTGTTTCTCTGCAAAGGGGCCAGGACGACTGATCCGGGTACATGAAAGAATGAATGGGGCCATGTATCGTGAGATTTTGAGTGCAAACCTTCTTCCATCAGCAAGGGCATTGAATATGAAACGTGGCTGGGTCTTTCAACATGACAATGATCCAAAGCACACCGCCAGGGCAACGAAGGAGTGGCTTCGTAAGAAGCATTTCAAGGTCCTGGAGTGGCCTAGCCAGTCTCCAGATCTCAACCCTATAGAAAACCTTTGGAGGGAGTTGAAAGTCCGTGTTGCCAAGCGAAAAGCCAAAAACATCACTGCTCTAGAGGAGATCTGCATGGAGGAATGGGCCAACATACCAACAACAGTGTGTGGCAACCTTGTGAAGACTTACAGAAAACGTTTGACCTCTGTCATTGCCAACAAAGGATATATCACAAAGTATTGAGATGAAATTTTGTTTCTGACCAAATACTTATTTTCCACCATAATATGCAAATAAAATGGAAAAAAAAACAGACAATGTGATTTTCTGGATTTTTTTTTTTTCTCCGTTTGTCTCCCATAGTTGAGGTCTACCTATGATGTAAATTACAGACGCCTCTCATCTTTTTAAGTGGTGGAACTTGCACTATTGCTGACTGACTAAATACTTTTTTGCCCCACTGTATATATTTGTAAGTCCTTATTTATTATAATAATGGCCGGACCATACACAACCAGCATGTCTCTACAGACCACAGCCTGTCTAGTTATCTTGCGGAGACTATTATTATTATTATTTATTTATATAGCACCATTGATTCCATGGTGCTGTACATGAGAAGGGGTTGCATACAAATTACAGATATCACTTACAGTAAACAAAATAACAATGACAGACTGATACAGAGGGAGAGGACCCTGCCCTTTCGGGCTTACATGCTACAGGATGGTGGCGAAGGAGACAGTAGGTTGGTGGGTTGCAGTAGTTCCGGTGTTGGTTGAGGTGATATCTCCAGTAGTGGTGAGAGAGAAGGAGGTAGCGGGGTCATTGCAGGCTGTAGGCTTTCTTGAAGAGGTGGGTTTTCAGGTTCCGTCTGAAGGATCCAAATGTGGTTGATAGTCGGACTTGTTGGGGCAGAGAATTCCAGAGGACAGGGGCAATTCGGGAGAAGTCTTGGAGGCGGTTGGATGAGGAGAGGAGGAGGTCTTGGGAGGGACCGGAGATTACGTGAGGGAAGGTATCGGGAGATTAGTTCAGAGACATATGGGGGAGACAGGTTATAGATGGCCTTGTAGGTGAGTATTAGTAATTTGAACTGGATACGCTGAGGGAATGGAAGCCAGTGAAAAGATTTGCAGAGGGCAGAAGTCGAGGAGTTGCGGGAAGAGAGATGAATTAGTCGAGCAGCAGAGTTAAGGATGGACTGGAGAGGTGCGAGGGTGTTAGCAGGGAGACCACAGAAAAGGATGTTGCAGTAGTCGAGGCGGGAGATGAGGGCATGCACAAGCATTTTAGTAGATTGAGGGTTGAGGAAGGGACAGATTCTGGAAATATTTTTGAGCTGGAGGCGACAGGAGAAAGAAAGAGCTTGGATGTGCGGTTTGAAGGACAGGGCAGAGTCAAGGGTTACTCCGAGGCAGCGGACCTCCGGTACTGGGGAAAACGTGATGTCATTAATTGTTATAGCTAGGTCGGGTAAGGAAGATCTGTGAGATAGAGGAAAGATGATGAGTTCAGATTTGTCCACATTGAGCTTGAGGAAGCGAGAGGAGAAGGAGGAGGATATGGCTGATAGACACTCTGAGATTCTGGACAGCAGAGAGGTGATGTCTGGGCCAGAGAGTTCGATCTGAGTGTCATCAGCATAAAGGTGGTACTGGAATCCGTGGGACTTTGAGTTGCCCCAGACCAAGTGTATAGAGTGAGAAGAGTAGGGGTCCTAGAACAGAGCCTTGGGGGATTCCAACAGAGAGAGGGTGGGATGAGGAGGTTGTGTGGGAGTGGGAGACGCTGAATGTGCGGTTGGAAAGGTATGAGGAGATCCAGGATAGGGCGAGGTCTTTGATGCCAAAGGAGGAGAGGATCTGTAGTAGGAGGCAGTGGTCAACTGTGTCGAATGCAGAGGACAGGTCTAGAAGCAGGAGTATAGAGTATTGTCCACTTGATTTGGCTGTAAGTAGGTCGTTAGTAATTATGGTCAGGGCTGTCTCAGTGGAGTGATGGGGGCGGAAACCAGATTGTAGATCGTCAAAGAGCAAATTAGATGATAGTTGGGAGGAAAGTTCAGCGTGGACGTGCTGCTCCAGGAGTTTGGAAGCAACGATATTGGGCGATAAATCCAGAGGAAAAAAGAGGGGGTCTCCAGCACCAAAATTAGTGAAAAAAGACAGGCAAGGCTACCGCATTTCAGTGCACAGGTTGTGAGGTGCGATTTGGAGAAGAGGCAATTAAGCCCCTCTTCTGTGAGGTTGGAGAGGGAGGTTATGGGGTTTGGGCATTGGTCTGGTATACAAAGGGGTTGTGGTGGTTGAACGATGAAGACTTGCCTTGTTTGGTCAATCTTATTTTTGAAGTGTGTGGCAAAGTCCTTGGCAGAGATGAGGGAGGTTAGAGGGGGCAGTGGTGGGCGGAGGAGGGAGTTAAAAGTTTTGAATAACTGTTTGGGGTTGTAAGCTAGGGAAGATACGAGGGTTGTGAAGTAGGCCTGTTTAGCAGAGGTCAGGGCAGATTTGAAAGTGAGTGTGGCCTGTTTGAATGCGGTGAAGTTGTCTTGTGAATTTGTTTTCTTCCAGCGCCGCTCTGCAATCCTGGACACTTGCCAGAGCTTTTTAGTGGTGTTATTGTGCCAGGGGCCAGGCTGTCTGTTGATACGTCGCATTCTGCCATGAACGCGAAGGGCAACCGCGTCAATAGCTGATGCGAGAGTGGCATTGTAGAAAGCAGCGGCAGTGTCTGTGTCGTGGAGTGAGGACAGAATAGTGTCAGAGAGCATGTGGGTGTCTAGGTGTGCAAGGTAAATCTCACCATACAATGTATTGGACGCCGTAATTCCTCACGGCTCAATGAACACATGCAGAATCACCTGCGTTTAAAAGCCGGCAGCGCTTTGGACGCAGCGGAGATGTGCTGCGTCCAAAACGCTGCCAATTACTGACTGTGTGCGCCTACCCTTATAGTCCGCTTTTATGGTAGCATACTGGGTGGTACGGTTGGGGTGGAGAGGGGTCCCAGGAGGCAGACTTGCTGCTGTAGGAAGCTAGTGGTGGCAGGAGTGGGGTGATGCTGTGAGCCGCGGGCTGGGAAGAGGGGATGTTCGGCAATGCGAGGCTGCTTTGGGCCCCGGGCTTTCAGAAAATTTCGGGAGTCCCCTCATTTCCCATCCTCTAAAAACCGCACTGTACTTCGGGAAAATGTCCACCTCCGGCAGTGCACATGAAATTTCAATCTGCGCATGCGCCGCCACTGGCGTCCACTTTTCTGAAGTGCAAGGACTCCCGACATTTTGTATGTATAATTTTGTATTACTTTTGGACTTTGCATCGGTTTCCTGGCATTTCCATGTATTGAATGTGATTTCTGTCTCAATAAGTGCTGGACTTTCGGTTCTCTGGATCTGTCATGCATAATATTTGACTAAGCTGGAATGTGTTTTTGTTTTTCTGCAGATTTTGGAGACCTGTTTGATGATGAGGACATCCAGTAATTATTCCCCTGAGCACTCCCAGACAGCAGCGATATAAATAAGACAGAAGACCTTGTGATTAATTTATATTACTCGTGTAAATAAAGGTTATTAGCCATGATGTGATTTTTGGCTTTTCCAGTTACTATGTATTTACTTGGGGAAGTAGCAAGTGTCCCTGTATCAATACAGAGTTTAGTAAAAATTGTTGCTAAATGAAACTCTGTAAGCAATTAAGCATAGTAAATACTCTTCCGTAAACCACAGAAATAGGAACACTTCCTCTTGTCTGAATGGGAGTAAAGGGCTATTCCATGGGGCTGCTTCTTTACTTAAACCTTTTTTTCCGCCATTTTCAATGAAACCTACAAAGAAGCATTGGAAAAGCCTCCAGAAACTAAAGCCATTCTTGTGGCATAATCCATATTGATAAATAAACACCATTAATTTACAATAAAAAAGCACTTATAAATATTTTGCTACAGACTTTAAGTAGAACCTCGCAGTAGATTCCTGTTGCTCAAACCTTGTGTAATCTCAATCAAACACTGGCCACATAGTCTCCAGACCAACATCTGGTTATCATTGCTTCCAAAGCAAAAGCGTGACTCCATATTGAAGAGGGTAGTCCTCCATTGCTTCATTCCAGCCTTTGGTCTCCTACTGGAAACCACGTGAGGAATGCCATGAAGAGAACTACATAAAGGAATGTCACACCCGTACTACTTCCAGGATTGTGGTGGGAGTTGGCATAATGTACACTACCAGGACCCCTTTAGACTTCATTCTAGGTACAATAACAAGTCAGCATTACATCGATTTGGTTGTAGAACCAGTGCTACGGCCATTTCTTCATTTCTGTCCCAGGAGCCGTTTTTCAAAATACCTGTAGGCTGCCTGTAGCTCGTGTTACTGTGAGCAGCCTGCGGAAACACCTGCTATGTCTAGCAAGGGCGAATGGACGATCGCAGATTTGACTCCTAAGAAGACTATTGAAGTCAGTAAAAATTGTCAAGAAAAAAAATAAAAAAACATAAGTTCAAACCACCCCCCTGTTTGCTTAGTATATATTAATTTGTTTCCCTGGACCCCTGAAAATTTTTTTTATATAGGGTCCCCCTATAAATTCTAACCAGCAAAGGCTAAACTGGCAGCTGTGGGCTAATACTAAGAGCCAGAGAGAGGGCACTGGATAATAATTGGCTAATAGCAATTAACGGCCCCAGAAATGGCGCATTAGTAAGATGCGCCAAATCTTGCTCATAGCTTTGCTCTTCCCACTAGCCCTTGTGTGGTGGCAGGTGGGATAATAGGGTTGGTGTTGATGTCAGCTGTTTTATGGCTGCTGACATCAGGCCTTGGGGTTAGTAATCGAGAGGTGTCTATAAGACTCCTCCATTACTATCCCCATAGTAAGATTGTAAAAAAGACCTAGCCAGAATAATATCCTTTATTTGAAATAAGTACTCCCACTGTCTTTTACCTATTTATCATTGTAAAGTTAGAAAATATAAAACACCATATTCCTCACCTGTCCAACAATAATCCATTTGTCCCATGCAGTAATCAATCTCTTCTCATCTGGATGCCTTGCTGAATGGTGGCATGATGCGACTGTTCAGTCTGGCATCCAGTAGATGCTGAGCGTCAGAACGCCACTTCAGTGACCTGAGGTGACGTCATTGAAGTTACTGCAGGTCACTGAAGCTGCGGCTCCCATGTGCAGCTCTTCGTGAGCGGTCCGGTGAACTGTGGTGACCTCAATAAGATCACTGCTGTCACCGTGAGAAATTTCTCACTGTGCTAGCTATGATATCGGGTCACTGAATTTGCGCTCTGATGCTCAGCGTCTTTGGGATGCCAGGCTGAACAATCGCATTATGCCACTTATACTGTCCTTATACACGTTAGCAGGGTGTGCAATGAGACATGTACTGTAGCTAAACCCCCTGTCTTCTTTAAGAAAAAGAGGCTGTAAAATTGTAACCTTTTATTGATTGCAGATGTGACAGGAAAGGGTGAAACTATAGGATGCAATAACAGGAGCATTTCAGAATATATAACTGCACAGAGCATAAAATACAGATAGTCTGCAATACACAGTAACATGAGGTAATACATAGGTACCGTAAGGTAATACATAGCTGATGATTACCTATTTAATACAACAAACGTTATAAACACAGGATTATAACACCTAGATAGTGCTTACCAACTATGCTTAGAGCAGGCTGTTTAAGAAGCATGAAGAACACGAATGGTGTAGTTTCTCCTAAGACACGTGGAGGAATAAAGGCTGCTGTTCCCCTCACAGTGTCATAAACAATGATGTAACAGGAACTATCCCACAATACATTGCAAATTAAACTAGAATCTATGCATTAAACAGCCAGCAGGTGGTGCTGTTACCTTACAGTATGAAATATATGAAGGATTAATACACACAAAAATAAAATGTCTGTAATAATCGAAGACATAAAAAATGACTAGACCTTCTAGACGGCAATTATATGGATGGACAGAACACCACTCTTCAGTAAGGCATCCAAATGAAGCAGAGCTGGATTATGGCGTGGGACAAATGAATTATCTTCAGCCAGGTGAGGAATATGGTGTTTTTAAATTTTACACTAATATGTAAAAGAGGGTGGGGAATGTTTATTTTAAATAAAGGAGTGTGTCTTTCTTCCAATTAAAGGACTTTATTCTGGCTGTGTATTTTTTACAATATGACTATGGGGTTAGTATTGGGGGAGTCTTAAAGACCCCTCACCATTACTAACCTCTGGGTTTGATGTCAGCGGCCATTAAACAGCAGACATCAACCCCAAACCTATTAGAAAAAAAGCGCAAAAATGAAAAATCATGAAAGGGTTAATGTAATTATATTGATATCCAAATAATAAATGGGGGATGGCAACTTCCCTCCACCTTTCATTCTGACAGATGGAACAAAAGCCATGATTGAAATTGTTATTTAGAGAGCTGCTTGTTTTCCTAGTGATTACAGTAAAAGTTTTTATAGTGGTTCCTTGCATTGTTATGACCTCAGGTTACAATACGTCCAACATGAAATGTTTTTTCTTGGGCCGCTGTAACTCATTACCGGTCTGTGGTGCATACGCAATCTGTCCAAGGAAAAAATAGGACATGTGCCCGGGACCATAGACTACCATTGGTCCTAGCTTGGAGATCCGATCGCACTAGCACTGAGAGAAAGTCGTCTGCACAAGCCCATTAGAGAAATGCTCAAGAAACAGTTCCCCAATCGAATCTCTAACATAAATTTCCAACCTTTGGCGCTCAGGGATTACTGAGAACTGTAGTTCTGCAGCTGGGGATTACTAATTTATAAGGTGTGTATCCAAGCTGTAGTTGAAAATCACGCTGAGGTTCCACCTGCACCACATGGATGAAGTGATCTCTTGTGTGAGACTTTCTGGCTGGGGATTCCATGAGATGTATGGATAGTGATTCCTGCTCCAGCCTAGCCTGGGATCCCAGTGCACCTAGATTCTCCAGCAGTGAGAGCCCAGATTATTAGTAGCACCGAGCAGCTTGTTTGTAACAGGAGCGGTCTCTGGCAACCTCTTAGACATAAATGAGACCCCTCTCTGACAGCAGAACTGCACACAGAGATACATCACCACAAGGTTTTTTTTAATCTGATGGAGATTTTTTTTCACAGTTTTGTTTTGGATTATAATCATACAACTTAACAGTATAATGTTTTACCATTTTCAAGATCACTGCTTGTCAGCGAAGGTGAACTCTTTGTTTTTCAGCAAGAGTAAAAAAAAAAAAAAAAAGAGATAAAAGACTACTGTTGATTTTAAGGGTGTGTGCACACGTTGCGGATTCTGCTGCGTTGCACAGTACCTTTATTTTCTATGGAAAATGAAAACCGCAGTGCACATGCTGCTGATTTTTCCGCGGTTTCAAATCCGCAGCATGTCGATTCTTTGTGCGGAATCTGCAGCGGTTTTACACCTGCTCCATTGTAGAGGGGGACAACCGCAGGCTAATCCACAGATTTTTCCAAATCCGTAATGAAAAATCCGCAGCACAATCTGCAACGTGTGCACTCACCCTAAAATTTTTCATATTGACTGGTCATAGTGAAGAAAAGGGGTTGTCATACGGAAAAGGCCTTTTTGTATTTAACCCATTAAAAGGGTTGTCTAGCAGCGAAATATATTGTTTCCGAACGGGGTGTCAGTGCAGACCTCCGGAGTGGCTTGAGCTGGATCCACTGAAGTGCAAAAAAATGCAGTGTCTAAGGGCCTGTGCACACGTTGCTGATATGCGGAGTGGTTTCTGCACAGGTTTGTCACAAATCCTGATGCCAGCAAAGTGAATGAGATTCCTGAATTCTCATGCACACATTCTTTTATTTTTTTCCCTTGCAGATTTAAATCTGCAGCGTGTCACCTCTTTGGGTATGTGCACAGGGTGCAGATTCTGCTGCAGATCTGCAGTGGATTTGGCCCTGCGGATCTGCAGCAGAACTGCAAGTGATGTACAGTGCCATTCAAGGCTATGTACGTAAAACAAAAACGCAGTGCACATGCTGTGGATTTTTCCACGCAGATTTGCTGCGGATTTAAAACTGCAGCATGTCACTTCTTTTCTGCAGATCCACAGCAGTTTTACACCTGCTCCATTATAGAAATTGACAGGTGTAAAGCTGCAGGGGAAATCCGCACAAAAACTGCAGAAAATCCACAGTAAATCTGCACTAAATCCGCAGGTAAAACACAGGTCATTTTTCCTGCGGATTTAGCAAAATCTGCGCTGAAACTTCCACAGCAGAATCCGCACAGTGTGCACATTCAGCGTTTTTTCTGCAGATTTCATCAATACTAATGAATGGGAGAAAATTTGCACCCAAAATGCGAGTTAACAACACAGCAAAAGCGCATGTATTTTCCGCAGTGTTATTCCTGCCAAGAGATTCAGAAATGCGGCAGAAATTTCTGCACCAAATACTTAACGTGTACATACCCTAACAGTTCCAGCAAAGTAGATGGGATAGATAAGAATATCATGCCCACTGCTTTTTTTTTAATTTTATTCAGCATAAACCGACCTGAAATCTGCAACATATCAATTTCTCTTGCGGGTTCACTGAATTTTATGTGTAGATCTTTCTCATAGACTTGCATTAGATACAAATTTTTGTGCTGAAACACATAAAAAACGTGTGCAATCCATCCATGACTACAGCAATAACATTTTGTCAAAGACAAACATCAAGAAATATCAAAAACAAAGAAGCTTTGTTTAAAACACGACATACTAAAAAGACGATAAAAACTCGAGTAACTTAATATACATAATAGGTGTAAAAATTCTGCATAACATTTTCAGCATCCAAAACTCACCAAATACTCATCATGGGAATGTACCTTAATCCCTTTCCAACCTTAGACGTATAGTTACGTCTAAGGTTGGCGCCCCCTGTTTTTTGATGAGCCCGGAACTTTTCCGGCACATGTCAGCTGATTTCATTAGCTGACATGTGCCCCTAACAGCTGTAGGTGAAATCATGATCCACCTGCAGCTGCTAACATGTTAAATGCAGCTGTCAATTTTTGTCAGCGGTATTTAACATGCTCGCACTGGAAGCGCGTCACTAATCCCATCCATTGGCACCCATGTCACATGACTGCGGGTCGCCGATGGGTTGGCATGTCAACCTGGGGTCTACAGGAGACCCCTGTGGTTGTCATTACCGGATAGCTATGAATGCCGCCCAGCAGTCTGTGCTCATAGCAAGTGAGCATTTATTCAGTCGCCACGACAGCGCCACAAGAGAGGGGATCCGCCCTTCGGGGACAGGAAACCTACAGACACAAAAAGGGCGTCCCTCTCCCTCGCCTCAGTTTGGTTTCCTGTTCCTGACAGGCGATCTTCAGGAGGTCGGCTATTTAAAGGTGCTGCAATGGCATCCAGGTGCTTTAAGGTCCATTGCGTATAATGGACAGTAGCCGCCTTACAGGAGCTAAGGCCAGTCAGAAGGCCAAGTCCGGCAAGTCCTCAAGCCGCAGAGATACATCCTCGGCTAAGAAGGACCCCCACAGACTACGGTACCACATACTATAGGCAGGGGGTAAGTGATCTCCGAGAAAGTGCACTTGGTGATGTATTGTCTCCCTTTATGTTCCCTCTCTCCTTATCTATCAGGGGAAAAAGTTCCGCTAAAACCAAACACAGGGAGTGTGCAGAATGTGGGGTTCCACTCCCTGTTGGCCAAGGGAAAAAGCTATGCAGACTCTGCATCCAGAACTTGATAGCAGAAGAGACTCCAGACCTGACCACCAGTCTGAGGGAGTTGGTCAGACAGGAGGTCATGGGTTCAGTTAAAGCCCTATCACAGGAAAGACGGGTTAGAGAGGTAGAACCCAGGCTCCCGGTTTCAGATTCAGGGAGTGACTCAGGGGAACTAAAATCAGATTCATCCCCTTCATCCTCGTCATCTTCAGAGGAAAGAGCAGGTTGCTCATGTTTCCCACTTGACCAGATAAACCGGCTCATGAAAGCGGTGAACACCACTATGGGGATTGAGGAGCCCCCGTCGGAAAGGTCCATGCAGGATCTTATGTTTAAAGGACTGGACAAGAAGTCTCGTAGATCCTTCCCCTGTCATTGATAAGATAAATTCCCTGATTACGCGGGAGTGGAAAAAACCAGAAAGAAAGGGTTCCTTACCGCCAGCATTTAAAAGGAGGTACCCGTTCGAGGAAACAGCATCAGCTACGTGGGATAAAGTCCCAAGACGTGATGTGGTGGTGGCCAAGGCCTGTAAAAGAACCTCTCTACCATTTGAGGATTTGGGTAGTTTAAAAGATCCTCTAGATCCCCCTTAAGGGGTCTTGGGAAACTTCGGCGGGATCTCTTGGGCCAGCTATTTCAGCCACGTGTACAGCCTGGTCTCTCATGGTGTGGCTAGACCGCCTAGAGGAACAGCTCAGGGACAAGGTCCCTAGGGAAGAGATCCTATCCTCCCTCCCTACGATCCAGGGGGCAGCGGCGTTTCTTTCAGTCGCGTCAGCGGACTCTGTAAAGCTAGCGGCCAGATCAGCGGCTTTGTCTAATGCTGCCCGCAGAGCTATATGGCTGAAGTGTTGACCAGGTGACATGCAGGCCAGGTCAAAATTGTGCAATATCCCATGTGAAGGGGGGCATCTATTTGGCTCGGTGCTAGAAGAGCTGTTGGAGAAAGCGGACGACAGCAAAAAACGGTTCCCTTACTTGGGAAGACCTTCATACAGGCGGGACTATAATAGGAGATGGTTTGACCGAAGAAGGTCAGATAGGGAGAGAACGAGATACGACAGCAGCAGGAGGAAAGGTAGAGGATATATGTTTAATTCCTCACGTGACAGCAGAAAGCCGTAATGACTGACTGACCAGGTCGGAGGCAGATTTTTACACTTCTATCTGGCCTGGACAAAGATTTCAAATAGCCGTTGGATCCGGAGCGTCATTAAGACAGGGCTAAAATTTGAGTTCCGGAAGACGCCTATTAACAGATTTATTTTGACTCCAGTTCGTTCTTCATCTACAGAACAACTGGTACTAGAGTCTGAGGTCCGGGGACTTCAACAGAAGGGAGTCTTTGTGAAAGTTCCAGAGGTACAAAGAGGTAAGGGATTTACTCCCCCCTCTTCTTGGTCAAGAAGCCAGATGGCTCCTTCCGTACTAGCATAAATTTCAAAGGCCTCAATAAATTTATTTTAATTCACACCATCAAGATGGAGTCAGTTAAATCTGCCATAAAGCTGCTATTTAATGAATGTTTCATGGTGGTCTTAGACCTTAAAGATGCTTATCAAGTCCCGATACATGCAGACCACCAGCAGTTTTTAAGAGTAGCGGTTTCATTGGGGGGAATAGTAAGCTATTTCCAATTCAGAGCACTTCCCTTCGGGGTTGCTGTTGCACCCCGAGTTTTTACTAAAATAATGGCGGAAGTTATGGCACATTTACATGAACAGGATATTCTCGTGATCCCTTATTTAGATGATCTGCTAATTGTGGGACACTCGGAATCACATTGCACCGCACAATTGCGGAAAGTAGTATCCAGCCTTCAGGATTTGGGATGGATTATCAATTTAAAAAAATCACGGTTGCAGCCCCTGGAAACGCAGCAGTTCCTCGGCCTTCTTCTAGATTCCAAGTTACAGGAATGTCGGTTACCAGAGTCAAAAGTGGACAGTATTCAGCGACAAACACTCAGGGGCAATACATAATCCTTCGGTCACTCTAAGGGGGGCAATGTCACTACTGGGCTCACTCATTTCATGTATACCAGCGGTTCTCTGGGCCCAATACCACACCAGAACCCTGCGGTGGGATGTGTTGCACAACACTTGTCGGCTAGAAGGTCACCTAGAGAAAAAATTTACATTATCCTACGAGTCAGTACAATCACTACGATGTTGGACTTGCATACCAAACCTGCATAGAGGGGTTCCCTGGGTAAACCATATCTCCCGAGTCATAACTACGGATGCTAATCCCAAGGGTTGGGGGGCACATATGGGGGATATGTGGGTCCAGGGGGTATGGTCACCACATGAGCAAGAGTACTCATCTAATATAAAGGAGTTACTAGCGGTGGAGCGGGCCCTAAGTGGTTTCCTTATGTCCCTACAGGGCCGACACGTCAGGCTTCTCTCAGACAATCAGGTAACCGTAGCCTATGTTAACCATCAAGGGGGAACGCGCTCCAGGGCATTAATGGAAGTGGCAAATCGCATCTTTCAGATAGCCGTCATCTACTATCCCTTACATCGATCCATATAAAAGGGAAACACAATATTACGGACGATTTCCTAAGCCACAACAAGCTCAAACAAGGAAAGTGGGTACTAAACAGGGCCGTCTTCGAACAGATCATGCACATGTGGGGGTCCCCAGAAATAGACTTGTTCGCCAACAGAAAGAACAGACAACTACATCAGTTTTGTTCTTTGGATCCCAGAGAAAACCCGTACGCAGTGGACGCTCTCCTGATCTCATGGGACTTCGGCCTGGCTTACGCCTTCCCCCCACTGAATCTAATACCGATAGTGCTGAGGAAGATTCAAGAAGACAGGGCTCGCATAATCCTGATAGCTCCATTCTGGCCCAGGAGACCATGGTTTCCTTGGCTGAGGAAGATGTCTGTGACCCAGCCATGGATTCTCCCGGAGCTCCCAGATCTCTTCTCACAGGGTCCAGTATTCCATCCGCGAGTTTCCAATCTGCATCTAGCGGCTTGGAATTTGAAGGGGCACTACTGAATAGGAAGGGCTTCTCCTGGGGATTACTCAACACTCTATTGAAAAGCAGAAAACCTTCCACGACAAACATCATGTCAGAATTTGGAAAAAATTCTTGTCAGCCCCGGGGGCGGAGGTTGGTCCGAGAATTCATTGTCGGGTGATAGTGGTCAAGTTGGACAGCTTCTCCACCTCCTCCTTATCTATCTTCTCAGAAGGAGCCATTTGTTCAGCCCCTTTTTGCCTTTTAAGTCTCCGGTGACGGGAGGTAGACTTGCCATTTAGACCTTAGTCAGTATTAACCAGATTTTGGAATTCTTACAGAAGGGGTTAGAGATGGGTTTAGCCACAGAGTCCAGGTTTCAGCCCTAGGTGCACTATACAACTGTAACCTAGCAGGCAACTACTGGGTATCCAGATTCATAAAGGCAGCGGCTAGGTCCAGGCCCATCATTAAGAAGAAGCTAATTCCATGGGATCTGAACTTGGTGCTATCAGCTTTAACAGAAGCCCTGTTTGAACCTATTGATTCTGTCCCTATTAGGATCCTATCCTTCAAAACTGCCCTACTGGTCGCATTGACATCTGCCAGGAGGGTTAGTGATATGCAGGCTCTCTCTAGACTTCCCTTGTATACTCAGTTTAGGGGGCGGGAGGTAGACTTGCCATTTAGACCAGAGTCAGTCTTACTGTACTCCTTTCCACTGTTGTCACCATCTGAATGGGAGTCACCACCTCCCGAATGGTCACCCTGTAAGCAGCGGTCCCCATTTCTAACGGTGTTGGACCCCACTCCCGGAGCTTCACCATCTTCAACTGTCACACATTCTGGTATGACTACCAGCGTCATCCTGCCTTCACCTTGTGGAGCACTGTCATTCCACTGCGTCCGAGATTCTGTCTGCCAAACATTGTCTTCAGCCCTAGTGGTTGTTAATGGTAATAATACGTCACAGTCACCCTCGGTGCCTGTGTCACACCCCACAGTATGGTAAACCCTCAAGTTGCTCTCTGTTCTGGTGTCAGCTCCACTCTTTTTAATTAACACACCACTATCAGTCACCCTGTGGTACGCGTCAGGTGACATCATGTCCATAAGTTGGGCAGATACACCCTTCTCTCTGGTCATACTTTCGGGCATGGCTGCTACGGTCATGTCACTAAGTTGGGCTCATCCACCATTTCCTTTGGTCATGCCTAAATTAGGACTGTCAACTCTAGGGGGGTCACTCTCCACACCATTACCTCCCATACACATTATTTCTACAGACACTATTCCTTTTGTCCACCAGTCCCACAGGGCTTCCAAGTCTCGCCCTATTACCATAGTGCACAGTAAGTCCGGGACTACCATCACTTCATGGTACATGGAACCCTCAGTCGTATCAATGTAGAGGTATGCTGTCAAAGGTCTATTATTGTCCCCACCAAAGCCAGAACGTCCAGGAGGGGTCCTCAGCACAGACACCCGACTCCCCGGGTATAACAATCCCACCACCCATTCTCCATCCTGCCAGAAGGGGCACTGTAGTGTCAGTTCACTGACCGAACTATCCACAGTATAGCATGGGTCTGCACAGCAGGAACTTCGCTGCTCCCAGCTACAGTCCAATGGCGCCTTCACCGCCTATTTTTTTGCCACCACCCCAATTTGGGTTACCGCCCCCTTTTGGGACTCCACCCCCTTTTGGGCAACTACTCCATTGTGGGATACCACCCCCTTTTGGGATTCCACCCCATTTTTGGCAATCATCCCTGTATGGGTTACCACCCCCTTTTGGGACTCCACCCCATTTTGGGCAATCCTCCCTGTTAGGATTACCACCTCCTTATTTGGGACACCACCCCTCTGTGTGAGGTACACTCTGAGGACTCCCCCACGGCAGTCACAGGTCTGAATTCACACAGACCCAATGTCTTGCTGGGATCGGTACTGGCCCTTTAAGAGGTTCCACACTCTGAACCTCTGATGTCCTTAGGGCACCTCACCAGCTCCTACTGGCACTGCCACAACTCCTGCTGTAGCCACAAACTGCCGGCACCTCCAACTTTACATACATTATTGACACTGTCCCCGATGGGGCTCACAATCTAAATTCTCTATCAGTATGTCTTTGGAGTGTGGGAGGAAACTGGAGAACCAGGAGAAACCTACACAAACACTGGGAGAACATACAAACTCCTTGCAGGGATTTGAATCCAGGACTATATGGCAAAACCAATGGTGTTGTTCAAAAGTACAACTCGTCCCGCAAAAAACAAGCCCTCAGGCTAGTTTCACACTTGCTTTTTTTTGCAGCGCGTTTTTCCCGCAAAAAAACGCATTAAAAAAACGCATACAAAAGCATACAACTGCTGCGTTTTTTTCAAGCATTTTTATGAGCATGCATGAAAAAAACGCAGCGTTTTTATGCGTTTGTAAGCGTTTTTAGTGCGTTTTTACCGCGTTTGCGTTTTTTTCCAACATTAGGTGGCCCCTCACACTAACCCAAACCAAGACTTTACTAACCCTAACCCTGACCCTGACCCTAACCCTAACCCTAACCCTAACCCTGACCCTAACCCTTAACCAAACCATACTTAACCCTAACCCAAACCCTAAACCCTAACTAACCCTAACCCTGACCCTAACCCTAACCCTAACCCTAACTAACCCTAACCCTGACCCTAACCCTAACCCTAACTAACCCTAACCCTAACTAACCCTAACCCTAACCCTAACCCTGACCCTAACCCTGACCCTAACCCTTAACCAAACCATACTTAACCATAACCCTGACCCTAACCCTTAACCAAACCATACTTAACCCTAACCCTGACCCTAACCCTAACCCTTAACCAAACCATACTTAACCCTAACCCTGACCCTAACCCTAACCCTGACCCTAACCCTAACCCTAAACCCCTTTAACTAACCCTAACTCTAACCCAAACCCCTAAATTCCATGGTTAAAAAAAAAAAACGCTTGTGCAAAAAAACGCATACATAAGCATGCCAATGCGCACATATGCGCACCCATAGGCTATAATGGCCATTTTTAGCGCAAAACGTGCGCATATGTGCGCATGCGCTTTTTTGCAGGGCCAAAAAATGCAACATGCTGCGTCTGGAAAATACCAACGCATACCCCAAAAAAACGCAGCGCATGAAAATCGCATACATGCGCATGGCAGCGCGCAGGTATGCGCACCCATGTTAAATATAGGGGAAAAAACGCATGCGCAGGTTAGCGTTTTTTTCCAGCGCTAAAAAACGCAAATGTGAAACCAGCCTCACATGGCCTTATTGCTGAAATAAAAAATATAGCTCTGGAAAGAAGGGGAGCAAAAAACAGAAGCTCAAAAACAGAAAAACCCAAAGTGATGAAGGGGTTAAAGACCAAATTTTAGGTTTTCTGCTTTTATTTTTTCTTCCCCATTTTCCAAGAGCTGTAACTTTTTTTTATTTTTCCATTTAGATAGCCATGTGAGGGCTTTTTTGTGGGATGAGATGTAGTTTTGATTGACAACATTCACTTCTGCCATAATGTAGTTTTTGGGGTTTAATTTTTTTGCATTTATTGTGTGTTTCTTTTTAGATTTCATTTGTTAAAAAGATTATGCACATTTGTGTCACATTATATTCTGACGCCTGTACCTTTTTTTTTTTTTTTTTTGTGGGGGGGTGAACCTATTTATGGGCTTATTTTTTGCATGGAAAGCTCTTGTTTTTATAGAGAGTGTAGGTACTGTCCCAATTGGGTACATCTTGTCACGGTGGGACAGCTTTATGCTTTTTTTGATCAAAATCAGTGTTTACTAAGTACCCAATGTTAATTATTTAATGCACTTGCTTTTTTACTTATTTATTTTCATTGGGGTATATGCACACATTGTCTTTTCTTTGGTTTTGTTTGTTTCCATGGCCAGTGGGAACATGCTTTTACATTATGCATGTTATTCAAGTCATACTCCGGCTCAGTTTTCTGTTTTTCATTCAAAATAAAACAATAAAACAAAATCAAACATACACATATTTGGTATCGCTGTATTCAGAATCACCCAAAGTATTAATAGTAAAAAAAAAAATTAACCTGTTTGGTAAACAGCGTAGCAAGAACAAAAACTCAAAACACCAGAATTACGTTTTTTTTTACTCCGCGATATTGAATTAAAATTCAATAATGGCCGATCAAAATATTGTATCTGCACCAAAATGGTATCATTAAAAGAGCGCAAAAAGTAAGCCCTCACCCAACCCGAGATCATGAAAAATGGAGATTCTACAGGTATTGGAAAATGGCGCATTTTTTTTCACAAAGTTTGGAATTCTTTTTTCACCACTTAGATAAAAAAGAACCTAGACATGTTTTGTGTCCATGAACTCGTAATGTCCTGGAGAATCATAATTTCAGGTCAGTTTTAGCATTTAGTGAACCTAGTAAATTGGATTTTTTTTCCCGTTTTCTAGTACATGACATGGTAAAACCAATGGTGTTGTTCAAAAGTACAACTCGTCCCGCAAAAAATAAGCCCTTACACGGCCATATTGACGGAAAAATAAAAAGTTATGGCTCTGCTACCAATGCTGAGGATTGAGGGCCCTAAGTCATCAGTGTTGCCTCTATCTCCTACACCAGTTCCTGTACCCCCTTCCTCTTCCTCATTCTCTGTCTCCGAATTGTCAACTCAGAGCACGTCGTCCACATCAGTCGCCAACTTGAAGCACTGCATCACTGTCTCTGTAAAGAGGCAATGGGCTCTGCTGAAATTAATTTGTTTATATGACAAACCGCACACCGCCGTAGAGTTGTGGAAAGGTATAAGAGGCCAGACAGATCTATGGCTCTTGTTGCTGAACCTTCAACCAGGCATGGTCGTGTGTGATAATGGCTGTAACCTGGTGACAGCTCTGAAACTTGGCAAGCTTGCACACGTACCATGCCTGACCTATGTGCTCAACTTAGTGGTTCAGAGGTTTCTGAAAACCTACTCAGATTTGCATGAGCTACTTGTGAAGGTATGCCACGTATGCACCCATTTCAGCAAATCAGCTACAGCTGCCGCCTGTCTGGCAGTGCTGCAGCAGTGTTTGCAAGTGCCAGCTCACTGACTGGTGTGCGAAGTTACCACGCCCTGGAACTCCATTTTACACTTGTTGGCAAGGCTTTCTGAGCAGCAGATGACAATAGTTGAATACCAGCTACAACAATCTTGGCGGTATTTCGGTCAGCCTCCGCACATAACAACTGATGAGTGGGCATGGATGTCTGACATCTGTGAGGGTCTACAAAACTTTGAGGAATTACCCAAGATGGTGAGCAGTGATGATGCCATAATCAGTGTATCCAACACAGCTTCTTTGTATACTCAACAATTGCTGCTCACAATTAAAGAGGAAGCTTTCCATGTGGACCAGGTTGAGATGGGGGAAGAAAGTACACAGGGTGATACTACACAGCTCAGCCTCATCTCATCATCTCAGTGTGGATTGGGTGAGGAGGAGGTGGAACAGGAGATGGTTGCCTGTGCTATAAAGGGTACTACCCACTGTCATGCTCGCCATGTCTGTTATGTCCGCCATGTCTGTTTTACCTCATGACCCTGGAGCGGTGTGCACACGCATCTCATGTCTGCTATCCTGCTTGTTCCCTAGAGCAGTGTGCACACTCACCTCATGTCTGCTGAGCTGCAAGATGCCTGCGTTTCTGCTTTGCCTTCTGTGATCTTCTCGTCATGTCTGAAACCTTGATCATGTGATGTCGCCTAGGATCCTGCACTGTCTGGTTCTGCTATCATCTCGTCATGTCTGAAACTCTGATCATGTGACCTTTCCTAGGATCCTGCACTGTCTGGTTCTGCAATCATCTCGTCATGTCTGAAACTCTGATCATGTGTCCTTCCTAGGATCCTGCACTGTCTGGTTCGGTGATCATCTCGTCATGTCTGAAACCCTGAACATGTGACTGCGCTCTGTGATCCTGGAGCATCTGAACTAGGAAGTTCTCCCCTGGTCCTGACCAGGAAGAGGAGGTGCTGTGCCCTATATCAGACCACCCTTTCCTTTGCTCAGGGCCTGAGTATTGCGTTGTGTCCCTGCATGGCTGCTTAGTCTGTGGGGCGCTCCCTCTATTCTGTGCCCTTGCACTTTGCTCTGTCGTGCGTCTCTGCACACGCTCCGTGCTCGTACTCCATCTCTTGTCCCGTGCTTTGTCTTATGTTTGTCCGTTGTGCCATGTTAGTCCTTGTCCTGCTTGGACTTGTAGTCCTTCTGTTATTCTCTGCCTTGCCTGTTTTCGCTATGCCTTGTTCTGAACCTTGCCTTGCTCTGCCTTGTTCCTCCCTATGGTCTTAGTCTTTGCTTGCTCTGCCTCGCTCTCTCCTATGGTGCTCTGTAGTGCTCCCTGGCACACGCACCATTCCTCCTCTCTTTCCATTTGTGCTCTTTTCCATGTCTAGTCCCAAGGCTCTGCCTTGGCCCGGCTCTGGGCTTCAGTCTACGCTCCGCTGCTAGACTCTTTCCTATTATGCTCTCTTGCACGTTTCTAGGCTAGTCCCAAGGTTCTCCCTTGGCCCGGCTCTGGGCTTCGGCCTACGCTCCGATGCTAGCTCCGTTCTTGCTCTGACCTGATTCCGTGTTTCTGCCTATGCTTCCATCCCTGGTTCTGTACTCTGTCTAAGTTCTGCCTGGTTTCTTGTCTTGTCTTCCCTTGTTGCTTCGTATGCTCTTTGCATGTGCCTGGCCTTCCTAGCCTCCTGTTTGTGCCTCAGCCGTGCCCGCCCTAGCCGTGCCCGCCTGCTTGTGCCTCAGCCGTGCTCGTTGGTCAGTGACAGCTGTGTCGCCTGCCATGCCTCAGCCGGGTTCGCTGGAGTCTTGCCCGGCTGTCAGTGCCACAGCCCGATCAGCTAGCCAGTGCCCCAGCCGTGCCCTCTGTGCTCCCTTGCACTTCACGCTGTTTCCGCACTGTGCTCTGCGTGCTCTCTAAAGCACGCGCAGGCCCTCGCCTGCCCATGGCATACCTCCCCGTGCTTCTGTAAAAGTACGCGCAGGCTTTGCCATGTCCCCTGTCGTGCCCTCTTGCACGCACAGGCCCTAACCCTGTCCTGGAACCCTGACCCTGACGTGCCTCTCTGCACGCGCAGGACTCTGCCTCGCCTGACCCTGGCGTGCCCCTTTGCACGCGCAGGACTCTGTCTAGTATCTTGTGCCTTGGCGTGTCTCTACACATGCACTCTGTCTTACCTTGTGCTTTGGCGTGTCTCCAAGCACGCACCCTGCCTTGAACCCTGGCGTGTCTCCAAGCACGCACCCTGCCTTGAACCCTGGCGTGTCTCCAAGCACGCACCCTGCCTTGAACCCTGGCGTGTCTCCAAGCACGCACCCTGCCTTGAACCCTGGCGTGTCTCCAAGCACGCACCCTGCCTTGAACCCTGGCGTGTCTCCAAGCATGCACCCTGCCTTGAACCCTGGTGTGTCTCCAAGCACGCACCCTGCCTTGAACCCTGGCGTGGCTCCAAGCACGCACCCTGCCTTGAACCTTGGCTTGCCTGCCGGATTCCCGAAACCTGCCGACCGTTGCCAGAGGTCCGGAACCAGGTGACTGTGGCCTGATGTCCGGAGCTGATGTCCGCAGCCTGATGCCTGGACCCTGTCGGTCGTCAGTAGTCCGGAGTCCGATGCCATCGCACCCCGTCTTGGATCCTGGCGTGTCCTAGCATGCATCCCTTCTAGGAACTCTTGTGTGATCCCTATCACGTATCCTGTCCTGGACCCTGGTATGTTTTCGTGCACGTACTATGCCTGGAACATTTTGGGGTGCCCTTGCACACATCCTGCCGTGTTTCACTGTTTGTGCCCTGCACCTGATTCCCTGTTATGCCTTGCACCTGAATAAAGTGTGAATCCACGTTTGAGGAAGAAACTGTGTGACTTCGCTTTATGTTTGGTATCCTGTCCGTCCTGTTGTCAGACACTTAATAGTGTCTCCTTGAGCCGGCCGTCTGGTCCAGCTGCCGTGGTGGCTCACCCCCTTGGTCTTGCCCCTGACACTCCCTGTACAAGGGGTGGGTTCTCACTAGGTCAGCTCGCCCTAGGTGGGTGGGTGCCATGGCCCAGAGGGTCCACTCTAAAAAGGAAGATGGGCTCAGCAGGAGCTGAGTCCATCACAGAATACTCAGGCCATGGACTCCGCTGGTACCTCGGCCACCCGTCTGATGAAGAATCTGCCCTGTCTCCTGAACTCGCTTGAAAATGGCGGTACCCCGGCCACTCTTCTGATGTAAATCAGACCCGGCCCTTGACCTCTGAACTTGTTTGGAAATGATGGCAGCCAGAGTAAGAAGACTTGCTTGTCTACCCACAGTCCTCCCCACTGGATCCCCGTGTCTCGTCCACGGCTCCTGTGTCTTGACCGGTGCAGGTGTCCGTTTCAGATGTCGGATCAAAGTTGTTGGAGTGGTTTGTACTAACTCTGGATTCTGCTGAAGAATTTTTTTTTCTTCTTTCCAGCCCCGGTAAGAGAGGGCTTAAGGAGGGGGGTACTGTCATGTCTGTTATGTCCGCCATGTCTGTTTTACCTCATGACCCTGGAGCGGTGTGCACGCGCATCTCATGTCTGCTATCCTGCTTGTTCCCTAGAACAGTGCGCACACTCACTTCATGTCTGCTGAGCTGCAAGATGCCTGTGTTTCTCCTTTGCCTTCTGTGATCTTCTCGTCATGTCTGAAACCTTGATCATGTGATGTCTCCTAGGATCCCGCACTGTCTGGTTCTGCAATCATCTCGTCATGTCTGAAACTCTGATCATGTGACCTCTCCTTGGATCCTGCACTGTCTGGTTCTGCAATCATCTCGTTATGTCTGAAACTCTGATCATGTGACCTTTCCTAGGATCCTGCACTGTCTGGTTCTGCAATCATCTCGTCATGTCTGAAACTCTGATCATGTGTCCCTCCTAGGATCCTGCTGTCACGGTCACGTGTGTCTGGACGCAGCGAGTACCGCAAGGCGAACCCATATGACACACGTGACCCTGGATACAGCGCCTCCAGTGGGGCGAATTTAAATAAAAAAAGGGGGAACCAGGGTAACATTAACAATGGTGGGCCCTACGATAGGGAATAGGGCGTGGAGACCTCCTGAACTCCCCTGAGCCAGTGTCCCTGCACTCCTAACGTTCCCTATGCCAGTTCCGCACCGGGCGCCGCACGTACTTTAAAACCCTTGCTCGCCCTGACCCTAAACCCTCACTAGGGAATTGGTTGGTGCGGAAACTAAACCCACCACTGCACTAAACACACATGAGGAAAGACGACGATACAGGGGAAACACCACTTAGCTTTGCTCTGTTGCGTACGCTCCTAGCAACAGAACCCACCACCTGCGTGCATCTTCTCCTCCACCCGGATCCATCACAACAGGATCCTTCACTATAGTGCAGCCTTGGAGCAGAGTCCATCACCAATTGCAGCAGTCCAGTAACAGAGTCCCAAAGATGAGTCAGCCTCTGCCAAGAAGTCAAGCATGCTTGAGACCAGCCCTTCAACAACCAAGTCCAGCATGCTGAGTGCAACTCTCCATAGTCGCCATTCGACCAAGCCATGCAAGCACCTCCTGCTGACAATAAACTGTGACTCCACCACGCCATGCCAGCCCATCTTGCAGACCACATAGCTGCCACTCGTCCCCTCTGGCTGGGCCGTGCAGGACTCATGTTCAGCTCCATCTTCACCCAGGCTTGCTTTCAAAATGACACAATATCACCAGCAGTGATTAAACCCACCTGACACTCTTTTATAGAGCGTCACACCTGAATACTAATTACGTGCATATTAAACCTAAACCAACGTGCGATACCACTAACCACCACCGGGCAACTTAGAATGAAACACCACGTGTAGTAATTCTAATGGCCACCGGGGGCAATCACGTCACTTTGGCACCCAGCCAAAGGAAAAAAGTTCAACTTATCCATTTAAACTGTCAGATCCAAAACTGGATCATGACAGTACCCCCTCCTTAATGAGGGGCTTCAGGACCCTCAAGACCACTCCTCGTTAGGGAAACACCTACAGCAGGGACGCCCAGATCCTGAGTTCACCCCACCACTACCTGACACTTCAGGTTAATGACAAACACACCGCTAGCATTGGCAATGTACGCTCTGGAGGCACCACTCATCTCCACAGCGCCTACCTGGGGAATGAGTTTATGTATGTGTATGTTTGCTATGAGCCGATCAGACTCCACAACACACTCCCACAATATGTTTTTTGGTGGCCACCCATATATGCTCGTTCACACACAGGTCCGGACCCGAACGCCCACCGCCACACATTCGTTTGTCATATTTTGGTGAACTCATTCTGGACTCGACAACAGAGGCGTCCCCCTGCTGTCACCACACTCACACCCCCGCTATTCACCAAGGGACACCACCCTCCAACCCTTTCACCATTAGGTCTGTGCCTCCCAGGGTTGGTTAATGGCAATGGGTGAGATTTGTCCCTACTCCCCCGCAGCACACCTGCTGCTCGCACCTGGAGGAGAAGGGGACCGGAATATGGAGGAAATATACACTCGCTGGTCGCCTACCTCCAAATTACCAGGAGGGGGCGGCTTCATTGGTGGTATTGAAGATTTGGCGTAAACCCCGTGGACTATCACACCAGTCTGCTCACCACAGGGACGCACCCCTTTACCTCGGGGAATACCAGGCAGCTCCGTGGGAACCAACTCCTCCCACCTGCCTGGGTACCTCCACGTGCATGAGCAAGTCCCGCTCCCCAGCAGCGACTCTAGGGGGCTTCAATGCCAGAGCCGCAATTTTGATTTTCTGGTTGAGCCAGAGGAAAGGCCCCAGACCCTGATAATTGCTGCCGCAGCTGCTTCAACACCATGCAGCTCCTCACTCACCTCAGTGAAGCCCAGCAGCAATTGCTCACAGGTCTCCACATGGCCAAAGGCCCCAGACCCTGATAATTGCT
The DNA here is from genome assembly GCF_039654945.1 of Dendrobates tinctorius. Taxonomy (NCBI): domain Eukaryota; kingdom Metazoa; phylum Chordata; class Amphibia; order Anura; family Dendrobatidae; genus Dendrobates; species Dendrobates tinctorius. The sequence continues at coordinate 29,436,299 of NW_027361737.1, forward strand.
CACAGATCTCCACATGGCCAAAGGCCCCAGACCCTGATAATTGCTCACAGGACTCCACATGGCCAAAAGCTCACCAGAAAAAAAAAAAAAGGTAAGGCTGGTGATAATGTCACGGTCACGTGTGTCTGGACGCAGCGAGTACCGCAAGGCGAACCCATATGACACACGTGACCCTGGATACAGCGCCTCCAGTGGGGCGAATTTAAATAATAATAGGGGTAACCTGGGTAACATTAACAATGGTAGGCCCTGCAATAGGGAATAGGGTGTGGAGACCTCCTGAACTCCCCTGAGCCAGTGTCCCTGCACTCCTAATGTTCCCTATGCCGGTTCCGCACCGGGCGACGCACGCATACCTTAAAACCCTTGCTCGCCCTGACCCTAAACCCTCGCTAGGGAATTGGTCGTTGCGGAAACTAATCCCACCACTGCACTAAACACATATGAGGAAAGACGACGATACAGGGGAAACACCACTTAGCTTTGCTCTGTTGCATACGCTCCTAGCAACAGAGCCCACCACCTGCGTGCATCTTCTCCTCCACCTGGATCCATCACCATAACAGGATCCTTCACCATAGTGCAGCCTTGGAGCAGAGTCCATCACCAATTGCAGCAGTCCAGTAACAGAGTCCCAAAGATGAGTCAGCCTCTGCCAAGAAGTCAAGCATGCTTGAGTCCAGCTCTTCAACAACCAAGTCCAGCATGCTGAGTGCAACTCTCCATAGTCGCCATTCTACCAAGCCATGCAAGCACCTCCTGCTGACAATAAACGGCGACTCCACCACGCCATGCCAGCCCGTCTTGCAGACCACATAGCTGCCACTCGTCCCCTCTGGCTGGGCCGTGCAGGACTCATGTTCAGCTCCATCTTTACCCAGGCTTGCTTTCAAAATGACACTATCACCAGCAGTGATTAAACCCACCTGACACTCTTTTATAGAGCGTCACACCTGAATACTAATTACGTGCATATTAAACCTAAACTAACATGCGATACCACTAACCACCACCGGGCAACTTAGAATGAAACACCACGTGTAGTAATTCTAATGGCCACCGGGGGCAATCACGTCACTTTGGCACCCAGCCAAAGGAAAAAAGTTCAACCTATCCATTTAAACTGTCAGATCCAAAACTGGATCATGACACCTGCACTGTCTGGTTCGGTGATCATCTCGTCATGTCTGAAACCCTGATCATGTGACTGCGCTCTGTGATCCTGGAGCATCTGAACTAGCAAGTTCTCCCCTGGTCCTGACCCGGAAGAGGAGGTGCTGTGCCCTATATCAGACCACCCTTTCCTTTGCTCAGAGCCTGAGTATTGTGTTGTGTCCCTGCATGGCTGCTTAGTCTGTGGGACGCGCCCTCTATTCTGTGCCCTTGCATTTTGCTCTGTCGTGCGTCTCTGCACACGCTCCGTGCTCGTACTCCATCTCTTGTCCCGTGCCTTGTCTTATGTTTGTCCGTTGTGCCATGTTAGTCCTTGTCCTGCTTGGACTTGTAGTCCTTCTGTCATTCTCTGCCTTGCCTGTTTTCGCTATGCCTTGTTCTGAACCTTGCCTTGCTCTGACTTGTTCCTCCCTATGGTCTCAGTCTTTGCTTGCTCTGCCTCGCTCTCTCCTATGGTGCTCTGTAGTGCTCCCTGGCACACGCACCATTCCTCCTCTCTTTCCTTTTGTGCTCTTTTCCATGTCTAGTCCCAAGGCTCTGCCTTGGCCCGGCTCTGGGCTTCAGCCTACGCTCCGCTGCTAGATTCTTTCCTATTATGCTCTCTTGCACGTTTCTAGGCTAGTCCCAAGGTTCTCCCTTGGCCCGGCTCTGGGCTTCGGCCTACGCTCCGCTGCTAGCTCTGTTCTTGCTCTGACCTGATTCCGTGTTTCTGCCTATGCTTCCGTCCCTGGTTCTGTACTCTGTCTAAGTTCTGCCTGGTTTCTTGTCTTGTCTTCCCTTGCTGCTTCGTATGCTCTTTGCATGCGCCTGGCCTTCCTAGCCTCCTGTTTGTGCCTCAGCGTGCCCGCCCTAGCCGTGCCCGCCTGCTTGTGCCTCAGCCGTGTTCGTTGGTCAGTGACAGCTGTGTCGCCTGCCATGCCTCAGCCGGGTTCGCTGGAGTCTTGCCCGGCTGTCAGTGCCGCAGCCCGATCAGCTAGCCAGTGCCCCAGCCGTGCCCTCTGTGCTCCCTTGCACTTCATGCTGTTTCCGCACTGTGCTCTGCATGCTCTCTAAAGCACGCGCAGGCCCTCGCCTGCCCATGGCATACCTCCCCGTGCTTCTGTAAAAGTACGCGCAGGCTTTGCCATGTCCCCTGTCGTGCCCTCTTGCACGCACAGGCCCTAACCCTGTCCTGCAACCCTGACGTGCCTCTCTGCACGCGCAGGACACTGCCTTGCCTGACCCTGGCGTGCCCCTTTGCACGCGCAGGACTCTGTCTAGTATCTTGTGCCTTGGCGTGTCTCTACACACGCACTCTGTCTTACCTTGTGCTTTGGCGTGTCTCCAAGCACGCACCCTGCCTTGAACCCTGGCATGTCTCCAAGCACGCACCCTGCCTTGAACCCTGGCGTGTCTCCAAGCACGCACCCTGCCTTGAACCCTGGCGTGTCTCCAAGCATGCACCCTGCCTTGAACCCTGGTGTGTCTCCAAGCACGCACCCTGCCTTGAACCCTGGCGTGGCTCCAAGCACGCACCTTGCCTTGAACCTTGGCTTGCCTGCCGGATTCCCGAAACCTGCCGACCGTTGCCAGAGGTCCAGAACCAGGTGACTGTGGCCTGATGTCCGGAGCTGATGTCCGCAGCCTGATGCCTGGACCCTGTCGGTCGTTGTCAGTAGTCCGGAGTCCGATGCCATCGCACCCCGTCTTGGATCCTGGCGTGTCCTAGCATGCATCCCTTCTAGGAACTCTTGTGTGATCCCTATCACGTATCCTGTCCTGGACCCTGGTATGTTTTCGTGCACGTACTATGCCTGGAACATTTTGGCGTGCCCTTGCACACATCCTGCTGTGTTTCAGTGTTTGTGCCCTGCACCTGATTCCCTGTTATGCCTTGCACCTGAATAAAGTGTGAATCCACGTTTGAGGAAGAAACTGTGTGACTTCGCTTTATGTTTGGTATCCTGTCCGTCCTGTTGTCAGACACTTAATAGTGTCTCCTTGAGCCGGCCGTCTGGTCCAGCTGCCGTGGTGGCTCACCCCCTTGGTCTTGCCCCTGACACTCCCTGTACAAGGGGTGGGTTCTCACTAGGTCAGCTCGCCCTAGGTGGGTGGGTGCCACGGCCCAGAGCGTCCACTCTAAAAAGGAAGATGGGCTCAGCAGGAGCTGAGTCCGTCACACCCACACCAGCTTTGTCCCATCTGTGCAGCATGGATGAGCTGAAGATGAGGAGAAGGAGAGGGAGGAGATGGAGAGCCGTCTTCCTGTTGGAGACAGGGAAGTCTTGCCTGTTAAGTCTGGCACACATGGCTGACTTTATATTCTGTTGACATTCTAGTAACCCTCGCACTTTACGCAATTTGGCCAACACTAATTACTGGTTGTTCACCGTTCTTGACCCATGCTACAAATACAATTTTCCATTTCTCCTTCCTGTAGCAGAGAACATTAGTAAAATGCTGCAATACCAAAAGACCCTAGTCGAACAATTAGTACAGCAAACAAAAAATTCCCATAGGAGGAGAGGCAAAAGAGACACACACCAGGTCCAACAGAGGCAGGGAAACACTTGCAAAGGTCTGGTACAGTTTCATTAGACCCTACTAGCTCCCAGGCCTTGATGTGCGGGGTAGTCTGACAATGAGGGAAAAGTTTTGGAAGATGATGGAGTACCTAGCCGACAGTCAGGCCCGGCATTAGGGGCAGGCAGACCAGGCAGCTGCCTAGGGCCCCCGCTCCCCCAGGGGCCCCCAACTAGCAGCACATCATGCAGCTGCTATGGGGCCTGTGAGAATCATGTGGGAATAGTGGATGAGGGCAGGTATATCTCGCCCAGATTCCTTTCCTATGTGGCCTAGTCTGGTCAGTATCGCACCTGCTTGCTAATGAATAATGGGAGGTGGATATAAAAGGATGCCAGGTGGTTGTGTGAGTGTCTCAGCCTGGGAACACAGAGAGCCTGTCTGTGTGAGAGACACACGTGAGTGTAAGCAGTGCCCACTGCAACTGTGGTTTGGCTGGACGGGAGAAGCCCGCCAGTTGGTAGTTAGGTTGTCCATTGTTTAGTTAGTGCCGGACAGGCAAGGTTTTGCTTTATGTTTTATTTCCTTTTGCATTGCTTTCACCGTTAATAAACCTGACTCAGGGTCAGTTATACACAAATCCCAGCTCTGCGCCTGAGTTTCATGCTGAACGCATGTGACCTTTGACCCCAGCAAAGGCGATCCCGGAGTGTTTTATCACATTGTGGTGGAGAATGCGGGCATCACGTTGCAAGCATGAGCATGGAGGACGTGGTGAAAGCGCTGGTACAGTCCACCGCCGTCCAGCAAGAAGCTAATCGGGTGATGATGGCCCAGCTGAAGGAGTTGGTGGACATGACAGTTACCGATCGTTCGCTTCTCCAGCAGGTGGCGCAGCGCTTGGCAAGCTTACCTGAGGTTAACCTGGAAGCCGAGTCGAGAGTGATTCACGTGAGTCGGTACTGGCAGAAGATGACGACAGAAGATGACGTTGAGGCATACCTGACTACGTTTGAACGGACGGCGTTGCGAGAAAAATGGCCGAAGGCAAGATGGGCCAGCCTGATTGCCCCGTTTCTTTCCGGTGAGGCCCGAAAGGCTTATTATGACTTAGAGCCTGAAGCTGCGCAGGACTTTGACAAACTGAAAGCCGAGATCTTGGCCCGGCTGGGAGTGACGACCGCTGTCCGTGCACAGAGAGTGCATCAATGGACTTATCAGCCGGATAAACCACCGCGGTCACAGATGTTCGACCTGATTCCCGTGACGAAGAAGTGGCTACAACCCGAGGTGCTGACAGCGCCAGAGATAATCCAGAGAGTCGTCATGGACAAGTACCTGAGAGTTCTACCGCCAGCCCTGAGGAAGTGGGTAAGCCATGGAAATCCTACGACGGCAGATCAACTGGTGGATCTGGTTGAACGTTACTCCGTGGCGGAAGGACTCCGAGACGACGCTACCCCACCTCGTTCTTCATCAGCTCCACGTGGAACCGGTAAAACTGTTCCAGGGAGTAGGGGAGATGGAAAAATCCCTAAGACACTGGGGGAGGAAAACGGGACTGCCCGCACTGCAAGGTCGAGAGTAACGAACTATGGTCTAAGCAAGGGGCCCGTTAGGTGTTTCCGCTGCCAAGAGATGGGACATATTGCTGCGAACTGTCCGGTCACTACTGAACCCATGCAGTGCGACGTCACAGACTCTAAAAACCGCATGTCTATGGTTGCACGGGTAGTGAGTGTGAATACCGGTCAAAAGGATGTGGAAAAACACTTGTGTGATTTAACTGTTGATGGCAAAAATGTGGTGGCGTTGTTAGACTCGGGAAGTGTGGTGACTCTGGTGAAGGCCAGTCTGGTGTCAGCCCCGACTGGACCATCAGACAAATTTTCTGTAACGTGTGTGCATGGAGACACCTGTTCGTACCTCACCACGGTCATATGCATTACAACTTCCTATGGGTCTGTGCAACATAAAGTGGGACTCGTCCCGGCGTTATTGCATGATGTTATCCTGGGCCGGGATTTTCCCCACTTCTGGCAACTGTGGGAGAATCAGTTGATGCCTTCGGGTAATAGTGTACATGATTCTTCTCCCAGGGCGCGTGTGGGTCCCGAACCCCGGGAAGAGGTCTCCCCGGAAGACTCGGGGGAAGAGTCTGCGTGAAATGACCTGCAGTTCCCGTTTTCAGTCATGGCGGGTGATACGGAGGAGACCGGGGAAGAGGAGGAGGCTGACAGCCGTCCACCTCCCCGTTTGCCGGATTTAGACGTTCAGAAAGATGACTTCCAAAGCGAGCAAATAAAGGATCCTACCCTTTCTCAGGCTAGGACAAATGTAAAAGTGATAAATGGGGTACCCGTAGAACCTGGCTCTAGGCTGGCATATCCTTACATGGTTCTGGAGAATGATTTACTCTATCAGATAGAGAAAAAGGGGGAAGATACAGTGCAACTATTAGTCGTGCCAAAACCCTACCGGCGGCAGGTGCTGGACCTGGCCCACGGACATGTGATGGGAGGTCACCTGGGAGTCCAGAAAACCACCGAAAGGATATTACACTGTTTTGTTTGGCCAGGCATGCATCACGATATCCGTGTATATTGTGAGTCTTGTCCTGACTGCCAAGCCTCTGCACCTAAGCCCCGGTTCTGTAGCCCTTTGGTACCCCTACCTATTATTGAAGTCCCGTTTGAGAGGATTGGGATGGATTTAGTTGGGCCCCTTCCACGGTCTGCACGTGGACACCAACATATCCTGGTCATCTTGGATTATGCCACTCGTTACCCGGAGGCCATCCCTTTGCGTAACACGGCCACCAAGACGATTGCCAAGGAACTGGTGCATGTGTTTAGTCGGGTCGGTATACCAAAACAGATACTCACCGACCAGGGGACCCCCTTTATGTCCAGGGTAATGAAGGAGCTCTGCCGATTGTTACAAATCGAACCGTTACACACATCCGTGTATCACCCTCAAACAGACGGGTTGGTCGAACGGTTCAATAAAACTCTGAAGCAGATGCTGAGAAAGGTGATAGACAAGGATGGGAAGAACTGGGACTATTTACTTCCGTATTTGCTTTTTGCCATCAGGGAAGTACCCCAGTCTTCCACGGGATTCTCGCCTTTCGAGTTATTGTACGCCCGACGTCCTTGCGGACTGTTAGACGTTGCAAAAGAAACCTGGGAGGGTCAGGTCACTCCGTTTAAAACAATGATAGATCACGTCACACACAAATGCAGGACCGTATTGCGGCTGTTATGCCTATCATCAAAGAACACATGATACAGGCTCAAGGAGCCCAAAAAAGAATCTATGATAGGGGCGCCAAGATCCGCACGTTTGCACCCGGAGATAGGGTGTTGATCCTGGTCCCCACGGTGGACAGTAAGTTCCTGGCAAAGTGGCAGGGCCCCTTTGAGATCAAGGAAAGAGTTGGTGAAGTAAACTACAAAGTATACCAGGCAGGTAAACGGAAACCTGAACAGATTTATCATGTAAATCTGATAAAGCCCTGGAAGGATCGGTCTGCCTTGTCTGCGGAGCTGGCCCGTCCTGTCTGCTCGCATACCGTACCGGAGGTACGGGTTGCAGAGACTCTCTCGGAGCGGCAAAAGACTGAGGTCAGGCAGTTTCTACTTCACAACCAAAAGTTTTTCTCAGAAAAACCCGGGCAGACTACGCTAATAAAACATGACATCGTAACGGAACCTGGTGTCACAGTTCACATAAAGCCCTACCGAATCCCGGAAGCGCGCCGTGAAGCCGTTTCCCGAGAAGTGAAGGCAATGTTAGAGTTAGGTGTCATTGAGGAATCGCACAGTGCTTGGTCCAGCCCGATTGTGCTAATTCCTAAACCGGACGGCACCATCCGGTTCTGCAATGACTTCAGGAAACTGAATGCGGTCTCGAAATTTGATGCCTACCCCATGCCCCGGGTCGACGAGTTAATAGATCGGTTAGGAAAAGCCCGGTATATTACGACCCTAGACCTAACAAAGGGGTATTGGCAGATCCCTCTGGTGGAGGCTGCCAGTGAAAAGACAGCATTTGCTACCCCAGAAGGTCTATTTCAGTATGTGTATATGCCGTTTGGACTGCACGGAGCACCGGCGACCTTCCAGAGACTGATGGATCGAGTCCTGAGGCCACATAGGCAGTACGCTTCGGCCTATTTGGACGACATTGTCATTTACAGCTTGGACTGGGAGACTCATCTCCAGAAAGTACAAGCTGTGATTGACGTCCTGTGGGAGGCAGGTCTAACCGCGAACCCCAAGAAATGTCACATCGGGCTAGAAGAAGCCCGGTATTTGGGGTATGTAATTGGGAGGGGTGTTGTTAAACCCCAGGTTGATAAGATTCAGGCGGTTCAGGACTGGCCACAACCTGTCAACAAGAAGCAGGTGCAAGCCTTCCTGGGGATCGCCGGCTATTATCGCCGGTTCATACCCAATTTTGCAGCCATCGCTACCCCCCTGACGGATCTTACAAAAGGGAAAGACTCCGTCATGATTAAATGGAGTTTAGCGGCTGAAGAAGCCTTCCATAGCCTAAAACGGGCACTTTGCTCTCAGCCCGTACTGGTGACTCCGGACTTCCGCAGCGAGTTTGTGGTACAAACGGATGCCTCTGATACCGGTATCGGGGCCGTACTCTCACAAGTGAGGGACGGAGTGGAACACCCAGTCCTCTATCTCAGCAGGAAGCTGAATAAACACGAGCAAAGATATGCAGTCGTAGAAAAAGAGTGCCTCGCCATTAAGTGGGCTCTAGAGGCCCTCAAATATTACCTGGTGGGCCGAAAGTTCAGGCTGATCACTGACCATGCCCCTCTCAAGTGGATGCACTTGAACAAGGAACGGAATAGCCGGGTGACCCGGTGGTTCCTTGCCCCGCAGGCCTACACTTTTACGGTGGAGCACCGCCCAGGGGTACAGATGGGAAATGCAGATGCCCTGTCCCGAGTGCACTGTTTGGCGGGTGTCATTGCTCGACCGGAGTGGTCTGAGCAGAAGGGGGGGATATGTGAGAATCATGTGGGAATAGTGGATGAGGGCAGGTATATCTCACCCAGATTCCTTTCCTATGTGGCCTAGTCTGGTCAGTATCGCACCTGCTTGCTAATGAATAATGGGAGGTGGATATAAAAGGATGCCAGGTGGTTGTGTGAGTGTCTCAGCCTGGGAACACAGAGAGCCTGTCTGTGTGAGAGACACACGTGAGTGGAAGCAGTGCCCACTGCAACTGTGGTTTAGCTGGACGGGAGAAGCCCGCCAGTTCGTAGTTAGGTTGTCCATTGTTTAGTTAGTGCCGGACAGGCAAGGTTTTGTTTTATGTTTTATTTCCTTTTGCATTGCTTTCACCGTTAATAAACCTGACCCAGGGTCAGTTATACACGAATCCCAGCTCTGCGCCTGAGTTTCATGCTGAACGCACGTGACCTTTGACCCCAGCAAAGGCGATCCCGGAGTGTTTTATCACAGGCCCGTGAGGCAGGGGGATCCACCTGGCGCCAGCGCCGACTCCGCCGCATTGAACTATACCAGCGTCTGCCAGTACAGTTCAAAGCAATGATGGAGGAGAGAGCATCAGCTGATGCTCCCTCTTCCATCATTCCCTTCTATGCCTCTGACACTGCGGGTGTGCGATGATGTCATCGCGCACTCACTGTGTGCTGGCAGTGCAGCCGCTGAGACTGGAGCCGGGAGCAGCGCGGGCTCGAGGAGAGGTGAGGAGTGGTTTTTTTTTTTTTACTATTACGGTGAGTATTGGACTGTGGGGCCATTCTCGGGGGGATATGGGCTGTGCTATATACTATGCAGGCTGTGCTATATACTATGCAAGCTGTGCTATATACTATTGGGTATATTATATTCTGTGGGGGGGCTGTTATATACTATGGGGGGTACATTATATTCTATGGGGGAAGCTGTGTTTTATACTATGGGGGGCTGCATTATATTCTATGGGGTGGTGGCCTGTATTATATTCAGTGGGGGCTGTATTAGATTTTATGAGGGAGGATTGCATCATACTCTGATGGGGCTACATTATATTCTATGGGGGCCTGTATTATATTTATTATATTCTGTGAGGGGTGATTGCATCATACTCTTTGGGGGGCTGCATTATACTCTGTGGGGGGTTACATTATACTCTGTGGGGTAGTTGCATTATACTCTGTGGGGTGGCTGCATTATACTCTATGGGGTGGCTGCATTATACTCTACGGGGTGGCTGCATTATACTCTACGGGGTGGCTGCATTATACTCTATGGGGTGGCTGTATTATGCTTTATTGGGTGGCTGCATTATACTATATGTGGGCTGCATTATACTGTATCGAGGACTATGGGGAATACATTATACTATATGAAGAACTATGGGGTGCATTATACTATGGGAAGTGAATTGCACTACATGGATGACTATGGCGGTGCATTATACTATACGGAGCATTATTATTGTATTATACTATGTGGAGGACTGAGCAGTGTATTTTAATATATGGAGGACTATGAGGAGTATATTATACTATATGGAGGACTATGGGGCACATTATATTATATGGAGGGCTATGGGGTGTGCATTTTACAATACGGAGGACTGTGGTGCACATTATAATATATGGAGGACTATGGGGTGTATAAAACTAAACAAGCAAAATGCTGCATATTCATCGAGTGATTGGATTGTTTATGCCGGAACAAAAATCATTGTTCTCAGCAGCACATCGCCGGTGTAAACTGTAGATGTGCTGCTGATAACATGATACTGTATGGGCACAGATTGATCTATTAGTGATCATTCTGTCCCCATCATTCTATCAGACAGTGGAAAGAGGCCGGGAAACAAGTGTTGAACCATTTCAATATTGTCGATCACATTCACTTAACGTCCTGAACTAAGCGCATGTAAATACAACGGAAATGCTTCTGTGTGATGTGCAATATGTTAGCATTTGGGGCCCCATTTTAAACTTTGCCTAGGGCCCCACTTTGCCTAAAACCGGCCCTGCCTCTTTATCTCAGCTATTCAAAGAATACCCAATATAGAAGTCGAGCATTGCTCCTCCAACCCCTGCGCTAGGCATAACCCAGTATTGCAATTTTATCAAGAATGGTGTTTTCTATGCCAGTCAAAAAATAATCAATAAAGCAGGTTATTTCAGTTTTAATTCATAGATTCCGTTTTAGAGAGTCCTGTAGTCAGAAAATGAAATCCACACCTTCTTTGAGAAAAACTTGCTGCATTTTCTGGTTTGAAGCTTAATAAATTTGTCCAAAAGTTTTTGACCATGCTTGTCTTTGTACTTAACATCAATTTTTTCAACCATTTATCTAGTATTGGGGCAAAAATTAAACATTTTGTTAAATGTATGGCTATAAACATTTGCACAATTTGCAATTTTGGGGGGCTTAGTTTATGGCAAAAACTGGCATAAACAGGTTAATAAATGTGGGCCAGTGTGTTAGAATTTTCTACAGTGTTCCTTTTAAGATGCTGTATAAAGGCCAGGTAGGCTAGGGTTAAATCCTAGCTCTACAGGCTCTGAATATGTGCACCTGGCTGGCTCTGCAAATAACTAGGCTGTGACGCTAGTCACAACCCATGGCTAGGCCGGGAATAAGCGCAGTCAGATTTTCGGGGTCAAAACCAAAAGATCACGTAGTAAACCAAGGGAAAATACAAAGTCTCAAGTCAGGTCACATGCCAGGGTCAGAATGCCAGAAAAACATAGGATAAGCAAAGGGGCAATAACAAATGGGTAGTCTGAACACGGTCCAAAGGTCAGCAGCAGAAGAAGATCAGAACTTACAGCACAGGGTACAGGCGAACACACCAGAGAGCACCAGCTTAGAACAAGCTTTGGACTGGCAATGATCTGGGCCAGGTACCCCTTTTGAGAAAGCATTCAACGCGAAACGCGCGTCAGGGGGTCACAGAGGTGCACTTCGGCATACTGGCGATCATGAGTAAGTGACACTATTTAAATACTGAGGGGCATTTGACTTGTTTAAATGCTCTGTACAATATTAATTATACTCTGCATGGGTTTTTGCCCGGGATTTATTATACTATATTGTCGCTTTATACATCTTATAACTCTTGGGCACAGGACCATCATGTGTACCTTTGTTTTTGGCCTTTGTATCCCTCCTTTTCCTTTTTATTATTAAGTCATTATTGATATGTATACTTTTGTATTGTCATTTACTTGAATTAATAAATTATTGTTTTTTTATTGGATGTTGTTCTCTGCTCCGTTTTTCTCTGTGTGTACTCTCAATGGGAGCATTTCCTTTTCTGATTACTTCTAGGCTTTGGCCTTATTTTTTTGGATTGAATTTATTCTCTTCAGTATTTATTAGAATTTATATATGCTTATTTTTGACTATTTCTTGTTTTCACATTGCTTGTGTAATGCCTACCAGACAGAGTGAACCCCTACAGTGCTTTCAGACAATGTATTTTCGACTGTTTCCTGTCCATTTTGAAAACAAACCATGGGCTACATGGACAAATGCCTTTGTGCTAGTCCTCATGAGCTGTTTTTGCTAGTCTGGTCTAATTTGTAGATCACAGTAGTGCATGTGAATAGCGCATATGATGCACACAGAGCTAGGTAAGTCTAGGTAAGTCTTCCATCTGCTAACGCTATTGACATGAGCTATACAATGTCCATATTTACTTAGCCTAAGGGCTCATGGAGATGAGCGTAAATATCGAATGTGTGTTATCTGATTTTTAATCGGACAGCACACTGACCCATGTTATTCAATAGGGCTGTTCACATAAAAAAAGAATTCTCGGTTGGAATGTCTGTGAGAAAAAAAGTTGCATCATGCACTACTTTCATCCAAGTCTCAGATGAAACTCAAAACATTCAAGTCTATGGGTGCAAGGAAAAAAAAATGTGGATACCACACCGACCATCCAAGAGCTATCTATCTTTTACCGATAGATTTCTAATATAAACCCAGGAAACTGTATGTGATCATGTACAATTTGCTTCTCACTAAATTAGAATACCATCATTTATTTCAGTTCTTCAATACAAAAAGTGAAACTCATATATTATATAGAGTCATTACAAACAGTGTGATATATTTCAAATGTTTATTTCTGTTAATGTTGATGATTATGGCTTATAGCCAATGAAAACCAAAAAGTCATCATCTCAGTAAATTAGAATAATTAACAAAAAAAACAGCAAAGGCTTCCTAAGTGTTTAAAAAGGTCCCTTAGTCTGTTTCAGTAGGCTCCACAATCATGAGGAAGACTACTGACTTGACATATGTCCAGAAGGCAGTCATTGACACACTCCACAAGGAGGGTAAGCCACAAAAGGTCATTGCTAAAGAAACTGGCTGTTTCCAAGCATATTAACCCCTTAACGACCGCTGATATGCCTTTTAACGGCGGTAATTAAGGGTACTTAAACCACAGCGCCGTTAATTCACGGCGCTGTGGAGTAAGTAAATAGCACCCCCCAGTGTCAGATTTTTTCCGGGGTCTCAGCTGCCAGGGGTAGCAGAGACCCCAGAGAACATGAATCGGGTCGGTTTTTACCGACCCCGCTTTTGCGATCGCCATTATTAACCCTATAACTGCGACCGCAAAAAAAAAGCTGCGATTTTGCATTTAATTTTTCTTTCCTCTGATGTGATCGCACATCAGAGGAAAGAGAAATAAGGTCCCCGATCCCCCCCGGTACCTCTCGGTGGTCCAGGGTCCCCTCCCGGTGGTCCTGTGTCCCGCCGGCATCCTCCGGTGGGCGCCGCCATCTTGGATCTGGAAGAAAATGGCGGGTGCATGCACAGTGCACCGGTCGCGAATCTGCAGGCTCCGGCTGGCAGATTCCATTCATTCATTTTGATCACTATGATAAACTATCATAGTGATCAAAATAAAAAAAATTGTAAATAACCCCCCCATTTATCATCCCCTTAGTTAGGCGAACATAATGAAAAAAAATATTTTTTTTTTTCATTTTTCTATTAGGGTTAGGGTTAGAATTAGGGTTAGGGTTGGAATTAGTGTTAGTGCTAGGGCTAGGGTCAGAATTAGGGTTAAAATTAGGGTTAGGGCGAATTAGGATTAGGGTTAGAATTATGATTAGGGATTAGGGTTGGGATTAGGGTTGGAGCAAGAATTGAGGGGTTTCCACTATTTACCAACTTTTGGGGTCTAAAAATTGGGGGCTAAAAAATCACTTTTGTGGAAATAAAAAAGACTTTTTATTTTCACGGCTCTGCGTTATAAACTTCTGTGAAGCACTTGGGGGTTCAAAGTGCTCACCACACATCTAGATAAGCTCCTTGGGGGGTCTACTTTCCAAAATAGGGTCACTTGTGGGGGGTTTATACTGTTTAGGCACATCAAGGGCTCTGCGAACGCAACATGACACCCACAGACCATTCCATCAAAGTCTGCATTCCAAAATGGGGCTCCTTCCCTTCCGAGCTCTTCTATGCGCCCAAACAGTGGTTCCCCCCACATATGGGGTATCAGCGGACTCATGACAAATTGCACAACGTTTGTGGCCCAATTTCTTCTGTTACTCTTAGGAAAATAAAAAATAGCGGGCTAAAAAATCATTTTTGAGGGAAAAAAAATGATTTTTTTATTTTCACTGCTCTGCGTTATAAACTTCTGTGAAGCACTTGGGGGTTCAAAGTGCTCACCATACATCTAGATAAGTTCCTTAAGGGGTCTAGTTTCGAAAATGGTGTCACTTGTTAGGTTTTTTCACTGTTTAGGCACATCAGGGGCTCTCCAAAAGCGACATGGCGTCCAATCTCAATTCCAGCCAATTCTGTATCGAAAAAGTCAAACGGTACTCCTTCACTTCTGAGCTCTGCCGTGCACCCAAACAGTGGTTTACCCTCACATATGGGGTATCACCGTACTCAGGACAAATTGAACAACAACTGTGGGGGTATGATTTCTCCTGTTACGCTTATAAATAAAAATTTGGGGGCGAAAAGATCATTTTTGTGGAAAAAAATGATTTTTTATTTTCATGGCTCTACATTATAAACTTCTGTGAAGCACTTGAAGGTTCAAAGTGCTCACCACACATCTAGATAAGTTCCTTAAGGGGTATAGTTTCCAAAATGGGGTCACTTGTTGGGCGTTTCCACTGTTTAGGAGCATCAGGGGCTCTCCGAACGCAACATGGCATTCGATCTAAATTCCAGCCAATTCTGCGTTGAAAAAGTCAAACGGCGCTCCTTCCCTTGCGAGCTCTGCCGTGCGCTGAAAAAGTGGTTTACCCCCACATATGGGGTATCAGCATATTCAGGAGAAATTGCACAACAAATTTTGTGGTTCATTTTCTCTTTTAACACTTGTGAAAATAAACAAATTGGTTCTGAATTAAATTTTTTGCAAAAAAAGTTAAATGTTAATTTTTTCCTTCCACATTGCTTTAGTTCCTGTGAAGCACGTAAAGGGTTAATAAACTTCATGAATATTTTATTTATTATTATTTATTTCATGTTATTTATTAAGAAATTTGTTTGACACATCTCTATGATTTAAGGGCATAAAAATTTAAAGTTTTAAAATTGCAAAATTTTCAATATTTTCACCATATTTCCATTTTTTTCATAAATAAACACAAGACATATCGAAGAAATTTTATCACTAACATGAAGTACAATATGTCACGAAAAAACAGTCTCAGAATTAGCGAGATCCATTTAAGCGTTCCAGAGTTATAACCTCATAAAATGACAGTGGTCAGAATTGTAAAAATTGGCCTAGCCATTAAGTTGCAAACTGGCTCTGTCACTAAGGGGTTAAAGGAAAGTTGACTGGAAGGAAAAAGTGTGGTAGAAAAAGGTGCACAAGCAACCTGGATAACCACAGCATGAAAGGATTGTTAAGAAAAGACCATTCAAAAATTTGGGGGAGATTCACAAGGAGAGGACTGCTGCTGGAGTTATTGCTTCAAGAGCTACCACAGACAGACGTATCCAGGACATGGGCTACAAGTGTTGCATTACTTGTGTGAAACCACTCATGACCAATAGACAACGCCAGAAGTGTCTTACCTGGGCCAAGGAGAAAAAGAACTGGACTGTTGTTCAGTGGTCCAAGGTGTTGTTTTCAGATGAAAGTAAATTTTGCATTTCATTTGGAAATCAATGTCTCAGAGTCTGAAGGAAGAGTGGAGAGGCTGCTTGAATTCTAGTGGGAAGTTTCTACAATCAGTGATGGTTTGTGGAGCCATGTAACATAATAACATAGTTAGCAAGGCCGAAAATAGACATTTATCCATCCAGTTCAGCCTATATTCCATCAGAAACCAGAATAAATTCCCAGATCTATGTCCTTCTAAAGAACCTAATAATTGTAAGATACAATATTGTTTCACTCCAGGAAGACATCCAGGCCTCTCTTGAACCCCTCAAATGAGTTCGCTATCACCACCTCCTCAGGCAAGGAATTCCAGATTCCTACTGCCCTAACAGCAAAGAAACCTTCTATCCTCCAGACGCAGAGAATGCCTCCTTGTGACCGTCACGTTCCTTGGTTGAACAGATCTTCGGAGAGATATTTGTATTGTCCCCTTATATGCTTATACATGGTTATTAGATCCCCCCTCAATTGTCTTTTTTCTAGACTAAATAATCCTAATTTTGCTAATCTCTCTGGGTATTGTAGTTCCCCCATCTCCCTTATTAATTTTTGTTTCCCTCCTTTGTACTCACTGTAGTTCCATTATATCCTTCCTGAGCACCGGTGCCTAAACCTGTACACAGTACTCCATGTGCCAGAGATTTGTACAGAGGAAATATAATGCTCTCATCATGTGTATCCAGAGCACTTTTAATGCACCCCATAATCTTGTTTTCCTTGGCAGCCACTGCCTGGCACTGGCTGCTCCAGGTAAGTTTATCATTAACTAGAATCCCCAAGTCCTTCTCCATGTCAGATTTACCCAGTGGTTTCCCATTCAGTATGTAATGGTAATATTGAGTCCTTCATCCCATGTGTATAACCTTACATTTATCATTGTTAAACTGCATCTGCCACCTTTCGGACCAAGTTTCACACTTTTCCAGATCCATCTGTAGCAGAATACTATCTTCTCTTGTATTGACTGCTTTACGTAGTTTTGAATCATCAGCAAATATCGATATTTTACAGTGTAAACCTTCTACCAGATCGTTAATAAATATGTTGAAGAGAATAGGTCCCAACACCGACCCCTGCGGTAACCCACTGGTCACAGCAACCCAGTTAGAGAATATACCATTTATAACTACCCTCTGCTTTCTATCACTAAGACAGTTACCCATTTACACACATTTTCCCCCAGACCCAGCATTCTCATTTTGTGTACCAACCTCTTGTGTGGCACGGTGTTAAACGCTTTGGAAAAATCAAGATATACCACGTCCAATGACTCACCTTGGTCCAGTCTATAGCTTACCTCTTCATAAAAACTGATTAGATTGGTTTGACAGGAGCAATTCCTCATAAACCCATGCTGATATGGAGTTAAACAGTTATTCTCATTGAGAAAATCCAGAATAACATCCTTCAAATATTTTACCAACAATAGAGGTTAGACTTACAGGCCTATAATTTCCAAGTTCACTTTTAGAGCCCTTTTTAAATATTGGTACTACATTTGCTATGCGACAGTCCTGTGTAACAGACCCCTCCGCTATAGAGTCGCTAAATATAAGAAATAATGGCTTGTCTATTATATTACTTAGTTCTCTTAGTACTTGTGGGTGTATGCCATCCAGACCCGGAGATTTATCTATTTTAATCTTATTTAGCCAGTTTCGCACCTCTTCTTGGGTTAGATTGGTGACCCTTAATATATAGGGTTTTCTTTGTCTCTCAGCATTTCACCTAGCATTTCATTTTCCACTGTGAATACCGTGGAGAAGAAGGTGTTTAATATATTAGCTTTTTCCTCGTCATCTACAACCATTCTTTCCTTACAATCTTTTAAGGGGCCTACACTTTCACTAATGACTCTTTTACCATTGATATAGTTGAAGAACAGTTTGGGATTAGTTTTACTCTCCGTAGCAATGTGCTTGTTAGGTGTCGGATTCCTGGGACTGCACAACAGGAATCCAGAGCCGTACATCCAGCGGTCTCCCATTTCCCTCCGACCACTCAGGGACTTGCTCAGCAATCCCGGTGATCCAGGCATCCTGCTCTGACTCGCTCTGTGAGCCTGGATGTTGCTGCCACCTCTGGTGCAGCAATGGTAGCGCAACCTGCTCTGCAGGGAACCCCTCCAGAGGCTAAGTCCTCTCGCCGTGCTGCTGGGCATGCCCGCAGGATGGCCTCTCAGTGGAGAGCAGGGGTCACATGCTCAGGTCCTGTGTCAGATCTGATTGGCCCTTCCCAGAGTATTGGAAGGTCCCGGAAGCGCATGGCTATAAAAAGCCCACATGGCGGCTCGGCCATGCGCTAGTGTAGACTTATTATGCTATGTGTGAATGGTGATGGATGACTGACTTATTTGAAACCCCTACCCTCGGATATTACAAATGGTGACAGAGTGTTGGTTTAGTCAGCGCCAGGTACTGGCTAGCTATGCGCCACTGAGCTACCATACCATACACTAGCGTCCGTCAGTGACCCCTTCCCTGGCACTGACGTTAAGCGGCCTCAGTTTACGCCGCGCTGCTGTCAGCAGCATCTCTTGGCGTCTGCGGCTGCGGCGCCCCATGCCGGCAGCCTGTGAGGTTAACAGGTCCGGCACTTACGCCTTATTTCCTCTAGGGCGTCTCTGTGCCTGTATCAGAGCCGTGCCTAGCACCTCGGGTGATGCTAACCCGAGTGTAGTGCTCTGCCTCCTAGCTAGTCTGCCATTGTCCAGCTGCGGTCTTGTCTCCTACCGCACGGTGGACCCCGGGCGGCGAACGCACCTCCTATTATTTATATTTGGTGCGTTCCACCGTCCATAACATTACACTAGTGCCAGGGTCTGGCTGGTAATGGCAGACCTGCAGCAGCTGCAGCGCTACATTCGGCAGCTGGAGAGCAGGTTGGCGGCTATTGAGAGCGCCAGCTCAGCTGCAAATGCTGCGCTAGCTGCTGCCCAGACAGTCGCTGAGGCTGTTTCACGTGTGCCCACACTTTTGCCCATGCCGACAATCTCTCGCCTCCCGCTTCCCGACAAGTTCTCGGGTGACAGCGCCACCTGTAGGGGATTAATGAGCCAGTGCTCTATTCAGCTTGAGTTACTGGCTGCGCGGTTCCCTACAGAGTGGGCTAAGGTGGGGTTTATCATCTCATTGCTGTCTGGCAGGGCATTACAGTGGGCTACACCATTTTGGGAACGTGATGATCCCGTGGTTCAGGGTGCTGCTCAGTTTCTTGCGGCGCTGAAGCAGGTTTTTTTGGGACCACGGATCACGCACGATACCTCACTACAATTATTATCCCTAACACAGGGGTCGCTCTCGGTTAGCCATTATGCCATCCGGTTCCGGACATTGGCTTCCAAATTAGAGTGGCCAGACAAAGCATTAGTCCCGGTGTTTTGGAGTGGGTTGGCTGAGCACGTCAAAGATGCTCTAGCTACCAGAGAGGTTCCCAGAAGTCTGGAGGAACTGATTGCCGTTTCCACTCGCATTGACCTCCGGTTTACGGAGCACGGGCTGGAACGTGCACAATCCAGACGTAGGGTTAATTTGGCTCCCACCTTCACCGAGCCGCTAAGAGATCCCGCACAGGAGCTCTCATCCTCCGAACCTATGGAGATGTCTCGCACCGGCCCCAAGCCACGTTCGATGTGAAGCTCCGTACGTTGCTATCAATACCGACAGTTTGGTCATTCGGCTAGCACGTTTCCACAGCACTCGGAAAAACGACCACGTCCAGTAGACGTAGGTGGTGGTCAGTCCAATAGGCAACCCTTTTCCCCTAAACCGGTATTCCGGGGCACTTTAGATAGTGGGGCGTCCACCTGGGAGGCAGAGGTTACGGTGGATTCCGGAGCCGAAGGGAACTTTATGTCCTCGACCTTCGCCCAGAAACATGCTATTCCACTGGTGTTACTGCCTCAACCTCTAACCATTAGGGTGGTTAACGGTGCACCTTTACCATCTCAGGTGACCCACCAGACAGCTCCACTCGGGCTTTCTATCTCACCCTCTCATCGTGAGGTCCTGTCCCTGCTCATTTTGCCTGATGGCATCGACCAGCTGCTTCTCGGGGTTCCCTGGCTCCGTTGCCACTCCCCTCATATTGATTGGGCTTCGGGGAGTATACTGGGTTGGAGCAAGGACTGTGAGGGAAGGTGTCTGGGGGGCAGTGTTCAGGTAGCTTCCACTGAAGGGCCTGCGGATCTTTCCACGTTACCGAAGCCCTACCACCAGTACGCGGACATCTTCTTTAAGAAGTCTGTTGAGACACTCCTGCCGCACCGTCCTTACGATTGCCCGATAGATCTCCTGCCAGGCACAGAACCTCCTAGAGGCTTTGTGTATCCGCTATCACTCCCTGAGACAGAGGCTATGTCGCAGTATATCTGGGAGACCTTGGCTAGAGGTTTTATCAGAAAATCGGTGTCGCCGGCTGGTGCAGGGTTCTTCTTCGTACAGAAGAAGAACGGACAGTTACGCCCCTGCATTTACTACAGAGGTCTCAACGCTATCACGGTCAAAAACAAATACCCTCTCCCGTTGATCTCTGAGTTATTTGACAGGTTGCGAGGTGCCCGGATCTTTACAAAATTAGATCTACGGGGGGCGTACAACCTGATCCTCATTCGCGAAGGAGACGAGTGGAAGACAGCTTTTAATACTAGGGATGGCCATTATGAATATCTGGTCATGCCCTTTGGCCTTTGTAATGCGCCTGCTGTCTTCCAGGATTTCGTTAACGACATCTTCCGCGACATGCTCTCTACCTCGGTGGTGGTCTATCTGGATGATATACTCATCTTCTCGCCAGATTTGACCACCCACCGGAGAGACGTCTGCAGGGTCTTCGACCGTCTGCGGGCGAACTCTCTCTTTGCCAAGCTGGAG
Organism: Dendrobates tinctorius; assembly: GCF_039654945.1. Classification (NCBI taxonomy): domain Eukaryota; kingdom Metazoa; phylum Chordata; class Amphibia; order Anura; family Dendrobatidae; genus Dendrobates; species Dendrobates tinctorius. Next base: position 29,457,001 of record NW_027361737.1, read on the forward strand.
AAGTGCCAGTTTGAGCAGGAGTCCTTGCCGTTCCTGGGCTATATCATCTCGGCCCAGGGGTTGGCTATGGATCCTGCCAAACTGCAGGCGGTGTTGGATTGGCAGGACCCCCATTCATTCAAAGCGGTGCAGCGCTTTTTAGGGTTCGTGAATTATTACCGCCAATTTATACCGCACTTTTCAACACTGGTGGCTCCTTTGGTTGCTCTCACTAAAAAAGGAGCTAACCCCAACGCTTGGTCTGAACAGGTCTCCAAGGCCTTCACGTCTATAAAATCTCATTTTGCTGGCGCTCCCATCTTACATCATCCCGATGTAGATAAGCCATTTATTCTGGAGGTTGATGCCTCTTCCGTCGGTGCAGGAGCAGTCCTTTTCCAGAAGGATGCTCAAGGTCGGAAGCATCCCTGCTTCTTTTTCTCAAAGACCTTCTCACCGGCGGAGAAGAATTACTCCATCGGGGACAGGGAGTTGCTAGCCATGAAGTTTGCCTTTTCCGAGTGGAGACATCTCCTGGAGGGAGCTCGGTTTCTCTTCCAGGTATATACGGACCATAAAAATCTGGTCTATTTACAGACTGCCCAGCACCTGAATTCTCGTCAGGCTAGGTGGTCGCTCTTCTTTTCCCGCTTCCGCTTCACCCTGCATTATCTCTCAGGGGAAAAGAACGTCCATGCAGATGCTCTCTCACACTCAGTAGTTTCTGCGGAAGAAGGAGAGGCTGAGCCTCGGCTAATTCTCCAGTTGGAGAGTTTTACGACCATGGCTCCAGTTGCTCTCGAGTCAGTGCCACTAGGCAAGACCTTGGTGCCTCCCCAGCTACGGCCGGAGGTTCTCACTTGGGCACATGCCTCCAGGGTAGGTGGTCACTTTGGCAATAAGCAGACCACTGAACTCCTGGCAAGGTCATATTGGTGGCCACATATGGCTCGAGATGTTAAGGAATACGTACAAGCATGCGTCTCGTGTGCACAGAACCGACCCTCTAGACAGAGGCCAGCGGGGCTTTTGTATCCTCTGCCAGTGGCGAATAGACCTTGGGAGATTGTTGGCATGGACTTCGTGGTTGGCCTGCCCAAGTCTGGTGGCAGTACGGTCATCTGGGTGGTCACCGAGCATTTTTCCAAAATGGTGCATCTGGTGCCACTCGCACGGTTGCCTTCCGCTCGTGGTCTTGCTACTCTGTTCATAAAGCACGTATTTCGGTTACATGGCATGCCGGCCAAAATCGTTAGTGATCAAGGTCCCCGGTTTGCGTCTCGGTTTTGGAGGGAGCTCTGCAGTCTACTCAGCATCGAGCTAAACCTGTCCTCCGCTTACCATCCCGAGACAAACGGCTTGTTTGAGAGAGCCAGCCAAACCTTGGTCACGTACCTGCAGCATTTTGTCTCTGCCAGGCAGGATGACTGGGCATCCTTGCTACCATGGGCTGAGTTTTCCCTGAATAATGCAGTGGCCGATTCCACTGGTCAGACGCCCTTTCTTTTAAACTACGGCCAACATCCACGCATCCCTGTCCCGATGCCAGTGTCCTCCGCTGATTCCAGGGTGGCAGACTGGGCAGTGGAGGCTCGTGACGTTTGGGATCGCAATCAGGATGCTATCCGGGCCTCTAAAGAAAGGATGAGGGCGACCCGCTCCAAGTTTCTCCCCCGGTGACATGGTGTGGCTCTCTACTCGAAACATCAAACTGCAAGTCAAGTCCCCCAAGTTCGCGCAGTGATACATTGGGCCTTTTAAGGTTCTCGAGTGTATCAGCTCGGTGGTCTATTGCTTGGCTCTTCCTCCACACTTAGCCATTTCGGACGTTTTCCATGTGTCCCTCCTCAAACCAGTTTATATGGCCCGGTTCACCGAGTCATCTGCCAGGTCGTCAGACTTGTCATCTGACGAGTTCGAGGTTAACACCATCGTGGGACGCAGGATTGTCCGTGGCAAAAAAATTTATTTGGTGGATTGGAAGGGTCATGGACCGGAGGCTCGGACCTGGGAGCCAGTGGAGAATATCCATGCTCCACTTCTGATCGCGGCCTTTGAGCGTAGCGAGGCTCAGAGGGGTGGGGGCCCTGGGAGGGGGGGTAATGTTAGGCGTCAGATTCCTGGGACTGCACAACAGGAATCCAGAGCCGTACATCCAGCGGTCTCCCATTTCCCTCCGACTGCTCAGGGACCTGCTCAGCAATCCCGGCGATCCATGCGTCCTGCTCAGACTCGCTCTGTGAGCCTGGATGTTGCTGCCACCTCTGGTGCAGCAATGGTAGCGCAACCTGCTCTGCAGGGAACCGCTCCAGAGGCTAAGTCCTCTCGCCGTGCTGCTGGGCATGCCCGCAGGATGACCTCTCAGTGGAAAGCAGGGGTCACATGCTCAGGTCCTGTGTCGGATCTGATTGGCCCTTCCCAGAGTATTGGAAGGTCCCGGAAGCGCATGGCTATAAAAAGCCTGCATGGCGGCTCGGCCATGCGTTAGTGTAGACTTATTATGCTATGTGCGAATGGTGATGGATGCATGTATCTGGTGACTGACTTATTTGAACCCCTACCCTTGGATATTACAAATGGTGACAGAGTGTTGGCTTAGTCAGCGCCAGGTAGTGGCTAGCTATGCGCCACTGAGCTACCATACCATACACTAGCGTCCGTCAGTGACGGCTTCCCCGGCACTGACGTTAAGCGGCCTCAGTTTACGCCGCGCTGCTGTCAGCAGCATCTCTTGGCGTCCGCGGCTGCGGCGCCACACGCCGGCAGCCTGTGAGGTTAACAGGTCCGGCACTTACGCCTTATTTCCTCTAGGACGTCTCTGTGCCTGTATCAGAGCCGCGCCTAGCACCTCGGGTGATGCTAACCCGAGTGTAGTGCTCTGCCTCCTAGCTAGTCTGCCATTGTCCAGCAGCGGTCTTGTCACCTACCGCACTGTGGACCCCGGGCGGCGAACGCACCTCGTATTATTTATATTTGGTGCGTTCCGCCATCCATAACAGTGCTTCTCTCCCTTTTGGCAGCTTTAATTAGTTTTTTAGATAAAGTATTTTTCTCCCTATAGTTTTTTTAGAGCTTCAACTGTGCCATCCTGCTTTAGTAGTTTAAATGCTTTCTTTTTACTGTTAATTGCCCCTCTTACTTCTTTGTTTAGCCACATTAGGTATTTCCTGTTTTTTGTCCTTTTATTCCCACAAGGCATAAATCACTTACAGTGACTATTTAGGATGTTCTTAAATATTTCCCATTTATTATCTGTATTCTTATTTCTGAGGACATTATCCCAGTCAACCAGATTAAGGGGATCTCTAAGCTGGTCCAACTTTGCCTTCCTAAAGATCAGTGTTTTTGTGACTCCCTGACAAGTCCGCCGAGCGAAAGACAAGTGAAACTGTACAATATTGTGGTCGCTATTTCGACTTTCCATGATTTCCGTTATATTTAGGGTTTTGTGATAGACCCCAATGAGAATTTTGTTGCTATTTTTCCCTCCATGTATTTCGAACCATATGGACTCGACATCCTCATTCCCTTCACTAATATCCTCTCTTAAAGTGGACTTTAGACAAGACTTTAGACAGACAAACCCCTCCTCCTCTCCAATTTTTATTATCCTTTCTATACAGACTGTAACCCTGTAAGTTAACTGCCCAGTCATAGCTTTCATTTAACCATGTCTCGGTTATTCCCACTATGTCATAGTTACCTATAGATATTTTTGCTTCTAGTTCTTCCATCTTGTTTGTCAGGCTTCTGACGTTTGCGAGCATGCAGTTTAGAGGATTTTGTTTTGTTCCAATCTCCTTTCTGTGGATTGTTTTAGAAATTTTCTTACCTCCCTTCCGAGTGTCATCTGCTGGTGTAGGTCCACAGTGTTTTATCAAGACCGAAGTCAGCACAGCTGTCTACCAGGAAATTTTAGAGCACTTCATGCTTTCCTCTGCCGACAAGCTTTTGGAGTTGGAAATTTCCTTCTCCAGCAGGACTTGGCCCCTGTCCACACTGCCAAAAAGACCAATACCTGGTCTACAAACAACAGTATCACTGTGCTTGATTGGCCAGCAAACTCGACTGACCTTAACCCCATAGAGAATCTATGGGGTATTGTCAAGAGGAAAATGAGAGACACGATACCCAACAACACAGAGGAGCTGAAGGCTGCTATTAAAGCAACCTGGGCTTCCATAACACCTCAGCAGTGCTACAGGCTGATCATCTCCATGCCACGCCGCATTGATGCAATAATTGATGCAAAAGGAGACCCGACCAAGTATTGAGTGCATTTACTGAACATACATTTCAGTAGGCCAACATTTCGGATTTTAAAATCATTTCTTCAAGCTGGTGTTATAAAGTATTCTAATTTACTGAGATAATGACTTTTGGGTTTTTATTGGCTGTAAGCCATAATCATCAGTATTAACAGAAATAAACACGTGAAATAGATTACTCTGCAATGACTCTACTGTATACTGTATAATATAGGAGTTTCACTTTTTGTATTGAAGATCTGAAATAAATTACCTTTTTGATGACATTCTAATTTAGTGAGAAGCACTTGTACATGTTTTAATGTAGTTTTATGAAAACAGATCGCACACAGACGTAACATAAAAAAAACGAACATGTAGGTGGCATATGGATGACAATCTGCTGAAAATTAGAAGAAAAAACTTTTGAGTTTTCTGGATGAAACTAGGACGATTTTTCGTGCACTCGTGCAGATAGCCATATTTTCGATCCAAGTGCGATCCATTAAAAAATGAATCACACTTGGACCAATGCTTTTAAATGAGGCTGTCCTCATGTCCAATTTTTTTTCTCAGACCAAGTGGTCCAAGGAAAGAAAACCATAGCAGGCAAGATTTGCCTTAGAGATTCGGATGGCACTCGAACACTCAAGTCTATGAGTTTATGAAAAAATTTGGATAGCGTTCACAAGACATCCAGGTGTTTTCAATTTTCATGAGCTGACAGAATGGAGAAGACAGAGAAACTTTTTTTTTTATCCTCCACATCAGAGAAAAACGTATCCCACTATAATCAAACTCTAATCAGCTTAATGGGACTGGTTTTCTCGGATGGAGAAAACATGGTTGTGCGATCCTAGCCTAAAGGTGCCTGAAGACGAGCGAATGAAAAATTGTTCGAGTTTCATCTAGAAAACTCGGACAATTTTTTTTTAACTTTCATCAGATTTTCATCTGAGTGCCACGTGTCCTTTTTTGCGTCTGTGTGAAATCCGTTTGAAATCTGTATTCATACAACATTAAAACATGCACATGATGAAATACAGTTTCCTAGGTTTATAATAGAAATTTAACCATAAAAATCGGATGCCACTGATGGTCCGCATGGGATTGGACTTTTTTTCACACACCCATAGACTGCATCATAAAAGCATGAGGCTGATTGTCGCCACTCTATGGATTTTTCTATTCTAATGCTTTGCCACGTTTTTTCAGCCATTGCAATGCAAAGTGTAAAATCTGCAGCAAAATCCACACACAGCATGTTTCTATGACATACGTTTGATTCCTTATAAAAATTTAAAAAGAAACTGACTAAAGGTGTAAAAAAAAAGATAAAAATGTTTTTCATATAGGCATGGTTTGATGTGTTAGAGCAATTCCACTGAAAGAGAAAAATTTTGTAGCTAAAGGGGCCCTCTACTGACAAAAATTGTGTACTACACTTTTTAATACAAAACCTTTTGCTCCATATTGTATATAAGCACATTGTCTCTTTGGAGAAGAAGAGGACTTGAACTCTATCGCCTAATTTTGGAAGTAGCAACCCTACAAGTAATTATCAACCCTTTAACGAGCCTTGCAATATGACTTAGGATAAAAGCCAAATCAGAACCTCAATTTGCAGACATAGTGTTTCGGGGTTTTACCCCTCACCAGTACAAAGTATGAGATTTGGCTGGATGAGAGGCTAAGACTGGTATCTTCAAGGAGAGACCTAAAGCATTAGATCCCAGTGATATACCCCAAAACTCTATGTTTTCAAATTGAGATTCTAATTTGACTTTTATCCTAAGTCATATTGCAAGACACATTAAAAGGTTGATAATGACTTGTAGAATCACTGCTTCCAATAGGCGGCACTAGAGTTTAAGGGTCCCGTTTCATATAGCGACGCACCAGCGATCCCGACAACGATATGACCTGGTAAGGATTGCTGGTGCGTTGTCACACAGCAGCTATTCTGAACGATTCCAGCCTGCATCCCTGAGTTCTGCATCGCCAACGAGGTCGCTCGTCGATGTCAAACATAGCGATGCATGCTGGCCAGCGGGACACCGACAATAAAAACATGGCCCAGGACATTCGAGCACAATCAGCCATATCCTGCGGGGGGTGGTCACCGCTATGTGTCACATGTAGCGAGATCGCTGGCGAGATCGCTGTTGCGTCATAAAATCTGTGAGGCATCAGCGATCTCACTATGTGAGACGGGGCCTTAAGTCCTCTTCCTCTCCGAAGAGACAATTTGCATATTTATTTTCCCAGCGGAATATCCAAGGCATTTAATAGTATGCGCATGTAAGAATAATGACTGGACCACAGGTACCTGTTCTGTGTCAGGTCCAGAACTGTCGGGGTTGTCTCTTCTGTTGTCCGGGAGAAATCTAATGAGACTGGACAAACTGACATATATGAGAGTAGGGGGTGTGGCTAAGCGGCTGCAGCCAAAGCGCACGCGGAAGTACTTAGTTGCGGCGGGAACAGACAGCGAGTGATAGGGAGAAGAGATTTCTCTGGCCCTCGAGCCCAGTCACAGAGGAGACCCACGGCGACTAGCAGCGTTCACCAGGAGAGACTTGCAGGACGCTCGTTGGTCACCCTGAAGCGAGGTGCCAAACGCTTCGGGCTCATGAGTACCGCACATGCATTACCTCAGAGAGACTCAATCTGGGACCGTAAGCTGTGCCCTGATTCCCCCATATATGTCCACCAGTCTACGTTAAAACCTAAAGGAAGGATGCCAAATTCTGGAACAGATGCTGGCCGAACTAACAGAACTCTCACCACAACAGGTACAAGTGGAAGCGGTGCTAGAGTGATACCAGAACGTTTTTCCTAATCATGATGATGATTTTAGGTGTACCACAGCTAATAATCCATGAGATTCCAACGGAAAATGCCGCATCCATTAGGGAACGATATTGACAAATTCCATCACAAATGTACCAGGAGGTGAAGGAGATGTTGGCGCATATGCTGCAGAGTGGAGTCATCCTAGAAATCCAAAGTCCATAGGCTGCACCTATTGTCCTAATACGAAAGAAAGGCGGGACCCTGCACTTCTGTGTGGACTACCGAAAACTGAATGCCTGCACTGTGCGAGACTCATACCCACTGCCGAGAATTGAAGAATCATTGTCTGCTTTGGGAAAAGCGAAGTACCTCTCTTCATTGGATCTTGCCAGTTGGTATTGGCAAGTACCCATGTCCAAGTGTGAGCGGGCGAAGAGAGCATTCATACTGCCTAAGGGGTTGTTCGAGTTCAATCAGATGCCTTTCGGCCTTACCAACGCACCTGGGACCTTCCAGCAATTAATGGAAAGGTGTTTGGGAGACTTGAACTTCGAGGCTACCCTCATTTATTTGGATGACATCATCGTATATGCCGCCACCTTTGAGGAGCACCTGCAATGGCTGGAACAGGTGTTGAACCGGCTACAGAAGCATGGTGTCACGCCACCCGCTGCCACGCTCCCCGCTGCTTCTGTCGCGCCGCCTGCGGCTGCGTCCTCTGCCCCTCCTCCCGAGCACCGGCGCACTCACCTCACTCGGCGCGCTTTCGAGGTGCGCATGCGCCGTCCTGCTCCTTCTCTGCCGCCGCTGCAGACGGCCTTCCATGCCCGTCGGGTGCGCCTGCGCACTGCGCGCCAGTGATCCTGCCACTCATCTCCCCTGTTGCTGCTGCTGCTCCACCTCCTGGCCGACCCTGACCCGGAAGCGCTGCCTGCACTCCCATATCAGGTAGCCTCGCCTCTTGCCCAGTGCCTGACTATCAATTGTGTCTAGCACTGCTGATTCAGGTCAACGCGTCCCTGCACTTTCCCAGCCTAGCACTCTGTCCTACGCTCTGTGTTCCTGTGTCTTCTTGTAATCTCTCCCTGTGTTCTCTCCTAGTGCCTGCCTCGCCCGTCCCCGGCCTCTAGTCCTCTCCTGCAGTATCTACCTTCGTCAGCCTAAATCCGTTCCTGTCTACAAACCCTCCCCTGCTGGTCCTTCCGCAACCCTTGTGGTCACCTCTGGTTTTCCTCCTGCTGTTGTCCCCGGGTATCAGCTTCCGCGGCGATAGTCTCCCCGAGGCTTGCCCCAGACGCTCCCTGTATAGGGGGTGGTCCACTTGGCCAGCTCGCCCCGAGGAGGTTCGTCGTCGCGGTCCTGCGGGTTCACTTCTGGTTCTCCTCAGCCCTACACATGGCTTGAAGGTGAAACCTCAGAAATGCTCTTTCTCAAGCAGATTGAATACCTGGGACATGCCGTCTCTACTGAAGGGGTGAGATTGTCATGAGAGAAGATGGCAGCAGTAAAGAATTGGCCCACCACAAAGACCGTGAAAGATGTTCGGGCCTTTCTGGGACTCACTGGGTATTATTAACGGTTCGTAAAAAACTTCACTCGCATTGTAAACCCACTGTTGGAACTGTTGAAAGGAGTGCCGTCTGGTGCAAAAAATCGAACCATTCAGTGGGTAGATAGTCAGGAAGAAGCTTTCCAGGCCCTAAAGATGGCACTAACTGAAGCACCCGTCTTGGCCTATGCAGACTTCTCTCAACCCTTCATTCTTCACACCGATGGGAGTCTGCATTGACTAGGAGCTGTACTGTCACAAATGCAGGGCGGAAAAGAGTGAGTGATTGCTTATGCAAGTCAGTCCCTTCACGACACTGAACAAAATCCAGATTACTACAGTTCTTTTAAGTTGGAACTGCTGTGGTTGGTGTGGGCCATGACCAAGAAGTTCACAGAGTACCTGTCAGGGTCCGAAGTCTTGGAGCGCACTGATAATTCTCTGGCTCATCTGGAAAATGTGAAACTAGGGGCTCTGGAGCAGAGATGGGTGGCCCGCATGGCCAAGTACCGATACAAAATTGCCTACAGGAGAGGAGCTGAGAACACGCATGCCGATGCTTTATCCAGAGTGACTCACGGGCAAACTGGCCCTAACTGGGACGAAGAGCTGGAGGCTGAGGAGATCCCGGAAGTTCATAATCCCGCCAGGACGTTGGTGGCCATGCAGGGACAGATCGGGGAGACATCCAGAGGACACACATTAGGACGCCGTGATGACTGGGTACTGCTTCAGCAGGAAGATAGGGAACTCGCTCAGCTAAGGCAATGTGTGGCTTTGAAACAACTTCCCAGCCAAAGAGAGAGGCTTCAACTGGAAGATGGCCTCCTGTACCAGAAAGTGCAGTTAGCACGAGAGTTGGGAGTCACCTGGGAAGTGGTGCTCCAAGAAACGTTACTTTGCGAGGTAGCCACAGAGGCTCACAAAAGAGTGGAACACTTTGGCCCGGAGAAGACAGTCCAGTGGCTGTAGAAGTTGGTCTACTATCCTTGGTTGAAAAAATCCCAAAAAGGTAAGTGCCTAGAGGTAGCTTCAATATTCAAAAACCAATCCTAATAACAAAGGAAGCTATGTGCCAAATAATAAAATTGCAATATTTTATTGAATATATATAAAAGAATAACACTATAAAACATGTACAAAATAGGGACAACAATGTGCAAAAAAAGCCACATCATTAAGGTAAGCAAAAAGCGATCAAAAAAATCCCATAACAGTATATGGAAAAAGAGTGAAAAAAAATCTTATTACATTTGGCAGCAATCAAATCTCAGGACAATAGATGAAAGCAACCATGTGTAGTAAAATCAATATAAGTCCTAAATAGTACTAAGGGATCAAAGAATAAGAAGAGGCTCAAATAATTGCCTAAGTGTCCAAGAAAAAATATGCAACTCCAAGTAGAGAAAAGTTAATCCATGTGGCAGAAATGACCAGAGTACATATTAGAGATTTGAAAGCTAAGGTATAAGGAAGATATATAAAAGAAAAGTGTTGTTACATTACCTTAAGTAGTGGCGGTACCCCAAAGCGTGTTTCGCGTTTGCTTTTTCAAGGGGAGTGTGTGACAAGGCCTGGTAAGTGGGCCTTTTATATCGTGTCCAAAATCATTAGTGGCAGCGGAGAGAAAGCGGCGCTTCCGGTGGCAGGACCTGCTTGACGTCACACGGGTCAGCGACACGTAATACCAAGCCATGCCCCTTCCCGATGCGTCTTGATAGAGGGGTGGTGCAGGCAGCAGTCAAGACCTGTCTTCCGGGAGATGTGAAAGCATGGAGCTGTAAGAAGTGCACACAGCTAGGAAGTGTGAATGGATCCAGGGAGAAGACATAACACCTATTGTTATGTGAAATAAAAGGGTGTATATAAGAATAGTAGTGTGTGTGCGCATAATAAAAGTGTGTATGTAAAGCCAGAAGATAAAGTGTAATAGTTTCTGGATGGTGTGAAAAACTACTATATGGGGTAGCAGAAAAGTAAATGCTTGTTAGATACAGAATGTGCATTACTAGAAAGTGGCTAGTTCTTATATGATAAAAAAGGGGCATGATGATATTAAACATACTTGCTATGCAATATAGCATGAATGCAAACAATCCCCCCGGACAAGCATAGTGAAATATTTAAAAAAATATGACAATAAATACAAAAAGAGTATTAATAAAACAGTATAGGGCATGATAGAATTACACATACCTATTATGCAGTGTGATATAAATGCAAAGAAACCCTCAAAAAGACAAGCATATTACAAATATATATATGTAGAAGAGGCGTTCAAAAATATATATATAAATAATAATCTTTATATAGCGCCAACATATTCCGCAGCGCTTTACAGTTTAACAGTTTCAAAACACAAGTCATAAGTAACAACTTTAACAATACAATAATTAAAGTAAAATAAGACGACCCTGCTTGTGAGAGCTTACAATCTACAATGAGGTGGGGGAGATACAAAGTACAGGTGTGTATTTACAATGGTGTATTTACAATAATGGTCCAGCCATCTTGAGGGAGTGAGGGATGGATGGAGATAGTAAATGGGCTACTCATGGGCTTACACATAGAATGATTTTGATTAGTGAACGTGATAGGCCGCTCTGAACAAATGTGTTTTGAGGGAGCGCCTAAAACTATGCAAATTGTGGATAGTCCTATTTTCTTGGGGTAGAGCATTCCAGAGGATTGGCGCAGCGCGGGAGAAGTCTTGGAGTCGGGAGTGGGAGGTACGGATTAGTGCAGAGGTTGAAAGTCGTTTGCAGAGCGCAGCGGTTGGTTAGGCCGATAGACAGAAATGAGGGAGGAGATGTAGGGGGGTGCTGCACTGTGGAGAGCTTTGTGGGTGAGAACAAGTACTTTGAAGTGGATCCTATAATGAATAGGCAGCCAGCGTAAGACTGGCGAAGAGCGGACGTGTCCGAGTACCGATTAGCCAGATAGATGAACCTGGCTGCTGTATTAAGTATGCACTGGAGAGGGGATAGTCGAGTAATTAATAGAGCGTTGCAGTAATCCAGGCGGGAGTGGATCAATGCTACAGTGAGGGTTTTTGTTGTTTCCATGGTGAGAAAAGGGCGGATTCTAGAGATGCTCTTTAGGTGTAAGCGGCAAGAGCGGGCAAGAGATTGTATATGGGATGTGAAGGAGAGATTGGTGTCAAATATAACACCCAGACAATGCGCCTGCTGCCGGGATGTTATTATAGTGCCACCCACGGAGAGGGAAATGTCAGATTTAGGGAGGTTAGTAGACGACGGGAGCAGAAGTAGTTCAGTTTTGGAGAGGTTGAGTTTCAGATAGAGAGCGGACATGATGTTGGAGACTGTGGACAGACAGTCACTGGCGTTCTGTAGTACAGCGGGGGTAAGGTCGGGGAATGACGTGTATAGTTGTGTGTCATCAGCATAAAGATGGTACTGAAAGCCAAATCTGCTGATGGTCTGTCCAATTGGGGCCGTGTAGAGAGAGAAGAGAAGGGAGCCAAGGACTGAGCCCTGAGGTTCCCCCAACAGCGAGAGGAAGAGGAGATGACGTGGAGCCAGAGAAGAAAACACTGAAGGAGTGGTCAGAAAGATAGGAGGAGAACCAGGAGAGAGCAGTGTCCTTAATACCTAGTGACTGGAGCCTAGAGAGTAGGAGATGATGGTCAACAGTGTTGAAAGCTGTAGATAGGTCAAGAAGAATGAGCAGAGAGTGGTTATCATTACTTTTTGCTGTCAGAAGGTCATTGGTCACTTTGATGAGTGCAGTTTCAGTCGAATGTAGGAGGCGGAAGCCGGACTGTGAAGGGTCGAGAAGGGAGTGAGTGGAGAGGTAACGGGTAAGGCGGGAGTAAACTAGGCGCTCCAAAGGTTTAGAGATGAAGGGGAGATTGGAGACTGGTCTGTAGTTGTTTGTGCAGGATGGGTTGAGAGTGGGTTTCTTTAGTAATGGAGTAACGATGGGATGTTTGAAAGAGGATGGGAAAATGCCCGAGGAGAGGGAGAGATTAAAGATTGCAGTTAGGTGAGTTGTGATGACTGGAGAGAGACTGGAGGAGATGTGAGGGAATGGGGTCGGTAGTGCATGTGGTCAGACGAGAAGAAGAGAGGAGTCTGGAGACTTCTTCTGTGATGGGATCAAATGTGGAAAGTGAGCCATGGGAGATGCAGGAAGGGATGGGAGTCACAGCAATTGGTGGTTGGGAGCAGATATACTGACGGATATTATCTATTTTTTCTGTGAAGTGGGAGGCCAGGTCATCAGCACAAATGTCTGTGATAGGGGCTTGTGCTTTTGGCCTGAGGAGGGAGTGAAAAGTGTCGAAAAGTTTCTTGGGGTTGTTGGCTAGTGAGGAGATCAGGGTGGTGAAGTAGGTCTGTTTGGCGACGTGAAGGGCAGCGTTATAGGTTCTTAACATAAATTTGAAGTAGATGAAGCCTTCTGGTGTGCGGGTTTTTCTCCATAGGCGTTCAACAGTCCTAGAGCATCGCTGGAGAAGTCGAGTTTGCGATGTCAGCCATGGCTGTTTTACTTTGTGCTTGGAGGTTCTGAGGGTGATCGGAGCTACTAGGTAAAGGGTGCTTCTAAGAGTGTCATTGTAGTGATGAACAGCCAGATCAGGACAGGAAAAAGAGGCGATTGGGGACAGTGATGAGTGTAGGGAGTCTGAAAGTGTCTGAGGGTTAATGGCTTGCAGATTTCTGATTGTGTGGTAGGTAGGAGTGAGCTGGGGTGGGCGAGGATTTGTGAGCGTGAAGGAGAGTATGTTGTGGTCAGAGAGTGGAAGCGGTGAGTTATTTAGGTGGGAGATTGAACAGAGCCGGACAAAGATGAGTTCAAGGGTGTTACCGTCCTTGTGTGTCTCAGAGGTTGAAAGCTGCGAGAGGCCTAGAGAGGTGGTCAGTGATAGAAGCTGGGATACAGATGTGGAGGTAGGGCTGTTAATGGGGATGTTGAAGTCTCCCAGGATAAGAGTTGGTAGCTCTGAGGACATGAAGTGTGGCAGTCATTCAGAAAAATGGTCAAGGAAGTGAGTGGGTTAGCCTGGGGGCCGGTATATGACCGCTACTCTGAGGGAGAGGGGACGGAAGAGCCTGATGGTGTGGACCTCAAAAGAAGGGAGTGAGAGTGATGGAACTGAGGGGATGACCTGTAAAGTGCATTGTGGGGACAGGAGTATGCCGAATCCACCACCAAGTCTGTTTGTGGGTCTCAGGGAATGAGAGAAATGTAAGCCACCATAGGAAATGGCAGCAGGAGAGACAGTGTCAGAATCCTGAATCCAGGTTTCAGTGAGGGCCAACAGATTAAGAGAGTTGTTCATAAAGTAGTTGTGCAGGAAAGGAAGCTTGTTACAAACAGACCGTGCATTCCAGAGGGCACAATTAAAAGATGGAGATGAGGGAGTGCAAGTAATATTAATAATTATTATGGTTTCGATATGAGGTAGGGTAGGGGTTGAGGTTGGGGGATGGTGGACCAGGGTTCGAGGAGATGTCCCCTGAAATCAGTAGGAGTAGGAAAATAAAGAGCAAATAGTTGTTGGAATTGTAAGTAGTATTTTTCTGTGATGTGTTTGGGCAAGATGGGCTGAGGTTTATCAGGAAGGTGAGGAGTGCATGGGAGATGTACATGGGAGAGGGAAGTATAGAGGGGCTGATGTGTCAGAGTCTTGATGGAGGGGGATGGGGTGAATGTGGATGGCAAGGGAGCACAGGAGGATAGAAATAAAGCACATGGCTAAAAGGGAAAACAAAGTGTGGGTTACCTGATTCCTGCCCTGATTAACTGCCATGGATAACTGTCGTTTTCTTGATGCTTAGCTTCTGTGATGCTTTGCTTATGGGATGCCTACGCGCACCCCTCACTGCGTGCTTCCCCTTAGGAACTACAAAATATATAGGCCACACTACAGGGTCAGGAGAAAGGGATTGAGGGAGCTGGTTTGGTATAATTTGGCAGCTGGGACCAGCACACCAGGGGGTGGTTAGATGATCAAAGGCACGAGACCAGGCTGCATCTACTGTATATGCTACAGCACCTTCCACCTGATAAGATCTAGAGAGGCCCCAGTCACGCATATAAAGCAGTAAGTATTAAATACAGTGCAACAATTTAATTATACCAAAGCTTTAGCAGGCACATTAAAATATGTAGCAAAATGGTAATTCAGCAGAAGACAGACAGCAAGCTGAAGTATGGAGTTGTACCATTTGGATATATTGCAGCAGAAATGACAGCAAGCAGAGGTGGGAAGTTGTACCATTCGGGCTGCTTGCTAACAGTGAATGGAGTGAATACATGCAGGGTGGATCAGTTGATTACCATTTGGATATATTGCAGCAGAAATGACAGCCAGCAGAGGTGGGAAGTTGTACCATTCAGGCTGCTTGCTAACAGTGAATGGAGTGAATACATGCAGGGTGGATCAGTTGATTACCTGTGTGAAGAGAGAAGATGAATGTTAATTCCTTGCCATGGATAACTGTCGTTTTCTTGATGCTTAGCTTCTGTGATGCTTTGCTTATGGGATGCCTGCGTGCACCTGACTATCATATAATAATTATATTAATAATGTAAAAAGATATATAAAAAGAATAAATAAATTTGTCTCAATGTGAATTTAAATAACATTATATGCAATAAATACAGAAAAAATTCACTATATAGTGACAGTGCATAAAGCAAAAAAGCGAGGATAAAAAAAATAATTCAGTCACCATAAGGGTGATGAGGTGCTCAAAGAAATATATATAAAAAAATAATATTGTATGTGTGTCAGTGTCCAGCTGCAGCAATGAGACTCATGGGTCTTTCCCACCTGGTAATCAAGTACCTGCACGGACTGGATTAGGAGTAGATCCTTCAATAGGAGAACAAAAAGGAAATCCAGCAAGAACTCAGCAAACCAGGGTTGGAGTAAAATGATGCTTTTCTTTATTTCTTCAACAAGGTATAAAAACGACCCACAAGAATCAGAAACCAGGTTTGGACCGTGAAGAAGGCGGATTAGGCCGCCAAAACGCGTAGTCCCATTTGCGCTTATTTCTGCCATGTGCTCTGGTTTCTGATTCTTGTGGGTCATTTCTATACCTTGTTGAAGAAATAAAAAAAAGCATCATTTTACTCCAACCCTGGTTTGCTGAGTTCTTGCTGGATTTCCTTTTTGTTCTCCTAAAAAAATAATATTATAAGACAAAGAAGCCTCAGAAAAAAGTCCAAATAGTCCATCAGTGTCCCAAGATCATCAGATTTATGCAAGTCTTGAGGGAATCAGCATCCTGTCTGGAAGAGGGTGCAAATGGATCCAAGTAGCCACATCATGACAAAGAGCAAGATAATACAAGGAAAACTAAAACTAAAAATTAGAAAAAAGACAAATATTAATAAAATATATAAAAACACAATAAAAAAGCTAAATTAAAGAAAAGGGGCAAAACTGAGGACTTCATTAAGGCCAAATGGGTGAACCAAATTAATTTTTGAGATACATCTGGCTTTCAATTGGGCCAGGGTTTTTCTCTAATTCCCCCTCTGAGGTCAATATGCACTCTAACAATACCAGTGACCTTTAATAAGTCAGCATTACAATTGTGAAATTTTTTGAAATGCCTAGTTATAGGCTTAAGGAGTGATGCATCAACCACATCACGTGCATTCACGATGTCCCGATAATGTTCCCTTACCCTTATTTTAAGAGGTCTAGATGTTTGGCCTATATTGATTCTTGAACAAGTGCAAATAGCGTAGTAAACCACCCCAGTCGTGTTACAAGTGATATGTTGGGTGATTGTAAAAATCTTCTTGCCGTCACTTGACTTGAAAGTGGTAGCGCGGGCTGTTGTGAATTCTCTCTCTGGCTTCCCTCTGGTGATTACTGAAGATAGTGGAGCTGGTCAGATTGAGAGTTCTCTTTCTGGGCTCCCTCTGGTGGTTACTGGAAGTAGTGGAGCTGATCTGATTGACAGAGGCTTGCCACCTGATAATGAGGAAGACGATTGGAGATCTGGGGTTTCTGATTGGGATTTAAGACAGCTGACTCCCTCTATCCCTGCTGGTGATTTTTTTCCAGTGCCTCCTGAGATCTGATGTCTCCTGCTCTTTCCCTGCATGGTTCAGCTAAGTGGTTCATTTGCTATTCTGTTTGCATTTGATCTGGTTTTGTCTATCTCTGCTTTGTGCGGGTCAGTCAGCTCTGGCTGGGGCTGTGCTGAATCACCGCCCATATGTTACTGCATGTGCCAGTTTGTTTAGTCCCCTTTTATATTGGTCTCTTTTTGCTTTCAGAATATACCAGAGTGCTGATATAGTGGGGGGCGAAGTCGTGTGACTTCAGTGTTTTTTGCATCAGACATGTTGGACTTTTGCAGGGTTTTTTTGCATGATTGCAGACAGTGTCTTTCCTTTCCTGTCCTGTCTAGTCAGTGTGGGCCCCATCATTTGCTCAGTCTGTTTCTCTGCCTGCGTTTGTATTTTCATCTTGTCTCACTGACAATATATGTTTGGGGGCTATCTATTCCTTTGGGGTCTGTTCCGGGGCAGTTTAGATTTCCCCTTTCTTGCTTTAGGCTTAGTTAGCTCTCCGGCTGTGCCGAGGCGTCTATGATCATCGTAGGTACGCTCCATGGCTACTACTAGTTGTGTGAACAGGATCAGGGGTCTGCATCCGCTTAGTTACCAACCTCTCTGGTTTTCTGTGGCTTAGCCTGGGCCTGCTATCCTCCTCGGTGCCCATTCATAACATAATCACCAGCCTACCTGTAGACTCTAGGGTACTCTAAAGCAGGAAAGAATTTAAAAAGAAAAAAAAAGTGTCAGAATTTTTTTTTTCATATATTTTTTCCTCTTTTTCTGGGGCTGTAGGAGGATATTTTTTTTTTGTCTAAATGGAGACTAAGCAATTGTCTGATCATGTTGAGCAGCTCGCTGCTGAAGTGCGGGGAATTTCTGCCTATCTCGCTCAATCATCAGCTGTTGAACCAAAAATCCCTACTACTCATGTGTTTTCTGGGGATCGGTCTAAATTTTTGAATTTTAAGAATAATTGTAAATTATTTTTTGCTTTGAAACCTAACTCATCGGGTAGCTCTGTGCAGCAGGTTAAAATTGTCATCTCCCTGCTACGCGGCGATCGCCAGGATTGGGCCTTTTCTTTGACACCCGGAGATCCTATTCTGGCTAATGTGGACGCGTTTTTTCAAGCCTTGGGGTTGTTGTATGATGAACCTAATGCTATTGATCAAGCTGAGAAAACTTTATTGGCATTGAACCAGGGTCAGGATTCGGCAGAGTTGTATTGTCAAAAATTCCGAAAGCAGGGCGGGCCTTACTAAATGGAAAGACGATGCACTAGCAGCTCTCTTTCGGAAGGGTTTGGCAGAAACCGTAAAATATGTTATGGTGGGATTTCCTGTTCCCTCTGGTCTTGACAACTCTATGTCATTGGCCATTCAAATTGATCGGCGTTTACGTGAACGTAAAACTACACGAGAGGCGTTGCCGCCTTTCGAACGAACTTCTGAACCCATGCAATGTGATAGGGTTTTGTCTAGGGCGCAACGTCAGGAGTTTAGAAGGCGTAATAAGTTGTGTTTTTTCTGTGGGGATGCCTCTCATACTATTGCTGTCTGCCCTAAGCGAGAAAAGCGTTTTGCTCACACATTTGCGGTGGGCAGTGTACAGCCTAAGTTCGTTTTGGTGATTACCCTGATCTGCTCCTTGTCTACAATTTCCACTAAGGCTTTTGTTGATTCAGGAGCAGCTTTGAATCTGATGGATTTGGACTTTGCTAAATGTTGTGGTTTTCCCAGGATACCCCTGCGGACTCCTATCCCTTTGAGGGGTATTGATGCTACTCCCTTGGGGGAGAATAAACCCCAGTTTTGGACCCAGGTGATAATGCGGGTCGCCCTGGACCACCAAGAAAATTGCAAATTTTTGGTGTTGCACAATTTGCATGATACTATTGTTCTGGGTTTCCCTTGGTTGCAAACTCATAATCCTGTTTTAGATTGGAAATCTGTCTGTGGTAGTTGGAGTTGTCAATGTGTTCTTAGTGACACTCCTGTTTTCTCCACCTCTCCCCAGTCTCATGATATTCCTGACTATTTGGCTGATTTTTCTGATGTATTCAGTAAGAGTAAGTCTGCGTCTTTGCCTCCTCATAGGAGTTATGACTGTGCAATTGAGTTAATGCCCGGGTGTAAATTTCCCAAGGGTCGGCTTTTCAACTTATCGGTACCCGAACATGATGCTATGCGATCTTATATCAAGGAGTCGTTGGAGAAGGGTCATATTAGACCATCCTCTTCACCTTTAGGTGCTGTTTTTTTTGTGGCCAAGAAAGATGGTTCATTAAGGCCATGTATTGACTATCGTTCCCTTAACAAAATCACTGTTAAATATCAGTACCCGCTACCCCTGATTTCTGACTTATTTTCCAGAGTTAAAAGTGCCTGTTGGTTTACCAAGCTTGACCTCAGGGGGGCGTATAATCTCATTCGCATCAAGCACGGGGATGAATGGAAGACGGCATTTAATACTCTGAAGGGACATTTTGAGTACCTGATGATCCCTTTTGGGCTCACTAATGCCCCTTCTGTCTTCCAGTCTTTTATGAACAATATTTTCTGGGACTTTGTGGATAAGTTTTTGATCATTTATCTGGATGATATTTTGATCTTTTCCAGTGATTGGGATTCTCATGTGGAACATGTCTGGACTGTGTTCTGGATTTTGAGGGAAAATTCTCTGTATGTTAAGGGATCGAAGTGCCTCTTTGGTGTACAGAGGATTTCATTTTTGGGATTCATTTTGACCCTGTCGGCTATTGATATGGACCCGGCCAAGATGCAGGCCATTTATGATTGGGTTCAGCCCACTTCTCTGAAGGCTCTCCAGAAGTTTGTGGGTTTTGCTAATTTCTACCGTAAATTTATAAGTAATTTTTCTGGTATTGTTAAACCACTGACTGATTTGACCAAAAAGTGCGCTGATGTGGTGAATTGGTCTCCAGAGGCAGTTTAGGTATTTCAGGAGCTTAAGCGGAGATTCACTTCTGCTCTGGTTCTACGGCAACCTGATGCCTCACTCCCATCTCAGGTGGAGGTAGATGCTTCTGAGATTGGTGCAGGAGCCGTTTTGTCACAAAGAGATCTGGTGACTTCTATGATGAATCCCTGTGCCTTTCTTTCTTGACAATTCTCCCCATCTGAACGTAACTATGACGTGGGGAATTGGGAATTGTTGGCCATGAAATGGGCATTTGAAGAGTGGAGACATTGGTTGGAGGGAGCTAGAAATCAAGTTGTGGTCGTCACCGACCACAAGAATTTAATTTATCTTGAATCAGCCAAACGCTTGAATCTTAGACAGGCTAGGTGGACCTTGTTTTTCAGGCGTTTTAATTTTGTGGTCTCTTATCTTCCGGGCACTAAGAATGTTAAGGCGGACGCCGTTTCGAGGAGTTTGTTTGCGGATTCTCTTGATGTGACCGAGCCTACTACCATTCTAAATGAGGGTTTAGTTCTTTCCGCCATCTCACCCGATTTGAGACGTGTTCTGGAGGAATTTCAGGTGGACAAACCTGAACGTTGCCCTATGGGAAATTGTATGTCCCTGACCAGTGGAGGAAAAGAGTAATGTCTGTAATTCATTGCTCCACGTTGGCTGGTCATCCAGGTATTTTTGGTACCAGAGATTTGGTGAGTCGGTCTTTATGGTGGCCTGCCTTATCTCGTGATGTCAGGAATTTTGTGCAGTCCTGTGGGACTTGTTCTCGGTCCAAGCCCTGTTCTCATTCTAGTGGGTTGTTGATGCCCCTGCCGGTGCCCAGGAGGCCATGGACTCATATCTCAATGGATTTTATTTCTGATCTTCCTGTCTCTCAGAGAATGACTGTTATCTAGGTGATCTGTGATAGATTTTCTAAGATGGTCCATCTTGTACCACTCCCAAAGTTGCCATCTTCTTCTGAGTTGGTGCCCTTGTTTTTACAACAGGTGGTTCGGTTACACGGGATTCCTGAGAACATTGTGTTGGACAGAGGAGTCCAGTTTGTTTCCAGATTTTGGAGAGCTTTTTGTTCCAAACTGGGAATTCAGTTATCTTTCTCCTCTGCATTTCATCCTCAGACCAATGGGCAGACTGAGTGAACAAACCAGACTTTGGAATCCTATTTGAGATGTTTCATATCTGCTGATCAGGATGACTGGGTCTCATTTTTGCCCTTGGCTGAATTTGCGCTAAACAATAGGGCTAGTTCTGCCAATTTGATGTCGCCCTTTTTCTGTAACTTTGGGTTTCATCCTCAATTTTCTTCAGGGCAGGTGGAATCTTTGGCCTGACCAAGTGTGGATTCTGTAGTAGAGAGAATGCAGCAGATTTGGGACCAAGTAGTGGATAAGTTGTCCCACTCTCAGGAAAAAGCCCAACGGTTTTCCAACCGGCATAGGACCATTGGTCCCCGGTTTAAAGTGGGTGATATGGTTTGGTTGTCTTCAAAGAATATTCCTATGAAGGTTGCGTCTCCAAAATTCAAGCCAAGATTCATTGGACCTTATAAGATTTTGGAAATCCTTAATCCCGTTTCTTTCCGTATGGCTCTTCCAGTTACGTTTAAGATTCATAATGTGTTCCATAAATCCTTGTTAAAGAGGTTTGTAGAGCCAGTAGTTCCCATGGCGGCGCCTCCTGACCCTGTATTGGTTAAAGGTAATTTGGAGTATGAGGTAGAGAAAATATTGGATTCTCGTTTGGCTAGACGTAGACTCCAGTACCTGGTCAAATGGAAGGGTTATGGCCAGGAGGATAATTCTTGGGTCTCTGCTTCTGACATTCATGCCGAAAGATTGGTTCGTGCTTTTCACCGGGCCCATCCTGACCAGCCTGGTGGCATGGATGAGGGTTCGGTGACCCCTCCTCAAGGTGGGGTACTGTTGTGAATTCTCTCTCTGGCTTCCCTCTGGTGATTACTGAAGATAGTGGAGCTGGTCAGATTGAGAGTTCTCTTCCTGGGCTCCCTCTGGTGGTTACTGGAGGTAGTGGAGCTGATCTGATTGACAGAGGCTTGCCACCTGATAATGAAGAAGACGATTGGAGATCTGGGGTTTCTGATTGGGATTTAAGACAGCTGACTCCCTATATCCCTGCTGGTTATTTTTTTTCCTGTGCCTCCTGAGATCTGATGTCTCCTGCTCTTTCCCTGCATGGTTCAGCTAAGTGGTTCATTTGCTATTCTGTTTGCATTTGATCTGGTTTTGTCTATCTCTGCTTTGTGCGGGTCAGTCAGCTGCGGCTGGGGCTGTGCTGAATCACCGCCCATATGTTACTGCATGTGCCAATTTGTTTAGTCCCCTTTTATATTGGTCTCTTTTTGCTTTGCTTTTAGAATATACCAGAGTGCTGATATAGTTGGGGGCGAAGTCGTGTGACTTCAGTGTTTTTGGCATCAGATGTGTTGGACTTTTGCAGGGTTTTTTTGCGTGATTGCAGACAGTGTCTTTCCTTTCCTGTCCTGTCTAGTCAGTGTGGGCCCCATCATTTGTTCAGTCTATTTTTCTGCCTGCGTTTGTATTTTCATCTTGTCTCACTGACAATATATGTTTGGGGGCTATCTATTCCTTTGGGGTCTGCTCCGGGGCAGTTTAGATTTCCCCTTTCTTGCTTTAGGCTTAGTTAGCTCTCCGGCTGTGCCGAGGCGTCTAGGATCATCGTAGGTACGCTCCAAGGCTACTTCTATTTGTGTGGACAGGATCAGAGGTCTGCATCCGCTTAGTTACCAGCCTCTCTGGTTTTCTGTGGCTTAGCCTGGGCCTGCTATCCTCCTCGGTGCCCATTCATAACAGTGGGCCATATTAGGACAGGAAGTACAGCTACCACATGGGTAGAAGCCCCATTTGGGGCCCTTTGATCCGAAAGCTTTGTCTAATTGCGGTCCAAGATAGTAGCTATGAACAAGCTTGTCTTTGAGGTTAGCTGATCTTCTGTACGTAATGGATGACTGACTAGGTACCGTATATACTCGAGTATAAGCCGACCTGAGCATAAGCCGACCCCCCTAATTTTGCCACAAAAAAACTGGGAAAACTTATTGACTCGAGTATAAGCCTAGGGTGGGAAATGCTCCATAGATTATTCCCCCATATGGTGTCCCTAGAAGAAGCTCCATAGATTTTTCCCCCATATGCTGCTCCTTAGATTATTCCCCCACATGAAGCTCCTTAGATTATTCCCCCATATGAAGCTCCTTAGATTATTCCCCCATATAAAGCTCCTTAGATTATTCCTCCATATGAAGCTCCTTAGATTATTCCCCCATAAGAAACTCCTTAGATTATTCCCCCATGTGCTGCCGCTGCTGCATGTAAAATAAAAAAAAAATGACATACTCACCTCTCCGTCGCTGGTTGTCAGATACTCACCTGTCCTGCGTCCATGGCTGCTCACCGCTATCTGCCACGTCATCTGTCAGTGACATTAAGACTGCAGGGGGCGCGGCGCGCAGTAATCACGTCACCGCGCCCTCTGCTGTCTGAAATCACTGACCGATGACAGACAGCAGCAAGCAGCGATGGACGCAGGACAGGTGAGTATCGCTATACTTACCCATCCTGACGCTGTCTCTTGAGCCCCCAGCTTCTCCGCGCTCTCTCTTCCTGCCTTCAGCGGTCACGTGATACCGCTCATTAAAACTCATGAATATGCGCATATTCATGAGTTTTAATGAGCGGTACCACATGACCGCTGAAGGCAGGAAGGGAGATCGCGGAGAAGCTGGGGGCTCAAGAGACAGCGTCAGGACGGGTAAGTATGACCTGACACCCCCGCCCCCCCTCCCCCTCCGACCCCCCGGTGTATATGACTCGAATATAAGCCGAGAGGGGGACTTTCAGCACAAAAAAATGGGCTGAAAATCTCGGCTTATATTCGAGTATATACGGTAAGTATTTTGTTAGGGTGTTATCCAGTTTTAGTATTGGCCAATATTTATTTATAGCACATCTCATCTCCGATCATCTGCTGTTATATGTGGCGATGAATCTTACCCGGGTTTCTTTGTTTGATTTCTGACGTGCTTGCAATAAATCAGAGCGCTTAGCTTTGTTATCTCGTTGTTCGGCCTCGTTTTATACTCCTTTTGGAATAACCCCGTTCTTCAAACCTGGTGGTAAGAAGTGACGCTTATTCAGCAAAGGAATGTTCATTGGAACAGCTCCTTTTTAATCTTAAAAATTGACCAGTTGGTATTCCATTGATGAGTGGCTTGCGTTGCGAGGAACTTACATGTAGGAAGGAGTCGACTGCAGTTTCCTTCCTGAAAACAGAGATTTGTAAAAAGCCACTCTTGTCTCCTGATATCTGAATATCACAGCATTCCTGTAATATTTACATGTGAGCTTAATGTTTAAGGCGTTATCATTCAAAATTTTCAGAAAATCGAGAAGGTCCTGTTCGGGGCCCTCCCGGGAGACGTGTCTTGACTCCTGCCTGCACCACCCTTATATCCTGACACGTCGGGAGGGGGCGTGGCTTGGTATCATGTGACGCTGACCCGTGTGACGTCACGCAGGTCTTGCCACCGGAAGTGCCACTTTTCTCCCCTGCCACTAATGATTTTGGACACAATATAAAAGGCAAAATGCGCGTTGGGGTACCGCCACTACTTAAGGCAATGTAACAACATTTTTTCTTTTGTATATCTTCCTTATACCTTAGCTTTCAAATCTCTAATAAGTACTCTGGTCATTTCTGCCACATGGATTAACTTTTCTCTACCTGGAGTTGCATATTTTTTCTTGGACACTTAGGCAATTATTTGAGCCTCTTCTTACACTTGGCCCCTTAGTACCACTTAGGACTTATATTGATTTTACTACACATGGTTGCTTTCTTCTATTGTCCTGAGATTTGATTGCTGCCAAATGTAATAAGATTTTTTTTCACTCTTTTTCCATATACTGTTATGGGATTTTTTTTTATAGCTTTTTGCTTACCTTAATGATGTGGCGTTTTTTTGCACATTGTTGTCTGTTGTGAACTCTCTTGATCTGACTTCTGAGTCAGGGCTCCCTCTGGTGGTTGCTGCGGGTAGTGGAGCTGGTCGTGTTGATGGAAGTCTATCACCTGAAGACGATGATTGGAAGTCAGGGGTTACTGACTGGGAGGATTTAAATGAGCAAGCTTTCTTCAGTTGCTGCTGGTGATTTGGTTTCTCTTCCTGTGCATTGTGAAGTCTGCTTTTTCCCCTCCTTGGTCTTGCATCATTCAGATAAGTTGTTTGCTGGAATCTTTTGCATTTGATATAGTTTTTGCCTTTCTCTGCTTTCTGCTTTGCTGTGTGGGTTCAGCATTATTCCCTGCTGGGATTTGTGCTAGACCCTGCTCATATGTCACAGCTTATGTCATTCTGTTCAGTATTGCTAATTCCCTGTTCCTGCTCATATGTCACAGCTTATGTCATTCTGTTCAGTATTGCTAATTCCCTGTTTTATTAGTATCTTTTGCTTTGCTTCCAGTTCACACCAGAATGCTGATCTAGTGGGGGAGAGGTCGTGTGACCTCAGTGCTTTTGTATATCAGACGTGTTGGATTTTTTAGGGGTTTTGCGTGATTGCAGACAGTATCTTTTCTGTCCTGTCCTATCTAGACAGTTTGGGCCCCATCATTTGCTCACTATTTTCTGCCTGCATTTGTGCCTCATCTTGTCTCACTGACAAAATATGTTTGGGGGCTATCTATTCCTTTGGGGTTCTACTCCGGGGCAGTTTAGCTTTCCCCTTTCTTGCTTTAGGCTTAGTTAACTGTTTGGCTGTGCCGAGGCGTCTAGGGCATCGTAGGCACGTCCCATGGCTAATGCTAGTTGTGTTGTTAGGTTTAGGGGTCTGCAATCCGCTCAGTTAACAACCTTTCTGGTTTCCTGATTGCTTAGCTAATTCCCCGGTAATCCTCCTCGGTGACCGAATCATATCAGAATCACCAGCCTAAACTGTAGACTCTAGGGTACTCTAAAGAAGGAAAAAATTGTAAAAAAAAAAAAAGTGTCAGAATTTTTTATATATTTTTTCCTCTTTTTCTCTGGGGACCGTAGGAGGATTTTTTTCTTTAATGGAGACTAAGCAATTGTCCGATCGTGTTGAGTAGCTCGCTGCTGAAGTTCGGGGAATTTCTGCCTATCTCGCTCAATCGTCTGCTGTAGAACCAAAAATTCCTATTTCTGATGTATTTTCTGGGGATCGATCTAAATTTTTGAACTTTAAGAATAATTGTAAACTGTTTTTTGCCTTGAAATCTAACTTCTTTGGGAACTCAGTGCAGCAGGTTAAAATTGTCATCTCCCTGTTACGCGTCGGTTCCCAGGACAGGGCTTTTTCTTTGACACCTGGGAATCCTATTTTGGCTGATGTGGATGCGTTTTTCCAAGCCTTGGGGTTGTTGTATGATGAACCTAATGTTATTTATCAAGTTGAGAAAACCTTATTGGCATTAAACCAAGGTCAGGATGCTGCAGAGTTATATTGTCAAAAATTCCAAAAGTGGGCGGTCCTTACTAAATGGAATGATGATGCCCTAGCAGCTCTCTTTCGGAAAGGTTTGGCAAAAACCGTAAAAGATGTTATGGTGGGATTTCCTGTCCCCTCTGGTCTTAACGACTCTATGTCAATAGCCATTCAAATTGATCGACGTTTACGTGAACGTAAAACTATGCAAAAGGCGGTGCTGCCTTTTGAACAAACTTCTGAGCCCATGCAATGTGATAGGGTTTTGTCTAGGGCGTAACGTCAAGAGTTTAGAAGGCGTAATAAGTTATGCTTCTTTTGTGGGGAGTGACGCCTCTCATGCTATTTCTATTTGCCCTAAGCGGGAAAAACGTTTTGCCCACTCATTTGCTATGGGCAGTGTACAGCCTAAATTCGTTTTGGTGGTTTCCTTGATCTGCTCTTTGTCTTCATTTTCTGCTAAAGCTTTTGTTGAATCAGGAGCAGCTCTGAATCTGATGGATTTTGACTTTGCCAAACGTTGTGGGTTTCCCGTGATACCCCTGCGGACCCCAATTCCTTTGAGGGGTATTGATGCTACCCCCTTGGCGGAGAATAAACCCCTGTTTTTGACCCAGGTGATAATGCGGGCCGCCCCGGACCACCAAGAGAATTGTAAATATTTGGTGTTGCATAATTTACATGACATTATTGTACTGGGTTTTCCTTGGTTGCAGACCCATAATCCTGTTTTGGATTGGAAATCTGTGTCTGTGGTGAGTTGGGGTTGTCAATGTGTTCTTAGTGACATTCCTGTTTTCTCCACCTCTCCCCAGTCTCATGATGTTCCTGATTAATTGGCTGATTTTTCCGATGTATTTAGTGAGAGTAAGTCCGCGTCTTTGCCTCCTCATAGTAGTTATGATTGCTCGATTGACTTAGTGCCCGGTTGTAAATTTCCCAAGGGTTGGCTTCTCAACCTATCTGTACCTGAAAATTATGCTATGCGATCTTATATCAAGGAGTCATTGGAGAAGGGTCATATCAGACCATCCGCTTCACCTTTAGGTGCTGTTTTTTTTTTTTGTGGCCAAGAAAGATGGATCATTAAGGCCATGTATTGATCATCGTTCTCTTAATAAAATCACTGTTAAATATCAGTATCCGTTACCCCTTATTTCTGATTTATTTTCCAGAGTTAAAGGTGCTAGTTGGTTTACCAAGCTTGACCTTAGGGAGCGTATAATCTTATTTGCATCAAGCACGGGGATGAATGGAAGATGGCGTTTAATACTCCGGAGGGACATTTTGAGTACCTAGTGATGCCTTTTGGGCTCACTAATGCACCTTCCTTCTTCCAATCTTTCATGAACGATATTTTCCGGGACTTTGTGGATAAGTTTTTGATCACTTATTTGGACGATATTTTGATTTTTTCCAGTGATTGGGATTCTCATGTGGAACATGTACGGACTGTGTTCCGGATTTTGAGAGAAAACGCTCTGTATGTTAAGGGATCGAAATGTCTCTTTGGCGTACAAAAGATTTCGTTTTTGGGATTCATTTTGTCCACGTCTGCTATTGAAATGGACCCGGCCAAGGTCCAGGCCATTTATGATTGAGTTCAGCCCACTTCCTTGAAGGCCCTCCAGAAGTTTTTGGGTTTTGCTAACTTCTACCGTAAATTCATAAGTAATTTTTTTGGTATCGTAAAACCACTGACGGATTTGACCAAAAAGGGCGCTGATGTGGTGAATTGGTCTCCAGAGGCAGTCTCGGTGTTCCAGGAGCTTAAGCGGAGATTCACTGCTGCTACGGTCTTACGGCAACCTGATGTTTCACTCCCATTTCAGGTGGAGATAAATGTTTCTGAGATTGGTGCAGGAGCCTTTTTGTCTCAAAGTGTTAGGGGCTGGTGGAACGCACCAAATAATGAAGATGGTATTTAGGTGCGTTCGCAGCACGGGGTCCACCGTGCAGAGGTGTTAACTGCTGCTCGGTAATGGCGGACTTGGTATAGCGGTATATTAAAGGGACACACGGGGTTAACCTCTCCCAGTGTGTACAAAGGCTGACTCTGTTACCTCACAGAGCCACACAACCGCCAAATAATAAATGCCATAGCCTGTTTGTATTCACAGAGCTCGGCAGTGTGAGTGCTAGCATATAGTCACAGGACTCTGCCCCTGAGACACTGGGTTAGAGTCCCAGAGAAGTATAACATGTGCAAGTGTGCACAGTGCCGCTCAGGCGGACGCCACTAATCTCCCAGGAATGGGCCAGATAAGCGCAGGCTGCGCAAGACGTTGCACAGGCATGGCTGTCATTTGCCACGGTACGATAGTGCCCTGCAGTGGGCGACACCATTGGACGCTAGTGTGCAGAAGGCTGGATTGCACTGTGGCGTATACAGTAGCCACTGACAGGCGCTGACTCTAACAGCTGAACTCTAATAACAAACACAACCAAGGGTAGGGGTTTCATAGTGAGTCACTCACCAGATACATGCATCCATCATCATACACTCCATAACAATTTGAGTCTATACTAGCGCATGACCGTGCGGCCATGCGGCTCTTTTATAGCAGCGTCGTTCCGGGACCTTGCTGACCCTCCTGATGGTCCAATCCGAGCTGGAGAAGGACCTGAGCATGTGACCTTCTATCTCTAATGAAAGATCGTTCCACGGGCATGCTCAGTGGACTGAAAGGAGGACTTAGTCCCTGGAGTAGCTCGCTGCTGACCAGCATGTGCTGCTATAGCTGGACCAGAGGTGGCAGCAGCAACCAAACATACAGAGCTGGTCTAAGCAGAGCAACTGGATCGATGAGTCTGCTGAGCAGCCTCCTCTGCAGCCAGAAAGGAATGGGAGACTGCCGAATGCAAGGCTAGGGAATCCTGCTGTGCAGCGACAGGAACCCGACGCCTAACACAAAGAGATTCAGTAACCTCTAAAATGAATCATTGTGCCTTCTTTTCTCGAAGATTTTCCCCATCTGAACGTAACTATGATGTGGGGAATCAGGAATTGTTGGCCATGAAGTGGGCTTTTGAAGAGTGGAGACATTGGTTGGAGGGAGCCAGACATCAAGTTGTGGTCCTTACCAACCACAAGAACCTGATCTATCTCGAATCAGCCAAGTGATTGAACCCTAGACAGGCTAGGTGGGCCTTGCTTTTCACGCGTTTTAATTTTGTGGTCTCCTTTCTTCCGGGCACTAAGAATGTTAAGGCGGACGCCCTCTCTAGGAGTTTCTTTGCTGATTCTCTTGATGTGACTGAACCTACTATCATTCTAAATGAGGGTGTGGTTCTTTCCGCCATTTCACCCGATTTGAGACTTGCCCTGGAGGAATTTCAGGAGGACAAACCTGAATGATGCCCTATGGGGAAATTGTATGTCCCTGACCAGTGGAGGAGAAGAGTAATCTCTGAAATTCACTGCTCCGCGTTAGCTGGTCATCATGGTATTTTTGGTACCAAAGACTTGGTGAGTCGGTCGTTTTGGTGGCCTGCTTTATCTCGTGATGTCAGGAATTTTGTGCACTCCTGTGGGATTTGTTCTCGGTCCAAACCCTGTTCTCGTTCTAGTGGTTTGTTAATGCCCCTGCCGGTGCCCAGGAGGCCATGGACCCATATTTCAATGGATTTTATTTCTGATCTCCCTGTTTCTCAGAGAATTACGGTTATCTGGGTGATCTGTGATAGATTTTCTAAGATGATCCATCTCGTACCACTCCCAAAGTTGCCATCTTCTTCTGAGTTGGTGCCCTTGTTTTTACAAGAGGTGGTTCGTTTGCACGGTATTCCTGAGAACATTGTGTCGGACAGAGGAGTTCAGTTTGTTTCCAGATTTTGGAGAGCTTTTTGTTCTAAACTGGAAATTCAGTTGTCTTTCTCCTCTGCATTTCATCCTCAGACCAATGGGCAAACTGAGGGAACAAACCAGACTTTGGAAACCTATTTGAGATGTTTTATATCTGCTGATCAAGATGACTGGGTCTCATTTTTGCCCTAGGCCGAATTTGCTCTAAATAATAGGGCTAGTTCTGCCACTTTGATGACTTCTTTTTTCTGCAACTTTGGGTTTCATCCTCGTTTTTCTTCAGGGCAGGTGGAGGCTTTGGCCTGCCCAGGTCTGGATTCTGTGGTAGAGAGACTGCAGCAGATTTGGGATCAAGTAGTGGATAAGTTGTCTCATTCTCAAGATAATTCCCAACGGTTTGCCAATCGGCATTGGACCATTGGTCCCCGGTTTAAAGTGGGTGACATGGTTTGGTTGTCCTCAAAAAATATTCCTATTAAAGTTGCATCTCCAAAATTCAAGCCAAGGTTCATCATAAGATTTTGGAAGTCCTTAATCCCATTTCTTACCATTTGGCTCTTCCAGGAACGTTTAAGATTCACAACATTTTTCATAAATCTTTGTTGAAAAGGTTTGTGGAGCCAGTGGTTCCCATGGCTGTGCCCCCCTGATCCTGTGTTGGTTGAGGGTAATCTGGAGTATGAGGTAGAGAAGATATTGGATTCTCGTATGGCTAGATGGAGACTCCAGTACTTGGTCAAGTGGAAAGGTTATGGCCAGTCGGATAATTCTTGGGTCTCTGCTTCTGATATTCATGCAGAGAGATTGGTTCGTGCTTTTCAATGGGCCCATCCTGATTGGCCTGGTGGCGTGGATGAGGGTTCGGTGACCCCTCCTCAAGGGGGAGTACTGTTGTGAACTCTCTTGATCTGACTTCTGAGTCGGGGCTCCCTCTGGTGGTTGCAGTTGGTAGTGGAGCTGGTCGTGTTGATGGAAGTCTATCACCTGAAGACGATGATTGGAAGTCCGGGGTTACTGACTGGAAGGATTTAAGTGAGCAAGCTTCCTTCAGTTGCTGTTGGTTTCTCTTCCAGTGCATTGTGAAGTCTGCTTTTTCCCCTCCTTGGTCTTGCATCATTCAGATAAGTTATTTGTTTGCTGGAATCTTTTGCATTTGATATAGTTTTTGCCTTTCTCTGCTTTCTGCTTTGCTGTGTGGGTTCAGCATTATTCCCTGCTGGGATTTGTGCTAGACCCCGCTCATATGTCACAGCTTAGGTCATTCTGTTCAGTATTGCTAATTCCCAGTTTTATTAGTATCTTTTGCTTTGCTTCCAGTTCACACCAGAATGCTGATCTAGTGGGGGAGAGGTCGTGTGACCTCAGTGCTTTTGTATATCAGACGTGTTGGATTTTTTAGGGTTTTTGCATGATTGCAGACAGTATCTTTTCTGTCCTGTCCTATCTAGACAGTTTGGGCCCCATCATTTGCTCACTCTATTTTCTGCCTGCGTTTGTGCCTCAACTTGTCTCACCGACAATATATGTTTGGGAGCTATCTATTCCTTTGGGGTTCTACTCCGGGGCAGTTTAGCTTTCCCCTTTCTTGCTTTAGGCTTAGTTAACTGTTTGGCTGTGCCGAGGCATCTAGGGCATCGTAGGCACGTCCCACGGCTACTGCTAGTTGTGTTGTTAGGTTTAGGGGTCTGCAATCCGCTCAGTTAACAACCTTTCTGGTTTCCTGGTTGCTTAGCTAATTCCTCGGTAATCCTCCTCGGTGACCGATTCATAACAGTTGTCCATATTTTGTACATGTTTTATTGTGTTATTCTTTTATATGTATTCAATAAAATATTGCAATTTTATTTTTTGCCACATAGCTTCCTTTATTATTAGGATTGGTCCTTGATTGAAAGCTGCAGTGTATGAAGCCTGTCAACAGTGCAGAAGCTGTGATCTGGCTAAGCATCCAGAACAGAGGGCTCCTACGCAGACCATTGTGACTTCTGCTCCCCTAGAAGTGTTAATGATACACTACTTGACTAGACTACTTGGATATGAACACTGCCGGGTGATGACTGATCACTTCACCAAATTCGCTGTGGTAACTCCGACCCGGGACCAGACTGCTGAATCAGCAGCACAGGCCAATTGCTGAGACTTCATCCGAGTATATGGGTGTCCGAAGAGAATTCACTCCGACCAAGGCACCTGTTTTCAAGGGCGAGTGATGGAAGAACTGTATCGCTTCTATCAAATTGAGAAATCTCGGACTACATCCTACCATCCAGAAGGAAATGTGGCTTGCGAGCGTTTCAATCGGACACTGATTCAAATGCTGTGGAAGCTGGAGGGAGACAGAAATGTTTGCTGACCTGAATTTGAGGCTGAATTAGTATGGGTGTACAACAACCGAGTGCACAGCACAACTGGATACACACCATACGCCCTGCTGTTTGGCTGAAAAGGGTGAGAGATCACTGAGCTGGAGTTTGATCCAGAGCAGGACAACGCACGGATGACTCCCCTGCGAGGGACAGCTCTTAAGGCTGGGGAACGTGTGTTGGTCTGAGACAAACGTCCTCGAGGCAAGTTGGAGTACCGGTGGGAGAAGACCCCGTATAGGATGAAATGCCGGATTGGAACCAAAGGTCCTGTTTATGAGATCCAACCTGAAGGGGAAGAAGGCACTCCCACTTGAGTAGTCCATTGGAACATGCTACGTCCTTGCTTGTCACGAGAATCCAACCAACCAGAAAGTGCGCAAGTTGTTCCTGAAACAGTCCCTTCTGCAGCTTTCGACCATGACGAGGACGAATTCTTCGATCCACTATCCTTTGACCCAGGAGGAACAGGAGCCTGAAGCTCCCGAAATGGCTGCTCCATTGAACTTGGGTGCGTCCCTGTCCTCACCCACTCAACCTGACTCTACTACTCAACCGGACCCACCCACTCAGCCTGAGTCCATTACTCAACTTGGCTTACGCCACACCGAACGGACAACAGCTGGAATAACACCCAACCAATGCAAACAAGACCAATTTATTTGGCAGCGAATCATCCAAAAGATGGAGGAGTGTCAACGTTTGTTACAGGAACTCTCGTCCGTGTAATGGTGAGCAAAAGGAGAGGGAGAGTGTAAGAAGAAGGACCGGACCACGGGTACCTGATCTGTGCCGGGTCTGGAACTGTAGGGGCTGTTGTCCAGGGGAAAGCTAATGAGACCGGATAAACTGACGCATCCGGGTGTAGGGGGTGTGGCTAACCAGCCACAGTGCGCACGGAAGAACTTAGTTTTGGTGGGAACAGACAGCGTGTGACAGTGATAAGTGAGTGCTCTGGCCCTCGAGCCCAGTCACAGAGCAGACTCGCGCCTGCAGATCCCCACGGCGACTAGCAGCGTCCGCCAGGAGAGATATGCAAGGATGCCCATTGGTCACCCTAAAGTGAGGTGCCAAACGCTCCGGGCTCGTGAGTACCACGCACACATTACCTCAGAGACTCAGGGTGGGACTGTAAGCTGTTCCTGATTCCCCCATATACGTCCAACGGTCTACATTAAACCCGGAGGGTGTCAAGACCTATACCCTCTTGGCTGAATCAGTAAATGGACTAAAGTCTCAGCGGAAGGTACTGCTGCCACCAGAAAATGAATCCTTGTTATCCATAGGACTTCATCGGATCAGCATCGCTCCCGCTGTTGTGGCGCCATCTTTGGTTCAGCAACATCCACGACCCAAGAATTGACCTACATGATAAGTCAATTAAAAGAACTTCTGTTGCTATAGTTACTGCTATTTTCTCTCATCATACACCCTGCGTTTAATCACCTGTTCCCTCATTTAAATTTCTTTATCTCCCTGCGTGTAGTATTCACCTGTTAATTAAATCCTTAAACCCTTGCTCTGCCTCTGCTGCCTCACAGCATCCCGCAACCTGATCAGTAATCGCTGCGGATTTGACGCTGCATACTTATGCAGTGTCACACCCGCAGCAGCGAACTGTTATAGCAAAGTGGATGGGATTTCAAGAAATCCCATCCACAATGCATCCACAGACACCCATGGCTCACCTATGGAGACGCTGTAACCAAAGCGCTGCTAGTTTCAGATCATGTGCACCCGGCCTTAGACTCCTCATACTGATGTGCCAGACCTGGCATGTCACTCTCCACAAGGAGAAACCTAACACCTTAGATCCCAGTCTTAGCCTCTCACCCAGCCAAATCAGATCTCATACTTTGTATTGATGAAGTGCAATACCCCAAAACACTGTGTCTACAAATTGAGATTCTAATTTGACTTTTACCCTAAGTCATATTGCAAGGCTTGTTAAAGGGTTGATTATGACTTGTAGGATTGCTACTTCCAATAGGTGGCACTAGTGTTCAAGTCCTTTTCCTCTCTGAAGAGACAATTTGCATATTTCATTTCCCAGAGCAGCATGCAAGGCATTTATGTCTCCTCATACTGGTGTGCCAGATCTGGCATATCACTTTCCACAAGGAGAAATCTTACCCCTTAGATGTTGAATATAAGTTTGTCTTGTAAACCACTGCATAATAGAGGACATTCAGGTGGCCGCATAAATCAGAGCAGGATCGGAGCCATGTGTATTGACTAGTTGGCGTCTCTCCCCACTCTAGTGTGACAGCTGCATTGAAATACATGAAGCTGTCACATTCGGGTTAGTAGAGCTGTCAGCCAGTCTGCACTGCATTCCGATCTCAGTCTGATTTATTTAGATGTCTGACTATGCCCTTAGACACAAGCTTTTAGTCATGTGAAAAAATTTGACTACTTGTGTGTTGGTCTAGGTTTTTGAAACTTCAAGTCAGTCTGCGCTCTGTGGCAGCGAGAGTGGTGATGCTAGCAATATTATGTCATCACTGCTCGTCAGTCGCAGGGTATCGCAGAGCTCTGCTTGACCTGGAGTGACCTATAAAGCGTCGTTCTCAGAACGAGGTGTCATAGGATGTAGCACAGAATCGGTGGACGTCATGAGAACACTATGTATTACTTTGGAACTGCAGGGTTAATAAATCTGTGAGCGAGGGACTGTCTTCTGTTTTGATTTATCTACCGTAATTCTCTCTTTTTATGTCTTTCAGATTGCCCTTTGTGGACTACGCTTGAATTCTTGGACTACTTCTGAGAAGCATGTTTTTTTTGTTAATAAAAATGGTTTTATTACTTAATAAAGTATTTTTTGTGTGTTTTTTTTATTACGAGGTTAGTAATGAGGGTGTCTGATAAACGCCATTCCATTACTAACCCCTGTTCTTAATGCCAACTGAAATTACACAGCTGGCCTGACATCAACCCCAAAAAATATTACCCCAATTTTCAACGCACCAGGGCAATAGGGAAGAGCCAGGCATAGTGCCAAAATTGGCGCATCTAATGGATGCGTCAATTCTGGGGTGGCTGCGGGTTGGTATTTTTAAGCTGGGAAAGGCCCATTAACCATGTTCCTTTACAGCCTGATAATATCCTCCTCTAGCTGTCTTTCTTTACCTTGGCTGGTTTACAAAACGGGGGATCCCACGTCATTTTTTATTATTTATTTATTACAATCTTAATAAATAAGTTAATTTAAAAAAAAATGTTGGGTCCCCCTATTTTTGATAACTTGCCAAGGTAAAGCAGACAGCTGGGTGCAGATATTATCAGACTGGGAAGGTCCGTGGATATTGGCTCCTTCCCAGCCTAAAAATACCAGTCCACAGCCACCCCAGAATTGACACATACATTAGATGTGCCAATTTGGGCACTTTGCCTAGCTCTTCCCTAATGCCCTGGTACATTGACAATTGAAGTAATACTTTTTTGGGTTGATGTCAGCTGTGTAATGTCAGCTGGGATCAAACACAGGGGTAGTAATGGAAAGGTGTCTATCAGACACTCCCATTACTAACCCAATAATAAAAAAAGCACAAAAAAATACTTTGTTTGAGTAAAGACTCCCCCACACTATCCTTTGTTCACCAATTTATTATAAAAAAAATTCCCACAAAGCTCCTCCTACTGCTGTGAAAAGCAGTAAAGCACAGCTATTTGCAGGCGTTGGGTAGTGAGGACAACTCTCATAAGAGCCGCAGGCTGTCACTGAACACAGCATTGAGCCAGAGGCTCTGATGAGAGTTGTCACTACCCGGCATCTGTGAATAGCAACGCTTTACTGCTTAGGCCTGTTTCACACTTCCGTTTTTGTGTCCGCCAAACGGATCCGTTTCCGTTTTTTTGACGGAAACTGATGCCAACGGATCCGTTTTTTTAAAAACGGATCCGTTTTTTTGACGGATCCGCGTTAACCGTAATGGAAGTCTATGGGACAAAAAAAACGGATCCTGCAAAAAATGGCGGATCCGTTTTTTTACGGAAAACAACGGATTTTGACGGATTTGAAAAAACGGAAGTGTGAAACAGGCCTTATTCACAGATGTCGTAGACATCGGGGAACATGGACTGCAACGGAGGAGCTTTGTGGGAACATTTTTTATAATAAATTGGTGAACAAGGGATAATGTGGGGGAGTCTTAATCCAAATAAAGTTTTTTTTCTGTGTGTTTTTTATTTTTTATTACTGAGTTAGTAATGGGCGTTCACCTCTTCATTACTGACCCCTGGATTTGATGCCAGCTGACATTACACAGTCAACATCAACCCCGAAAATATTACCCTGATTGGCACTGCACCAGAGCAATCGGGAAGAGCAGGGCAAAGCGCCAAAATTGGCAAATCTAATGGATGCACCAATTCTGGGGTGGCTGCGGGCTGGCTGGTAGTTTAAGGCTGGGAATGGGCCAAAAAAATATGTCCCTTCCCAGCCTGATATCAGCCCCAAGCTGTATGCTTTACCTTGGCTATTTATCAAAAAAGGGGGAACCCCATGTCATTTTTTAAATTATTTATTTTGTTCCCAGCAGCGACATGGGAATCAGAGATGCATCAAGACAATTTCCCCATGCTGTTCCCATTCCATTAGAGCACTGTTTACATCCATTACAGCGATTTTCCTGCTCCCCCAGCTCTCCTGTTAGGGTGTGTGCACACGTTGCGGATTCTGCTGCAGAATTTTCAGTGGCGGATTTGTCCAAATCCGCAGGTCAAAAGACCTGTGGTTTATCTGCGGTTTTTCTGCGGTTTTCCCCTGCGGTTTGACACCTGTCATGGAGCAGGTGCCAAACCGCTGCGGAATCCACACAAAGAAGTGACATGCTGCGGATTTAAAACTGCAGCAAATCCGCGCAGAAAATTCTGCACCGTGGACACTGCGGTTTTCAATTTGCATAGACTTATATGGTACTGTACACCGCAGCAGAATCTGCAACATGTGCACACACCCTTAGGGTCTCCCGGAAAAATGCATTTTATCGCCCAATCATCACTACTGTTCATGTCTTCGTTGACAGACTGCTGATGACATCACAACTACAAATCACATGAGTGTTGCACTCGATCACTAGGCTCAGCCTATTTGTGCTGACTACCTAGGCATTTCACCTGCATCCACTAATTGGTTTCAGGGGTCGCGTGAGCTGTAGACAGTCAACAAAGAATAAAGAAGTAGTGGAAAGGAAGAGATGGACCTGCGGAAGAGTGGGTACAGGTGAAAATATATATATCCACACTGACCTATTAGCTGTACACATAGCAGCAGGTGAATAAAACAGACGATCACTTCTGCGCAGCGTCGGACTGGCCCACCGGGGAACCGGTGAATTATCCGGTGGGCCCTGGCATCTGGTGGGCCCTGGCACCTGCTGGCATACAGGGCCAGCAGTTGCCTAGGGCCCCCGCTGCTCCAGGGGCCCCCAGCCAGTGGTGTGTCGCACACCATGCAGCTGCTATGGGGGCCCCTGCCAGCGGAGCAGCAGCGGGTGTCAGGAGGCAGGAGCCCCTGTCCCCGCTGCTAAAGAGAAATGAATATTCACTGCGAAGCAGTGAATCTCATTTCAGGTCTCCACCCCCAGAGGCCCCGCCCCCAGCCCAGTAAGCCGCTCTGCATCAGGGCCGGCGCCGCCCTCAGTCCTCTCTGCTCCTGGCTCACAGCCAGTGCGCGATGACGTCACTACATCGCGCACCCGCTGTGTGTCTGGCAGAGGGGGCAGCTCCTGACACTGAAGCCGGGATCAGCGTGGGAGCGAGGAGGAGAGGTGAGTA